>NC_056690.1:7120000-7830000 GCF_018350215.1 Panthera leo | reverse complement strand
AGGGGTCAAATCCTAACTTTGCCTCTTACTAGCTCAGTGATCCCGGGCAAACCACTCCATCTCTGTGGGCCAGTGCCCTCCATCATGGAATGGAATGTACCGGTCTCACCACTGTTCTGCAACAATTCAGTAAGATAACCTAGGGAAAGCAATGGGCCCAGGGCCTGTTCAGTCATTTAGTAGCACTGGGTGCTCGGCGTGAGCAACACAGAGGTGCTGTCCCTGCCCTTGAGGAGCTTCTGATCTGGGAGACAGAAGTAACCAGGCAACTAAAACATCAAGTCTGACTTCCAAAGCCAGGGAACAATCACAGTGCCCCCTTCAGACCGTGAGGTGTGTGCAGGAGGATGAGCCTTGCAACAAGCCCCCACTACTGCCACCGAAGAAAAGAGACATTTCAGAGCTGAGGTAGTATTCGGGGCGAGCCCACCTCAATCTCTCTAAAACACACACATAGGGGCACCTAAGCGGCTCAGTCAGTTAAGCGTCCAACTTTTAATTTCGGCTCAGGTCACGATCTCCTGGTTGTGAGATTGAGCCCCACGGCCAGCTCTGTGCGGAGCGGGAAGCTTGCTTGGGATTCTCCCTCTCTCTCTCCCCTCCCCCCTTGCCCACATTCTCTCTTTCTGAAAATAAACAAACATTAACACACACACACACACACACACACACACATACACTGAGGCTGACACCTGGGCTGAGAGGGCTGACGACATTCTCTGGGGACAAGCCCAGAGCAGTCTCCTCCTTGCAGAGGTAGAACCTGTTGCCTAAGACAGGCAGGCACAGCACAGTGGTCCCCACAAGAAGGCAGCCCTGCCCTGGGCACACCAAGGGAGCAGGTTCTCGGCACAAAGGGACACTGATGCAACCACCTGTCGTCACAGGGTCCGCCCTCCCAGGCCCAGGCTTCGTTCTCCCAGAAGCCCTGAGCCAGGATTCCAGTGAGCAGCACAACCACCCAGTCTCTCCCTCTGGTCTCAGTGCAAGACTCTGGGAACTCTCTCTGGCTTTGTCTTATTGGGGGGTGGGGGGTACGTGTTCATTCCCTCGAAGCCACAGGTAGGAGGTCTGAGCTAGTGCAGACCCTTCTTGCCCTCGGCTTGTTATCTGACACTCAGAACCCCCCAGACTCAGAGGTCCTCTGGGGAAGGAAGCTCACTGTCCCCCAGCATCAGCACCACCAGAGGTGCTCAATGGGAGTGCCGAGCAGCACAGCCAGACCCCCCCGGGACCGCTCACCTTAAGGCATCCAGGGTGGATGATTTCGTTGCAGATAGAGCACTCCATTAGCATGAGGTTAAACTTTCCTTCTTCCTCTTCCACTGTGTCTTCTTTCCCTGCCTCGCCACACACCAGGCACACGGCGGTGTGGGGCAGCACTGGCTGAAGAGCCGGAGAGAGCACAGCGAAGTCAGCAGGGGCCAGAACCGTGGGGAGCAGGTCCAAGGCCAGGAGGCAGCAGAGAACTGGCCCAGCCACTGCCTGTCATTCATTCATTGATTCGTTCGTTCGTTCAAATACTCATCAGGCTACTACCTCTTTGTGCCAGATACTAAACGCTGGGAACGGCACTGGACAAGGCAAATAAAAATCTCTGCCATCCTGAGCTTACATTTTCATGGAGGGGGGCAGACAAATGAAAACCAACAGGATATGCTGTGACAAGGGACACGGAGAAACATACAGCAAGGAGGGCCAGGTGAGGGGTGGAAGGGGCTCATTCGGAACGTGGAGGTCAGGGACAGCGTCCCATGCGAGTCAAGACCCAAAGGAGGAGGTGGGGTGTGAACTGAGCCCAAGCCTGTGGGGGACTGAGGCTGTGCACCACCGGCGGCCATCAAAGCGAGTCCAAGGACTCCAGGGTCCCCACAACCTTTACAGGGAGGTCCGCAGGGTCAAAACTATCTTCAGGGTAACACTAAGATGCTATCTGCCTTTTTCAACTATGCTGACATTTGCACTGGTAAGGGACATTGCCGGTCCTCGTCAGGGCAGTACTGAGTTTGTCCCTGCCACACACTTATTACAAAGACCACCGGCTTCACTGAAGAAGGTCTTTGATGAAGCAGTAAAAAATTACTAATTTTATGAAATCTTTGACCCCTGAAAACACAACCTTTTAATATTCTGTACGACAAAATAGGAAGTGTGCATCAGGTGCCCCTGCTGCATACCAAAGGACGATGGTTATCTAAAGGAAAAGCACTCGTGACTAAGTTGTGACCTGACTTGGTCATTTTCTGCATAGAACATCATTCTACTTGACAGAGCAACTGAATTTAAAAAAAAAAAAAAAAGTATTGGCAAGTTTCTCAAAGATGAAATGAGCCGGTCACATCCAGAAAAACAAACTTACAGCATCCATTGCAAATGATAAAATTCAAACTTTAAAAACAAAAATTAGAATTTTGGAAAACCTACACTAGCCACCATGAACTGGGCAGCTTCCTAATCACACTTAAAGACTCTTCAGAGGAGACTGGCGGTGTGTCAACAAATGTGTGGGGTTTTTGTTGTGTTTTTTTTTTTTTTACATAGTATAACACTGTTTGCCCCTATTTGGAAAATCTGTATAACTCAGTGAGCCAGTTTTTCCAAATGACCCCACGTGTGATGTTGTAACATCATGCATGAGCAAATGAGCTTTTCGGGGAGGGGGGGGGGGGGGCGCGCCAAGGAAAGACTAATGAATTTTAATGTAACAGCATGACAAGTTCATTGATACAGTTTCAGATTCCACAATGCAACTAACCTTTAAGAAACTGCCACCTGTTGCGTTCTGGTGGAGTACCAGAGATTTCCACCCCTACTGGGAAGACTGCTAAAATACTCCTCCCCTTTCCAACTAGGGATCTGCACCAGGCCACATTTTCCTCACATAGTTGCTCCAAAACAATGTATTGCGACAGAATGAAGACAGACATATATATGAAAATGCAAATCTTGTCTAATGAACCAAACATAAAAGAAAAGATTTACACAAACATAAAACAATGCCATCCTTCCTATTAATCACTTTTGTTTTGGAAAACGTAGCTAGTTCTCATAAAAATGTCATTTATGTTAACATGTAGTGGGTTTGTTCTTTTTATGTTTTATTTATTTAAGTAATCTCTACACTCAACATGGGGCTCAAACTCATGACCATGGGATCGAGAGTAGCACACTCTTCCAACTGAGCCAGCCAGGTGCCCCAAGTTTGTTCTTTTTAAATGAATCCCAAGTATTTTTAAAACTTCTCCATTTTAATTTTGAATAATAATAAATAACCCACATAAATAAAGCTTTTGCGGTGGGGGGGGGGGCTCATAATTTTTAAGAGGGTACAGAATTCCCAAAACCACAACGTTTGAGAACTGATGTGCTAAACCATAAACCCTTTGCAGGCAGAGTTGAGCCACTTACACTCTCCCCCCTTTACACACCCACCCTCCCTGTACCTGGGATCCAGACGAAGCACACAGTCAATTTTTATCACACTGAATTAACAGAGCTTCAAAAAGGCGATATAGGCTCCACTACTAAGTGAAAAGTCTATAAAATGGCACAAACATTTGAGTTCAAATAAATAGAACACTGAAGGCAAAAGAGCCATCATTTGTTCAACAAATACTTAATAAACATCTGCTGAAGCCTGAAGCAAGCGACCAAAAGGGGAACAGTGATGAGGAAGGCAGCTGCTCCCCCGCGCTGTTTGGGAGGATGAAGACAGAACATGCTGAAATCCTAGGAAGACATGGCAAAGTCATGTGCAAGTGCTATGGGGGCAGCGAGAGGCTGATTTCCGGAGGACTCCCAGGACAGAGAATGTGGGCTCCTGCAGGCGCAGAGAAGTGAGGAGCAGGAAAAGGAAAAGGGACCAGCAACCCACGCGAAAGGGGACAGAGAAGCAAGAGCCAGACGCGCTCAGCCACTAGGAGCAGGCCAGGCCACCGGGGACAGGGGAGTGTGGAGAGCCCAAAGCTGGGGTGCCGGGTGAGGAGCACCTGGCAGCCAGAAGACGGTCTGTGATGGGATGGGCGAGGGTAGGGGACTGAGTCTGAAACTGGCAGGCAGAACCACAGGCAAAGCTACCGCAGAGACTGACGAGGGGAACCCAGGCCCGAGCCAACAGGGAGATGGTGCTGGACGGTGCGAAGGCACGGAGCCTCACAGGGAGGAGAGAGACAGCAGCACATCAAGAAAGAAGAGCCTGGAAAGGGAGGAGAGGGGGCCTGCATGTGTCAGAGGTGGGTAAACCATGGCAGGAAGAGCCCCGGCAACGTGGAAAAGTTGGAAGAAGAGTAAAGAGGACCCTAATGGTCAGGCCAAGACGACACTTGCTATTAGTTCCGAAAGCCACATCAGGTTGGAGAGCCACACACAAAATTGAGGTTTCCTTCAACCAACACTCACAGTGGCAGGCACCATGGCTGCAAAGCATAGGTAACATCAGAGACAGGTCCCATAACTGGCCCTGGGACACAGGGCAGGGACGAGGGAGGGCTGAAGAGGAAGAGACAGTGCCGGATCACTGCCAACATGCTGTGTTTAGGGGACACTATTCTCAAAATCGTAAATCCTGACAGCATGCGATGGGTCACATGGACCCTCACTCCAGAAAAATGTACCTAGAGGTAGGCACACAGACAAAAACCTGTATTTAATTTCAAGGGGACTCCCAACATTCCTGAAATCCACGGAAATGACCCGGGTAGAGGTAACGATTAAAAACACAAGTAACCCAACAAAAACTGCACAGCAAAAGGAAAAACAACCAACAGAGTGAAAAGGCAACCCACGAATGTATGTGATGATGAGTTAGTATCTAGGGCACATGAAGAGCTCCAATTCAACAACAAAAACACAGACAATCCAATTTAAAAATGGCCAAAGGACTTAAACATTTCTCCAAAGAAGCTACGGCCAACAAAATATGAAAAGATGCTCAACATCACCAATCATCAGGGAAATGCGGATCAAAACCACCACGAAGTACCACCTCACTTCCATCCAGGCAACTGCTTATCAAAACAACAGTAAATCACAAGTGCTGGTGAGGATGTGGAGAAAATGGAACCCTTGCACACCATTGGTGGGAATGTACGATGAAGCCGCCTCTGCGGAAAACAGTATGGCGGTCCCTGAAACCAATAAAAATAGAGCTACCGTATGATCCAGCAATCCTACTTCCAGGTATATACCCAAGGGAATTCAAAACAGGATCTCAGAGAGGTACTGGACACCCCCACGGTGCCCAAGAGCCAAGAGATGCAAAAGCAACTTAAATGTCCATCAACAGAGGAACAGATAAAGAAAACACAGCACATACAAATGATGGAATACTATTCAGTCTTTAAAAAGAAGGAAATCGTGGGGTGCCTGTCTGGCTCAGTTGGTAGAGCATGCAACTCTTGATCTCGGGGTTGTGAGTTCAAGCCTCACATTGGGCACAGAATTTATGAAAGAAAGAAAAGAAAGGGAAGAGAGAGAGAGAGAGAGAGAGAGAGAGAGAGAGAAAGAAAGAAAGAAAGAAAGAAAGAAAGAAAGAAAGAAAGAAAGAAAAGAAAGAAAAGAAAGATCCTGACCCATGCCACTACGTAGATGAACCTTGAGAACATGACGTTCAGTGAAATGAGCCAGTTGCCGAAGGAGAAATACCATGTATATGAGGGATCTAAAGCAGGCACACTTAGACAGTAGAAAGATGGTTGCCAGGGGCTGGGGGAGGGGAAACGGAGTTGTTGGATGGATATAGGGTTTCCATTTGGCAAGATGAAAAGGTTCTAGAGATCAGCTTGCACAACGAGTATGTAGGTATTATGACTTTACTGGACACTTAAAAATGGTTAAGATGGTAAATTCTGTTCTGTGTTTTTGACCATAAGAAAGAAAACAAAAAATAAAAACAAAACACTAAACTAAAACAAAAACAAAAACGCAGGCAGTATGTGTGGAGGGAGAAGGGGAAGGGGTCCCTGGGCTCAGAGGGGCAGCAGCAGCCGGAGAGAAAGGTACACCCAATGCCAGGCTGGGCCTTCAGAGCAGCTCTCCCAGGAATCCTGTCCCTCCTGCTGAGCCTGCTTTCCCACGGGAGCAGAGAGATCACCGTTCCCACAGGGAGGACCCTGAGGACCTGGGAGCAGCACCCTGCAGAAGGTGGGGTGTGTGCTGTAGGGATCCAGGGACAAACCCCCAGACCATGTTTTGCCAGGGTCTGTGCCACTGGCCCGTCCTGGAGCAAGGCTGGGGCGGGTGAGGCAGTGTGGAGGGGCCGGCCAGGCTCTGCAGCAGCCCGGCTCCTGGGCACCATAAATCAGCCGTCTTTATCTGGGGCAGTCCCCTCAGGCGGGGCACTGACCTTCCACCTGGACCTCTGACTTTGAAGGCAGGACAGGAAGGAAGGGAGGGCCCAGAACCGTCATGAACTGGACCATAAATGTTGGCAATGGGGTCACAGACAGGACAGGCTGACATCTTTAATGGCAGATACTTCAAAGCACTCGGTCATCTAGGGAAGGAAGCAGTTCTAAGGCCATCAGCCTGTGAAGAAAAAGGGGCCCAGCAAGGTAAGTCTGCTCCCAAGTCCTGCGATGTGGAATCTGAAACAGCACTGGTCAGAGCCCCCTTTCTTCCCACAAGGGAGCCCCTCCTAGGGGTTTCTGCAGCTGCAACATTCTCTTTTAAGGGAGAAAAGAGGCAGACCAACAAGCAGAAGAACAAGCCAGGAAGGTGGGGTCTGGATTCAGAGGAGGGCCAGGGCCACCACCTCTGCTCTGCTCTGGGGGTGTGGGGAGAGGCCCCCAGCGTGGCCGCAGCCGCCGCACTCACCGCGATGCACTGCCGCATGATACAGCTCTGCTTCATCCGCCCGGGGCCCCCGAACTTCTTCATGTCCTTGCAGAAGTGACACTCTCCGCACTCGGTCCGCAGGCAGGCCTCGCACTTGCGGCATCGCGTCCGGCGCCGGCGAGCTCCCGCCGTCGTCCGGTTGGCGGCCAACTTCACGGCGGAGGCCGGGCCCAGCTTCCCCTTGGGCCGACCTACCGCCCGGTTCTGCGGGAGAGCACACAGGGCCGGTGAGATGGGCCGCAGGGCTGGCCGGACCCCCACCGCAGGGCCTCTGAGGCTGATGTGTTCAGGTCCCAACCCCAGGACCTCAGGCTACGACCTTATTTAGAAACAGGGCCTGTACAGAGGCGATCCAATTAAAATAAGGTCATTAGGGTGGGCCCTAATCCAGTACAACTGGCATCCTTATGAAAGGGGAAGTCTGGACACAGGCACAGAGGGAACACATGTGGAGACACAGGAAGATGGCCATGTGACTGGAGTAATGGGTCTATAAGCCAAGGAAGTCCGCGGCCACCAAAGGCTCCACCAAAAGTTGGAATAGACAAGGCAGGATCCTCCCTTAGAGCCTTCAGAGCAAGCATGGTCCTGTTAACACCTTGATTTGAGACTTCTGGCCTTCAGAACTGTGAGAGAGTAAGTTTCTGTTAAGTGTCCCAGCTTTGGGTAGTTTATTATGGCAGCCCCAGAAAGTAAAAAGAGGACACCCTGCTTCTGAGAGCATGTCCTGGCTCAAGACCCTTCTGGGCCCCCACGCCTCGGCAGAGGCCCCTGCCCGCCTCAGGCCAGGTCCCACTACTTGTGCTTCCCGAGAGAGGCCGTACACGGCCACACGGGAGGCCTCTGTCCCCTCTCCCAGGAACACAGACTCCCTTCCCCACTCCGCTTGGCTAATGCCTACTCTTCAGCAGGCCCCAGTTTACAACTGCTTTCTTCTGGCAGCCTCCCTGTCCTGTGTTCAGGGCGCCTTCCCCCATGAGGCAGACTCAGGAAAGCGATTATCAAAAGTCTTGTCACCACTGTCCTTTCACAAGATGGCCTGGCACACCAGATGTGCTCAATAAACCAAACAAACCCAGGTGGAATGAGACAGTAACCCTAAGGAACCCTGACTTCAAGATCTTCTCTAAATGGGCTCCAAATGCTTCTTTCCCGGTGACTTAGAGGAAGAACAGAAGGGAAATGAACAGAAAGCAGTGCAAAAATGTGAAAGAGTGAACCAGCCAGCCACAGGTCCTGTTCAGGGGTCCTTATACCCCAGCCAGCAGTCTCAGAGCCTCTTACAAACCAGGATCCGTGGTGGAGTTCCTGGGCCAACCGCTGGAGGACAGAGTCTGCTGAGGGGCCCTGTGCACCTGGGACTAAAAGTGGGAGGGACCAGGACGTAGCCTGCATTGTCTGAAGCACATTTCCAAGTAGCAGGAGAGTTTGCTGAAAAATGGTTCATCTGTCAGGGAGACACTCCTTACCCCAAACCATCTGATCGAATTGGCCTCAAATGCTTAACGCCCTTTGCAGTCAATTAATCTCCAGTCCAGTCCCAGCCTTTTAATTTCACTCGCTTGCCACACCCAGATCCCTAAGAAAATTAGCTCCTCTAGTCAGTTCTGGGGGCCCAGAAGTGTGGTTACTATGTATCACAACAGTGCAAAGGGTCCTCCTTCCAGGGATCACCTTCCCCCAAGACCACAGGGGCTATCTAGAAGCAGCCACATCAGAAGGAAACACCGTCCACCTTTCATCCGTCTTTTCTCCAGTGCAGTGGTCCCTGCGCAGAATGAAGATCTCACACACGCACCCCACTTCAGTACCGACACCTAAGTGGACCCTTCCCTCCAATTCATCTTCCTAGCAGCCTGCAACATTCAAGGGAACTGCAAACCCGTCTGACGGCTGAGGTGCTCACCTTGGAAGTGCTGCTCCTCTGATCTTTATCCCCCGCAGCTTGCCCTGAGCTCCAAAGGGGAAAGGGAGACACCAGACCTGGCTCTGGTGGCCCATTGGTCCTCATCAACCCCATCCTGACCCTGCCGCTGCCACAGAGCCACTCCACGCTCACTCAGTCACGGCCACCCTGAGCTGTGAGGTGGCCCGGACAGCGGCCCTGTCACCAGGGAGACCCACAGATGGGCCTGTCACCACCAGCTGCCTCGGGGAAGGGGCTGCTCCCACAGAAGCTACTCTGCCTTCCCCTAGCGAAGGTCTCGCGGCCCCCTCCCACCAGTCCTTACACTGCACCCCAATGAGGTCTTGAGTGCCCCTTGTCACACACAGGAGAAGCTTGGCAGCCCTAACACCAGAAGAGGGATAGATCGGCCCACACGTCATACATGTACATTCATGTCAGGTATTGCTGCCAGATGAGTAGTAAAGGGAAAAAAAAAAAAAAAAAGATGAGTTTTCAGAGGCTTTGGAGATGAGAATGGTACATGAGGAGCCACGGACCTGAACACTAAGCAGCTGACCAGAGAGCAGCAAGTGTGCCAGGCAGAAGCAGCTGATGACAAGGACGGTGACAGCAGTGATGGTGGATATTTGCCGAATGCTTGCTACTGTGATCATCTTTTTGCATATGATATTACCTTATTTTTCCAATAATGACCCTATGAGAGATGCCATTCCTCAGATGAGGGGACTGGAGAGGGAGGATAAGTGGCTTGCCCAAGGTGACAGAGCCAGTAGAGGATGAGCACACACCCAGACTGTGCTCTGAGCACTATGAATTACAGCACACGGGCAGGCACAGCAGGGCGGGAGTCCACTGGAGGTGAACACACACCCTTGCAAGAGGCCCCTGGTTAGTGCCTTCACGCCCATAGTAGGACAGGTGCCAAAAGAAAGTACACAGAAGCACATTCACTGCCAGAGAAGTGGAAACCAGGAAGGTTTCTCCCTCCCGTCACAGCCAATGCGAGTAAGATTCTACCCCTATAAAGAGCACATGTCCTCTAAGTGACTCAGTCCTCAAACCCTGGCAATGAGGCAGACAGTGCCGAGCCTCGAGTCAGGTACAGATGTGAGGGCAGTGCACACAGTCCAACCTCCAAGGACAAACCAGAGGGGAAGGGCTCAAACTCTGACTCCCACAGCAGGGGATTCTAAGGAGTAGCTGCTTTGGTGAAGGACTGAAAACATTCCTGGGGTCCAAACACGGTTCTCTTCTTCCACTCAGGAGCGTCAGGTATAAATAGCTGCTGGGCACCTCTGTCCTTACTGGCCATGGGGACAGTGTCCCTCTGAAGTCAAAAGTTAGGCCAATCCAGCCGGGGTCACAGAGCTCATAAGTGACTGTGAAACAAGTCTACCTTCCAGTGCTTTCCAAAGTACATTCCTCTCCAGAGAGGCACTTTTCCAACCCATTAAAAAAACCCAAATTCTTCAGGATCCCAATGGCAGCTGAGACATCCCGGAAAATGACAGGGCAAACGAGAGACGATGTCCTGGAAGAAGAGGTGTGAGGAGGCTCTGTTTCTGAAGACCTTGACTCAGGCCCTCTCTAGCCAGCTGCCAAGTCAAGCTAGAAAAGCTGCTGCCACCTACAGCCTCATGGCCAGTTTTTGCGGGCAGTGGACACCAGCTGGCTTGTGAGGAGTCAGCTGAGCAACACTTGAAATGCAGGCACCTAAGAAAGACCACCCAGAAAATCAACAGGTGAAAAAGACAGTGGAGGGTCTCTATTAAGGAAGGTAAACAAGTCAAAGCCCTGTCATTCTGGCATGAAACTTCTGTCCTAATCTCTTCTGCGTGATACCTAAAGGTTCAAAACTCAGGGTGCCTGGGTGGCTCAGTCAGTTAAGTGTCCGACTTTGACTCAGGTCGTGAACTTGTGGTTTGTGAGTTCAAGCCCCACGTCTGGCTCTGCTGACAGCTCACAGACTGGAACCTGCTTCAGATTCTGTGTCTCCCTCACTCTCTGCCCCTCCCCCGCCTTGCACCCTGTCTCTCTCAAAACTGAATTTAAAAACACTTAAAAGTTCAAAACCAATTCTAAATTCCACTCTATCCTACCTTTGCCTCTATTTGTTCAAGTAACCCAGAATGCATCTTTGTTAATTTCAGCATGAACTATTCTCAGCAAAATGGAGTGATGGTATCCACTGACTTTCACCTTACAAACTGGCCTCTTCAACCCCAAGGCCACTTGTTGATTTTACCAGCCCAGCTCCACCTGTTAAGGACATCTAGAGTCCATAACTGTCCCCCACACAAAACATAGCATTCTGACACCTCTTCTCCATCAGTTACTCCTAAGCATTTTCCTTAACAGCAATAGTATTTTGGTAGTTCTTTCATTCACTTGTTCATTCATTCCACAAATATTAACAGTGCATCCTATCCATCAGATCCTCTTCTCCTGAATATTCTTGGGCAGAACCTCTTCAATCCCTCATGTCTAAAATACTGGGATTAAAATTACTTGGATTAACCTAAATTAATGAAAAGACATCCCATGTTCATGGATTGAGAGACTTAATATTGTCATGATGGCAATACTCCCCAAAGTGATCTATAAATTCTATGCAATCCCTGTGAAAGTCCCAGCTGTTTTGTTTTTTTGTTTTTTTTTCTTTTTTTTTGCAGAAATCGACAAGCTGACCTTAAAATTCATGTGGAAATGCCAGGGACCTGGAAAGGCCAAAACAATCTTGAAAATGAAGAGCAAAGTTGGAGGATAAATACTTCTTGATTTCAATACTTACTACAAAGCTCCAGTAAACAAGACTATGTGATGCTGGCATAAGGACAGACATATTGATCAACGGAATTGAGAATCTAGAAATAAACCCTCACAATATTTACGACAAAATGAATTTTGAGACCAAGTGATTTTCGGCAAGTGTGTCAAGATGATTTAGTCGGGGAAGAGAATAGTCTTTTCAACACATGATGCAGGGACATGCAAAAACAATGAAGTTGATCCCCTACCTCACACTATTTGTAAAATATTACCTCAAATTACCTCTTACCTAAATGTAAGAGCTAAAACTATAAAACTCTTAGAAGAAAACAAAAGGGTAAGCCTTCATGACCCTGGATTAGGCAATGATTTCTTGGATAGGACACCAAAAGCAGAGGCAACAAAAGAAAAGAGATGGACTAAACTTCAAAACTGAAAATTTTTGTGCTCAAAAGGGGCACAATCAGGTGAAAAAGCCCAGAGAGTGGGAGAACATATTGCAAATAATACATTTGGTAAGGGACTAGTATCTAAAATATATAAAGAACTCTAATGACTCAACAATAAAAAGACAAACATCCCAATTTTAAAATGGACAAAGGATTTAGGGGCGCCTGGGTGGCTCAGTCGGTTGAGAGTCTGACTTCAGCTCAGGTCACAATCTTGCAGTTGACAAGTTCCAGCCCCACATCGGGCTCTGTGCTGACAGCTCAGAACTTGGAGCCTGCTTCAGATTCTGTGTCTCCCTCTCTCTCTGCCTCTCCCCCACTCATGCTCTGTCTCTCTCTGTCTCAAAAACAAAGATAAACATTAAAAAAAAAATTTAAAAAATTAAAAAGTGGACAAAGGATTTAAATAGGTATATTTTCAAAAACATACATACAAATGGGGAACAAGCACATGGAAAGATGCTTAACATTACTAGCCAACAAGAGTATGTAATCTGCACTGGAGACTCATTCATTAATGAGTCACAGGTTCACCCACCTGCCTACTCAAGTGTTTTCTGGCTGAGAATTCTGTACCAGATTCAATGGTAGGTGCTGGGAATACAGAGATGAATAAGATACATCCCATACTCTCAAAGGCATTAGAGTCTAGGGTGAGAAAAACAAACCACCACGTAAATGCAATGCAATGTGATGGTGATGATAACGATATTACAAGTAACGCTGTCTGAAGTAATCATTCCTTTCAATATTCGCATCAGTAACCTATGAGACAGGAATTATGATCTCCATTCAGGAGGAAACTGAAAGAAAAAAAAAAGTGAGGAAACCGAGGCACAGCAGAGTTAAGTCACCTACCTAATGTCATACTGCCAATGAATGAGAGGCTGAGATGGGAGCCTCAGCAGTGACTCTAAAGCATGGCCCCTGGCATGCTGACCCAGAAGAAATGCCTCATCTCACTGGGAAGGGATATTGGGAAAAGGGTCACAGACAGAGGAGGTGGCGACTAAGGTGGGTCTTAAGGGAGAACAAGCCGCATCTTCAGGCCGAGGGTAGGGGTGGGGGTAGGGAGCAGATATTCTAGGCAGAAAGAAGAGTAATAAGATAGAGACGTGAAGTGACATGACATGTTCAATAGCCTGACACAACTGCTTGAGATGTCAGAAGCCCAATCTTGTAGGGCCTCATAGGACACAGAAATACGGTGTCCCCTGTAAGAGCAGTGAAAGGACTTTACGCTCAGGAGCAACATGCACAAGTGTGAGGAGTGACTTTCTGGACAGTGAGCAAGATGACAGGCGGGGAGAGGAGTTGAGAAGGGTACGACCACAGCAGTCCAGGCTGAAGATGATGAAGGCATGAGCAGAAGCCACAGAAGCGTTGACAGGGAGGGGATGATTCAGGACATGTTTTAGAAGCAGACCTGGTTTTAGAAGCCCCCGGAGGCTGCCTGAACATGGGGCATACAAGCAGGAAGAGCCCTGGAAAGCTCTGAGGTTTATAGCTTGAGCAACAGGAGAACAAGGGGCCTAGGAGAGGAAGGAAAGAGGAGTGACTCCACCGTGGACACACAGAACCTGAGGAGCCACAGGACATTCAAGGAAGCTGGCCGGCAGCGGGAGGGACCAGAGTGGATCCACAGCCGGGAGTCAGCATCACATACTGTTAAACTAGTTAAGTCCACGAGGCTGCCCAGGGAAGACGGGCGGAGTGAAAAGAGGGTCCTGGACACTACCTCCAAGACTACGGACATTCAAGGGCCAGTGAGAAAGACCAGCCCGCGGAGGAACGGCCGGAAAGGCAGGCAAAGCAGCAGGCGGTTGGGTCATCCCTGAGCCAGGGAAGAGTTTCAAGAAGGGACGACTGTCCAGAGGAGTCAGTGAGAAAAACAGTGAAATGTGGCTGTGTGGTTTTACAGTGAAGACCGTTGTATATTTCCCAGCAAGCTACCCCCAACAGCAGCACACTGACACTCGGCCCCACGAGGGGTAGTGATGGCCCCCCCCACATCTGTCATGCTAATGCTGTACTTTACTGCATAACATAGATTCACCTCAACATACATCTGTTC
Organism: Panthera leo; assembly: GCF_018350215.1. NCBI lineage: Eukaryota > Metazoa > Chordata > Mammalia > Carnivora > Felidae > Panthera > Panthera leo. The sequence goes on along the minus strand of NC_056690.1, from coordinate 7,815,965 downwards.
CCAAATCTTCATGCATAATGGACATCCCAGAAAAAGCTGGATGTTAGCAGCAGTGTGGGGCCCCTTAACACACACCTGTAGACTCCGGGGAGGGCTTTGGTTTGTTTATATACTGAGGGTAAGGAGCAAGAGAATAAAAACACGAGAGCTACCGGAAACCCAGGGGATGCGAGGACCTCTGGAGAATCTGAGGAAGGCTAAGGACCTTTTCCCAGAAAAATGCACACAAAGTCACAAACCTTTGATATTATCTCAGGAAGGTTCAGGGACCCCTGTCTTAAAATTTCATGAGACGCTACAATGAGTAATACAGTAGTTATGGCTGCACAAACTTCTGAGAGATTTTCCTCTTCATAATTTTCTATTATTTTTACTTTTTTAAAACAACAATCACTTTTAGTTTAAGAAAAGGAACAAAGCTATTTTCACTTCAGGGGTTTAAAAAAAAAGATGGAACACGTATTCTCATTAACAGCCCTTTTTTGGGGGGCATCTCCTCAAACTGAACACAGCTAAAGAATTTTCTGACACATTCTGCACTGGAGAAGCAAATCAAGTCCAGGGGAGAAGGCCCAGCCAAGAGTGAGCACGCAGGCAAGGGGTCTCCTCCTGCCCACCATCACCACCTCGCCCCCACCCCACACTGGGAGCAGGGGGGAAAACCCAGGCTGCTGGGGGAAGCCACAGGGCAGACACACCTAAGGAAGCCTGATGCCGCCCAGGACCGGACACCAGCCTCAGGTGGGCACTAGAGATGGGCACGGACTTTTAAAGTGGAACAGGCAAAATTCTGATGCGGGGTGGGTGTGAGAGGGGCCAGGTGCAGCTGCTGGGGGTAACTGGGCAAGAGCAATTCCCGACAGGGCCTCCGCCGGTCTCTTTCTGAGTGTACCTGCGTGCCCACTCCTCCCTGGAGGACACTTTACAGAAGAGTGGGGTCTAGAGCCCAGAGACTCACTCTCCGGTGGAAAGACGCAAATGCTTTCGAGATCCGTAGAGGAAGCCACTGTTCTCAGGCCCAAGAAATCCTGAGGCTGAGAAAGGCTGAAAAACCTAGTGAGGAAGGGCTAGAGGAGGCCAACAGCAGGGAGTTACAGCCTGGAGCTTCCGCAGGCGTGGGGTCCTTCACTGACAATCTTCTTCTCTGCCGGGAATATGGGAAAAACCTGCTGCCCACTGACCTGGCTTAGGGGTCAGCTCAATACACCTGAGTGAAACAGACCGCCTTAAAGTGAAGCTCAAGAACTTCTGTTGCTGACAGCTCCAGAAGGGCCACACAGGGCTGACTATCCTCAGGAGGGGGAAAGCAGTCTGGCTACCGGGAGCACAGGTCCTCTCCTGAAGGAAGGCTCTCTCAGAAGTGGCAGACCTGAAAACCGTAGTTATTAGCCCAGAGACACATGAAATCTTGTTTCATACCTTGACAAAGATTGCATCTACCATAGGCCACAGGGTGTGGCCAAATTAAAAAACCAAAACAAAAGCAAGTAACAGGAACCTCAATCCAGAAACACCAAAGCACAGTCCAGGCTGGCTACCAGTGTCTTCTTGTGAATAAGCAGATGCAGAAAGAGTAACCTGCTGGCAGGAATTAAGCAGACCCAAACTGAACTGAAAATCTTTCAAACCAAGATTTGGTGTGAACCAAGAAGCAAGAACTGAGAACCATTCACACACTGTGCTGCTGACTTGATAAAAGTTCCAAGACAAAAACCACTTGGGTTGGCTCTGGGTTAACCCAATGCCTAAGACCGGCGAGATTCAGGAACGCCTCATAAGGTGCATGTGCCTGAAAAATATCCCAGCAAAACTCAGAGAACAGTAAAATGCAACTAAACAATAAGATTTAACTTCATCTGTTGGATAAAACCACTTAATGATGTGTCTGATACAATTTAAGCGCAGCATATACAGCGCTTCCTCAATCGCCCCCAACGGACGAGAAAGACGTTCCTACATCTCGGCCTGAACATTCCAAAACATCTTTATTCGACTGAGGAAATGCACCCAGGATTATAAATAAGCATCTTATTCACCTGGTCCCATGCCCACATGATAACTTAACCCACCCCATGCTTAATTCCTCGCACAAGTCCACCTAGCCTGTGTCCTGTTTCAAATATTGTGCAGACTGCACTCCGTAAAACCTCAACTTTCTTCCCCCGCTTCCTAAACACGAATGTTCCCGGAGCAAATTCACGCCGTAAACACACCCAGGGCTTTGTTTTATACACAGATTTCTCCCCCCTCGTCCCAAGAGAGGTTGCTTTCCCTTCTAAATCCAACCCAGGCCAAATACTGCCATCTGGGGTCACGGCTTCCTCCGCCCCGCCGTGGCGGAGCGCACTCGCCGGGTTCCGGATTCCCCGCGCCGGCCCGCGGCTCGCACCCCTTCCTGTCTCCGTCTGCCCACGGCGGGCGGCGGGCGGCGGGCGCGCGGCGCCCAGACAAAAGCTCCGGCCGTCGGGCCCACGGGCCCCGGCGTCCTCCAGCCTAGAGGCCGAGGGTCCCGGTGCAACTTTGCAAACAGAAACGAGGGAGGCGCAGGCGGCCGCAGGTCCGGGTGCGCCCAGGGCGGCCGGCACGCGCGTGGGCCGCGGGCGAGGGCTCGAGGGGAGGGCGAGGCGCGCCCTGGCCGCCAGCGCCGGCGCCCGCAACTTGCCCGCGGGCCGTGGCCCGCGCCCGGCAGGGCCCGCCCGACGGCGAGGCCCACATTGTCCCCGCGGCACTGCCGGCCACCCTCGCGCACAGCCGCTCGCACACGCCCCCTGCCCGGGCCGGCTGCGGGGCCCGCGGCGCCCCGGCGGCCGCCGGCCTGCCGAGCTCCTCCACGCCCCGCTCGGGCCCGGCCCTGGCGGCCCCGCCGGCGGCGGCTGCAAAACTTTCTCCTCATCGCGGCGGCCGCGGCGTCGCTGCCGCCCGGGGCGCGTCAGTCGGTCGGTCGGGAGATCGGCGGGCGGGCGGGCGGCGGGTCCCTCCCTCAGCCCCACCCCGGGCCGCCGACCTGGTCCGGCTCCGATTCATAGTCGTCGTCCTCGGCGCTCACGGACATGGCCATGGCTCATGGTGGGCCCAGGCTCGCGCGCGCTGACATGGCTGGAGCGGCGCCGCCGCCGCCGCCCGCCCGGAGCAGGCTCGGCTCGCCCTGGCTCGGGCTCGGGCTCGGGCTCGGGCTCGGGCGCCTGCTGCCGCGAGGAGGGAGCCGCGCCGCGCGCCTCGCACGCCCGCGCGGGAGGGGGCGGGGAGGGGCCGGCGCGGGGAGGGCCGGGGCGCTCATGCATATGCATGAAGCGAGCCAGGAAGGGGCTGGCCCCCCGGGCCGGCGGGCCAATGGCGCGGCCGCGGCGCTCGGGCCGCACACAAAGGGAGCCCGGCCTGCGGTGACATGGGGGCGGGCCCGCCGAGGGCGGCCCCTCGCGGCCGGCGCGCGGGGACTGGGACTGCGTGGGGGCGTGCCCCACGGCCCGCCCGGCCCGCGCGCCGCGGGATGCACATGGGTGGCTGCACGCCGCCGCCGCTCTAACAGGAAATGCACGCCCGACCTGGGGTGGGGTCTTTTGTGTGGTCCTGCGGGGCGTCTGGCAGGAGCCCCGGGGCGCACCGGCCACGGGGGGCGGCCCTGCACGCGACGCCAAGCAAGACTCCCTGTGCCCCCGGCAGCGGGCACACAGGCGCCCAGGTTTGCACATGCTTTGGGACCAGGACCTGATGCCCGCGAATACGGGAGTCCCGTACCCGGAGCTTTTAGGCCCACTGGCTTGCATACGGTGTGGGGGCTCAGTTCCCCCGGAAGCGGGCAGTTGGGTTGGGTAGGTACCCTGACGCTGCCCTCTCTGCTCTCAGGTTTGCCTTTCCAGATCAAGAAGGAGTCCACGTGAAACGTACTGTGGTGCAGGCGGGAGTTCCCACAGAGGTGCCGGAGTTGGACGCTCCCAGAGAGAACGCCCTGAATGCACTCTGCCCCGAGTTGGGCGCCCCACCGTCTTGGACAGAAACCTTCCTTCCAGTGGTACCCTGGAGGTGATATGCCCTGGAAGCGATCTCAGAAGGGGCAGGGCACTTGCAGGCCAGAACCCAGTTCTCCTATGAGATTGGCAGTGTCTGAGCCTGGCCCAGAAGGAATGGGTTCTAAATTCTTAAACTGTAAGAATTTAAACTGTAACTCTTGATGCTTAATCCAAAAGCAGCCCAGTCCTGCAGAAAATTGTTACTGGAAATCCAGATTGAGATTCATTAAAAAAATTAAAAAATGTCTATGGGACACTTTCCTCCCCCTGCCCTTATTCCAAAGAGGAGCTCTGACCATTAGCTAGAGTAATCAATGCTGTTTGTTATAAGCATCAAAACCACAGTTAAACTCAAGACAAGGCGCAGATGACTTAGCTGGGCAGCTGGCATACTTATTGTCTAACTAGGAATGTCCAATATGACGCTAAACATGCATACCTGTGTGTGCTCAGTTTCTTCATCTGTAAAATGGGAAGGTATGCCCAACCCAGGGATGAGCAACCTTCTGCAGAGATCAAAGCCTTTCCCAAGAAAAAGCTTATTAGCTGTGAAATCTCGTAATCAACTCTGCAGTGTTGTCCAACTGTTATTCATGCCCAGGCCACTGGCCATGAAATCCACTGTGAGAACAGAAGGGACCCACAGGCAGGTCACCGCCTGGGCTTTCAAGGAAGGCAGAATGTATGTGGCAGAGACCTTGTAAGTAAAACTCAGGAGCTTCCATCAGGGAGTCAGCAGGAGTGGGTAAGCAGGAATGTCAGTTTTACTGAGTGGATTCTGAAGTCTGTAGGAAATTTATACACCCACTGACACTATGGGGGAAAAATCCCAACAGACTTGCTCTTTACTGAAACATATTTATTCTGCGTTTCCTTCCTGCCTTCTTCCTTATAGTTTCTTTATAGTTTCCACAAGCCACTCAAGGTTAGCAAAAACAAAATGCAAAAGAATATCCCCCTCCTCTACCTTACTCCATCCCCAAAGATCTCAGCTTTGAAAAAGCTACAGTGATGGACCTAAGTCTGTATCTGATGACCTCTTAGGGGCCATTCTACCCATTAGGAAGCCCCTTAAAATAAAGGGGAGGGGCTGATAATATGCTAATCATGCTTTTACTTCATTGTCATTCATTGTGGTCAGAACTGCAAAGGTAAGGAAGTGGGACTTTTTCTTGAAGGTCTCTCCCATTGCTTATCAGGAATGCAAGATCACCTAGACTTGTCTTCGGGCGATTTCTTTTGAACTCTCAAAAGCTCTTTTCTGTATTTAAGGAAGTAAAAAGACACGGTTCCCATTTATCATGGCACAAAGAAGAGAAGGGGAAAATGTTGATAAACAAGCTGTAGCTAACACAAACTTCCTTCCACCATATCATTTCTGAACTAGAAGGAGCCTCACCAGACCCCCTCACTTCACAAATGAGGAAATGGAGACCCAAAGAAAATTAGGAAATACTCTCAAGCCCAGGGTCCCTTATATAATAACACCACCCAGAGACCCCCATCCTTCAGGGGTCCAGACAATAACAGCAGCTAATATTTACTAAAGCATGATTGCAGGGCTAGAGCCAGTGGTAAGTGTCTTGTAGACATTATCTCATTATTCCGTATACTTTTTTTGAAAGAGAGGGTGCAAGTGAGTGAGGCAAGGGTAGAAGAGGCAGAGAGAGAGAGGGAAAGAGAGAAGAGAGAGAATCCCACAAGGGGCAGAGAGAGAGAGGGAGGGAGAGAGAAGCGGGGCTCACCCGAAGCGGGGTTCGAGCTCCCCAATGCAGGGCTCCAACTCACCAACCATGAAATCATGACCTGAGCCAAAGTCAGATGCTTAACTGACTGAGCCACCCAGATGCCCCTACCTTTATTTATTTTTTAAGTTTATTTATTTTTCGAGAAAGCACATGCACACAAGTGGGGGAGGGGCAGACAGAGAGAGAGAGGGAGAGAGAGAATCCCAAGCAGGCTCTGCACTGTCAGTACAGAGCCAGATGTGGGGCTTAAACTCAGTGACCTTGAGATCATGACCTGAGCTGAAATCAAGAATTGGACGCTTAGATAGAGCCACCCAGATGTCCTATGCCTTTTTGTTTGTTTGTTTGTTCATTTTCTTTCAGAGAGACAGAATGCATAACTGGGGGAAAGGCAGAGAGAGAAGGAGAGAAAGAATCCCACGCAGGCTCCTTGCTGTCAGTGCAGACCGTGAGATCATGAACTGAACCGAAATTAAGAGTCCGGACACTTAACTGACTGAGGCCCTTATTTATCCCATTAAACAGCCCTATCAGGTATGTACCATTGTTCACCCATTTTATAGATGAGGAAACTGAGGCATATTGCTGCTAGGAAATGAAAGCACCTGGATCTGACTCCGCAGGCAGCTGGAGCCTAGAGCCGAGAGCCTGGGGCTTGGGCTGTTAATCACACCGCTCTGATCCCTCACGCCAGAGCCAAGAGAGGATGCCAAATGAGATCGATACAAGCATCCAAGTGAAAAACTCAGACTTCTGTAGAATTAAATCCACTATCCCTTATTAAATTTTGCAAATTCTGTATTCTCGGTTCAAATTCAATTTCAAGGCAGATAGGTATGGTTTTGGTAACCAAACTGGTGTCTGATCAATCATCTGTCAGGGGCCAGGTCTGGAAGTAGGAAATCAGGAGTGAGACATGATAATGCAGTGGATCCTCTCCAAACAGTAAGAAGGCTCCTGCCAGCCACTATCCTAACACCTCTTCAAAATTCCTCTTTTGAGGGGTGCCTGGGTGGCTCAGTCGGTTAAGCGTCAACTTTGGTTCAGGTCACGATCTCACGGTTTGTGAGCCCAAGCCGCACGTCAGGCTCTGTGCTGTCAGCTCGGAGCCTGGAGCTTACTTCCGATTCTGTGTGTCCCTCTCTCTCTGCCCTTCCCCCGCTCACACTCTGTCTCTCTCTCTCATAAATAAATAAAATATTAAAAATTTTTTTTTTCTAATTCCTCTTTTGACACTTGCAAAGAACTTCTTACTCCTCCCCTCGGTCAAGTTTCCTTTAGCTAATTGGCACACACAATTATCCAACATTTGTTTTGTATTAAAAGCGTGCTGGGCTGTATATAAAATACATTATGCTAGGGGCACCTTGGTGGATCAGTCAGTTAAGCATCCGATTCTTGACTTCGGCTCAAGTTATGATCTCATGGTTCATGAGTTTGAGCCCTGCATCGGGCTCTGCACTGTTAGTGCTTGGGATTCTGTCTCCCTCTCTCTCTGCCCCTACCCCCTTGCTATCTCTCTCTCAAAATAAATAAAAATAAGCTTTATTATTTTTTTTTTAATTTTTTTTTTAACATTTATTTATTTTTGAGACAGAGAGAGACAGAGCATGAACGGGGCAGGGGCAGAGAGAGAGGGAGACACAGAATGGGAATCAGGCTCCAGGCTCTGAGCTGTCAGCCCAGAGCCCGACGTAGGGCTCGAACTCACGGACCGTGAGATTGTGACCTGAGTTGAAGTCAGATGCTTAACCGACTGAGCCACCCAGGCGCCCCAAAAATAAACTTTAAAAACGATTAAGGGGTGCTTGGGTAGCTCAGTCGGTTAAGCATCCAACTTCGGCTCAGGTCATGATCTCGCAGTTTATGAGTTCGAGCCCCGCATCAGGCTCTGTGCTGACAGCTTGGAATCTACAGTCTGCTTCAGAATCTGTATCTCCATCTCTCTGCCCCTCCCCTGCTCTCACTCTGTCTCTTGCTCTTAAAAATAAATAAACATTAAAAATTTTAAGAAAAAATGTATTCAGAAATACATTATGCTAGCCCGGGACCAGCACAATTGCCACCTAAAAATTTAGTGTTTACATTGTGCTTCTAGGCTTATCCTTTCTCCCTCATCTTTGACCCTCAGAGCTGAATGCTCTCCCAGCTCCACTTAGCCAAGGCTTATATTCTTAGAAAGAGCTTCCCAAAGCTGATGCCACCCGAGCAGTTGGTGCTTGCCCTGAGCCAGGAGGATCCAGAACTTCCACCAAGCAGTGAAGAAATAAACAAAAAACAGATGGGAGGCGAATCAGCCTTGGTCACAGTCGGCACCCACTTCCCTGTTTTCTCTCTGTCATTTAATTTTCTGGTCTGCCTATCAGATCATGACATACCAGGAATGACCCCTATATGCTGAGAGATTGTGCCCAGAATTAGCCACCTAAGGACACTGCAGGCTGTCCCCAGTGCAGGCACAAGCCCTGAGCTTATTAGGTTAAAGGAGGGGAGCCATCTTCTCTATCCCCATTTCCAGGAACAGGGACAAGTTGCCCGCTGGACTCTGGACTTCCCTAGGACAAGGGTTTCTCCTATGTGTGGCCCCTTTCCTTGTGCCCATGTCACAAAGGGCATGGCTAAAGCTTGGGAACATTATTTTCCAGAGGATCAAGGCAGGGAAAGAGAATGGATTCTCTGTCCAGACCAGTAACTGGCTGGCACAGTCCTAAACCAATGGACCCCATTTGTAAACATGCCCCTAAGGAGGGAACAGAAATGACAGAACAGGCACACGAAGGGGTAGCTTCCCAGCACAAGTAATAATTTATACTTAACAAGCACCAGGGAATGCGTGCTTCAGTTATTTTACTATATTTTACCCTTTGTCTCTGTTTTTCAATAGGTTTTTTTCCCCCTTAACAGCAAAAGGCGGTCTCTTGGAGAGTTATTTTTCTAATAAAATGTAAATAAGAGGATTTTTTACATTGTGTCACATAGCAACTTAGGACTGATTCCAGGGTTGCCTGGATGAAACTACAGTTCAAAGAGTGTCTGTATGACCAGCCAAGGGCTGCAGTGATTTCTGCCGAGGAAATAATAATGTTATTTAATTGCTTTCTATTTTCCCCCTGGAGAGTCATTCATTCCACAAGCATTTAAAAACCATGTATATTTGTCATATGGGTCCTTTAAACAGACTGAGCTTTCTTTTAAATGGGGTTCCTCTCCTAATAATGTCTCCTTACGTTACCAAAATCAACCAACAAATATTTACATTCACTGGAAGATTTGTGACCGGGCACAGGATTTTTTAAAGATTAACTAATTTAACAGGTGACCGGCATTGATCTGAGAAATGTTTTCCCGCCATCCACCCCATTTCCAGTTCATTCGCTGACCTTAGGAAGTTACTTCCCTTCTCTACTCATTGCCCTACAAAAATCCAGGCTAAGGCTGAACACTCAATTTGGACGAAATAAATGAGTTCACTTTACAAACCCCTCTCCCCTGGGGCTCCGGAAAATAGGAGGGGCTAAAAATACTAAAATGCCAGCATAATTCTGGCCTACAACCAAGACTTCTGTACTTTAAAAATATTTCTTCTTAACAAGACCACATCTCCCCCCTTCGTTGCTTTCCTAATGGACACCCATCCCATTATGTATCTCCCCATCCTCCAGAGAAACACCTTACAGAATCAGAATAAAAAGTTCTGCATTTTCAAAGTTTTCAAAGGAAAAAGACTAAATCCCAAGATTACTTAAGATGGGATGATAACATAGACAAGAGGTAAAACAGGAGTAAAATTAAGTTCATCACTGATTAGCAGCTGTTTACAATAGCCAAAATGTGGCATATCCATGCAATGTAATACGTATTTTTTTTTATCCATCATCATTGAGAGTGATCTTAATTCCTATTCCTGAAAGGTAACCTGGTTAGGAAATGTAGGCCCTAAACCCTGGGGCATGTTGAAACTAACCAAACCAAAGAGACAGTTGAATCACCTCTTAAATGAGCTGCTAACAGGCACTGTGGTGACCTGTTGGGCTCTGATGGTGCTTTAAAGACTTTAGGGAAGCCTGACAAATGCAAATGTACAGTGGTTGGTGTGGCTGGGAATAGGGATGGGGAAACACACTCTCTCTCTCTCTCTCTCTCTCTCTCTTTCTCTCTCTCTCTCTCTCTCTCTCACACACACACACACACACACACACACACACACACACACCCTCTGGCTGCAGCCATAGCCCTCTCTTCATTTACCATTCTTGCTTTTCTTTGAAAATGGCTCATCTCCAGCAGGCCAATTTGCCTTGAAAAGCCCCCTGGATCTATGAAATTCCATGAGTTTATCACGACACTCAACATAGAAAAAGCCTGACAAACTCATCTGTCACCATTTGAAATGGCCATTAAACCAACTCCTTATTTTGAAAATTGGTATTTAAAAGGGGAAAATTGAGCATGTATATGGTCTTTTCAGGAGGAACTGTATTTAAGGGTGGCCCTAATTGATGAGGGAAAACTGTAGGGAAAAAAGCCAAGTCAGTGATGTAATTCTCAACAATTTATATCAGTGATTTATTTCTCAATAAAATTTGGGGGAGGGTGTGCCAGCTAATTCACAAGGGAGAGCATGATAAACTAAAGTTCCATTTTCATCTTTTGATACAATTATTGACACAGGAAAGAATGAACAACTGGTACTGAAACCATGAGTGAATGATGGAGGGAAGCAGGGAACCAGGGGGCCAATGGATCCCCTTCCAGATTGTTCTCTGGAAGAAAGAGGGACAACCATAACTGAATAATGGGGTAACAGACCACCATCACCTTAATCCACCATTTATGATATTTAACTTTAACCAAGCCTTTAGATCTCATTTCCAGTTTACAGAAATTACAAGAGCTAGGGGGAAAGTTCCGTGACACCACAGGGAAGCAATCAGAAAAATTCACATAGTGGGATCCTCTGGAGGACACATGGTTCCATCTTCTTTACAAATCAATGTCCTGAGAAAGGTCTAGATTGAAATAGAATGAAAATAGATTCAATGTACCGTCCTGGATTGGAGCCTGGTTTAGATAAAGCATCTGCAAAGGATAATTTGGGAAATCTCACTATAACCAGGCACTAAGTGGTATTAAGGAATTATAAATTCTGGTAGGTATAACCCACATGATTTTAGCTGTGTAGAAAAATATTTTTCTTTTTCAGAGATGTAAACTAAGCCCTAAGTATTTAGGAGTAGAATGACATGATGTCTGTAACTTTCTAAAGAATACTTCAGCATAAAAAATAAGGCAAGTTGAAGGGGTGCTTGGGTGGCTCAGTTCATTAAGCATCTGATTCTTAATTTCAGCTCAGGTCATGATCTCACAGTTTGTAAGATAGAGTCCTGGGTCAGGCTCTGTGATGACAGTGTGTAGCCTGCTTGGGACTCTCTCTCTCCCTCTCTCTCTCTCTGTGCCTCCCCCACTGGTGTTTTCTCTCTCTCAGAAAAAAAAAAAAAAATTAAAAAGAAAAAAAAGAAGAAGGCAGGTCCCCCATTCACAGACAGGACCAGAGGATAATATTTTAAGTAAACAAACAAATAAATAAAATGGTTATTAAAACAATCGATTTTATGTTATATCTATTTTCCCACAATTAAAAAAAATATGATAAGAATCAAAGAAAAGGAAATAAAAGAAACACCCTCCCTCAGGAGAATGGATATATCAATAGGGAATGCTCAAACCAATAAGCCTTGCTCCACGGAACCATCCTGTCCCATAAACATTAACCAAGGGAGACATGCATCTAAATGTCTCAACTCCTTCAGAGTGTTTTGCTGCTTAGTTCTTTACACACACTGGCGGAGAACTCCAGTGGGTCAGAGTGGGTGTTACTCCAGCTGTCCCTTCTCACCTGCTTTCTTCATGTGTGATTAAAGTTCCCCTCATCAACAAATACACTTGCCCTTGTCACCTTTATAACAAAAAAGCAAAGTTAAACGATGTAAATACCTCACCTGTGTTCACCTACTCGTGCCTTTTTTTTCTCTAGATCACCTAAATTTGGAGAACACATTACCTGGCAGCATCACGCGATCACACACACATCCATCCTTCTAAAAAAGCCAAATGAACGGCGCCTGGGTGGCTCCGTTGGTTAAGCATCTGACTTCAGCTCAGGTCATGATCTCACAGTCCGTGAGATCAAGCCCCATGTCAGGCTCTGTGCCGACAGCTCAGAGCCTGGAGCCTGCTTCAGATTCTGTGTTTCCCTCTCTCTCTGCCCCCCTCCTCAATCAATCAATCAATCAATCAATAAATATTAAAAAGCCAAATTATGGGGGGGGGGCGCAGAAGAACATAACTTATTCCCCATGTCAATGATCAAGTGTCCTCCTTTAACATGGGAAATATATGATGACATTTGACAATAAGAAAAGTCCGAGGAGGGGCACCTGGATGGCTCAGTCGATTGGATGGCTGACTTTGGCTCAGGTCATGATCTCATGGTTTGTGAGTTCGAGCCCCGTGTCGGGCTTGTGCTGACAGCTTGGAGCCTGGAGCCTGCTTCGGGTTCTGTGTCTCCCTCTCTTTCTGCCCCTCCCCTGCTCGCACTGTCTCTCTGTCTCTCAAGAACAAATAAATGTTAAAAAAAAATGTTTTTAATTAAAAAAAAAAGAAAAAAGAAAAATCTGAAGGATAGGCCATTGTTCCAGAAATAAAACAAGGATAATGGCAGGCAATCACTTACAGTGCCTGCCTGGCTTTCTAATTACCCCACCAAAGGCAGGAGCCCGCAATATTTCAATTGCTTTCCAAGAATTTGTCTTTGGCGTTATTAACACAGACAGCTGAGCAGGTTATCAGACTAAGAAAGAAATCCTCGGCTGCAGACTTTAATTACAGGTTATTTTAGCTGAACGCTGACTTAAAGTTCAATAAAGCAGTTCTAAAATGACACAGACGATGGCTGAGAAATTCCAGGTGATTTCTAAGTCCAGTGGGATAAAGAAGGTTGTTTAAATCTGAGGGACAAAAAAAGGGTCCAAAAGTACCCATGAGCAATGAACATTCCATTTAGCATTCTTTCACAGTTGGCTGGGGCTGGGACATAAAAGTTGCAGTAAGGAGAGATCCACATTCTCACCAAAGAGACATAGGTAGAAGAAAGACAGCTAAGAGCCTGAAACGGATAGAGTCTGATTTCATCTTTTAGATATGCTGCGAAAACCTGTGATCGAGTTCATTCACTCAACAGACATTTCCTGGGTCCTTGCTATCTGGGAGAAATCGTGCATGACAGGATAAAAATGGAGAAGGAAAAAATTAATAAGATGAGCTCCAGTCTCAGGAAGCTGGTGAAGGCCATAAAATGCAGAGTAGAATATAGACGTCCAGCGGAAAGAGAGACTGGGGAAGTACAGCCGTCAGGATCTTGGCAGGAAATGGATGGTACCCTGGCACCCTCATACCAGGTCATGTGGGAGAGTTTAACAGAGACTCGGTTTGCAGAGGGTAAGTGGGGTTAGGGAAATCTACAAGGCACAGTGTTGCACCTCAAGCCTAGCAACGGCCATGAGACATTTCCTCCCTTTGGCTGATGGGCTATGAGAGCGAACAGTTACTGGACTGGAAATGCAGAGAAAAAAGTTGGAGAAGGCCACAAAACAGGAATCGTGGCCTTCAAAAGAAGGAAACAGCCAACCTTCAATGATCCCATGGGGAGGAAGCTGGGGGAATAAATACCCCAGCCTCTTTCTCCTCCCACATTTCCATCTCATGCTGGTACTTCCCATTGGCTGAGCCCAACCAGAAGCCAGAGAAGGCAAGAAAGCCCTTTGATGGAGCCCACTTTTGGAGCAGGTGGGAGAAGGCTGGAGAGGGGCTCTGAAGGTACAAATAGAAAACATCCAGCCCAGGAAGCTTCCTGGTGAAGAAGTTTGGCTGGGCTTAGAGGTGGAAATTTTGTACATGGGGAAATAAGAAGGGCATTTCCAGAAGGGGAATAGTGTGAGCAAAGACCAAGGCAACTAAATGGAAAATATGGAGTAATTCAGTTCCCCTGCAATGTTGAGGAGATGAGAGAAAATCATGAGATTCCATGGCAGAAACACAAGTGAAGACTTGGGCACTTGGGACCGGGTCAAGGATTTGGGAGATGATTTAAAGATGGAAGGCTTGACAAGTTTATAGGCTGAATCTTTTTTTTTTTTTTTTAATGTTTATTTATTGTTGAGAGAGAGAGACAGCGTGTGAGCAGGGGAGGGGCAGAGAAAGAGAGGGAGACACAGAAACTGAAGCAGGCTCCAGGCTCTGAGTTGTCAGCACAAAGCCTGACCTGGGGCTTGAACCCACGAACTGTGAGATCATGACCTGAGCCAAAGTCTGGTGCTTAACCGACTGAGCCACCCAGGTGCCCCTATAGGCTGAATCTTACCTGCCCCAAAATTCATATAGTGAAGTCTTACCCACCCTAATGTGTCAGAATATGACATCGAGTCTTTACAGAGGTGATTTAGTTAAAATCAAGCTATTAGGGCCCTAATTCAGTATGACTGGTGTCCTTATAGAAGGAGGAAATTTGGACACAGACACGTACAGAGGGGGGACAATGTGAAGACACAGGGAGAAGACAGGACGCTTACCTACAAAAAGCCAGCAGGCAAAGCCACAGTTCTGTCCTGCCTAGGTCTCATGTGGTGTGCTCTAGAAGCTTCTACCCTCCGGCTTCGGTTCACTCCACCAAAAAGGGAGGGTTCTGATAAAATCCCTGTCATCCGGCTCGCAAAACCATGTGAGTTCAGCCACAAACCGATTTGGAATCGGAGCTCACAAAAACTGGTCCAGAGACCTGAGCCCCAGCTTCTCCGTTCACCACCGATGATTTTCTTCCAACTGGATTTTTCTACTTGTTGATGTTGTATGCAACACTCTCCAGAATAAGCAGGCTATTTTTGCGGGTACTCTTTCATCACAGGTTTCTGCTGCACTCCTGGGAACCTGCTGGACTTCACAGATGACTCAGCTGTCACTGAGGAAAACCCTGGGGATTCCAGACGAGGGGCCCCAGATTGTTTTCCATTTGCTTCCCCTCGCTGCAGCCTACCCACCATCCACTGGTTTCTCTTGCCTTTCTCTGCTCTCCTGGTGCCAGGGCTCGCTCACTGCCAGCTTCCTCCCTGCCCGTGAGCATTACACCCACCGGCTCTTGGAGTCTGCTCTCAGGAAGCTGAAAAGACTGGGCACCCTTGCCTCCTACCCTGACCCAGAAGCAAAGCCTGTGGCCTCAACAGCCTCAAACCCTCAGGGGCACTGTCTAAGGCAACAGTCACCCACAGCACCCGGGACTTCTCCTTTCGGGGGAGTGAGGAAGGGATAAAGGAAGAGAACCACTTTTTTAAACAAGCTCCCCCGTAAGGGTATGCCGGCCATTTCAGAAAAGCCATGACTACTTAGGGGAGAATGAAGTCACTAGGGTCTTTGCTTGAGATTAAGTGTTTGCACCAGCCAATAGTAACTGAAGGATGGGAAATGTCTCTAAACTCTTCACCCCCTTCCCCTGCTCCATGCCATTCCTTCCATATCCGCTATTTCCATAGAGACCATCACCAGCCTTCTGGAAGGCAAATTCAGGGTTGTCAATTACTTATAAGCCATAATTGCAAAAAATCACATTAACTATCACTGACTGATAGCCTACTGTCGAGGTATTTTACAGACGGCATCTCACAGCAACTCTACAGGAAAGGCACTATTAGCCCTTTTTACAGATGAGTAAACTGAGGCTCAGTCTTGCCTACAACCACACAGTTGGTGGCAAAGCCTGGGTTCAATTCCCAGATGCATCTGACCCCAGAGCCCACCCTAGTCACGCATGAGAATTGCCTGCAAAGTGTCAAGAAAGTGTAGACCTCTCAGGCCCCACCGCAAACCTACTAAATCTCAATGTCCCAGACCAGGCCCAGGAAGCTGTATTTTTTTTTATTATTTTTTTTTTTTACAAGTTCCCCAGGTAAAGCTGATGCCAGCAGCCTGAAGACTGGCTCTCATTAGACCGCAATGCCTTTCTGGGAAACTACCTGGCCCTGAGTAGGCAACAATAAAAGGCAGGCATTATCGTCATCTTCCTTCTCCTCGTCATCAATTTAATTACTCCGGGGGTGACAGGAATCGACAGCAGGGCAGAAAAAGAACAGGAAGTACACGGGGCCTCTTTTTATTGAATTATGTGCCTTTCTTTCAGGTAAGGGCTATGTGTCACACCAGAGGGACCCCACACTTATCAAGCCTCCCAGATCTAAATGACCAACTGCAGAGGAAGGGGAAGAGAAACAAAGGGGAACCAAGAGTAACACAGACATCAGGTGTGTGTGTGTGTCACTTCCTGCCGTGGTTCCTGCGTGGCCCTGTAACCTCCCCATAAGGAAGCCAATCCAATAACTGAAAAGGGCTGTCCCACGTCCCCTGTCAGGGTACTTGTGCATACACACTCCAGCCTGTCTGCTCCTAACTCCAGAAAAACTGTCAATAATTGAAATTCACGTGGCAGCCCAGTTTGGCCACTCAAGCTGATGGGTTAAGACGCAGACAGCTGTGGCTCAGTCTTCCCTCCTTCCTCAGTTTCCCTCCGTGTGAAAGCACCGGCAAGCTAGCTGGGTAGAAGTGTCTGGCTGGTGAGCCGAAGGTCAACTTGCTAATAAGACTGAGGTCAGAGGTCAAGCCTCAAAGAAGCTCAGTTCTCCTGGCTCGGTTCCAAGGTCACAGACAGGCCCCCAAAATCCTGCCACCTGGTCATAAAAGAGAGCAGCCAGAGTGTAGACGGATCAAAACAAATCCATCACCACTGGTGGGAACAGCCAATCGGGGGAATGGTGACGGATGGTGATTCAGTAGCATCTTTGATTTGAAAGACACGACATCAGAAATGACCTCACAGCACCTAATCAGTTCCAGAAAAGGACTTTGTTCTCCAGGAGACAAGGTGGGAGATCAAAGCATTTCTTGCTAATCATCATTTAGCATTAATTACTTGTTAAGTAACCTGACCCAGACCCAATACCGCTCCCTACCTCGCATCCTGACAGCCTCAACGAACACCCTTGATCTTTCAACCCAACCTGCATCAAATTGGGAGCAAGCGGACTGCAAACCTGGGAACGGACAGACCCCGGGCGGCCCAGGCAGTCAGTCGTTCAGTTACTTCTCCTTTTCCTGTGAACTTTTTAACCCCACCAGCCAGGAAATGCATACACAGGGCAGCGGGCATCCCCGCCCCCGCTTCTCCACCACACTGCACGAGTTCCTCAGATCTGGGCACTAACGCCTCTCCATTCACCAGCTGTGTGGCCCAAGGCATACCGGCATCCCTCTCTGAGACCCCGGTTTCAACTGCACGCACAGAGATAACGCTATCCACACTTCCCAGCCTCGTTGTAAGGATTAAACAAGATGTAAAAAAGACCTCTAAAGATTGGTCCATACATTGTGTAGGAAACTACAGGGGGTTGGGGCTATACTGGCAATAATTTATTTCTAGAGCTGAGTGGGGGCCATGGAGTTCATTATTATATTACTTACATCTTTTTTTGTGGCTCTGAAATAATGTATGATAAATGCTACAGGTTGAATTGTGTCCCCCCGGCCCCCCAAATTCTTATGTTGAAGCCCTAACCCCAGTGCCTCAGAATGTAACTACCTGGAGATAAAGTCTTTCAGGAAGTAACTAAGTTAAAATGGGGTCATTCGGGTGGGTCCCAATTCAGCAAGACTGACGTCCTTATAAGAAGAGATTAGGACACAGGCACACACACAGGGCAGACCACGTGATAACACAGAGAGACAACAGCTATCGACAAGCCCAGGAGAGAGTCCCCAGAAGAAATGCATCCTACCAACTGACTTCTGGCCTCCAGAACTGTGAGAAAATGAACGTCTGTCCTCTAAGCCACGCACACAGTTTCTGCAGCCCTTGCAAACTCACACAATAAACCTCAGATGAGTTGTAGAAACCATAAGCTAAATGAAAACGAAAGAGACAGTACTAATATGGCTCTAATCAAAAAGATGGATAAGGGCGCCTGGGTGGCTCAGTCTGTTGAGCGTCCAACTTCCGCTCAGGTCATGATCTCGAGGTTCGTGGGTTTGAGTTCTGTGTCGGGCTCTGTGGAGACAGCTCGGAGCCTGGAGCCTGCTTGATTCTGTGTGTCTCTCTCTCTCTGCCCCTCCCCCCGCTCGCAGTCTGTCTCTCTCTCTCTCAAAAATAAACATTAAAAAAAAATTTTAAAAATATAAAAGACGGATCATAAGTGTTGGTGAAGATGTGGGTTAAATTGAAACTCTCATACATTGCCAGTGGGAGTGTAAAAGGGTGTAGCCACTCTGGAAAACAGTCTAGCCATTCTTCAAAAAGTTAAACACAGAGTTACCATGTGACCAGTCAACTTCACTCCTAGGCATCTACCCAAGAGATATGAAAACATGTATCCACACAAAAACTTGTGCACGAACGTTTAGGGCATCATTATTCACAACAGCGAAAAGATAGGGACAGCCCAAAGGTCCAGCAACTGGACAAGGGATGAACGAAGTATGGTCTACAAACACAATGGAATATTATTCAGCCATAAAAAGGAATGAAATACTGACAGACGCCACTATGTGGGTGAAGCTTAAAAATATTATACTAAGTGAAAAAGCTAGTCACAAAAGGTCAAGTATTGGATAATTCCATTTACATGTCCAGAACGGGCAAATGCATAGAGACAGAAAGCAGATTAGTGGTTGTCAGGGGCTGCGGGAGGGGAAGATTTAGGGGTTGGGGACTGGTTGCTGATGGACTTTCTTTCAGAGGGCATGAAAATGTTCTAAAATTAGACTGTGGAGATAGCTGTCCAACTCTCTGAATATCCCAATTATACTAAAAAGTGAGTTGTACACTTTTAGCGGGAGAACTGTACGGTAAGCAAGGTGTATCTGTTTCATTATAAGGTGTTAAAAAAAAAAAGACTGGTACCCCCAAAGTATTGTTTGGTTTAGTATTGTTAAATCTCGAATGTTCTCTCTTCACTGTCTAACCAGCCGAAGGGCTTCAGTCTCTCCCCCACCCCCAGATTTGATATTAGCCACGTGACCTTGTGTATAGACCCGTGCTTATACACCAATCCTCCACAAAAATCTTAGATAAGGGCTACTCCCCCCAGAAGCCTGCTTCCTGTTTCAAGCCCTTTGGAGGAAAAGGGCAGAGGGTTGATTTTTTTTTTTTTTTTTTTTTTTTTAATGCCTATAAGCCTCTCAGGAGTAAACTGAGGGTCTGAGGCACAAAGGACAGGACACATCAGTAATCCTGAAGTGCTTTCCCCCAGAGAAGTTCCTTTGGACCCCTCCATTAATTCTGAGATTACAATGGGTCGTGGCAAGTTTGTTTTTTCAAAGCCCATGTTCTGTAAACCCTAATCCCTCCCCCAAAGCAATTCCTTAGCCGGGAGGGGAGCAGGCAGTGAGGCAAAGCCACCATTTCCTCTTCAAGTTCAGAGCAGCCGTGGGGCCCGGCGAGGTTGTTGCAAGGCGCTATGTTTGCAGGTACAGTTTGCGGTCTGAGCAATGGTGGTTGTGTTTCTTGCCCATGTAGGGGAAAGTGAACATTAAAACCCCACTCACTTCCATGGATCGGGAAACTAATGGCAGAAGCTATGAAAGTGAATCCTTTTTCATTTCTACTGCCACTTAAATTCCTACTAAGCTTCAAAGAGAATTAGAATTCAATACCCACAAGTAATAGGGGCCATCTTCCCCAGCAATTCTACATGTAGGAATATACCCTAAGGAGATAATCAAACAAAAGTGGAAAGAATGACCTAAGAACATCACTGTCCAATAGAAATGTAAAGTCAGCCACACATATACTTTTATATACTTTTCGTAACCACATTTAAAGAGGCAAAAAGAAAAAGGTGAAATTAACATTAATAATCCATATATTCAAAATATTATCATTTCAACTAGAGTTGCCAGATTGAACAAATAAAAATACAGTACACCCAGTTAAATTTCAGATGAACAACGAATAATCTTTTTTAGTGTAAGTATATGTGATATGTGGGCTATATTTACACTTAAAGTTTGATTTGTTGTTTACCTGAAATTCAAATTTAAGTGGGGATCCTTTCTAAAATCTGGCAATCCTAATTTCAACATGCAATCAATATAAAAAACAAATTAATGAGTAATTTTACAGTGTTCTTTTTTGCACTAAGTCTTTGAAATCTGTTGTGTATTTTATACTTCTGACGCATCTCAATTTGAGCTTGTCATATGTCAAGTGTTCAAAAGCCATACAGCTAGCAGCTACCATTTTGGACAACACAGATCTAGAATATTCCTCTAAATGTTTCTTATAAGAGCAAAAAAAAAAAACAAAAAAAAAACAAAAAACCCAGAAATTGGCAAAATACACATCAACAAAGAGGCTGCTGAAGTCACAACTAACATTTAAAGAGCCGTAACCACTGGTCACTCCTTGTCCTAAGAACTTTGCATACATCATTCCTTTTTTTTTTTTAATAGTTAACCAGAAACAAATTCAATAATGCATTATCTCATCTAGTCATCACAACAACCATTTGAGTAGGTGCTGGTATAACCCTTTTTTACAGATGAGGAAAGTAAGGGCCCAGGGAGCATCTATAACCTGCTCAAGAAAGTGGTGAGCTGAGTATCGGCAGATGGGCTGATACATACATGTCCTACCCCAGCACAGACTTTGGAACAAGACACACCAAAATGTTACTGGTTTTCTCTGGAGAATGGACTTTGAGGTAGACACTGGTTAACAGTCTAGTCTCTGCTGTCAGACCGATCACCTTGCCCTCGGCTCTGCCAGGTGCCCTCACAAGTGACCTTACCTTTCTAAACCTCAGTCTCCTCATCTGTAAAATGAGAGTCACAAGTGTCTGCCCCACAGGGCTGCTGGGAATCTAAAGAAGATAAGGGATGCAGGGGATGAGGCAAAGCAACCTGCTCCTGGTAAGCCCTCAGTGACATTACTGTCATACTCCCTAGGGTCTTGGTCCTTTCCTATTTGAATAGACTTTTTCATGGTGAGCATCAATCAGGTTTACAAAGAGAAAAAAAGTTACTTTCAAAAGAGAGGAAAGAGTCCTTGAAGCAACTGGAGGAAAAAAAGAAGGAAGGAAGGGAGGGAGGGAGGGAGGGAGGGAGGGAGGAAGGAAGGAAGGAAGGAAGGAAGGAAGGAAGGAAGGAAGGGAGGGAGGGAGGGAGGGAGGGAGAGAGGGAGGGAGGGAGGGAGGAAAGGAAAAAGGGAAAGAAGTCACCTAAAGAAGGGGATAAGTGAGCCATCATTTCCCCACAGTTTTCTGAGTGGCCACCAGGTGGCCACCATTGCCTGCAGTTTCCACAGCTAGGGAAAATGATTCCTTTCAAAAAACAAAAATTTGCAATAGACAAATCACCAAAAACATTCATCTTAACTGGGGTGCCCTAGGCCGGGAGTCCCCACTGAAAAGCTGCCCACACTCATCTTACAGGAGATGTGAAAGGCAGCGGAAATGGTCCCTCAGCTGCGGGCAATCTGCGTCTTACCTTTGGAGTCTTCTTTGGCCAAGTGACTACAGGGACCCCAGTGACGGCCAGACTGGGGTCGTCGTCTGCATGCTCCTTCAGGACATTCTGTGGCCAAACAAAGGAGCCATATTAGCCCAGAGTAGAGGGAAGGTCTCTGAAGGGGGCTAAGACTGGACCTAACCCAGTGAAAGACTGATAGGCCTCTGCAGTCACCCACCACCCACACACTCAGTAGAAACCAAGTCACCAGGGTCCGTCAGAGACCACAAGACACACAACATCCTCCTTTCCAAAAAATGTTTAAAGAGTAAATCACTCACCTCCCTATGACTTCTATGAAAGTATCACTCACTGATCATATTTATAATGTGCCAAATATTTATCTCCAGCACCAGGGACTCACACACAACCTCATTCAATCCTTACCAAGTACCCCGGGAATGGGCTGGGCAGTGCACTAAAATACTCCAATGTACAAAAACTCAACTATGGATGCAGAGAAACAAAAAAACAACACTAACCACGAGGTCTTGACACCTGTGAGACCTGACTCAGCCAGTAAGTCATGCGTATTCTATTCCCCGTGTGTAGAGACATGTCACTGTTCATTACAACATGGGCTTCATAAACACTGGTAGATACTTAATCTGGTTTGACCAAGGATGGAGTCATGTGGCCGCAAATGCCAGCAGAAAAGTGGGCTGTGATAGACATACATCCAGGCTGGGCAAGGGTCTCCCACATGGCACACTGTGTTCACATCTTTGTATGTCATCTGAAGGCTTTTCAAAGGTAATTCTGACTCTACCAGATTTCGGCCTTAGGTGGTGACTGATTTGAGAACCTCATCCAGGTGCAAGATGCTACTCTACTGAATTATCCCTGACTTATAGGCACAGCAATCAAGGCTCAGAACGATTCAAAGGCCTCGGACGCTGCCCCAGACCAGGAGGGCAGAGCCCCTGAACTCACTTTCTGGCTCCAGACTTCCCGCCCCAAGACCACTCCACACATGGGTTTTTTAGTTGCATCCGCAATGCACCATTAGCCTTTAGGGACAGTCACAGATCTGTCACTGGCCTCTTCCGACCTTGACCATTAATTTTTGTGCTGTACAAAAGCATTCCTGCAAGGACATTTAAAAGCAGAGAAAGTTGCACAGGAGAACTTAAGAAGAACAGAAGAGCTCAAAAGAGAAATGTAGGGAAAGAGTATTTTAACTCACTTTCCTCATCTACCCACTGGAAATGAATCCAACTCACTTGTAATTTATTCCATCTACTGTCTTAGTTTTCCTCGTGTTCCTTTGGTTGCCAGATTTTTCAAAACTTACCTAACATCCCAAATCCACCTCCTCTGTCCATGGGAGGTGGCAAACAGGACAGTGATCAAGGGTCAGACTCGGGGCTGCCTGGGTTCAATTCTCAGCCCCTGCAGCCTTCTCCAAGCCCAGAGTCAATGTCACTGATTTATAAATGCTGGGTTTTTTTAAATTTTTTAATGTTTATTCATTTTTTTGAGAGACAGAGACAGAGTGCGGGTGGGGGAGGGGCAGAGAGCAAGGGAGACACAGAATCCAAAGCAGGCTCCAGGCTCTGAGCTGTCAGCACAGAGCCTGATGCAGGGCTCAAACCCACGAACTGTGAGATCATGACCTGAGCCGAAGTCAAACACTTAACCGACTGAGCCACCCAGGCGTCCCTATAAATGCTGTTTATAAATGTTTTGTTTTACTGTTATATCCCTAGCCTTGCACAATGACTTACAGTAACCCTCCAGTAAATAACTTAAAAAATAAATAAATGAAGCTACAAATCCCCAAAGAGGGACTTTCTACTCAATCCCTGACCAGCACTCCTCACATCTGTCAAGGTCAACAAAAAAAAGCCCCCCAAAATCTGAGAAACTGTCACAGCTGAGAGGAGCCTGAGACATGACAGTTACAAAGATAGAGGTATCCTGGGTGGGATTCTGAAATAAAGGACATTTGGTAAAAATTGAGGAAATGTGAATAAACTATAGACTTTAGCTAGTAATAATGTACAGATACTGGTTTTAATTGTAACCAATGTACTCTGCAGACGTACCATGTTAATAACAGAGGAAACTGGATGGGATGGTGGGGGGGGGGGCGTCTAGTAAACGGAAACTCTCTATACTACCTGCTGAGTTTTTCTGTCAATCTGACGCCATTCTGAAACATAAAGTCCTATCATAAAAAGCAATCTTTAAAATGCCAGACAGTAGTAACAGCTACCGTAAAGGAAAACAGGATAATTAGGCTGCCAAGCTTTCTAACATGTATGCAGAGTATTTAAAAAGAAATACAACAGGGACACCTGGCTGGCTGCCAGCAGAGCGTGAAACTCTTGATCTTGGGGTTGTAAGTTCGAGCACCATGCTGGGTGTAGGGATTACTTAAAAATAAAATCTTAAAAAAAAAAAAAATACAGGGCGCCTGCATGGCTCAGTCAGTTAAGCATCTGACTTTGGCTCAGGTCATGATATCTTGGTCTGTGAGTTCAAGCCCCGCGTTGGACTCTGTGCTGACTCTTCAGAACCTGGAGCCTCCTTCAGGTTCTGTGTCTCCCTCTCCCTCTGCCCCTCCTGCACTCTGGCTCTGTCTCTCTTTCTCTCTCAAAAATAAATAAACATTAAAAAATTTAAAAAAAAAGAAGAAGAAAGGGCGCCTGAGTGGCTCAGTCAGTTAAGCATCTGGCTTCGGCTTAGGTCATGATCTCGCAGTTTGTGGATTCAAGCTCCGCGTTGGGCTCTGTGCTGACAGCTCAAAGCCTGGAGCTTGCTTCGGATTCTGTGTGGGTGTCTCTCTGCCCCTCCCCGCTTGTGCTCCGTCTCTCTCTCCGTTTCAAAAATCAATAAACATTAAAAAGAAAAAAGAAATAGAACAGAAGGGAACCAAGAACACAGCATTATTCAACACACATGTGGACCTCACAAGGGGCATGAAAGAGGCTATGGAAGGTTGGGGGCAGTGGGAACGATCCGTGCCTGGGGGGAGGAGCATTTCATCAGTGACGTTGTTTAGAATCGCCAGTTCCCAATGATGATAAAAAGCAGACCAATTTTTGATCAGTTTTGGTTTTTAATTAAATAGACTGCAGACACTGCACCCTTTACTACATGGGCCCTAGTGGGTCATTCCCGCTGCCCCTTCTCTGCCTTGACCCACTGCTCGGGGTAGGTGGGACTGGCTAGGTGAGGGGTAAAATGGAAACATCAGGAGGCAGGCACCACATGTGTTGCTGAATGGATGTAGGAGAATAAGATGTATTGAGTGTTTGCTCTGTGTTGGGCACTGTAATAAACATGCCATATCCACTCGGTCATCCAACTGCTTGACCGCACTGGGAGAAGGACCACCAACATTTGCAGATGAGAATACCAGGGCGTAGGGGGTGAAGGAACGGTCCAAGACCACTCAACCAGTAAGAGGTGGAGACCCTCCCCTCTACAACCTGTGCTCTAACCATGGTATTACTCAACCTATCCTTAAACAAAAGAGGGGGGCCACGATCCTAGCAGCATTACTCGTAACAGCCAAAGGACACTTGGAAACAACCCAAGTGTCCATCAAGGGATGGATGAATAAATGATATGTGGTCTATCCACACCATGGAATATTATTCAGCCTGAAAAAAAGGAAGGAAATTGCGACACATGCCACAATATTCTGCTGAGTGAAATAAGCCAGACACAAAAAGCCAAATAGTGCATAATTCTACTTCCATGAGGTGCCTAAAGTAGTCAAATTCATACAAGCATAAAATAGAGCGGTGGTTGCCAGGGGCTGAGGGAGGGAGAAGCAGGGTGTTGCTTAATGCATAGTCGTGACGGCTCTACAGCAGTGTGAATGGACTTAATGCCACTGAACTGGACACTTTGAAAAATGATTAAAATGGTATATTTTATGTTATGTATAACTTACCACAATTTAAAACTTTTTGCAATGTCTTATTTTTATTTAACTAATCTCTACACCCAACATGGAGCTCGAACTCACAACCTTAAGATCAAGAGTTGCCCACTCTTCCAACTGAGCCAGCCAGGCGCCCCTACCAAAATTATTGATTTATTTCTAAAAATGTCTTAATTATTTTTTTCTAAGTGTCTATTCATTTTTTTAAAAATTTTTTTTTTTTAACATTTATTTATTTTTGAGACAGAGAGAGACAGAGCATGAACAGGGCAGGAGCAGAGAGAGAGGGAGACACAGCATCTGAAACGGGCTCCAGGCTCTGAGCTGTCAGCACAGAGCCCGACGCGGGGCTCGAACTCACGGACCGTGAGATCATGACCTGAGCCGAAGTCAGACACTTAACCTTCCAAGCCACCCAGGCGCCCCGTCTATTCATTTTTAAGAGAGAGAGAGCGGGTGATGGAGGATTCAAAGCAGGCTCCATGCTGTTGAATGTGGGGCTTGAACCCATAAAGCGTGAGACTATGACCTGAGCCGAAGTTGGGCACTTAACTGACTGAGCCACCCAGGTGCCCCACAATTTTTTTAAAAGGGGCAGAGAGAATGGGACAAAGCAGTCCCTCCCTAAGGAATGGATTCGGAGGTTCTAGAAAGTACACATAGGGGACCTAATATTTTGCTAGTTAAGCTGTTGCTATTATGCCTGCAACAACACTGGTTCTAGAGTCAGAAGATCTGCGTTCAAGTTCTACAACATCGGACTGGGTGACCTTGAGGAAGCCACAGCTTAGAACAGTGATATCTAACGTTGATTTTATGCCATGAAGCTAGATGTGATTTTGCTACCATTTCTAGGAGCATTTGTTAAGTGCTTGCTCCAGACTAATCTTCTCTGGGGGATAGGGCCGATCTTGCCCATTTCACAAAAGCAGAAACTTAAGTTCAGAGAAGTCAAGTGACTTGCCCAAGGTCACACAGTTGGGAGGTGATAGAACCTGACACTGACCAGGCCCATCTAACTACAAGCCCAGGCATTAATAGTGGTGATAAAGACTCCAGAGACCATTCCAGCAACCTCTACAGCTGACCTATACCTCATTATTGAAAAATGTGATGCCTAGGAGACAATCTGGGCTCATATTTACCATTCGATTAACAAATACAGAAGTGAGTTATCCTTGCCTATTCCTTACAAGTTAAGACCAAGAACTAATTCAGCCACTAACCCCTCTACAAAGCATTTTTCAAACTTTGCCCCAGTCAAAGAAGAGGCACGAGGCCCAATATGGGTCCGCATAAGCACAAAGTTTCACTGACATTTCATGGTTCTTAATAATCCTATGAGGGGCTCCTGGGTGGCTGAGTCAGTTGAGCCTCTGACTCTTGATTTCGGCTCAGGTCATGATCTCATGGTTTGTGGGGTCAGGCTCCACACTGGGCTCCGCACTGACAACAAGTAAGCCTTCCTGGGATTCTCTCCCTCTGCCCCTCCCTCACACATGCATACTCTCTCCCTCAAAATAAAGAAATAAACTTAAAGAAAAATAATAATCCTAGGAATTTCACAACCTGCTACACCATACATCAGAGTTCTGTGGGGTTTTTTAAGAATATTTCCCCCCCCAAAAAAAAAGTAAAAAAAAAAAAAGATTGTCAAGTAAGATGCTCTGTGTTTAGGCAAAACCTTTCAATATATGTGTGGATATATATTATATATTCCAATATATAATGGAATCCTATATGTATGTGTGTGTGTGTGTGTGTGTGTGTGTGTGTGTATATATATATATATATATATATATATATATAAACCTATCTTACCATATGGTTGCAGCAGGGGGCCCATTACTTCCACAGGACTTCCTGCCCCCTTACCCTAATCGCAAACTCCAGGCTGGGATGACAAACTCAAATGCCTCCAAGAACCAAGCAGATAAAATGCAAGGTATCAACAAATGAGAGCACTAGACAGTGGTGTGGTCTATGCAAACTAGAAGGCACAGGCCCAGTTTAAAGAGGGCAAATGCTACTCAGTTCCAACCTACTAACCTCTTGTGGACATGAAAGCCCCACCAGATCTTTGATTTTCCAGAAGAAATCAAAGATCCATAGGTTTATCTGAAATCACTTAAATGCTGACAACTGATTAAAAATTTAAAAATAATAATAATAAAACAAAAACAATTGTGAGCCCAACAAGATCTGTGGGCCAGTTTAGCCCCAGGGCCACCAGCATACAAATGCTACTCTGTGTAAGATTGAAAATAAAGTCCATTCACCTTGGTTTTCTTGGAGTTTCTTTCTGAACTGTCTCAAGATTTCCTATCATTTCAGTATCAAGCTGGAGTCCATCACTCACAAGCAAGGTGAGGCCGCTTTAGAGGACTGTCTGGTTACAAAAAGCTATTACTGGAGGTGTAAGTATTATTAATAACTAAAAATACGTTAGTAACAATAAATAATAATTAAAAATTAATAGAGACCTCCCCAAGTACCCTAGAGTGGGGCACCTCACACACACTCACTGTAGGAAGCAGTTCCTCCATGGACCTCACTGGCCACCAGGGGGAGCTTGGGGTCCTGTCCCTCAGAGAAGTATTTTCATTAGTATGTGACAGGCTACAGAAAAAGGAGATTATTCTAATTGGAGATTCTCTGAGAAATAAATTGTGCTGAAGAAACTCCTGTCACTGGCTTCCCTGGGCTCTGCAGAATTTATACACTCCTTGGGGCTCTAGGAAGCAGAGACTAGGTAATACCAGCCCAGGGGCCTTTGGGTTACATCCTATAAACATTCCCAATTAGAAAGCCTCGGGCAGACTTTCTAAAAGAGAAAGATTGGTTGCCTGGGTAGCTCAGTCAGTTGAGCATCCAACTCTTGATTTTGGCTCAAGTCATGATCCCAGGGTTGTGGGATTGAGCCCTGCATCAGGCTCTGTGCTAAGCGTGGAGCCTGCTTGGGACACTCTCTCTCCCTCTCTCTCTCTCCCCTCACTTGTGCATCTGTGCATGCTATAAATAAGTAAGTAAATAAATAAATAAATAAGAGAAAGATTGAGGCTCCTGGGTGGCTCAGTCAGTTGAGCGTCCAACTTCAGCTCAGGTTATGATCTCCATGTCCATGGGTTCGAGCCCCGCATCGGGCTCTGTGCTGACAGCTCAGAGCCTGGAGCCTACTTTGGATTCTGTGTCTCTCTCTCTCTCTGCCCCTCTCCTGCTCATACTCTGTCTCTCTCTGTCTCTCAAAAATAAACATTTAAAAATTTGAGAAAAAAAGAAAGAGAGACAGAGAGAGATTCAGGACACTAGAGGCTGTTTCTGCTGGAAACTGCCCTGCTTTTGACCCAACAAGATGACCACAGACAACGGATGTGCTGGGCCTCTGTTCCCTGTTACTCTAACTCTCTCAGAGAGTTTAATTGGTTAACAATAGATTCAGGCCCCACCATTCCCTAGGGTGGGGTGTTAATAATAATGATAATAAAGCAGAGGCAGGCATCAGGAAAGAATCAATGGGTAAAAAGGAAGGTAACAAGGTCACAAGGCCTGGAGCAGCTCCGATGCTGCTCTGAGGAACCTAGCAGAATAAGGGGTCCTCTGCTTGCCACAGGAACTGGGTTTCAATGCACCTTGGGCCTCTCAAGTTCTCTGCCTCTGCCCCAGCCCGACCACCATGTGCCCGCCTGTAAAAACCCATCTGTACTGGGGTGCACCATATCTCCCAGATAGGTATGTTCAAATCCTAATCCCTGGTACCTGTGAATGTGACCTTACTTGGAAACAGGTTCTTTGCACATGTAATTGTTTAAGGCTATCCAGATGAAATAATCCTAGATTTAAGGTGCACCCTAAATCCTATGACTGGTGTCTTCATAAGAGAAAGAAGAGGGGGATGTGAACAGAGACACAAGGAAGAAGGCTGTGGGAAGACAGAGGCAGGGACTGCAGGGATGCAGCCACAAGCCAAGCAACATCAGGAACAACTAGAAGCTGGAAGAGCAAAGAATGCCCCCCTAGAGCCTTCTCAGGATGCAGACCAGACTGTGAGAGAAGAAATTTCTGTTGTCCTAAGCCACCAAGTTTGGGGCTCCTGGGTGGCTCAGTCGGTTAGACGTCCGACTCTTGATTTTGGCTCAGGTCATGATCTCACGGTTCGGGAGTTCGAGCCCCACACTGAGCTCTGTGCTGACAGCGCAGAGCCTGCTTAGGATTGTCTGTCTCCCTCTCTCTGCCCTGCCCCTATTCATGCTCTCTCTCTTTCTCTAAAAAACAAACAAATAAACAAACATTTAAAAAAGTCACCAAGTTTGTAATTAATTTGTTATGGCAGTAACAGGCAACTAGCACAAACTTGCCGTAGCATACTGTGGCTAAAAGCCTCTTAGCTGCATGATTTGGGCAAGTCGCTACATCTCTCTGAGTCTCAGTTTCTCCATCTAAGAAATGGGATGATAATAGTCTCCACCTCGCCAGGTTGTGGCAAGGATCACAATGCATGGAAGGTACCAGGTACACAGTAAATGTTCAACAACTTTTGGCCGATCTCTTGTGGCTTATGTCACATTTCCTGCTGGAATACACTGTCCCTGTCCTCTGTCTGCAGAATTCTACTACTTCACAAGTTTTAAGCACAGGGAAATGTAAAAGTTTATTTAGTTGGAAGGGCAGTCTAAAAGCTGACTGAGCTGCCTAACTAGGAGAGAGAATAACGCCCACAAGTTAATTTTAGGCTAAAAAAAAGCTCCAGCTGACATGGACAATCTACCCATTTTTCAGGTCTAGGGTTTGCCCAGATGTCTGGAACTCAGATCTCTGGCCCTTTGCGGTCCTCCTCCGTTCCCCTGAGGTGGTGCAGGCACAGAACTCGGAGTATGCGTGGTTTGTCGTCATAGTAGATGGTTAGGCCTGTCTCACTCACCTTTGTGTCAACCCTCTATCCCCTCCCTGCCCAACAAAAATACAAAACACACGGCTCAATATTACATCCAGCCCCCGACAGGAGAGCCTGAGCAACTACTGGAGGCCAGCCCCCCAGCCCCACTCAATCTGTGCGGTACCTTCTCTATGCTCTGGGCCATCCTCCGGGGTGGGAGGGAGCCGGGCTGCAGACCTCCCACTGGCTTCCTGCTTTTTGGCTCTTCTGAAGCAGGTGTGGTGGTGGTGGTGGTGGTAATAAATTAAAAAGCCAATAGTTCCAGAGGTCTGGGCTCTACACCTTGCTATTTTGCACAACACCAAGGCGGGGGAGGGGCTTAAACAAGCAGGTGTGTTCCGAGGCGAGGACTGATGACCCCCTGAGAGAAAAGCTGTATAAACGTTCCACGGTCATGGGTTTCACAAACTCTCACACTCATCCCTAAATGGGCCTGTTTTCATTCCACGGTGTCTGAAATAATAATAATAATAATAATAATAATAATAATAATAATAATAATAATAATAATAGTAATGATAATAAAACAGCTCCAGGTTACTGAGCACTTAAAGGCCCTGTGCTAAGTAAAGCTTTATGCATGTTGCCTCACTGAATTTTATCACGTTCCCCAAGAGCATTCAGCTGGTTAATGGATGGCACATGGGATTCAGCCTGACTCCAGAAACTTTGGTCTTAAAAGATACTACATGTTTGGATAATGTACTCTTAATTTACAATCATTTTCTTTCCTATGATATTTGGGTTTCAATGAAAGAACAATAGAATTGATTTTTTTCTTTTATGTTGAAAAAAATATATACATACATAAAAAACACCTGAAAACAATGGCCCCTCTCTGGCTCTTCCAGCCCCGTAATTCCATGCAACCCCACAATTCCAAGCAATAAGAAAGGTGGTTGTCTGTGGTGAGCTGGCCTTTGTCATCCAAGTTGACAGTCTGGCAGCCAGGGGAGTCTGGTATTACTTTAACAAAAACAGCTGCAGAATAACCTTGCAATGGGGTAATTGACAAAGATCCTCTCATTTCCAACCTCACTGGTCACCACCCACTTAGACCCAAACCCTCACAACGTTGCAATGCACTGGTAATTTTCAAGTCATTTACAGTCAATTTGAGTAGACCTGCCCCCAAAACAGCACCATGCCTCCCTTTCCTCCCGACAGGAACCAGATCTCTCTCCCCCTGAGTTCTAGTTGAAAGTACAGATTCTTCTAGAAGGAACAGCATCCAGGGCAACTCCCATCTTACTGTTGGAAATCCAAGATGGAAGAGAAAAAAGATGATGCAGTGGGTTGAATAGCGTGGCCCTAAAAATTCATGTGCAAAACCTCAGAATGTGACCTTACTAAGTTATGGGGTCTTTGTAGATGTAATCATGTTAAGATGAGGTCATAGTGGATGAGGGTGGGACCTAATCCAATGACTGATGTCCTCAGAAGAGAAGAAGACACATGGAAAAGACAAACAACCATGCGAAGACGGAGTCAGAGATTGAAGTGATCTAGGGACAAGCCAAGGAATGCCAAAGATTGCTGGCGATCACAAGAAACTGGAAAAGACAAGGAAGGTTCCTTCCTCCCCTCGAGTCTTCAGAGCAAAAGCATGGCTTTGATTTCAGACTTCCAGACTCCAGAACTGTGAGAGAATAAGTTTCTGTTGTCTTAAGACAGTCTGTGGAGGCGCCTGGGTGGCTCAGTCGGTTAAGCGGCCGACTTCGGCTCAGGTCATGATCTCGCGGTCCGTGGGTTCGAGCCCCGCTTCGGGCTCTGTGCTGACAGCTCAGAGCCTGGAGCCTGTTTCGGATTCTGTGTCTCCCTCTCTCTGACCCTCCCCCGTTCATGCTCTGTCTCTGTCTCAAAAATAAATAAACATTAAAAAAAAAAAAAAAATTAAAAAAAAAAAAAAAAAAGACAGTCTGTGGTTCTTTGTTATGGCAGGCCCTAGGAAACTCACCCAGATGGCAATCATTAACCTGGAAGATGGATGTGGGTGAAGCTAAGAGATGGGACAGAGCTGGGGAAGGGTGGGGAGCTAGCCAAGGCCAGGCTGGCTCTCCTTGGACTGTCACCTATGAATATCTAATATTCTCCACAGGTTTAACTAGGAGTGCTAGGCATTCCTTACCTCATTGTCACTCAAAATACTTCAGGGACATAGGTCCCTGTTGTTAGCCCCGTTTTACAGTGAAGACACTCAGGTTTCAACTGGTGAAGCCCTTCAGAACGGCCAAGGACCTACAGAATCTGGTCCCCACCAAGACAAAGCACAGCTAGTCCCAAACTCTTGTTTTACATGCAGGTGAACAGATGGGTGGAATGACTTGACCACACAGCAAGCAGCAAAGAACAAACGGAAATAGAACTCAAGGGTCTCGTGTCCTGATTTCCTATTCTCCCCATTAAGTACAGGCCAATATCCTACACTCCTCCAGCAGAAGTGCTCTGAAAGAAGAAAGTTGCTAAAGGTATCTCAGTGCCAAACCCCAAGGATTTCACAAACACAGGGAAAGGAAATGGTTTTCTCAGTTCGATTTTTACAAGACGCTTGAATCTTTCTTTTCACAATATAAATGAAGTTAGGGTGGTCGTTTTGGTTTGCATCTATAAATCCAGACCCTCTCAAGGCAAGTTTTCAAGGTACAAATGAGCTCACTGGGAACTACTGAAACCACAGGGTCACAGCAAAGACAAACTCAACTTTCGAAAGTTCTGCCCCCCAAAAGAGTATAAGCTAGACTTACAGGAAGATAAACACACAAAAAGCTTCTTTAAGGGACAAAAGCAAGTTGCTTTTGCAACTTGCAGTCAAACTTTTTAAAAATGATGTAAACATGGGGACGACGGGAAAGCCCCAGAAATATATTTAGCAGATGAGTAACAGGGGGTTACCTCCAATTGGGAAAGCTGAGGAGGAGGACATTTTCTCTAGCCTCTAGCCTATAATGTTTAATTTTTCTTACATTGATCATGGAACACTTGAAACTTTTACAGAAAAGAAATATCCAGAATAGGTAAACCCATAAAGACAGAAAGCAGACAAGGGGAGGGGGGAAATGGGGATTGACTGCTAGTGGGGACAGGATTCTGTCTGGGATGTTAAAAATGTTCTGAACTACACACAGGTGGTGGTTGCACAACGTTGTGAATGTACTTAAAGTCACTAAACTATACACTTGAAAATGGTTAAGATTGGGCGCCTGGCTGGTTCAGTCAGTGGAGCATATGACTCGATCTGGGGGCCGTGAGTTTGAGCCCCACATTGGGTGTAGGGATTACTTAAAAATAAAAAAATTAAAACAATATTGGGGCGCCTGGGTGGCTCAATCAGCTAAGCATCCGACTTCGGCTCAGGTCATGATCTCACGTTTCATGAATTTGAGCCCCGCGTCGGCTCTGTGCTGTGTCGGGCTCTGTGCTGACAGCTCAGAGCCTGGAGCCTACTTCATTTTTTGTTTTTAGTTTCTTTTAATGTTTATTTATTTTTGAGAGAGAGAGAGAGAGAGAGAGAGAGCGCGGGCCTGAGTGGAGGAGGGGGAAAGAGTAAGGGAGACACAATCTGAAGCAGGCTCCAGGCTCTGAGCCGTCAGCACAGAGCCGGACACGGGGCTGGAACCCACGAACCAAGAGATTATGACCGGAGCCGAAGCTGGACGCCCAACCAACTGAGCTACCCAGGCGGTCCAACCTGGAGACTACTTCAGATTCTGTGTCTCCCTCTCTCTTTGCTCCTCCCCAGTTCACACTCTGTCTCTCTCTCTCTCTCTCTCTCTCAAAAAAAAATTAAATAAATAAATAAATAAATAAATATTAAAATAATAATAATAATGAAATAAATTTAAAAATTAAAATAAGTATGGGGCGCCTGGGTGGCTCAGTCGGTTGAGCGGCCGACTTCGGCTCAGGTCATGATCTCACGGTCCGTGAGTTCAAGCCCCGCGTCGGGCTCTGTGCCGACAGCTTGGAGCCTGGAGCCTGTTTCGGATTCTGTGTCTCCCTCTCTCTGACCCTCCCCCATTCATGCTCTGTCTCTCTCTGTCTCAAAAATAAATAAACGTTAAAAAAAAATTTAAAAAAAAAATTAAAATAAGTATTTTAATAAAATAAAATGGTTAAGATGGTAAATTCTTGAAGATTTTTTTAGTATTCCATTATTCTTTTTTTTTTTGGAGAGAGAACAGGAGCAGGAGAAAGGGGCAACGGGGGAGAGAGAGAGAGAGAGAGAGAGAGAAAGAATCTCAAGCAGGCTCCACATTCAGCACAGAGCCTGACATAGGGCTCGATCCCATGACCCTGGGATCACGACCTAAGTAAAAATCAAGAGTGGGATGCTCAACCGACTGAGCCACCCAGGCGCCCCAATTCTTGAACATTTTGGAAGATTCTAAAGTAGTGATCTAGTAAGTAAAAAAGAAAAAAAATTTAATGTTTATTTATTTTTGAGAGAGAGACAGAGTGCAAGTGGGGGAGGGGCAGGGAGAGAGGGAGACACAGAATCCAAAGCAGGCTCCAGGTTCCAAGCTGTCAGCACAGAATCTGACACGGAGTTCGAAACCACAACCCTCAAGATCATGACCTGAGCCAAAGTCGGATGCTCAACTGACTGAGCCACTGAGACACCCCAAAAAAGAAAACATTTTAAGACAAAATAGTGTCATGTGTATTTTACCACAATTAAAAAAAACACATTACAGGGGTGCCTGGGTAACTTTGGCTCAGGTCATGATCTGGTGGTTTGTGAGGTCAAGCCCCGTGTCGGGCTCTGTGCTGACAGCTCAGAGCCTGGAGCCTGCTTCAGATTCTGTGTCTTCCCCTCTCTCTTCCCCTCCCCTGCTCACACTCTGTGTCTGTCTCTCAACAATTAAAAAAAAAAAATTTAATAAATACATTACAAATGAAAGAAAAAAAATCAGTTTTCCCAATACTGCACTGTATGTTAACTAACTAGAATTTAAATAAAAAATTGGCGGGGGTGGGGGGCGCCTGGGTGGCTCAGTTTGTTAAGCATCTGACTTCAGCTCAGGTCATGATCTCACGGTTCGTGGGTTTGAGCTCCACCTCGGACTCTGCTGTTAGCGTGGAGCCTCCTTCAGATCCTCTGTATCCCTCTCTCTGCCCCTCCCCGTTTGTGCATGTATGCTCCCTCTTGCTCTCTCTCAAAAATAAATAAACATTAAAATTTTTAAAAAATTTTTTCATTTTTTAATGAAAAAAATGTTTTTTTTTTTAATTTTCTAAATGTTTATTTATTTTTGAGAGAGAGAGACAGAGTGCAAGCAGGCGAGGGGCAGAGAGAGAGGGAGACAGAATCTGAAGCAGGCTCTAGGCTCCGAGCTGTCAGCCCAGAGCCCAAAGTGGGGCTTGAACTCACAAACTGTGAGATCATGACCTGGGCCAAAGTCAGATGTTTAATCGACTGAGCCACCCAGGCGCCCCCCAAAAATGGGTTTTTGATAAAAGCCAAAACCTAGCCATCTGGAGACAGAGTTGTTTTGGGACCATCTCCAATCCCAGGGGCCTCTGGTTACCATGAACCACCATCAGCAGCAATCTCTGAGGCCCCGGAGAAAAGGACAGAAGGAAAAATGTTGTCTTTTTGCAACACAGCCAAAGATCATAACTGGTCAGTCACCAAGGGGGAACCACCATTGGCCAGAGACACGAATCACTCAATGGTAGGGATGCCCATAGGCACGGGACCCACATTCCTGACCTGTGTTTTATTTCTCAGCCAGCACAAACGAAAGCTCAATATCTGAGGACAGAGAACAAAGGCACCGAAGTGTGTGCAGCCAGTGTCCGTAACAACACTCTCGCTCTGAAGGTCACTCTTGGATGCCACATCTTTTCTGGGTCTCCAGGGACCGTGAGGGGCTGATGGCCTGGCTGGACAGCCAAGAACTCCCCTGTTCTGGAAGAGATGTTTGGCCCACTTCCCTGTACAGACTCCCGGCCACACAGCACTTAGACACCAGCAGCTGCTCCAGTTTTCCTGAGGCTCTAAGGAGACCTGTCTACCCAATTTACGAGCTCTTCAAGCTGCAAAAGGCCTCCCCAGACAAGGCTCAAGAACATAAATATCTCCAAAGATAGGCAATTCAAGCCCTCTCGGCCTCAGTTGCCATCATCCTGGAAACCTCCGCGCCATGAGAGCCAAGTGGAGGAAAAGGCAAAAGCACAGGCTAAAGAGAAAAAGAAGAAAGATAGGACACAGGTCCAAGTAAACCACTAGCTTATGCACCCACGGAAGCCACAGGAGCAGAAATAAGCAAAGCCAGAGGCCAGGGACACGGGTACGAGTTCCTGAACTGCACAGTTACTTTCTAGAACTTGATTCAGTGGATCCAAAACATCCAGTACCATCTGATCACAATGACCACCTTTGAGAGACATAGCTTGTTCAGACCAAAAAACACTCCCTTTTGGTCCTTTGCCCTGGACCTGTGACTTTCGGGACTAATTCTGTTTTCATTTGGAACATGTATACAATCAATCATCTCTTCTGCTGTTTTAGTAAAAAAAAAAAAAAAAAGAGAGAGAGAGAGAGAGAGAGGCAAGTTCAATAAGTGAGCTAAGTGACTAGATTATATGAAAAAAAGATGTGAGAGCCTAATAATAAATACACACTCAGGGAGTCAGTAGGGAGTGGTGGGGAGTGGGGTGCTGCTACTCACTTCCTACTAAGGGTAGCCAGTCCGGAACACAGGCCAGGAGAGCTAGGATATTTTTTTATGACTCTTCTGATATTTTAATGTTGGCAAGTAATTACAAAAATATATTTCATACTGTGCAGGCCAAACATAATGCCAAGAGGCTGGATTTGGCCAGGGACTGCTGATTTACAACCTGTTCCAGGGCCTGACCCATTGCTTCTTTAAAGAAAGCCCAAGCAGTCCCCTTACCACCTTCTCCCTAAATGCAGAATGACCTCTGAGAGGGGAGAGAATTTCTCTACAAAGCAGTATGGTGTAGGGGGTAAACACAAGGAATCCCCCATTGTGGTCTTGGGCAAATCACTTAACCTATCAGTACCTCAATTTTCTCATCTGCAAAATGA
This sequence comes from Panthera leo, assembly GCF_018350215.1. Lineage (NCBI taxonomy): Eukaryota > Metazoa > Chordata > Mammalia > Carnivora > Felidae > Panthera > Panthera leo. The sequence goes on along the minus strand of NC_056690.1, from coordinate 7,778,722 downwards.
GGCTAGTAAAAATACTACTGAGGGTTGTTGGGAGGTTTAAATGAGTTTATATATGGAAAACACCTATAAGAGCACATCGCAATTGAGATGCATTATCACACATTACCACAACCTGCCACTGAACCCCATGGTGGGGATAGGAGGGAGGAGGCTGGGCTCCTTAAAATTTACCTAAACCCTTCCCCCAGGCCTCCTCCACACCATCGACCAGCCTAGGCTGAATCCAGTCTCAGATGCCCATCAGGTGGGTACAGGTGAGAGACAGGAGGGCCAAGTCCCACCCCGAGAAAGAAATCTGACCAACCGAGGAACCAGGAACACTACACAAACAGATCAGAGACACAAAGATGCATTTAAAGTAAAAAGCAGAGGGGTGCCTGGATGGCTCAGTCGGTTAAGTGTCCAACTTCGGCTCAGGTCATGATCTCCCAGTTTGTGGGTTCGAGCCCCACATCCGGCTCTGTGCTGACAGTTTAGAACCTGGAGCTTGCTTTGGATTCTGTGTCTCCCTCTCTCTCTCTGCCCCTCCTCCGCTCATGCTCTGTTTCTCTCTCAAAAATAAAAAAAATCTAAAGTAAAAAAAAGAGCTTTCCACAACCACAGAACAACATTTCCTTATAAGATGAATGTGTTTTTAACTCACAATATGTAGGGGCCCCAATACTATTAATGGTCTTATGACTGATGAAAATTTCTTGTTTGTTTTTTTTTTACTTTAAAGGACCTCAGAAGAAAAAAAGGAGCCTCATGAAAGAATGCTAAAGTTTCTTTGGGAAACCCAATAGATAAAACTCCATACCGAGAGATTAAGGATTCTTAACCCAGGGTCCAGGAACAGGCTCAGGAATCCAACAGGTTAGGAGTCCCCTGACCTGGCATGCAAAATTTTGTGTGTCTAAGCAAATTTATATAAAACCCTCAGGTGAGGTCAGCAACCTATAAAAAAGTCAAGAGTCAATAAAAAAGACCCAAAGCAAGTAAAGATTTGCTTTATAGGGATGGTCACCACAGAGTTCTTTTACCAGGCAATTTCCCCCAGTTTATAAGACTTTCATTTCATGGCACCTGGAGGAACACATCTTCTATATGAAGTGAAATATATCTGGATTAATGATTTTGAACACCCTCTCCCTTTGCTGGTGGTGCCCGTCAGGCTGCCCGATGCCCCTCGGCCTGCCCTGGGGTCTCACTCCAATAAGAGTTCAGCCCCAGATCACTGAGCATCTTGAGGACAGGACCTTCTTAATATTTCTGTATTGCAGGCCCTGACACCTGTTTCCTAAATGAATCAGTGAATGCATGAACTAGTTTACAAGACCTGGGTATCGTCTCCAGCCATCAAAAAAGAGACTTAAATTGTTTTCAACCCCAGCAGCAGGCAGCTGGACTCACTGGGGAATCAGACACTGGAAGAGGAAGCCTAAATGCCTCTGAGGCCTCACAGCAAAAAGCCTGACCGATGTTGAAAAAAGAGGTGGTTCTGCATAGTGGTATACACTCGAGAGCTCTTAAGCCACTCCCAGGTCCTCATCCCAGCTCCCCTCATTTACCTGCTCTGTCACCTCAGGCACATCCTTTACCCTCTCTGAACCTACTTCCGTATCTGGTAAGTGCAGATAGTTGAGGTAGCTTGCCTGGCACTGGCACCTGACAGGTAGCCAGTTTTCCACAAATGGTATGATGATGATTACTACAGGGCAAGGCCTCTCAGGGTATGTCTTAGGAAATACACACACCGCCTGTGTGCACTGTGCCTGTAACAGCCTTCCCCTTCCAGAGAACTCCTATGCAACCTCTAAGGCCCAAGCCAGATGCCCTCTGCGTAACTGTCTCAGAGCCCTGGCACCTGGTGTGCTGATGAGTGTCCTTCACCCCACTTCTATGCCCTGGGAGCACACAGCATGCCACAGGCGACTTAATTCCCTATGTCCTGACTTTTTCTCCTCTCTACTTCCCTGCTAATAGGTAAGCTACCAATGCCTTCCTGCTTTCTGTTTCCCCAGTGGTTAGCCCAGATGGTGCTTAATGAATATTTGCTCAATAATTAGGCTCTGCTTAAAGACCTCTGAACCCCAGGTGGCTACCTCAGCAAGCCACCTAGAGGACCACCAGGAGGTACAACTGGTCATATGAAACAGACGCATGCTCCGGGAGAAGCCAGCCCAGAGTCTTGCTGAACAGGATGGAGGGGTCTGTCCCCAAACCTAACAACAGCACTGTGGGCACACCCATGATGTCTAATGCCAGCAAAGCCTGCCAGATTTTCAATAAGTGCTGAGAATAAGTCCTTGCCAACCACAGAGGCAGCTCCCCCTATATAGCTCAATGGTGGCCTCAGCTCAGGGGCCCTACAAGGGCTTGCTTGGACCAGAAGCCCCTTTCCATGCATAGACATACCCCCAGGACAGTCTGCACCAAGCCACCCTGTGCTGAGCTGCCCCTGGGAACTGCCAGGCCCTTCTCAGCCGCCCAGGTCCAGATGCGACCCCCTGCCCACCTTCACACCCTCCAGGAGTGCCTGGGGGTCCTCGATGCCCTCGGGGACACACTTCTTGTTCTCTGGGAGAGATTCCAGTTTCTCCACCAGCGCTTTCAGGCCCTTCAGCTCAAACTCGGTGAGGTGGGTCCACTTGGCAGAGACCCCCGTGGCTGGAGAGCCAGTGGGCGTCTTGGGGTAGTCTGTGGGCACCGTCGTGGACTTCACACTCTCCTCCGACTCGTTAGACAAAGTCCTTTGGAGGAACCGCATGGCAGGTGCTTTGGGCTTCTTCCCGGGGGCCTCCTGGTCCTCTGAAGGGGTGCTGGTGGGCGAGGCAGGACCATCAGCCGGAAGTTTGGGCACCTTATCTGCACCCTCCTCCTCCTCCTCTTCCTCCTCCTCCTCCTTCTCCTCCTCCTGAGGCTGCTGCTCACAGGACTCCTCCTCCATCTCCAGCCAGGAATCAGATGAGAAGCCGTCTATGCTGGGTTTTCTTGGGGCATCTACAGGGAGCAGGAGGGTCAGCAGAAGACTGAGATGAATGGCCCAAACTCCCTGCTGGAAGTCCCTGGAGCCTCCACTCACTATGCCTCCCCTTTACTCAGGAGACCGGGCTTCTTTTTTTTTTTTTTTTAATTTTTTTTTTTTTTATGTTTATTTTTGAGACAGAGAGAGACAGAGCATGAGCAGAGCAGGAGTAGAAAGAGAGGGAGACACAGAATCAGAAGCAGGCTCCAGGCTCTGAGCTGTCAGCACAGAACCCGACACGGGGCTCGAATTCACAAGCTGTGAGATCGTGACCTGAGCCGAAGTCGGACGCTTAACTGACCGAGCCACCCAGGTGCCCCGCTTCTTTTGACAGTTCTAATGGTCTATGCCTCCCTCAGCCTCTAGAAAGGTAGGGGTCAGTCAGACGTTGGTTCAAATCCCAGCTCTCTGTTTCTTCCTAGCTGTGTGTTCCCATTCAGGTTGCTTTACCTCTCTGAATACACCTGGCATTTTATTTTTCAACATATAAAAATGAGACCAAAAAAATACATATAATGATTCATATGAAATATCCAGAACAGGGGGAAATCTATGGAGACAGAAAGTAGATTAGTGACTGCCTAGGCTGGGGTAGGGGGAGATAAGGAGATAACTCAAGGGTATAGGTTTCTTTCTGGGGTAAAGAAACCAACCCCAAAATTGACTGGTGATGATTGCACAGCTCTGGGAATATACTAAAAACCACTGAGTTGTACACATTAACTTGTAGGATATGTGAACTACATGTTTTTAAAAACGTAAGGCACACGCGGTACCTGGGTGGCTCAGTCAGTTAAGCATCTGACCGGCTCAGGTCATGATCTCACAGCTCGTGAGTTCCAGCCTTGCCTCAGGCTCTGCACTGATAGTGTAAAGCCCGCTTCAGATCCTCTCGGTCTCCCTCTCTCTCTCTCTGCCTCTCCCCAACTCACGCTTTCTCTATCTCAAAATAAATAAATAAACTTAAATATATATGTATATATATATATACATATATATATATATATATATATATATATATATATGGCACAAAATGCTTCCTCTGAACACTTATGGTGAGGATTCAGTAAGGCATCACTAAGCATGGGTCCTGGTGCACAACCAGCATTTGATAAATGAGGCAACTGCCTAACATCTCCCCTTTTCTTTTGTGGGAGGAGTGCTGAGACAATGAGGAACGAAGACAAGAAATTTTAAGAAAAAATCAGGCACCAATGACCCAAATGCCGCCTCAAGATTTTGTCTCATGCCTGCAAATGGAATCGGGGATGTTCTCCTACGGCCCTAAATCCACAAAGGAGAGATGTGACCCCCTGTTTGCTGGTCCTGAGGACTGCCACAAAATCAAGCGTCCGGTCCCCACAGGAACGTGGAGCTATTACAACCACAGGGGTTATCTCATTATTTCAGAATCATTTCCTAATTCCTACCAAGCTGGGAGCTTCCAAAGAGCAGGCTGTGGGGTCTCAGACTTTTCCACACCTGAATATTCCATCATCTGACATGTTTGAGACTCACAACAGACTCCCCAGACAAAACTGAACCTCTAGGAGGTAAAGAAGCACTTCCCGATAAAGACCCCAGCAGAAACATTTGTTCCCCATCATATGCCCAGCGTGAAACCCCCAAAAGTCACCGAGGATGAAAGTCAAGGGAAGGAGGGAAGAAGGCTTTTTGCAGTGAGAAAAAAAAAAAAAAAAAAAATAGGGAATCTAAAAATCCTGGCGATTGCAAGAGAAAGAAACAGTGCAAACCCTAAAGGAGACAGACCGATCGTATTTTTCTATCCTGTGATGAGACAGAAACCATGAATGAGGCTCAGCAGACTTTGCATCCAGGAAACCCCTCAGCAGTAACAGCTCAGAGGCAGGGACAGAGGGAAGATGGGTGTTCCTCCAGACTGCTCCTGGGGGCTCACTGTCACAGCTAGAGGCAACTTCAGGCGGGCACCTATGAGTCAAGATTCAAGGACTGAGCCATTTGGGGGGTGATGTCCCTTTAAATAAAGGAAGTAAGGCAGGGCTCCGCAGCTGTGGCTATAAACGCTCTCTCCCAGCCTCTGTCAGAACCACCCACTGCTCTGGCAAGCTTGTGTCTCCAGCCCTGGTCACCCCTCCCGCTGGCTCAAAGCTGGCCTCAGATTTTGAGGACTGGCTGCACCTCGCGGGCCTGCTCCCATATAGACAAAAACCAACCCCTAGGTGCAGCAGAGGGGTGAGGATAGGGGGATCAGCTGGTGGCCACGGAGAAATAAAACAACCAGGATTATTTGCTCCGTGGGGGTCCTGTCTCAGCAACCATGCCTGGACTGGATTCTCCTCACACCTAAACGGTCACCAGCAAGACCTGGAGGCCACCAGTGGGACTCTTTGGGGGGGGGGGGTCACAATTTCATTTTCTTGGAGCCTATATTCCAAATGGAAGGTCAACAAGGATGGCTTCCCCTTCCTAAGGGGTCTCTAGGAATCTATCCGACACTTTGGTTCAAAAGAATTCCAGAAACCCAGGGACTCTCAGGGGCCACACTGAAAAAATTCTTCCTGCCCAGCTGAGCAGTGGAGGCGGCCAGTCCGCATTTCACTCACCAATAAGCATGGATTCTCTCTGGTATTCCTGAGTGAGGTAGGACCGCTGGGTCACACAGTACACGTATCTCTCCAAGACATACCAGCACATCTCATAGTAGAAGGGGTAACGGAATTTGGGCTGCACCTGAAAGCAAAGACCCAGGAGTAGAAGTCAGTTTCTGGAGGGCAAAGGAGAAACAGGGAGGAAACTGGGAGGAGGGGGTTTCTGCAGGTGGGAGTTATTTTCACCATCTTAAGCAAGAGCACAAATGGTGTGAGGGGAAAAATGGGGGAGGCGGGCCGGAAGGCAGGAGAGAGGCGCTGGAAGGGGCAAGATACCAGTAGCATGCACAAATGAGGAGGAAGAGGGGAGAAAGAGGCCTATGTGACAGCATCATTTCAAAGCTCCCTGAGCTGCATGCCGCCAGGGAAAGGCGGATGGGGTCCGCTTTGTGCTTCTGTGAGATGCAGAGAAACAAGAGTTGTCCCCTGACCTACTGACGGAGGGTGCGGGTACCTGCGGATGTGATCCTGATTCCAGCTACAACAAACACAGGCTCCTCCTTGTTCTCAAAAAATTCTTACACAGACTCTGCTATCCCTCCCTGCCCCTTGAAAGGCAGAAATCGACCCCCAAACCTTACCCATTTGCAGACGGGCTATCAAGCATCTCCTGCACTCTGGAAAGGAGGCAACACGAAGCGGACCAATGAGGAGGGAGGGGGTGTGGCGTCTCCTACCGCCAGGGGCGGGGCCTCAGAGAGGCCCACCTCCTGCTCCTCCCCGACAACCACCTGGCACTGCCCAGCCCATATTCCAGAACGACTCCCTAGACCCAAGTCCCCACGGTGACCTGGGACCACTCTAACACCAGGGTCTGGTGCAGGAGACCAGATGGAGATTCCCTTTTGGCAGTTTCTTATAGTGGAGGAAGTGTAGGTGCAGACAGCTTTGTGTATCAGAATTATGAAAAGGCCTGGGCTCCAGGAGGATTCTGATGGGTCTGTATGGACGAGATGGCAGAGGAAGATGGGAAGGAAGCAATACCACTGATGGCCTTGCACAGATGAACCTTCTGGAAACTTCATCCTGAGAGGGTTAGTGAGGAATGAGGGTGGTGAGAAGGTGGTCCCTGGCTCCCTCCCGCCCCCACCCCAGGGGTCTGAGCCCTCTCTTCCAAGGCTACACGTAGATCCTGTATGTCCAGGCTCACACCCAGCCTGCTCTCTTGCCCTCTCACCAACAGTGTGTCTGCCTCAAGGGACTGTCAGACCCCTCTTCACCTCTCCTATCTTCCAGAAACTCAGGGAGTTGGATGTTAAGCAAGAACACGCTCCCACCTTTTTCTGCAATAGTGTACAGGCAACGTTCTACATGTGAGATGAAGGCAAAGACAAGCACACTTAGCTCCTCCGTTTGCCCTAAAATACCATTTTGCTGCCTCTCTCACAGTGCCCACCTGCAAAAGGCCTCAGCTCTGCCCTGAGAGTCCCAGCTCAGTCCCCCGGCCACCCCAGGCCCCGCTGACTCAGTGTTCAACAGCGAGGCCCTTTTCCCGTGTTGGGGGTCTCACTTCTCCCATCTGCTTAGTGGGTCCATTTGACCTCCCCACCTCTGGTGGATGGTATGTTGGAATGAGATCCTGGCCGCCGCATGCTTTTGAGCTCCTCCAGGGGATGCATGGAGTTGGGAACATCATCTAGCGGTTTCCTTGGCTCCAGCTACTTTCCCAAGAACCCTGGTTTTAATGCTGGGATAGTATTAATCCTTTTTCACTGTCACTGGATCAGTGCCCTTCGGGGTTTAAAAAGGAGAGGGGCACTTCAGACTGAGACAGACCCTGACCTCCTCCTGTAAAGAAGGGTCTGGGAGCCTCAACCCCACCCCTGCTCCAGAGGGAGGACCAAGAGACTTTGAAACCAACTGCCAGTACCTACGGAGCAGGCTGAGGACAGGCAGGCTCACCTCTTCTCAGACCCCCACCCACATCTCCCGACTTCAGGTTTGATCGGTAAAACTCTGAAGTTGCAATTGACCTTTCAAATTTTGGGAAACCGTCCGAGCCGAGCCGCTCTGCATTGAAGGGCACCATGGCACCTGAGAATCTTTCTAGATCAGGAAAAAAAAAAATCTATTTTTTGGCTGTATTTCAGGAGAGGAAGAGAAGTCTCCCCTCATTGTTGCTGAACCCAAGGGAAACCGGCTGGGTGAAAACAAATAAATGCTGATGAAGGAATTCAAATTTTTTCATTTTATTTTTATTTTTTTTTTCCAAGAGAGCACCGCAGGAAACAAAATTTGCAAAGAATTGACTTACAAACGGGTTGTCGCCTTCCACCCTTCGCCTTCAAAAGGTTTCAGCCACATGCCTGGGAACATTAAACACACGATTGCTCAACATTACTTGTTGACAAATTCCGAGCCTCACCAAATTGAGTTGTTCACCGAAAGGCAAGGCAGTCAGAAAGCATGCAGCGCTCCTAGCCTGGGGGGTAATCAATCTATCAGCGGATCTCAAGGGGTAGCTTTGAGTTCCCAAAGGCCCATGCGAGTAGCACTCGGCCTTAGCCCTTCCTCTTAGAGCTGAGTGACCTCAGGAGATCAGAACCAAAGGTGTTTCGGTGCATCTAGAACTCCCGGGTTTCAAGGGACTTGAAAAACTAAAATATGAGGGTGGGTGGAAGTGTCTTAAAATTTGTTTTTCTCCTGGAAAAAAAAAAAAAAAGTCAATGGAAAAAAAAAATCCAATGGTAGAGGAAAGAGGAGAGGAAGGGAAAATTATTTGCAATTTCCAAATAGATTCACTGGCTGAGAGGGAATGGAGTGTGTGGTGTTACCTTTCCTGAGAAAGCTGCTTTCACTAGAGCCATTAGGGGGGAAAAAAAAGATAAACATAAGAGAGACGGCAGTTTAATGAATGACCAACTGGACCATCCCTGTCCCTTATGAACCTAACTGGAGTTAAAAATACGTAGTGATAGTTGTAGAGACGTTATCTTCAAATAATAAACATGCAACACACCCGTTCTCTGTAGTTCTTTGACTCCCTGCATCTTTAGAACAAGAGGATTTAATCCACACGGGAGTGGGGGGGGGGCATGCATGTGGGTTTCTACACATGCAGACCACCAGGTCCTTGCAGGGTAAGGCCTCATGGGCAGCAGGGTCAAGCCGCCTATGAACCCCTCTCCCCAAATTAAAATCCTAGCGAGCGAGACATGGCTTCCTAGACATAGGAGAACCTTGGGGTTCCCCTGGTCTGGATGGGAGGGGGTTTCCCCACGTTGGGCCACAAAGGCAAATTCTTTTTCTTAGACAAATCCACACCATGGGGCTTAAAGACTGACAGTTTCCTGTCCCACCCCCTGCCTTTGGTTTCCAAGCAAAGCCCTCTTTTAGGGGCTCTTGAAAAACTATTTTTAAATGACCATAACCTTCTTAAGAAAGCTCACAGGGATGTAAAGAATTAAGCTGTAGCGAGCTGACAAGGAGCCCTGGCATTTTATCTGGATTCCCGTGCTCTCTCCCCAGCATCTTTTGTCTGCTTTGGCTCCTAAGACATAAACAATTGGGCCTTGTAGCCAAGCCCTCTCCAAAGACCAGAAATCAAAGCAGATTAAACAGCCTGCCGCTGCTTCCAGCCCAGACTGCCCGCCAGCCCCCCGCCCATCAACCTGCTTCAGGGAAACCAGATGGGGTGCCCACTCAGACGACAGGGACAGTGGGCCTTGGGGGAGGAGACCCCGCCACACTCATCTCAATGTGGGCGTGATATTCTACAGGAACTTGGCGTGACGCTGGGGGTTCCACACTATTACCCTCCCTCCAGCCTCCCACCCAGCAGGGGAGAAGAGCTGGGCTCCTAATGGAATGATGGGGCCCAAATCCACTGAGATGTGCAATTCGGATTCCCTGGGGGAGAGGACAGCTGCCAAGCAAGTTGCCAAAGCCTTTAGAAATCCCAGCCTGACTCTGGCTTTCAGGAATTGGCTGGAAAGTCGCGGGCCTCACTTCTAGATTTCTCCTTTTCTATCCCACGCCTCCCTAGTCAGCTAACACACAAACTGGCCCATTCTTCAGGGCTGGCCAAAGAACAGTTGGCCGAAGCCCCAGACAGCACTTGACCCAGACTACGAGATCACCACTCACACCCAAATGGTGCCTTTTTCCAGAATGCCACGGGGCAGCATCCACCAGACCGGGAAAGGGATGGTGGGCAGACGACAGAGAAAAGAGGCGTGACAATCCACAAAACGAGACCCAAATTCTGCAGACCCAGGCCTCCCAGCAGCAAACCCACCAATCTGGAGATGAGGCACACCTGACCACTGCATAGAGCTCAATGCTACTCCCAGGAAAGCCCTGGACAAGGTCCCTCAATGTCGGGACTGTTAGAGAGGCCAAATACACACATAATAGCTAAGATTTCGGCTCACTTACATGATTCCTTGCAGACCAGGGCCTAAAAACAAGACCAAGAAAGGCAGGGACCCCCAGGCTCAGAGCATCTGCCTCAAGTTGATGCTTCTTTAGTGTCCAGACATGACATTACCTCTCTGGGGCAAAAAAGTCACCTCTGAGGCAAAGCCCAAGAAGACATGGTGTGGTCAAGCCATACAACGGAATATGAGTCAGCCATAAAAAAGGAACATAGCACCGACATCTGCTTCGACGTGGATGAACCCTAAAACATCATGCAAAGTGAAAGGAGCCAATCACACAAGGACACGATATAGGATTCCATGTCTATGAAACGTCCAAAACAGGCACATCTGTAGAGACAGAAAGCAGACTGTTGGTTGCCACAGGCCGGACGGGGGAGATGATGGAAGGTGACTGCTAATGAGTAGCGGTTTTCTTTCTGGGGTGATGAAAATGTCCTTGAATTAGAGGTGGTAGCCGCACAACATGGTGAATATGCTAAATGCCACTGAATTGTGCACCATAACTGAGAGTTTTATGGTACGTGGAATGAATCTCAATAGAGAAAAGAAATGAATATTTGAACAACCATAAGAGGAAAGAAGAAGGAATGGGTCCTCTTGGTCCCAGTTGCCCAACCTCAGACCTGTCTCAGATGCCTTGGGACTCTTGGCCGAGTTCCACAATGGGAGAGAGGGTGCATGCAAGCAGCCAGTGCTTTCCAGAGGAAACTCATTGAGCAGAGCAGAGGGCACATGTCAGGTGTTTAAGCCTCAGCCCCTGGTCCTGGGGGGTGGGGGGCGGGGATTCCCTATGTCTGAGAAACCGTTACTCTCAAGAAGAAAATGAACCCCCCACCCCCCCGCCAACTCTGTAAGCAAACAGAGGCAGAGCTTAGAGACAATACCCGGGGGACCCACAGATACTGGCTTCCTTGGGGCACTACATCACATTTGGGGTCCGTGGGTAGAGGAGACACAAGGTCAAGAGCTGACCTTTCCAAGGTCCCAGCCCCCCTCCAAACCACAGCAGGAACAACCATAAAATCCCTCCCAACGCCCTTGCATCCCTCTCTACACGTGAGAAGAAGAAGCAACGTTCCCGGTATCTCACGGTGCTTTCTCAACAGATACTTCCTCTTTGACAAGGGGGTTTTGGCTGCCACTGGCCTGGAGGTGAACAGAAACTCCAGGGGCTCTGGGTGGGGCTCTTGCAGACAGCCCCCAGCAAGGACCAAGGCCCCCACTTGAGGCAGGGAGCAGCAGGGAAGGGGGAACCACGGAGGACTGTGGAACGACTCGTCCCACACACCCCAAGCGCCAGGCAGAGCTCAGGAGCTGGGCAATCCCACGAGGAGAGAAGGAAGCCGCCTTACCCGTGTTCTGTCCTCAATCTCGTAGATCCGCAGCTGCATGGGCACGTTAAAGCTGTGCAGGATGTTTCCACCAAATACCAGAGAGTCTACAGGAGTGTAGACTGCGTGGATCCAACCTGGGGTGAGGAGGGCACAGAGAGGGTCAGCCACTGGCTCCTGGACCACTGGGGAGGGTCACCCTATGGAAGCATGCAGAAGATCACAGGAGGCCCAGGGGAGCACCCAGGGCTAGAATCGGGGATGCTCGGGCTGCCTGATGCGGAAGGCAAGGTTCCTGGCTGGCTGAGAGGACTCACATACACAGCCCCGATGGACTTCTGCAGGTAGTAACTCCTGGTCGGCTCAAGACGGGTGGCTGGCAGCTTGAGGGCCTTGACAAAGGCTTCGCCGTGTTGTTGCGGACCTGGCCGCAGCAGCCAAAAGAGGCAGGCCCTGTGCCCCTTCCAGAGAGCGGGACACCCCTCATTCAAGGCTGCTCATAGCTCCTGAGCCTCTTCCTCAGCATCCCAGTGACCACTCATCTCGGGGGGAGTCACAAAGGATTGCTTGGGGCCACAATGCAGGAATGACACCTTGCAAAAACTGCAGAACCCAGACACTTTCCTGCCTGAGGCCACCTCCTGCCACTAAAATCCCCCAAGGCCCGTTTCCAGGTGGTCATCTTAGCCACACGACACCTGTGCCCCCACATCAATTCTGCTTCTGCTCTGCCCTGCAGCTGCTGACAAGTCTTTCTCCTACCGAACGCAGCCCTTTTAATGGCCTGGGACACGGCTTTTTCGTCCCCCTGAGCTCCAAGCAAGCCTGGCCTAGTAATCCTGGGGATAAAACTGAAGGCTGCCCCTGTGCCAGGCATTGGGCTAAAGCCTTTACAGAACTTATCTCACTTAATGCTCACAAAATCCTTAAGAGATATATACTACATTCACCCCCAACTTACAGAAAAGAAGACTGAGGCACAGAGAAGTGAAGTCACCTATAAGGTTTGGAACCCAGGGAGTCAGCCTCACTTGGTCCTTGAAGGCCAGACCAATCAAACCCCACAATTCCCTCCCCAAGTAACTAACACACGTTTCAGGTGCTCGACAGACCCACATGCACCTCTAGCCTACTGTAACAGTGCGAGGCTAGGGGACAGGAAGTATTCCACTCCCATTTACAGATGCTGAAACCAAGGCTAAGAGAAGGCAAGTCACTTGCTGAATGAAGTCACAGCTGGCAAGAGCTAGCACCTCCGTTCTTAACCGCGATGCACCATCTCTCTATCACAGGCTTAGCACCAGGCGTGCAGGCCCCAGGAGACGGGGCCTGCAAACATTCTGGGAAGGCAAAAAGAGACACGCAGAGAGAAACAAGAGAGACAGAGGTGAGACAAGGACAGATAGAGGTAGACAGACTCCCAGTGAAAGACGGGATCAGCAGAGGGGAAAGAGGACAGAAAGGGCAGCCCAAGCTCTGAGATTCCCAAGTCCAGGTGCCCACATCTCCTCTTCTCTGACCCCTCTTCTCCGACCTATATGCATAATTTGTTTGCTCGGAGGAAAAGTACAGAGACCTCCCCTACCATGCACCCAAAACACGCCAGCCCTGAGTCACAGGCAGCCACCGGTGGCCACGGCTGCCAGAAGCAAAGGTGCCACCTGGGAGGAGAGTTGGGAGGCCACTGCTGCCATCTGTAGGACACTCGGGGTGCTGGTCCTCCCTTGCTGGGCAGAGGGTGGGATGAGCTGGCGGTCCCCGAGGTGGGCAGAGAAAACCGACAGCCGAGAGCATGGGAACGAAGGCTCTCTGAAACCCGGTTCTGCTGTGAGCTCCCCACATCTCCGGCCCTTGTGGACATCTTCCCCACCACCTTCACACCTCTATGCAGGACAAGTACAGCTGCTGCCTTTAAAGCCTCAGTTTCCACATCTACTTCAGCCTCTCGACCTCAGCTGGGTACCAGCTGATTTTCTCAGCTGTCCATTTTTGTATCTTTGTCGAGCAGCACTACGCTATTATTGTTCCTGTTACCACCATCAATGTTATTTAAGCATCACTTCCTAAGACTGGGACCTAGGACCGCCAGGGTCAGGTAAATGCACATGGTGGGGTGAAGCCTGGATGGGGCAAAGATTCCTGGGTCTTGTTCCTATGCTCTTCACACACCCACCCAGCACCCTACAGAAAGCCCAACTCCCGGGACCTCGGCTGGAAACTGTCCCATGGCCAACTCACCATGTGATGTCGGACCCTTGACCACCCCTCTCCTGGCCTCCACCTGCCCACGTTAAATGAGGGAGATCATTGCCTCCCTTGCAGGGAATCTGGTGAGCAAGAGCTCAGTCCATGAAAGCAACTGCCACTGACATTCATGGTAGTCTCATCCATCTCCAGGGCTTTGCAAACAGTGATGCCCACGTATATCTGCATTTATCAGCCCTGGAGTCTCCCTTCCGTCCTATCAGGTGGCAATGCAGACACACCTGATGTACACCTCCTGCCCTGCCATGTGAGCAAAAGAGGGAAACAGAAGAGAGGTTCTGTTTCAAGTGGAGCGGCAGGGAATTTCAAGGGGTTTTAGAAGCTTCTACCAACTCTCCTCTTGTCCCCAAGCCAGGGCCTCACAGGTGGGTCAGGCAGCCTCAAATGGATTAGGCACTTCCTCCCCCAGCCTTCCTCAAATCTACTCCATGACTTTCATACTCCCCTCAGGAAGAACCAAGGAGGAATAACAGTATTCATAGGCCCCATCCATCCCCACTCTCCCGATGGCATCTCCTTGGCTGCATCCCAGGAAGCATGAGAGAGCAGGTGTCCCAAGCTGGTGACTGGGCTGTGGAGGCTGGCATCTGTCTCTTGCTTCCAGGCCAGAGTCACCAACAACATGAAGGCAATAATGGAGACTATTCAGGCCAAGCGACAAGGGACAGATCAATCGTGGAAGAAAAGCAGGAGACCCATAAAACCTACCGACGGGTGGTTCCCTGGGACCTGAGGGACAGTGGGGCACATGGAGTCTTGCCCACCACCCAAATACTCGGGATTCAGAAACCAAAGTCCACCCGCCCCATCCACACTTGTCTCTCTTTGTGGCTGCTGTAGGGGTAAACCCAAAAATCACAGAACTTGGGGGCATCTCACAGAGGGCCATGACCTGCTTCCTTCGCTGAGCTAGGCCAGGTCCCAGGCTGGGCAGTGCAGCTGCCAAGATGAAGCAAGAATGCCCTTTCTTTTCTAGGACCTCATAGTTGGTACCAGGGTCCCAAACTGGCAGGTCACAGGCTGCAGCAGACTCAGGAGCGTGCTTAATTTGACCCACATGTGTTACAGAAATGGGGAAATTTCCAGGGGCACCTGGGTGGCTCAGTAGGTTGAGTGTCCAACTTCGGCTCAGGTCATGGTCTCACAGCTTGTGAGTTCGAGCCCCGCATTGGGCTCTGTGCTGACAGCTCAGAGCCTGGAGCCTGCTTCGGATTCTGTGTCTCCCCCTGTCTCTGCCCCTCCCCTGCTCACGCTCTCTGTCTCTCAATAATAAATAAACGTTAACAAATTAAAAAAAAAAAAAGTAATGGGGAAATTTCTCAAGACAAGCTGAATTGTTTCCTTCTCTAGAAAAATAGGAAGATGGCCCCACAGGCCATTCTCATCTTTAACTGGCTGGAGGTGAGCAGCAGTTATCTCATTTCCCTGAGCACAACCACCCTCTATCTCACATCCAGCCTTCTTCACTTCCACCCTCTCTCCCTGCTCTGTACCCATTTTATAGGTGGGTCATCTGAGGCCCAAGCTACATTACGCTATTAAGTAGCTTCGGGTTACTTTTTCTCAGACTGGCCCAAGTCTAAGAAATACCTAGGGCTGCCTATGAATTCTGGATCATGGGTGACTCTTACTACAAAGCAAAGATGGGAAATACTTTCAGGTCAGTCCAAGCCACTGACCCCAGGGCCCTTCCCAGGTCCCTATACTTGGGCTCCACCGTTCTGGCTGCTACCTGGCTGGACATACATTCAGGACAGACAGAATCTATCTTACAGCTTCCCTACCACCTTCCACACTGCCAGTGGGCCCTTAAGAAAGTTTGTTAAATGAGCAAATAATTTTCCCAAAGTCTCATGGCCGAGAAGGAAGACCAGATCCCAAGTCTGCTGACTCCCAGGCTAAAGGGGAACCAGGTCGGCTCTGAAACTAGACACACTTGGGTTCTTGCCCTGGTCTGTTGCTTATTAACTGTGTGAGCTTGGACCAGTCTATTCACCTCTCTGGGCCCCAGGAACCTTCTTTACTTAAAGAAAAGGCAGAGGGAAAATAAGTTGCTGCCTAAATGCTCACAAAAAGGTAAGTAATAAATGTAAAATGTTGCTCAGTAATGTGAGTTACTATTACCATTAACTATAGTTCATTAAGCTGGTGCAGCCAGAGGAAGATGCTGAGCCCATCAACGTGGTCAAGACATTGGCCACAGGTCCCCTCACACAAAGGAAAAAGAGGTCACCGGGTCTCTCTGACTTCCTGCTCCTTGGGGATGATTTCCACCTCAAGCTTTCCTTCCACCTAATGATTAGGCTGAATCTGGGTAACTCGCTGGCCACTCTGACCCTGACTGTGTACCTTGGGGAGGCAACTGTATTCCCACTGCCTCTGCCTCATCAACAGGACAAACCCAGGCCCCTTTCTTGAGATCATCTCACTCTTCAGCCACCTTCAGGTCTGCCTCTTCCAGGCAGCTTTCCTGGACCACCCAGGAATGAGGCCTGAGAACCACCCACACCCACAGCACAGCCAACACCCAACCTCTTCACTCCAGACACAAGAAGAAAAGAGTGAAAGCACGTCTCACAAAGACTGTAACATTTAAAACCCTCCCATGCCAGTAGCCTCCCATTAGCGTTGAGTTGAAGACTTGCTGAACGACCCATGGGCAGACGTGAAGCCAGCATCAGGTAAGAGGTCACGTGTCTAAAGTCACACTGTGGGGACAAAAACCCACGTCAGAGATGAGAAATGCCAGCATGAGATTTTCTACTCCCGAAACAGAAAACCCACATGCAGGGGGCTGTGTTGCCCACGGCTGTCTCTCCAACTCTCCACCCAAAGCCACACCCCAACCACCCTTAATTCTCAGATGTGCGTCTGCACACAGCTCAGGGGGCGTGGGTGCTGGGACGAATTCCCAGGTGGCCGTCTACCTCAGTGACCGCAAAACTCTGGTCCTTCAATTTTCACTGGCTGGCAACACAATGAGGAAAATGAAGATGGTATACATTTTCATAAACTCAAAACTATCAAATTTAAAGTACTGGCCATTATTCTGAAATTACATACTTCCGAATTTTTAGTGTCAGAATCATCTCCCATTCATGAAAATCAGCACTAGTAGATGCCAGGTGTTTGTTTTTTGTTCTTTTTTTTTTAATTTTTTTTAACATTTATTTATTTTGGAGAGAGAAAGAGAGAGAGCAGGGAAGGGGCAGAGAGAGAAGGAGACACAGAATCTGAAGCAGGCTCCAGGCTCTGAGCTGTCAGCACAGAGCCCAACACGGGGCTCGAACCCATGAACTGTGAGAGCGTGACCTGAGCCGAAGTCGGACACTTAACCTACTGAGCCACCCAGGTGCCCCTGTTTTTATTTTTTTTCAGTTTATTTATTTATTTTTGAGAGAGACAGAGACAGCATGAATGGGGGAGGGGCAGAGAGAGAATCCCAAGCAGGCTCCTTGCTGTCAGTGCAAAGCCCAATGCAGGGCTTGAACACATGAAACTATGAGATCATGACCTGAGCTGAAACCGAGAGTCAGATGCTTAACCGACTGAATCACCCAGGTGCCCCCTGGGTGTTTTGGTACTTTTTAAAAAGAAAAAAATTTTTTTAATGTTTTTATTTATTTTTGAGACAGAGAGAGACAGAACATGAGCAGGGAAGGGGCAGAGAGAGAGGGAGACACAGAATCCGAAGCCGGTTCCAGGCTCTGAGGTGTCAGCACAGAGCCTAATGTGGGGCTCAAACTCACAGACTGTGAGATCATGACCTGAGCTAAAGGCGGACGCTTAACTAACTGATTCACCCAGGCACCCTTAGGGTTTTTTTTTCATTAACATCCATCTTTAGGAAAACTACAAGTTTGTAACTATAAGCTCCCAACTCCTCCCCCTCCTAACGGTCACTGAAATCAATGCTTGGGAACCACGTGTACCCCCAGCCTCTGAGAAAGTGACAAATTCTAACTGTCCCTTTTTTCCTTCCCAAACATCCTGATGTCTCACTCACAACCCTCAGAGCCCAGGAGTCTTGGCTGGGATCTAACTCAACATCTGCTAACTGTACTTCAAATCCCGCTCTTGCCGTCAACAAACACTCACACCTCTGCTTCTCAAGACCTCTTCCAACTCGCTAAGCCCCCAAAATGCACACCCTTCCCATCCCAGACTGAGGGAAACCAATGAACCACCTCCCAACTCTGCCAACGGCCCTGAGGAAAGAAGGCCAGTCTTCCCAGAGAGATTAGGAGGCCTGCACTCAGGGGGGCTGGGTTGGGAAGCACCTTGAGGGTTTCACAGTTTAGCCTACTGACTCCCATTGAAGAGATTGGACAGTTGAGGCGCAGACAGGGGCAGAGACCAGCCCAAAGTTCCTTTGGGTTCCCTTGAATCATCACAGCTTATCCTCCAATACCTACAAGTGGCTTGAACACATCTTAGAAGGGTACCGCCTCCCTCCTGATTCTCCATGCCACATCTGCCAGGGTATGTACATAAATGCTGCCCACCAACTGCAACCCATTCCTGTCCCAAACAGGGGTCCCTCCCCTCCCCCAAGTCTGAGGATGGACCTGGGTCCATGGTAACAAAGTTACCCCCACTAAACCCTACCATTTCCAAATCCCCAATTTCCCTAATAATGAAATCTCTACTTTCTGCCCAACTTTCTAGAAGAGCCCAAGTGTGCAGGCCCTACCCCCTCAGTGGGAGCTGCTACTATAACGGCCCCCTCCTCACTTGCCACTAGCACTTGATGTCCTAAGACCAGCTTCCAACCCAACTTTCAGAAACTTAAGTGTGACCAGCTTCTCCCTCCAATGGATCTTAACCGCTTCAAAGGATACTCCTAAGGTTCAAGCCTCCACTCAGTGGCAAATTTCCTGCAGCCTCCTTGGCACAGCCATATATAGAGCTTCTACTCGTATATATCCAGTGACAGGGAGCTCACTACCTAGCTGAGCAAGTCATTCCAACACCACTTGGCTATACCTCTTCTTGCAGAAGACAACAACTAGCTGACTGCTGTTCCCTAACACCTTTACTTCCCTGGGTAAAACCACACAATTCCTCCTTCAAATTTATCTCACCTGGGGGCCCCTGGGTGGCTCAGTTGGTTAAGCATTCAACTCTTGATTTCGGCTCAAGTCATGATCTCACGGTTTGTGAGTTAGAGCCCTGCACTGGGCTCTGTGCTTACAGCTTGGAGTCTAGAGTCCGCTTCAGAATCTGTGTGTGTCTCTCTCTCTGCCCCTCCCCACTCGTGCTCTCTCTCTCTTTCTGTCTCTCTCACTCTCTTACAAAATAAATAAATACACTTAAAAAAAAAAGGCAAATTCATCTCCCCTGGTATGGTATCCAGACTCTTTAGGTCGACTTACCTCCTATATGTGACCTGACTCCCTTACTCTATACAGTGGGACTGTCACCTCCCTCATCCTGGGTAAAATGTTTCCATTAATGCAGCCAAAGACTGCACTCCCTGACCCTTAGGGCATCTGTCATACTCACTGGTGACTCACCCTGTAACTGTCCAAGAACTATAGGCTCTCCAAAGAGCTGTAGGCATGTAGGTCTTAGCTCACTCCAGTCCTCACTACCACCCTGGGAAGTCTCACTCCCATTTTACAGACAGGAACACCAAGGCTCAGAGAGGTTAAGTCACTCCCATAAAGCCACAACTTAAAAGCAGTACAACTGAAAATTAAACTAAGGCCGTGCAGTCTGGCTCCAGGGCCAGTGCTCTTAATTACTGCCCTCTACTATACTTGCAGTGTTAATTTCTTTTTCTTTTCTCTTCTTAATTTTTCTTTTGGAGGCAGGGGGAGTCCAAGTACAAGAGCTGACACTGACCTCAATTATATTTCACCTACGTCTGCTGGAAGGAGGCTGCCACACCAGGTCCTTCCCCAATGCCACGTTGCCCTCTGTCCATTCCCTAGGCTTTCAGGCACCCCCGTAAAACTCCCGGCCCTGGGGTCTGCCCTTTCCCAGAACCTGCCTTGGACTGCAACCTCCATACTTTGCTTCCTTGGATAAACAACCCAATTCCTCCTTCAAGGGGGTGAACCTACCCCCTCCCCACAGTGCCACTGTCATCCCCTCACACGGAAATTTCCACAGGAAGTCCTAGGGAAACCATTCACACTTCCCCTGAGGGAGGGCCCTATGCTTTTTCCCAGGAGTGAATTCTAGCCCACAGGTGGGGAGACACAGGTTAGATGTGAGAGAGAAAGGGGGCTGTTTTTCCCTACAGCCTGAGGCCTACTCCTCTCAGGGACTGCCAAGTGCCACGAGGCCCACAGAACCCCGTTCCTTGGCCCGAAACCCTGGCTGAGGCCCCAGGGATGCGGGAGCCTTCTCCCAGTGCTGGGAGAGCCAGGAGCCGAGGGAGAGCCCAGCGCCAGCCTTGGCCGGAACCTACCGGAAGGGATGAAAAACGTGTAGCCCTGTTTCAGCTCAATTCTTTGGCATCGCTCCACGCGGTCTCCCAGGAAGATGTCACTCTGTTTGCCTGATAGCACCCACTCCTCGTACAGTGCCAAATTGTGTAGGGTTGGAGGAATCAGCCAAAAGATCTTGGGAGGAAAAGGAGGCAATCAGCTGAAGATCCGGGCCAAAGTCCTGGATTCCTTCCAGGCTGTGCCACAACCCAAAGAGACAGCCCCACCTGCCTGGGAGTGGGGGGAGGACAGGGCACCGCCTCCAGGACCGGGTCCCTAAGGGTCTCTGGGGTGGCAGGGGGGCTGTGCCACCGTCCTGGGACACCCTTGGCCTGCCTTTAGGAAATCTCCATTCCCACTGCAAAACCAGGGTGGGTAGACTTCCTGGACGGAGAGGAACATTCTTTCTCCTAAGCCACAGGCTTGTTGAGGAGGTAAGGAAAGGAGAGGAAGGGAATTTCCTAAGTTGTCTGATCAAATGGCCCAATAAATAAACCCAGCTTGTGTTCACTCTGGAGAAGGAGGAAAACATCTGGAACCGGGCAGGATGACTTCCTACCCAGAATTTCTTCCAACATGTTTGGTTAAAACGAACTTACACACAGCCCCAGACGAGCAGGACGGCACACATACTCTCAGGCACCCACACCCGCGCAGGGTACATGCAGAGCCGAGCACAGCGGGAGCATCCCAAATGCACGCCCCACCTCCTCTCTCTGGGTGACGCCTGTCCCTCATGTAAAATGTTCGTGAACGCAGGTGGTGCTGGCAACTAGACTTTTTACGTTAAATGTTCTCAGTACTGGAGCTAAAAACTACAGTGGGCAAAATGAATGCTGGCAAATCTTGGGACCCAAAGCTGGAGTTCTAATCTGGCCTAAGATGCTTAGAACACTGGACTGGGTGGGCAGGTGTGAACAGGTCACTAGACGTGATGCAGAAGAGTTGGCCCTTGATCCTTCTCCCCAGGAGAAGACAGAGAGTGAGGAGGTGGCCCTGAAAGCAGTCACAGGACAAGGACTGGCTGGGTGTGGGTGAGGAGAGCGAGCCCCTCCAGGAAGAAACAGTCAGGAACATACAGAAGTTGAAGAAACTCAGTTCGACTCACCTTCCCACCCCGGAAAACATGGTACCAAACAGAAGTGCCTCCAAAGTCGATGTGGAAGTCAGTGAAACAACCTTTGACGCTCATCAGACAGTATCTGCAGCACAGAAGCAGGGGAGCAGAAAAACAGTTCAACGCCTGAATCACAGGAGGTGAGTGAACAGCTTCAGAGATGCTTGACCTGCTGCCCTTTTGCAAATGCTAACACTGGGGGATTTTTTTTCTTTTCTTTTCTTTTTAAACCCAGTTCTAATCGGAGTTCCCCATGGGGGAAGCCCCTGTGATCAGATGATGAATCTCAAGCATTGGCCACCTGCCCCCGAGGCTGGGGGAGGCATTTTTGTTTTCAGGTTCCCAGGAGAGAGCTGACAACCCACAGGCCACTTGGTTCCTTCCTGACAGACAGTTCTACTCTGGCCCCGCCCCCACTCCTACCCCAGTGAGAGGCTTCCTTTCTGCTCCTTCCAGCTCCTTCCTGTACCTGCAGCTCTCCTGAGCTGCCAGTCCCCTTTGCAGCAGCTGGACCCCCTGGAATTCCATTGTAAACCACCTGCGTGGCTTGCCAATTACCAGTCCCCATTCATCTCCTCATTCGTTCAACAATCACTGAGAGCCAACCCACGGCCCAGCCCAGACCTAGGCATGGCACTTAGAGAAAGGCATAAGAATGCCTAAGACACCTGCCCTTCAGGACGGGACACTCTTAATGGAGCACTGCACAGGAAAAGTTAAATGGCAAGGCGAACTGCAGGGGACTGAGAAGTGAGCAATGCAGCTCAAAGTACATGGTACCAGCCACGAAAAGATCACAGTGTAGGATTCCACATATATGAAATGGACAGAGTAGGCAAATCTACTGAGACAGAGTAGATTAGTCGCCAGGGCCTGGGCGGGGGGGGGGGGGGGGGGGGGGGGGGGGGGAGGAGGAGTCGGGAAGGGGGGGGGGAGGAGTCGGGATGGAGAGTGACTGCTAATGGGTACAGGGTTTCACTTTAGGGTGATAAAAACGTCCCAAAATGGACTGTGAATGCACAACTCTGTAAACATAAGAACCACTGAATTGTACACTTTAAATGGATGAATCGTACATGAATTATATCTCCATATAGCTGCTAAAAAAAAGGTGGGGGAAGAGATTAACAGATGTTGGGGTTAGGTGGTGGACAGGCAGAGGGGAGAACCTGGGCTTCAGAGACTTGGGTGAAGGAAGTGAATTCGGAAGAAGGAACCTGGCAGCAGCCCCTCCTCTGAGCTCCAGCAGCAGCCAGAGAGCCCACCCTTCCTTACAGGAACTCACCAGTCTCCTCCCTCCTCCCTTGCCATGCTGCCCTCCTGGGGGAGGGCAGAGCTTAGGTGGGGGTGGGGGGGCAGAGCAGGCTTCCAAGTCCAGGCCTGGCAGTCAGTGATGCCAGGGCCCCCTCTTCCCCTCCCACCCCTTCCCACGAGAGCCACCGGCAGCACGGATGGGGCAGCCTCCCCACGGCCCATGCTCATGCACCTTGGCATCTCCGGAGGCCCACACACACATGCTTACCCCACTGACCTCTTTTCCCCGCTGCACTTTGCTTTTCCATGGTTTGGGGAAGAGGGGAGGAATGGGGCAGGGACTGGCAGGGAGGAGCCAGCAGCAAGCCCCAGTGGAGATAATGGGGGTGGGGGCGGTTAGGGGCTGAGCTGGTTAGGAGGCTGGTGGGCTCCAGGTGCCCCCCTCCCTCTAGCTGCCTTTTGCACCTCACATTCAGGTGGACCCGGGGCTCAGCAGTATGCAGGCAGCGTGCCCCGCGTCCCTCCTCCGGATAGGCTGGAAGGAGCCTTAACCATGTGTCTGCAGGAGGCTGACAAATCAGAAGGCCTTCCCGCACATCAGAGCCCTGCTGCCTAGCAACCCCATCGGAGGGGTGTAGTTGACAGCACAGGACGCAGCCCTGTCACGAAGACAGGCGCGGGCTGCGGGGCTGGCGCTGGGGTTGTTAAAGTCCCAGCTCGGCTGGGGCTCTGCACCCTCCCGCCTCCGCCCAGCACGGCCCGGCCACGTCTCCACTCTGAAGACCCCAGTGATCCTCTACTCTCCAAGGAAATGGGGGTGGGGAGTGGGGGTGAAGCCCTAACCCACCCCACCCCCACAGACACACCGGCCTGCCCTCCAAAAACCACCTCAAAGTATTAGTCCTCATTTTCCTAAAACCACCTCTATGTCTGGCTTTTTTTCTTTTCTTTTTTTAATCTAACCTTGGTTTCCACCCCCTCGGGGCCTCAGCAGAAAACAGCCTCCTGAAAACAATTTAAGTGTTTGTGGGAGATGTGCTTCCTTCAGTCTGCAGCTGGATAGCAACCCAGGTGCCCGTGAGGAGAGGAGAGGAGCGTGTCTATTGGGCACCAGGCCCCAGGCTAGCCTGGCCACACCGGTCACCACCCCCCAACCTCCCGCACCGCCCCCCCCCCCCACCCCCGGCCCCAACGTCCCCAGCACGCGTGGACAGAATCACTACGAGCTGCGGCAGCTATGTGCGAGGAAAGTTCTCCAAGTTGTGCTCGGGTCTGATTTGCCCTCCCAGTCACCCTTCAGCATCCTCTGGGGCCCTTCGGAGCTTGGGGGCGCCACTTCCAGGACCCGCCTCTCCTAGAGAGGCCCCTCCTCCCACGTCCCTCATTTCCTGGCCGCTAGGCCGGGCCGCCCCTCCCGCCGGGCAATTGCATGCGTTGGAACGGCCAGGGTGGCTGTGACAGGGCGGCTTTGTCCAGGGGGCCCCTGCAGCCGCCACCCCCGCCCTCCCAGCTGCCCCGCGCTCATTCCGGGTCTCCCCCCTCACTCCTGCTCCCGCTCGCTCTGGCGTGACGCCTTTGCACTGACCTCTACAGCTTCCTCTTCCAAAGCACACCGCAGTCACATGGGCACCCCGGCTCTGTGCCACGGCCGCTAAGCTCTCCCCGCCGGCCAGCCAGCCTGGCTTCCGCCTCGGCTGCCCCTTGCCCGGAAAGCCGCGCCCCTTAACACCCCCCACCCCCCACCGCCCCGGTGGCTTCTGTGCAGGAGCGCACCCTCCAAGTTGGGGGATGAGAATCAGGAGCCCCCGAGCTAAGCCTCTGGGGGGTTCCCGCCTCCCAAGGCCCGCGCAGGCTGGGGAGGAGCGTGATGGGAGGGGGCGCTGCACCTGCAGCACCAACTTTGGGGCACTGCCTGGGATCCGGGGAAGCCGGGCGACCCCACCCCGCCCTTTTCCCTCCAACTTAGCGAAACTCCCCGGGCGGCTCAGGCGGCATCCCTTCGGGCAAAGGTCTTGGCGGGGGAAACCAGGGAAAAGCTGGCACCGGGTGACGGGGCTGGAGGCGCCGATCGCGCGCGCACACACACTACACTTAAACGCAGCCCCGGGAGACACAAAGAGCTGCTCCGCGACGCCGGCCGCGCAGCCCGCGGGCTGGAGGCGACCCACACCCCGCCCCGGCGCGCCCCAGAGGAGCGGTGGCTCCCGGGGTAGCCCCGGGCCCGCGGGGCGCAGCGCAGGGACGCCCGCCCGGCCCCGCCCGGCGCGTCCGCGGTTACCTTCGGCGGCGGCGGCGGCGGCGGCGGCGGCAGCGCGGCTCCCGGGCGTCCCCTTCGGCAGCGCAGGATCGACGCGCGCCCAGCCCCGGAGACCGGAGCCGAGCCCCCTCCACGGCGCTGCCAGGGCCCGGCCGAGGACTGTGCAGCCCTCTCTCTCTTCCTTCCTTCCTCGGGGAGCTGGGCGCAGCCTGCGCTCATCCCCGCGCTGAAACTGAACACCCGCGCGGCGCGGCGGCCGCCAGGAAGGAGGAGGGAGGCCGCGGCGGCGACAGGGAAGCTAGCCGGCCAGCGCCAGGGGAGGCCGCCGCCGCCCACGGCCGCCCCCTCGCCTCGGCTGGGTGGGGGCACGAGGGTAGCTCTGCAGGCGGGCGCTCAGGAACCCCTGTACCCCCGTTTTCAGGGAGTGTGGACGCCGTCCTGCTACTAGAGGTGACCACCCAGCAAAGCCACCTTCCTTACATGTGTCCATTGGGGCACGGCTAGGGGTTGGAGGGAGTATCAGATCCCAGGTCTGGCAGGCAGCTCAGAGACCAGGTTATGGTGCTCTGGGCCTAAAACAGATTATCTCTGTGACCTTGGGCAACTTACTTTCCCTCCCTGAGCAGGTTTTCTCATCCTAATGACAGGGAGGTGACCTGAAGTTCAACTCTCCATTCTAAGATGCCCCTTACCTGCCCTCTTAGTAGCTGTGTAACCGTGCAACATGGAATCACTGTAGGAATTCACTGAGATATATACATGTTAACACAGTACCTGGCACTATGATACTTTGGTTATTAAATCAATTTTCACAACCCTCTGAGGTCATTCCCAAGATTGTCCCCATTTTACAGATGAGAAAGCAGAGGCTCACCCACCCAGGTCTCTATCGTAGTCAGTGATGATGCTTACCCAGGCAGCCTGTCTCAGAGTTTCTCAGGCCTTCTCCCAGTCTAACCTGGCAAATCCCAAGACTCTCAAAGAAGCAGTGTCTGCAGGTTACAGTCAAACTCAACCACGGACTTCCGGCTGCAGATGGTCCAGCCCAAATCAGAAGTCCTACCCTCCAGGGCATGCTCACCAGGGCCACAGCCCTCCTCCCATTCTGTCCCCACACCCTTCCCCTAAACCCCAAGGGGGCAGGACACCTCTGCAGGGTCAGAAATCAAGCTTCTTAAGTCTTTGGCCGAACCCCATCTCCTGGGGCTCTCCACCAATGTTAATTAATAGACTCTAATTATCAAGTGCTAATACCAACAGCTACTTATATGCATGGTATCATTACACCTTTAAAACAACCATGGGGCCCCCGGCTGGCTCAGTCAGCGGAGCACGCGACTCTTGACCTCAGGATTGTAAGTTCAAGTCCCACATCGGGTGTAGAGATTACTTAAAAATATAAAATCTTCAAAAAATAATAAATAAAATATAAATAAATAAATAAATAAATAAATAAATAAATAAATAAATAAGACAACCCTATAACCTCCATTTTAGGGAAGTGAGCATTGAAGCCATTTCAAGGTGGTCAACTCCCTGGGCCAGGGTTTTGCTCCCCGGTGTCATTTACAGGATGGCCCGCCGATTAGTACCTCTCCAATGGCCTGCTACGAGCTTATACTGTGAACTTTTTTGCAACTGGCTGATTTTTTCACCATATGTATGTTCTGTCTATTTAAAAGAAAAAAATTGTATGACAAGAAATATCTCTCACCTTGGATCTGAGCACCAGTCATTGAGTGGGTGTTCTTGAGCAAGGTCTTTGACACATACAAAATATAGATGGAGTTAAATGAGCTGAGAGAAGGCCCTGACAGCTGGACCAGGCTGTCCCCACGGGAAAATTATTATTACTTTTTTAGTCACAAATGCCTCAGCTTAAGCCCCAGCAGGGATCACATCAGATCCATCTGTGTTAAGTATAGCACCCACCAATACAGCCCTATAATTATTCTAACCAACTGTGTGACATTGGACTAAATGTTTCCCCCTCCTGGAACTCAGCATTCCCATTTGTTGAACTGATCAGGGGCCTCTAACTGGTGGCCCTCATGGGTCAAACCAGACCCTCGATGTGCTTGGTTTGGCCAGCACTGTTTTGTTTTTTTGTTTTGTTTCTTAAGAAGAATTTTGGGGGAACCTGGGTGGCTCAGCCGACTAAGCATCCAGCTCTTGATTATGACCAGCTCAGGTCATAATCTCATGGTCAGTGAGTTCAAGCCCTGTGTTGGGGGCCTCTAACTGGTGGCCCTCATGGGTCAAACCAGACCCTCGATGTGCTTGGTTTGGCCAGCACTGTTTTGTTTTTTTGTTTTGTTTCTTAAGAAGAATTTTGGGGGGAACCTGGGTGGCTCAGCCGGCTAAGCGTCCAGCTCTTGATTATGACCAGCTCAAGTCATAATTTCATGGTCAGTGAGTTCAAGCCCTGTGTCGGGCTGTGTGCTGACATCACAGAGCCTGCATGGGATTCCCTCCCTCCCTCTCTCTCTCTCTCTTTCTCTCTCAAAATAAATGAATGAATGAATGAATGAATTTTTGAAGTTATCCACATCCACACCAGCCCCTACCCTCTTACACTCAGCTGCTGCACCTGTTACCTGCACTGAAGCATATGAACTTCAGTTTCCTTGTCTGTAAAATGAGGAGAGTAACACCTGCTTCCAGTACCATTAAGATGTGCATGCTAAGTGTTTAACACAGTGTCTGCATCTATACATGGCAGCACAGAAAGGCTGGCTTTCTTTGTTCCTCTTATAAAGGTGTGGATGTAGAGAGGAAAAGCCAGAAATCCAGAAGCCTGGGATGTGGGTGTGTGGCCCACACAGTTCTGTGCCTGTGTGATGTCAACAGCCTCTCTAGGTCAGATTCCCTGTGTGATATATTACACAGGGATGACCACTTCTAATACCAGCAAACATGGTTGAGGAGAGCTGAAAGTAAATGAGCATTGCCAAGATAAAAGCCCAGTGCAACTGTGAGAGAACAGATCGAAAAGCCAAGGATTCCGATGGCAGTTGGAGACTTGTATCTACACGAGGCCACAAAGACAAACATCTTGTTCTACCCACATGTCACATCCACTGTAGGCTCCATCTTCCCTGTAGCATGGTTGGGAGGTGGGGCAGGGATGACAGGATCCCCACTTTGTAGAAGGGGAAACTGAGTCCCTAAGAGGAGATGAAAGACTTCCTGCAGCCACCGGAAACTGCCAGGGGCAGCCCTTGAACCTTGCTCATCCCAGCACCCAGCTACACCCTGTCTGGGTTTCAGCTTCACACCCAATTTTTTCCCCAGTTCTTCCTGCCACCCCCATAAGGTGCAGGGAGGAAATGCGGTTCACTCCCAATTATTTGGGAGCCGAATATATGCTTTATGTGGGGTCCCCCTTCCTTTCACTGCTTGTCAGTTCATAGCCTGTCTCCATTAAGCCGCAAACCTCATTTCTGCAAGCAGCATGTGAGGAGAGAAAAGATTGGTTAATTTCCCTCTGGAAGGCATTATAATACCCAGTGGTCCTAAGTGAGAAAGGTACACCCATGCCAGAGACCTAGGAGGTTGTGGAGGCTTTAAAACATGCCCACATAGTCCTTGAGACTCCCTTTTTCAGAGATAGAGCCAAATTCACCTCCCCTTGGTGTGTCGGCTAGACGTAGTACCTCACTTTTAATTAATAGAATATGATAGAAGTAAACAGCGTGTGGGGCGCCTGGGTGGCTCAGTCGGTTGAGCGGCCGACTTCGGCTCAGGTCGTGATCTCGCGGTGCGTGAGTTCGAGCCCCGCGTCGGGCTCTGTGCTGACAGCTCAGAGCCTGGAGCCCGTTTCGGATTCTGTGTCTCCCTCTCTCTCTGACCCTCCCCCGTTCATGCTCTGTCTCTCTCTGTCTCAAAAATAAATAAACGTTAAAAAAAAAAAAAAAGAAGTGAACAGCATGTGATTTTTCAAAATTGGGCATAATAGGCACTGTGGCTTCTTCCTTGCTCTGTCTTCCCCCACTATTTGGGGTGGGGGAGTACCAGCTGCCATGTCACAGGGACTCTTGAGCAGCCCTATGGAGAGGCCCACAAGGTGAAGAACTCAGGCCTCTTGCCAACAGCGATGTGAGTGCGCCATCGTGGAAATGGGCGCTCTGGCCCCAGTCAAGACAAGCCCAAGAGCAACTCTGAGCCACTCTCAGATTCCTGACCCACAGAAAGTGTGAGGTAATGTTGTTTTAAGCTGCTAAGATGTCTTTTTTACGCTACAAAGTTTTAGGAAAATGTTATGCATCAACAAACAACTAATACAAGGGGTACTCCCAAATAGTTGTCAGTTTATCCGATTATGAGGAATTTTCCAAGACAAATAATTCTGGACAGCCAAAACATCCCTGCAGGGTAGAGATGGAGGGGAGGCAATGGCGGATGTGCACGGGGCAGCTGATGTTCCTTCAGCCTGCCCCGTCATCCTCTTTTTCCTTTTATCTTGCTTTTTTTTTCTATAGTAATCTTTACGCCCAATGTGGGGCTCACACTCATGACCCTGAGATCGAGTCGCATGCTCTACCAACTCAGCCAGCAAGGAGCCTCCCTTTACCTTGCTTTAGGTGTCCTCCCAACACTTATCACCTCCTGAATTATATTATTCACTTGTTTGCTTGCCCATCTCTTTTCACCACCTGAATATAAGCCCCCCGAGTACAGGAACTTTGCTTTATTCACTGTAGCCTACCAATTACTTAGACTAGAGTCTTGCATTTATGGGCAGTTAACACAGCAATAGATAACTGATACACTAACATATTCTTTACATCTTTTGTCTCCCACAAAGTTACAGCCACCCCCTTGACAACCGCCAGTACCCCTAGCCTTAAGTATCTCAACCAGAACCCATTAAAATTCTGAAATCCCCCCCCTCCACGATCAAACTGCACAAACCCTGGAGCCGGGGAGAAGGCAATGATGGGTCTGTAACACTTCTCTCTTCCCTCCTGCAAACCTTATATCAGGTGACCTGTCAGCATGGGAGCTCTGACTTCTAGAAACAGTGTCATTTTAATTAAATTCCACAGAACTATTCTGTGGTCCCAGAGGACTTCATCATTGCGGGATTTTTACCTTGCTGATTAACTGAAATCGGCATTCTTTACAGCCAAACCAATGGAAGATTCCCAAAGTGACAACTTCCTTCCTAACAAGGTTCAAATCCTGTAACAAGTTCCCAAGGCCACTGACAGAGTTTGTAAATGTATTTGCCACACGATCCAACCAATGAGTCAAAGACACATGGTTCTAGAAAATCGTGCATGGGGCTCTTTTTGGTAATTCGATAGGATTCTCAAGGTATTACTGGAACTTACTATTCAGAGGAATTTTTCTATCAGGTGAACATACCAA
This sequence comes from Panthera leo, assembly GCF_018350215.1. Lineage (NCBI taxonomy): Eukaryota > Metazoa > Chordata > Mammalia > Carnivora > Felidae > Panthera > Panthera leo. The sequence goes on along the minus strand of NC_056690.1, from coordinate 7,748,669 downwards.
GCATCTAAAGGGGGCAAGGCAATTGAAATCTAGGTCCCCCAGTGCTATTTTCCCTTCCTAGACACATGTCCCATCCAAGTCCCTGCTCCCTCCTGGCCCCGCATTTGCCCCATGGAGGCGATGCACTGCTTTCCGCTCTCACTCCACCCCACTTCCTTCAATCCACACAGCAGCAGCACAACTTGTGGCACGCATATCTGCACACATCCCTCTCTGCTTAAGATCTCAGAGAGGCTTCTGATTGCTCTTAGGAGAAACGCGGACCCTTCAGCCCGGCGCATCAGGCCCTGAGCAGCCTGGCCCACCCACCGTCCCGCACCCCCCACCCACTTCCCTCACTTTGCTCCAGCCTCAGTAACCTTCCTTCCACGGGCCCACCTGCCCCTGTCTTCCTGACCTTCCTAGCCATCCCACCAGGCTCTCTGCACACAGCCAGGAAAGCTCTTCCCAGACCTCTTCACCTAAGTAACCCCACTTCCCCGAGACCCCACCCTGGGGACGACGGCCCTGCCCTCCGTGACCGCGAGTGCCCTGGTACACAATCCTGGAGCACGGTGGATCTCTGCCTTATGGTCTCGACAGAGCTGCAAATTTCCATTTGTTTCCCTGATTGTTGGATGAACGTCTGTCTCCGGATAGACTACAAGCTCCGTGAGGGCAGGGAGCTCACCTGGTTTTCTCCTCTCTGCATTCTCAGTGCCCAGCACCAACCAGATGTTTAATACATATGCTGACTGAATCACCCAATCAATCGATCAGAGCTGTGATCCACCCCTAACTAGTCTCTGAGCCCCACACTCTTTCCTCCAGCTCTACCCTCATGATTCCATCAAGGCCCCTGGCACTTCCCTTCCTCCACCACCCCCCTCCAAGTCCCTCCCATCTCCTCTTCCCTTAAAGCCTAGATGCAGTGTGCCCTCTGAGAGGACTTCCCACTGCCACCAGCCAAAAAGGATTCCTCCTCTCCCTGTCCCGTCCCAGAACCGGTTTCACTCTACCTAGGATGAGATGGCACCTTACCCCATGCGTTATACGACACATTCTCCAGAGGGTAGGGGCTCTTAGTCTCATTCATCTTACTTCCCCACCCGAGGGGCTCCAGAAATTTTGCTGTGATCGAACGGGACAGGAACAGAACTGAAACCCTTCTTCCCTCCCACCTTGAGCTCATTCTTTGTGTTTGAAGCAGCCCAAATCTAAGGGGTGTAAAGAGCTTCAGCTTCAAGGGGAGGAAAAATGCCTGAGAAATAATTAAAGGAAGAGAGAGCTTGAAAGCAAAGCCTTGAGAAGCCAGGGCCAGCGTGCTGGCCTCTCTCACAAAGCTGGCACCGAATCTACATTCACTCTACCCTTCATTCAGGGTGGAGTGAATGAACAGCTCACAGCCTTCACGCTCCTGGGGGCACTCCTGGCAGCAGGGCTGAGCAGAAAGATATTAATGGATTCAGAGCTGCCAGAGCCAACTCTTCTAGGAAGCCCAGAGCAGCGGTCATGCCTGGGACGGCCAGCATCTCCTTCCCATTTTGGAGCTGGAAACACAGACGGTCTGAGGTGGAGAGAGCCCCGATAGCCCCAAGGGTCCCCAGGGTCCGTTACCGAAATTCTAGAATGTGGGAGGGATCATAGGTGCCTCTGTCCATGTTTAACGACTGGTCTCAGGACTTACTGGTCCATATGTAGTGATGTCCCTGCAATTAGACGTGGCCATCTTCTCGGCCCAGAGCCGACCTGCCGCTTCGAGACACCAGCTAAGGAGCGTTTAGTGAGTAAGTAGCCCTTGGGCTTTGATCGGGAAAAGTTCTGGATCGGAGGCCCTGCATCTCAACAGCAAGCAGCAAAAGAACACCGGATCCCTTCCTAGCCCTTGGCAAAAGCAAAGTGTCCATGGTCTGCCCACTCCCAGGGCTTGCAGTCACTTGGCAGGAGGAGATAAAGGTCTGGCAAGCACACAAGTACAGAGAGACGGTCCCCAGTATTCCTCCCCTCCACTCAGATCACAGGCCCCGAGGGAGAGCTGGCAAGGAGGCCAAGAAGGACCATCTGGATGGGGAATGCAGAGCCCCTGTGTTCCAAGGCGCCAACCTGCTCACCCAAGGACCCCCATCCCTTACATCCCAGCAGCACCCTGTCGGGCTAGGAGACACCCCCACCCCCAGCTCCCGCCACCAGCCAGGCAGTCTTACTTCTTCACTTTCGGGTATTTCATCTCTGCAATGGCGTTCGTGGCTTCTGTCTGCTTCTCCTTCAGATGCTGGGGCCACATGTTGTCCACCCAGTCCACCAGGTCTACCTGAAAGCCAGATGGAGGTCAGCACTTCCTGTCTTGGAGTGCCCTTCCACTGGGCTTCCTCACCACCTCCTTCCTTCCCCGTGCTCCCCACGCCCCTCCTGTCCTTCCCTGGGGCTGACCCTGGCTGGCCTCAAGACCGAAGCAAGTGAGGCTTGGGCAAGGAGAGGAGGCGGGAGGGAGGCGTCAAGGAGAGGGACGGCGGCCGGGGACCTACCACGGTCGGACGCTTGACCAGGTGCTCCAGCTTGGTGTGGCTGAACTCAAGGCTGATGACATTGTACAGCTTGTCCCGCTGAGCCTCAGGAGTCTCGTAGTACCGCACAAACTGGGACATGCTCATTTCCGCGCCCTTCTGCGTGTTCACATCCATCACGTCCACCAGCCGACGGCCGCCTGGGGGCAGAGTGCACGTGCTGGCGGCTCCTGACAGCTTGGGGCCCGGATCCCGCTTGGGGTCCCCATGAACAAAACCTGCCTCTTCCATATGCCATGTCTGCTCTGTCACCTCATCCACTTGGTTTTCCTCACTGAATCTCTCTCCACTGCTTCCCTGCACCAGCGTGGCCTCCACACTGGTCCAGTCCACCCTTACTAGTCTCCAAGACAACCTCCGAAGCGGTCTCCAGACGCCCTCCTCCCGTCCAGAACATCCTAAGGGGGCTCCGGACTCCCCCCTCCCGCCCAGAACATCCTAAGCTGTCCCCAGACTACCCCCTCCTATCCAGAACATCCTAAAAGGTCTCCAAACTACCCCCTCCTGTCCATCCTCTACAGTGCTGCCAGCGTGAGCTTTCTAAAACAGAGACCTGACCATGGACACTCCTCTCTCTGCTCAAAACCTTCAATGCTCCGTACTGCCTACTAAAGAATCTCTTAGCATGGCACTCGAGGCCTTTCTGTTTATTCACAGCACTAGGATAGTACTTCTTTCTTTTTTTTTTTTTAAATGTTTATTTATTTTTGAAGGAGAAAGAGACGGGGTGGGGGGGGGCAGAGAGAGAGGGAGACACAGAATCTGAAACAGGCTCCAGGCTCTGCTGTCAAGCACAGAGCCCGACACGGGGCTCGAACCCACAAACCACAAGATCATGACCTGAGCCAAAATCGGACGCTCAACCGACTGAGCCACCCAGGCGCCCCGGACAGTACTTATTTCTATAGAAAATTAGCTGTTTGGTAGTCTTCCTCCCTGGTCTGTGAAGCCAGGAGTTACTTGACTTCTCTGAACCTCTGAATCTTCATCCTGCCATCTCTTATTTTTTTAATCTTTTTTAATGTTTTTTGTTGGGGAGGGGGGAGGGGCAGAGAGAGAGGGAGACACAGAATCCGAAGCAGGCTCCAGGCTCTGAACTGTCATCACAGAGCCTGATGTGGGGCTCAAACTTGTAAACGGTGAGATCATGACCTGAGCCAAAGTCAGACGCGTAACCAACTGAGCCACTCAGGTGGCCCTGCCATCTCTTTTCATAGGCTAACTGTGAGGATTAAATCAGATGATGCTCACAGAACTACTAGGCACAGTACCTGGTACTGAAATGCATGGGTCTCCCCCTTATTCCCTGGGACTAATCACAATTCCTAAATATGTTTTGTTGGCTTTGTTGTCTTTCTTCCCTACTGTTCTGTAATCGTTGCCAGGACAGAAGTCCTGTCTGTCTTGCTCACTACTTTATCCCGAGTATCTAGAACAGAGCCTGGCACATGGCGGGAGCTCAGTACATACTTATGGAACAAATAAGTGAGGAATATTGGCTGTCCCATGCAACATGTGACGTACGACTTCTCATAGGAACCACCGCTGAACTGAAAGGAATGAGGGGCGCCCTTCCTCAGGAAAGTCCCACTTCTCATCTCAGGAGTGAGCTGGGCCACCTCCCACTGCTTCCCAGAGACAAAGGAACAAGCTCGGGACTGGGAGACAGGAGCGATCAGCACTAGCGCTGGGACCAATAGCAACGAACAGAGCTTCAAGGAAACCACAACCCTTCCGGGGACTCTACTTGCCCATCTGTAAGATGGGAATAATAATGGCTCCAGACCTTCAGTCAACATAGAAGGAACAACCAAAATAAGCACTGTGAGCGGTGAGAAAACAGACACACAGCAGATTGCCAAATTCATGGTGATTGGGGATGAAAGCTGGCCCCTCCTATCTGTCAGGACACAAAACAAGCATCGGGACTGGAATGAGGAGCCCACCATCTGTTAAGGAAAGACCTCAATTCCCCATTAGCTCAGTGACAAATACATGGTCCATGGGAACTTAGAAATGTATAAGCCAGAGGAATTAAGAAAGAAAGAAAAGAACAAGAAGCAGGAGATCACCTTGTTCAAAGCCACTCCAAGACAGAAGAGCAAAGAAAGCAGCAAATGACAACCCGTGGGCAAACCTGGCCCACGGGCTATGAACAGTTTTTACATTTTTAAGTGATGAGGGAGGGGGGAAAAATCAAAAGAAGAATATTTTTTAAATTTATTTATCTGGGAGGGAGAGAGAGAAAAGAGAATCCCAAGCAGGCTCCGCACTGCCAGCACAGAACCCAAGTGGCTCGAACCCATGAACCGTGAGTTCATGACCTGAGCTGAAGTCACTTAACCAACTAGGCCACCCAGGTGCCCCTCCGGAAGAATATTTTGTGATATGAAAATACTACAAAACTCAAATTTCTGGGTCCATATATAAAGTTTTATTAGCATACAGCCACACTCTGGTTCACACAATGTCTCTGGCTGTGTCCATGCTGCAAGGGATAAGCTAAGTAGCTGACACAGACTAAATGGTCGGCAAAGCCCAAAACACTGACTCTAGATCTTTAAAGAGAAAGCTTGCCAACCCTTGAACTAGACAAAACCCTCATGGAACTTACATGCTGATGGGACCACTATTCCCATTTGGTTCAGCGCTATATACCCAGCTCTGTGCACAGAGCCTGCCTTATAAGAGGCCCAAGTTCAGTATTTGCTGAATTAATACACAGTGCATTTCACATAGTAGGAACTGAATAATAAAAATAATCCCATAGGCACATATGAGAACTTGGGTGTTACTATCTTTTGGGTTCAATATCTAATTTTTCATAACCACCCCAGATGTTAGGTAGGACTGTCCTTGTCTTATAAATGAGGAAACTAGGGGTGCCTGGGTGGCTCAGTCGGTTTAGCATCTGACTTCGGCTCAGGTCATGATCTCATGGTCTGTGAATTTGAGCCCCATACTGGGCTCTGTGCTCAAAGCTCAGAGCCTGGAACCTGCTTTAGATTCTGCGTCTCTCTCTCTCTCTCTCTCTCTCTCTCTCTCTCTCTCTCTCTCTCTCTGCCCCTCCCCTGCTTACGCTCTGTCTCTCTCTCAAAAATAAACATTAATAAATTAAAAATAATAATAATAATAATAAATAAATGAGGAAGCTAATGTTTACAGACAATGGGATTGGCTCGTTGTCCAGAATATACTCTACCAATTAGAATAGTCAATATTTACTGAGCACAGGTAAACTCTCTCCACAGGTTATCTTAAGTTCATTATGGTTCTGTGAGGTAGAACTTCACTTATACCCATTTGATAGATGAGAAACCGAGGCTCAGACAACTAACTAGACCCAAAATGCCCAGTTAATGAGCAGCAGAACAGCAACGTGATGCCAATTCGATCTAATCCGGTGCCCAGGCTCCTGTCCCCCGACTCCTGTTCCTGTCCTATGCAATACTGAATCCAGATCACATGCTATGGTTGAAAAATGATCTCTGCCTTCAGGGACTGGCTCCCGACCCCACAGATCCTGGGAAGACTCGGAGAACAGCTTTGTCTTTGCTTCAGGAGTGCAGATCCACCAGGGGGCATCCCTGAACTTTGCTGGAAATTCTGGCCTGCTCTGGACAGTGCTGGCTCCTACCTTACCCGGGGCTCCTGGAGCAGGTAGGCTCTGCTCAGCTTTTCTGGGAAGCCCACTTGGCAGAGGCTGCTATCACAGCAGGGGAGTGGAAAGAAGAACAGGCACCCAAACCCTCCCCCATCTCTGGCCAGCCTCCCACCTCCCGCAGCCTCTCCTTCCAAACTTTGCACAAGGTCATGTCTGCGAAGCCCGCTGTGGAAGGACTGCTGGGCAGGTAGATAACAATCACAGACCTAGAGGCTCATGCAAGTCCGCACTGAAGACTGGAGCTCAGTCGCCTCTATCAGCACAACAAATTAAGGAAAGACTTCATGGATCAAAAACCAGCTGGACGTTGGGCCTCTTAGTTTCTCTATCAGTTTCCCCATCTGTAACATGGGGACAAAAATGGCAGCTTGCCCACAGGTTGATCTGAGCCTTAAGGGAGATAATGCACATGAAACACTTCCATAAAGTGCCTAAAGATAGGTATTGTTACCTAATTGGCCAAGTTCATCTATAATTACAGGTGGAGAAAATTAAGCAGTAGAAAGTCAGAGCCACTTAAATCTCTGCCAGCCAGTCCAATGGACTGACTACTTCAGATCCTAAAACATAACAGGGATGACTAACAGGTGTGAGATTTTTATGGCGGGTGATAACAATGTCCTAAAACAGACTGTGGCGATGTTTGCACAGCTCTGTGGACAGATGAAAAGCCACTGAATTGGACACTTTAAATAGTTGAATTGTAGGGCATGTGAATGATACCTCAATAAAAATGTTATTAAACAAAACAACTCAGGCACTAAATGACCAACAAAGTTGGTTATTCTAAAAGTAACTTTTTTCTTTCAAAAGTCTCGCATCGGGTCACCTGCATGGCTCAGCAGGTTGAACATCCAACTCTCGATTTCAGCTGAGGTCATGATCTCACGGTTCGTGAGATAGAGCCCCACATCAGGCTCTGCACTGACAGCTCAGAGACTGCTTGGGATTCTCTCTCCTGGCCCCTCTCTCTGCACTTCACCTGCTTGCTCACTCTCTCTCAAAATAAATAAACTTGGAAAACAAAAACAAAAACATGATACTCAGTGAAAGAAGCCAAACACCAATGGTCACATTTTTTTTTTTTTTACATTTATTTATTTTTGAGAGACAGAGCACAAGCGGGGGAGGGGCAGAAAGAGAATGAAACACAGAATGGGAGTCAGGCTCCAGGCTCTGAGCTGTCAGCACAGAGCCCGACGCAGAGCTCGAACCCACAAACCACGAGATCCTGAGCCGAAGTCAGACGCTTAACCGACTGAGCCACCCAGGCGCCCCACCAGTGGTCACATATTTCATGAAGCCATTTATATAACATGTACAGAAAAGGTAAGTCCACAGAGACTAGAAGTAGGTTAGTGGGTGCCAGGGGCTGGGGGATAGGAATGAGGAATGAGTGTTAATGGCTATGCGTTTCCTTTCAGGGTGATGAAAATGTTTTGGAACCAACAGAGAAGTAATGGTTGCACAACATTATGAATGTAACAAATGCCATTGAATTGTGTACTTTAAAATGGTTAATTTTATGTTATGTGAATTTCACCTCAATAAGTTCTTTTTTTTTTTTTTTTAGGTTTTATTTATTTTGAGAGAGAGAGAGAGAGAGAAAGCACGAGTGGGGGAGGGGCACAGAGCGAGAGGATCCCAAGCAGGCTCTGCGCTGTCATTATGGAGCCCGACACAGGGCTTGAACTCACAAACCATGAGCCGAAGTCAGACACTTAACCAACAGAGCCACCCAAGCACCCACAATAAATTATTTTTCAAAGCAATGTAAGATATGAATTTAAATCTCATATACTTCCTCCAACCTGACAAGAACAAGACTTCATTTCTTCCTCTTTCTCTCTCTCTCTCTCTCTCTCTCTCTGTCTGTCTCCTTTTACCTAATTGTTTCTTGTGAGTCTCCCTTCATCATGGACCAAGAGCTTGAGCCATGCACTATTTCAGCTTCTCTCTCTGCAGAGGCTTCACAAACCGCCCACAATGCCCTTCCCTCCCCTAGGGAGGCGATAGGTGTATGCGTGGGCTCAGTTCTTCACAACTTAACAGGGCTTAGGGATGCAGGGAGAGGTGGGAAACCCTAAATTGAGACCAGGAAAGGATAAACAAAATTCAAGATGGCAGTGGAATGGTGACCCTCCAAAAGATTTACCCAGAACTTTTGAATAGGACCTTATTTGGAAAAAGGGTCTTTTAGAGGTAATTAGTGTAAGGATCTCAAGAGGAGATTGTCCTGGACTGACAGTGGGTCTTAAATCCCATCACTAGTGTCTTTAGAAGAAGGTCAAGGTCAAGGGAAAGATGGAGGAGAGTGTGAAATAATGTATCTATAAGCCAAGCAATGCCTGGAGTTACCAAAAGCAGGAAAAGGCAAAGCAGGAGTTTCCTTCAGAAACTCTAGAAGGAACCAATGCAGTCAACACCTCGATTTTGGACTTTGGCTTCTAAAACCGAGAGAATAAATTTCTGTGGTTTTAACCCACTCGGTTTGTGGTACTTTGTTATGGCAGCCCCAGAACACAAGACAACAGGCACCTCTGGGGTGGGAAGGTCTCACGGGAACATGTAAGGAATTACAATCCTTCCTAACCTGGGTGGCAGGCGTTCGTTTTAGAATTTTCTTTTTAACTTTTCAGCATATATAATACATTCCACATGCAAAAATGGATCAAAGGACTCATGTTTCAGGTTCCTGTCTTTCCTCAGAGCATAAGATCTTTAAACAAAGTACCCCAATGTCCTCATCTACAACAGAGATAAGACCACCTACCTCAAAAAACAGTTGTGAAAAAAACATTTTTAATTAAAAATTTAATTAATTAGGTGTCATTTAAAATTTCATTTTTTTAATTAAAAAATTTTTGTTTAACATTCAGACAATTAATGCTGGAGGCAAATGAAAGGCTCTTAAACGTACCAAATGTGCTATGGCATCTCACTGCATACAAACTAAAGATTTGTATATGCCAGTCACAGCTTCCTGTCCCTGCCAGTCTCAAATGACAAGATTGTCAGGGCACCTGGGTGGCTCAGTTAAGCGTCTGACTCTCGATTTCGGCTCAGGTCACAACCTCACGGTTTGAGAGCTGAAGCCCCATGTCGCACTCTGTGCTGAGCGTGGAGCCTGCTTAAGATTCTCTCTCTCACTCTCCCTCTGCTCCTCACCCCCCACCACTGCTTACACACGCATGCACACTCTCTCTCTCAAAATAATTAAATTAAATTAAATTAATAAAATAAAATAAAATGACAAGAATGTACATATCAACCCCTTCTCTTTCAGAATACTTCTGACTCATTAACCTGAGTCCCAAACTTGCACAATAAATGTACAATTTTGACAACTCTAAAATAGTAGGTCATCATATCAATACTATTCTATCGAGTCAGTATTATGTATGATGCCAACTTATATACAACGAAAATCAAAGACTATAATAAAAAGATGTCAAAAAACATAACAGCCCAAATCTGGTTCTAAAAAAAATCCTCTTAAAACTGGGTAAATTTATCCGTTTTTGTGAGCACATATTATATGTACACACATATGATATACACATAATGCATGTAAGAGGCAAGTGTGTATAAATATGTCACATATGTAAACAATAATATAGATATACATTAACATGTACATGTATCATAATGTACACACATATTTACATTAGAAAAACTCTAAAATAAATTAGATGTTCTATAGTCAGTTATTCATGGTACGTACATCGTAATGTACAAGTTGCTGATACACATATATATATTTCATTGCAGTTCATCTGCCACACGATGTTACATCAGTTTCAAGTGTACAACAGTGATTTGACAAGTCTCTGTGTCATGTTATGCTCAGCACTAATTGGAGCTACTGCCTGAAACCACATGACACTGGGACAACTCCTGCCTGTACTCCCTATGTTGTGCCTTTCGTCCCCATGACTTATTCATTCCGTAAGTAGAAGCCTGTACCTTCCACTCCCCTTCACCTCTTGAAATTAGTGGTAATTTTTTTTTTTTTTATGTTTATTTTCGAGAGAGACAGAAAAACAGAGCGGGGAAGAGAAAGGGGCAGTGAGAGAGGGAGACACAGAATCCGAAGCAGGCTCCAGACTCCGAGCTGTCAGCACAGAGCCCGACACGGGGCTCGAACTCACAAACCATGAGATCATGACCTGAGCCGAAGTCGGATGCTTAACCGACTAAGCCACCCAGGTGCCCCCAAATTAGTGGTTTCTTTAAAACACGTAACACCTTCCTTACAGGACATTCATATCCACATGTAACTGTGAGTAAATTGTGGGCACAAGTGTGTTTTCAAATATGTATGTGCCTTGCATATACCATGACACTTGCCTTTTGTAAGATATTTTATGCAACACTTACAACCCTGTTTATTTCCATGTATACAGAACCCCCGCAACAGACACACATATATTAACCTATAAACTATGACTTTTGCAGCTTTAAAGTAATCTAGTTCAATAGTATCATTTACTTACAAGGGTGCAATAATTTCCAAAACTGTACCATGACCCCCTAAAAATGTTATTTCCCTGCATACGTCAAGGTATTTTATTTATTTATTTTTTATGTTTATTCATTTTTTGAGAGAGAGAGAGAGAGAGAGGCAGAGAGGGAGACAGAATCCAAAGCAAGCTCCAGGCTTCGAGCTCACAAACCTCGAGATCGTGACTTGAGCCAAAGTCAGACACTCAACTGACTGAGGCACCCCGGTGCCCCAAGGTATTTTAAAAAATAATAAAACTAGGGGCACCTGGGTGGCTCAGTTGGATAAGTGTCCGACTCTTGATTTTGGCTCAGGTCACAATCTCACAGTTTGTGACATCAAGCCCCACACTGGGCTCTGCACTGACATCTCAGAGCCTACTTGGCATTCTCTCTCTCCCTTTCTCCACCCCTCGCCCGCTCGTTCTCTCTCTCTCTCTCTCAAAATAAATAAATAAACTTAAAAAAAAAAAAAAAAAGTGTGGAGTCAACTGAGGTGGCCCATACAAAATGCTGGAGGTATGAAAGGCACAGCCCGGTGTTGGCTCCCTCCTCTCCTGGGCCTAACCTTAGTGTCCTCTATCCCACTAACCGGCTTACCCTGCGGGCTCCTATGGTTGAATTGTGTCCCCAAAAAGAGATGTTCAAGTCCCAACCCTGGACACCTGTAAATGGACCCTATTTGGAAATGGGGTCTTTGCATTTGTCATCAAGCTAAAATGAGGTCAGAGTGGATGAGAGTGGGCCCTTAGCCAATACCAATGTCCTTATAAGACACGGAAAATTTGGACACACACAGAGGGGACACAGCGACATAAAGATGGAGGCAGACATTGAAATCATGCAGACACAAGCCAATGTGTGAACACCAAAGAAGCCAGCAACTGCCAGAAGCTGGAGGAATCTCTGGAGAATTCTCGCCTAGAGACTTCCCAGGAAGCCTGGCCCTGCCAACACCTTGATTTCAGACTTTTGGTCTCCAGAACTGTGGGGGAATACACTTCTGTGGTTTTAAGCACGTAGGGTGTGGTGCCATGGCAGCCTCAGCAAACCAAAAGCAGGGCGAGAGAATGACAGGGTAACCCCACAGGGTTCCATAAATATCCCCAAAGGCAGAGAAGGGCTTTTCTGCCCCCCTGGCCTCCCCCACCGCATCCCCCCCCCCAACCCCCACCACTGTCCTAGGCGTTACAGGACAGACATACCCTGTAACTAAACGTAGTTGACTAGAAGCTTCGAAAAGAGAAAATGTCATCCACCAATGACATCCTACCACTTAATCTTAGATGCTAATTCTTTGTCAGCTTGTTTCTTGTCTCTCTCCCCTACTACTCTGTAAACAACATGAGGGCAGGAGTCTTGTCTGTCTTGCTCACTACTCTATCCCACACATCTAGAACAGAGAGCCTGGCCCATAACAAGAACTCAGTAAAAATACTTGTGGAATGAATAAATAATGTTGGTGTTTTCCAGTTATATGTTCTGCCCAGCATATGACATATGATCTCACATATAAGTAACAGTCAGACTGAGACATGGCCTGGGGGTGCCTCAAGGTGGGTATGTGTAACCCTCTCCACGCTAGAGATGAAGCCCCCCAACCTGAAAAACATCCGGAAATCCTGAGCAACCAGGAGCCCCACCAGTGCGACAACTGTCCCTGAACACAGAAGGACGTGGGTGGGAGAGGCCCGTTTTTTCTTTTTTGAACACACATCAGGCTCCCATCACCCTCATCACAATCCCCAGGGCTCTCAACGCATCCTCACTTCCCTCTGCTCTTAGCCAGGTGCAGGCCCCAGCTGACCCCACCTCAGCCGGCCCCCCACCCTCTGATGAAAAGGGAAGTCAGGGCCTGGAGGGATGGGAGCAGTGAGGAGCAGCTGGGGCTGAAGGGGGGGGGGGGGCGAGTAAGGGTATGCAGGAAAGAGGCCCGAGGGTGTGAGAGGCTGAGTGACTCGGTCTGGAGCAGAAGGTCGAGACACTGGTTCTAAGAATAGTTTCCCTGGTGTGCAGGGGAGCTCCATCCAGTTCCCCAGGTGTCCTGGAAACCACAGTCTGTGGGAGGGCTTGAAGCAGGAAGAAAGGGAGGAGGGAAGTCAGTTCTTTTAGGTGCCTGGGCTCCATAAACATAAACCCCCAGGGAAACGCGAGGACCTAGAAAATTCAACTCTGCTGGGTTCCGGCCCCCAGAGGGTAGGGAGAAGTGCAGAAATGATAGCACACTTTCAAGGGAGGCAGAAAGAGGTGGGGAGAAGTGACCACGGGCTTGAGTCTAAGATAAGGGCTAGGCTGAAACAAACAGCAGAATAGGGGAAGTGTCTCTCCAGGTGTCTTCCAGTCAACAAATGACAAAGGATGATCAAACTAGACCGTCACCAACCTTGTAGCCCCAACACGATAATGAAGCTAGACATCAAACATCAATGCCTGCCAACATCAGACAGAGAGAGAGAGAGAGAGAGAGAGAGAGAGAGAGATGACCTGCCATTATGTGCCTCCTGATGGAAGAACAGAACATCATCTGTGAAGTAGTGTTGCCAGAAAATATGAATGAATGAATGAATGAATGAATGAGTACATTTCTGTGCGGAGAGACAGAAATGAACCTGAACCTGATCAGGAGTCTACATCCAACTGCCAATTTACAGAAACTACACAAGAAAGAACACAAGCTACTCCAAGGGAATGCTATCGGCAAAATCCAGACCATGAAAACTCTACAGGTCAAACAATCCAACTTCTTCAGACCGGTGTGAGATGGTAGGAGGGCCTAGAGATTATAAATAAGAGACTTAAAAGGCATCACAACCAATCACAATATAAGGACGTTATTTACCTTCTGACTCATAGAACTGGCAAAACAAAACAAAACAAAGAAGTGATATGTATGGTAACATGAAACTGGGAGTTTGAACAATAAATATAGATATTTACATATTTTATTTATTTTTTAAATTAATTATTTTTTTAAGTAAGCTCTATGCCCAATGTGGGGCTTGAACTCACAACCCCAAGATCAAGAGGTGCACACTCTACTGACTGGGCCAGCCAGGTACGTCTGATATTTACTCATTTTAAGGAATTATTGTTTTTATTCTTTTATTTTTATTTATTTTTATCTTTTTTAATGTTTATTTCTTGAGAGAGAGAGAGACAGAGTGTGAGTGGGGGAGGGGCAGAGAGAGAGGGAGACACAGAATCCAGAGCAGGTTCCAGGCTCCAAACTGTCAGCACAGAGCCCGACGCGGGGCTTGAACTCACGAACTGTGAGATCATGACCTGAGCCAAAGTCGGACACTTAACTAACTGAGCCACCCAGGCATTCCAGGAATTGTTGTTTTTAAAAGATTAGGTGTGATAATGCTATTATGACTAAGGTTTTATTTATTTTATTTTTCAAAGCTTATTTACTTATTTTGAGAGGGAGAGAGAGCAGGGGAGAGAAGGAAAAAGAGGGAGAGAGAGAGAATCCCAAGCAGGCTCTGCCCTGTGAGCACGAAGCCTGAGGTGGGGCTCAAACTCATGAACCATGAGATCATGACCTGAGCTGAAATCAAGAGTCTGACACTTAACTGACTGAGCCACACAGGCACCCCTCTCCTCATTACTTTTTTAAATTCTCTCCAGCAAATCCCAGCTCTGTTCCTAGCTCTGTGGTTTCAGGGGACTCATTTACCCTTTCTAGAATTGGAAGGGTGTTCATTTGTAAAAGGGGCCCGTTGATGTAAGAGAACCTAACACAATGTCTGGCACATGGTAGGGTGTGCAACGCACTTAGCCACTAGCCACAGAGCTGGTCTGGGTCCTGACGTTTTGAATAGGAAATGAGGAGGTGTCCCAATCAGACAGATGGGGGAAAGGGAGCTCACGCCCCTGCCTCATATGTGGTCTTCTTAGGCCCCGCGATTTTAACCCTGAAGACACAGCCCCGTAACAGGCTCTTGTATTCTCACATGAAGACCCACACTGGAGGCAAGGGTGCCTGGTTTGTTGGCTCCTCCCACAGGAGGCCACGCAAAGAGCGGTAGATGCCTCCAGGGCACCTGGAACAGTGTCAAGAGCCCTGGGCTGAGTTCCAGTCCCAGCAACCCTAACTGACCCTGCTCCAGGCCTCAGTTGCCTCATGTGCAAAGGCAGGAAGAATGACCTTTACACTTCTGTTTTTACCGCCATAGAACTCCTTCTTCAAACAGAAGCTCTGACAAGAGCCAAAGGCATAAATAAAAACAAGCAGCTCAGGTTAAAGCAGGAAGGGGGGGGGGGGGTGCGCTGAGAACTCAGACCCAGATTCTGGGGATTTCCCTTTGAAAACCACTGGGTTAGGTCTTTTCAGGTCCTCTTCTAGGACCGACACACTGATTTTTAGCCTACTTCTTAAATAGATCAGATCCCTTAAACATGAACCGGAGAGAAGCATGTGGGGGACGAGACCCACAGGCTTGCCCCAGGGGTCACTGGGGACACTGGGGCCTGTGGGGCCTGCCTGTCCTCTTCAGTCTGAGCTGGGAGATTAAGAATCGGCCCTCCATCTTCTCAGGTTCCCAGTCTGGTCTGCTGCTGATGGCAAAGGAGAGCTGGCTGTAAATGCCAGGTCTCTGAGCAGGAAGCTCAGTACCGGGGGAAGAGGCGTGTGCCCCCACGGGACAGAAGAAGGGACAGATCAGTGCTAACAATGGAATGTGGCCCTCCAAGCGTTGGGAGCAGCCACCTCTGGAGCGGGTGACAGGGACAAGCTGCCTTTTGGATCCTCAAGGGACCCAGAGCAATGGAACTCTTTGGCTTCTGAAGTCAACGGGTTACAGGGAAAATTTTCCACGTTGAGCAGTGTCTGGCGTCCCTAAGTAGGCCAGCAGCTCAACCCCCCTCCTTTGCTCTCTCCTCCCCGCCCCCCCATTCTCATTGGTTCTCTGGGCTCACAGGCTACACACACATCCAACAAATTCCAGCTGCAGAAATTAATCCATCGCCCCATGGCCCTTGCTTTGAAGGCCCCATCAGTCACCTCCAAGAGCCACGGGCTCAGAGCTGGGAAGAGGCTGCTGAAAGTCACCTTGAACACTAATATAAAGTATACACAGGCACTGACCCCAAACTCCTCCTGAGAGTGCCCACAACTGTCCTCCATCGTCGTTCTGGAACCCTCTCTATCTTCCTCAAGTTTCTCAAATGGTTTTTTATTCTGCTCCTTGAAAGTGTCTCCTCGTCCATTTCACAGAGGTAGTGTTTATTAGCAAAAGCACTGGCCACAGTTCAAATCTCACTCTTTCCTAGCGGTGAAGCCTTTGGTATGTATATCCCTGAAGTTCTCTGGGTCTCTGTTTCTTCATCTGTAAAGTGAAGAGAATAGGACCTTCTGACACGATTACTGAAAGCACTTTGTAAACTTAAAAGCAGGAGTCCTTTTGAGGACACTCTCCCAAACTGAAGGTATGAGGGAAAGGGGAGGGCCCAGAGCAGACACTATCTGCACCACCTGGGACAGATCTATTGTAGGGTCTAGGCTTCAGTGTCTTCACTGTGAAATAAGGTGCTTACAAAGGTCCTTAAGTTCTCCCTAAGCACTGATATCTTCTGGCTCCTCACCTCTGCACCTTTAAAAATTATCTCCAGCACAGATCCAATACCAGGATGTCCTCTGTGCCCCGGATGCAAGATCCCGACCCTCACAGACAGATGAGCGTAAGATACAAACCAGGGGCGCCTGGGTGGCTCGGCTGGTTGAGCGTCTGACTTCGGCTCAGGTCATGATCTCACAGTTCATGAGTTCGAGCCCCACGTCGGGCTCACCGCTGTCAGCACAGAGCCTGCTTGGGATCCTCTGTCCCCTCTCTCTCTGCACACTCTCAAAAATAAATAAACTTAAAAAAAAAAAACCAGAAGAAGATACAAACCCAGGCTAACAAATCAGGGTGAAACCCAATCAGCCAAGAAAATCCAAACAGACACTCAAGCCAAAAATACTACAGAGCTCTGGATTATGGGACACCAAGAGCCAGCCACAGTACTGTGCAGAAGTTAAGAGAATAGCTCCTTAGTCAAATGGATATGGGCACAAATCAGCAACTCCACACACTAGCTATTTGTGGACAAATCACTCTGAGCCTCAATTTGACATCTATGGAATGGGGATAGTGGCAAATACAGTTTTATGTGGATCAGACGAAAAAATACGGCAGAGGTTCCTGGCTTCTAAGATCTCAGGAAGTAACAGCTAATGAGAGTAGTTCCAGTCTAAGGAGCTACCCACAGGGGAGTGATTTCTATTAGGTAAACAGTGGGCAGAAGCAAGTTTAGCTCCCCAAGGCCCAGGTACAGTCAAGATTTTGATTTCAGAACACTGGCATTCCAAGGAAAGGGAAATAGGACAAACCAGTGAGCTGGGGCTCATCTTAAAGAAAAAAAAGGGGTGCCTAGGTGGCTCAGTCAGTTAAGCATCTGACTCTGGCTCAGGTCATGATCTCACAGTTCGTGAGTTCGAGCCCCGTGTCGGGCCCTGTGCTGACAGCTCGGAGCCTGGAGCCTGCTTCGGATTCTATGTCTCCCTCTCTCTCTGCCCCTCCCCAGCTCACACTCTGTCTCTCTCTTTCTCAAAAATAAATAAACATTAAAGAAAAGAAAGAAAGAAATAGGGGCACCTGGGTGGCTCAGTTGGTTGAGCGTCTGACTTTGGGTCAAGTTATGATCTTGAGGTTCATGAGTTTGAGCCCCACATGGGGCTCACTGCTGTCAGCCTACGAGCATAGAGCCCACTTCAAAATCCTCTGTCCTCCTCTCCCTGCCCCTCTCCCGCTTGCACTCTCCCAAAAATAAATATTTTTAAAATAAAATTAAAATTAAAAAAATAAATTAATTTTTAAAACTTATTTAACAAAAAAAAAAAAAAGAAAAGAAAAAAGGAAAAAAAAAGAACTATAACCGAACTCCTCTGAAACTCTCCTTCCTTGGCACTCAGGAGTCTCAGCCTTCCTGACTTCATGCACCTTCCTCTGCTTGAGTTTCTATCTGTTCTGCCAGGTGGATGCCTCCCGTGCCATCTGTCCACCCTGGATTTCTCTCCCGAGCTCCATTCAACGTGGCCAGAACTGAGCCCATCCACACCCCCCGCACAAGTCTACTTTTCCTCTGGGTTTCCATTACAAGCATCATCTTCTCCCAATCACTGAAATTCAAACCCACGTTTGAATCTGATATGCCATCTGCTGTCTGGACAACTTGCAAGTCACTTGTCTCCAGGCCTCAGTTTTTCCCACCTGTGTAAGGGGAAAGCAAGACTAGAGGAATTCTAAGAGCTCTTCCAGAGGGGCACCTGGGTGGTTCAGTCGGTGAAGCGTCTGACTTCGGCTCAAGTCATGATCTCTCTCTCTCTCTCTCTTCTCTCTCTCAAAAATAAACATTAAAACAAAAACAAAAACAAACTCTTCCAGAGTTTCAAATGTAAAGTGTCTATGATTTTAAACCAACTTAAAAAAAAAAAAGAAAGAAAGAAAGGTCTGGAGGCAAGTCAGCTATCTTTGACTTTTTTTTTTTTTAATATTTATTCATTTTTCAGAGAGGACAAGTGGGAAAGGGGCAGAGAGAGGGAGGGACAGAGGATCCAAAGCAGGCTCCACGCTCTGCTCTGACAGCAGAGAGCCCAACGCGGGGCTTGAACTCACAAACCTCAAGATCATGACCTGAGCTGAAGTTGGATGCTCAACCGACTGAGCCACCCAGGCGCCCCAGCTATCTTTGATTTCTAAAGTGTGAGAATTTACTAAGCACAACCCGTCAAGGGCACATCCAAGTCTGGTGAGTCTCCTTCACCAGACACAATGCAGACACCAGTAACACCATGAAGGAAGAATGAACGGAGGAGAAAGTCATGAAGCAAAAGTGTGGGAAGCACCCAGAGCCGAGTTCAGGTCCCATGTAGATCGCCCATCCACGGGCCATGTGGGTTGTTCCCCCTGAGCCTCGGATCCCCATCGGGAGAGTGAACAGTAACAATTTATATGATTATTGGTGAGGACACAATGAGGCCATTTGGTAAACGGACAGTAAAAGACAGGTGATTATTTCTATAATTGGATAAATAAATACTGAATGAGGTGATTTGTCATGAATATTTTTCAAGAAAAGGGGTCAAAGAAAACATCGGTGAGCTAGGATATCCTCTTTAGAGAGAAATACGGTAAGATAATATGCAGGACACAATCAGTGACACAATTGGTAGAGAGTGAGTGGGGACCCAGCACTTTATGGATATGTTTTCTCAGAAAGTTTAAAGCATCTTCAGAGGCAACTAGAATTCCTTCCCAGTCTCCCTATACCCCCAACTCCCAACCCACATATGTGAAAATATCCCATTCTTCTTAAATGGATTATCTGGGATTGAGCCCGTTATTTGCAGGATGCGGGGAGCTGCTCAGGGGACACACTGGAGTATCCAGAAACAGACGCATGCAAAAGCAGTCACCTGATTTACGACAAAGACAATACTTCATTGCCGTGGGGAGAGGATGCTTTCTCAATCACGGTACTGGATTAACTGGATATACACGCAGGAGAAAAGGGATCGTGACCCTTATTGTGCACCAAACACAAGAATCAATTCCACATAAACTACAGACCTAAACGTGAAAGTCTGAACGATAAAGCTTTTTTTTGAGCAAAACACATGAAGATCTTCCAACCCTGGAGTATGCAAATATTTCTGAAACAAAACACAAAATAAGTAATAGACCAAGAAGCGCTAAACGGTCTATGTTAAAAATAAAGAATGTATGGGGCGCCTGGGTGGCTCAGTCGGTTGAGCGTCCGACTTTGGCTCAGGTCACGATCTCACGGTTCGTGAGTTCGAGCCCCGTGTCGGGCTCTGAGCTGATGGCTCAGAGCCTGGAGCCTGCTTCCGATTCTGTGTCTCCCTCTCTCTCTGCCCCTCCCCCATTCATGCTCCGTCTCTCTCTGTCTCAAAAATAAATAAACATTAAAAAAAAAATTTTTTTTTTAAATAAAAAATAAATAAAGAACGTCTGTCTGTTCATTCAAAGACACCTTTAGGGGTGTGAAAAGGCAACACAATCCACAAAGTAAGAGATTTTGGAATGTATAATCATATCCAGAATAGATCAAGAAACTTTATGTTGTGGGCTGAATTGTGTCCCCTAACATTTATGTGTTGAGCTCCTAACCCCCAGGATCTCAAAATGTAATCATGTTTGAGAACAGTCTTTAAAGAGGTAATTAAGTTAAAATAAGACCTTTAGGGTGGGCCCTAATTCAACAAGACTGATGTCCCCCCTTTTTTAAGCTTATTTATTTATTTTGAGAGAGAGAGAGCATGCACATGAGTGAGGGAGGGGCAGAGAAAGATGGAGAGAGAGAATCCCAAGAAGGCTCTGTGCTGTCAGCGCACAGCCCGATGTGGGGATCGATCTCATGAACTGTTGAGATCATGACCTGAGCTGAAATCAAGAATCAGACGCTTAACCACCTGAGCCCCCCAGGTGCCCCAAGACTGATATAAGAAGAGATTAGGTCACAGAAACATAGGGAAGACCATATGAAGACACAGGGAGAAGACAGTCATCTACAAACCAAGGGGAGAGGTCTTCAGAGAAACCAGCCCCACAACAAACACTTCCATCTTGGACTTCTAGCTCCGTAATTGTGAGAAAATAAATTTCTGCAGGGTGCCTGGGTGGCTCAGTCAGCTAAGCGTCAGACTCTTAATCTTGGCTCAAGTCACGATCTCACAGCTCGTGGTTTGAGCCCTGTGTTGGGCTCTGTGTTGACAGCACGGAGCCTGCTGGGGATTCTAGCTCTACCTCCCTCTCTGCCCCTCCCCTGTTCATGCTTGCTCCCTCTCTCTCTCAAAGTAAGTAAATAAACATCTAAAAACTTTAAAACAAATGTTCTGTTATTTAAATCATCCAGTCTATGGTACTTCGTCATGGCGGCCCTCGCAAACTAATACTTCTTACAATCAACAAGAGACAACCTTTCAAACTAATGGAGAAAAGACTTGATCAGACAGCTCGCATAAACATATGAAACAGAGTTCAATTTCATTAGTTATTAAAGAAATGCAAACTAAAACCATCATGTGATAAAACTATACTCCCTCCAGCACAGAAGCGTGACTAAAATTAAAAGGATGGGGCACCTGGGTGGCTCACTCCTTAAGCATCTGACTTCGGCTCAGGTCATGATCTCACAGTTCGTGAGTTCAAGTCCCACATCGGGTAAGCTGGAGCCCTGCTTCGGGTAAAACACAAGCCCAGGGTGAGCCCCGCTTCTCTTTCTCTCTCTCTCCCCGCCCCTCGTGGGACTCTCTCTCTCTCTCTCTCTTCTCCTTGCTCACTTGCGCTCTCTGTCTCTCAAAGAAAAAAAAAAAAAATGAAAAGGATGGAAAGGGGAGCCTAGGTTGCTCAGTTGGTTAACTGTCTGACTCTTGATTTCAGGTAGGTCTTGATCTCAGGGTCGTGAGTTCAAGTCCCGAATTGGACTCCGTGATGGGTGTGGAGCCTACTTTAAAAAAAAAAAAAGGATGGAAACATGAACTCTTGGTGAGGATGCAGAGCAATGAGAAGCAGACCAAGCCCTGTGGACGGTTACTGACAGTGTCTACTAAAACTAAACACATGCTCATACCCTGTGACCCAAACAGTTCCACTCTTAGGTATATGCACCCATCTGTTCACCAAAAGTCATGTCCCGGGGTGTTCATAGCAGCCTTAAACTGGCAGCTATCAGAGTGCCCATTAATAAGAGAATGAACAGAGGCACCTGAGTGGCTCAGTGAGTGAAGCATCTGACTCTGGATCTCAACTCAGGTCATGAACTCAGAGTCATGAGTTCAAGCCCCGCATTGGGCTCTGTGCTGGGCGTGAAGCCTACTTACAAAAAATAAACAACAATAATAATAATAGGATGAATACATAAATAGGGAAATAGTCACACAACAGAAAACTACAGCAATGAAAATAAACCACCTACAACTATACACAACAGTATCGATGAGTCTTATAAACACCAAGCTGAGCAAAAGAAGCTGAAAGTAAAAGTAGACGCCTGCCTGATTCCACCATCAAAAAGTATGATGAACACAGGCGAAATTCATCCACGCTGCTAGAAGTCAGGATGACAATGGAGGGCAGTGACTGGATAGGGACACAGGGGTTGATTCTGGAGTGCCAGTGACCATAGTACGTTCAATTTGTTAAAATTAATCAAGATGTATGGTTATCATACGTGCACTTTTCTATATGTACATTATACTTCAATAAAAAGCCTTTTTTTTTTTAAAGTGTACCGTGTCCTAAAAATGCAAAGTGCCTTTTTTGTTTTTAAAGGCGAGGAGTTAGGAACGGAGACCAGGTATCTGAATTCCCAGAAGGCATATAAATGGGGCTGATGGATCAAAGCCTGATTTACGGCATTAGAGAAGAATCTGTGGCTGCAACCGGTGCCTCAATAGCTGGCCCCTTCTAGAACAGTTGCCTCCCAAGGTATGAGGCCTGGGGAGGGGGCAAGAGTCTAGAAGACAGAGGGTGAGATCCCACACTGACAGGGTTGGCGCAGCCTTCCCCATACCCTACCTTCCAAGGCAGAACTCCTATTTACGTTTGGGACATGTTAATGTCGCCCAGCAACCCTGGATAATCACCCCTTCCCCACTCCCAGATCACTTGCTTGTGCTGCAGCTGACCCCAGCCGCCAGTTCCAGGGGTGGGGTGCTGCTAAAGCCATCAGAGCCAATCCAGAGACATTTGATGGAACGACTGGCGGGTCGGGAAGGAGAACCTGAGCTGGCAGGATAGAAGCCGGAGCTGCTGGCTCACCGTCTTTGCCACCACATGGGGAGAAGCTTGCCCAAGAATGAAGCAGAAAGAGGAAGCCAAAGAGGGAAGCAGAAAGGAAAAAGAAGAGTCAACCTCTCAAGATCTCCTTGGAACACCTAGATGTAGACGTGCCTGAAGGTCACACTCTAAACCTATTATGTAAGCCAGTGAATTCTGTTT
The DNA here is from genome assembly GCF_018350215.1 of Panthera leo. Lineage (NCBI taxonomy): Eukaryota > Metazoa > Chordata > Mammalia > Carnivora > Felidae > Panthera > Panthera leo. Next base: position 7,725,954 of record NC_056690.1, on the reverse strand, counting down.
TGCTTAGGCCAGCTTGAGTTACATTTGCCATTTATGTCACTGTGAAGTATGTGCCCTTTTGCTGCTCCCCGGAAGCCTGCGTGCACTCTCAGAGATTAAAATGGGCATAATACCCCATGCTAACTGCATGGAACACACTATATCTTCACAAAGCACTTCAATACCCATCAATCCATTTGTGTTTTTTTGTTTGTTTTTTTTATTTTTTTTTTTCAACGTTTTTTATTTATTTTTGGGACAGAGAGAGACAGAGCATGAACGGGGGAGGGGCAGAGAGAGAGGGAGACACAGAATCGGAAACAGGCTCCAGGCTCGGAGCCATCAACCCAGAGCCTGACGCGGGGCTCGAACTCACGGACCGCGAGATCGTGACCTGGCTGAAGTCGGACGCTTAACCGACTGCGCCACCCAGGCGACCCCCATCAATCCATTTGATCATCACAGAAATGCCAAGAGAGATAGGGTGTAGATATCACTATTCCTGCCTTCTTTGCCATCCCAGACTTTTCGAGAGCTGGCAAGGACATGAGGACCATCTAATTGAGTCCTCTTGCTTCAACAACCAGACAAATGAGGTGCAAAGAAAGCAGTAGAAGCCTGGAAATGACTAGAGCAAAATAAAACTGCAAAGGGCTTTTAAGTTCCTCAAAAGGGCCAAGAGCAACATTACTAAGACTCTGATGTTGCCTGAACCTCAGACTTGAGAATCTAGCTTTCATCCTTGCTCATAAAGAGAATTTTATCGGGGCTCCTAGGTGGCTCATTCAGTTAAGCATCCAACTCTTGATTTCGGCTCAGGTCGTGATCTCATGGTCCATGAGTTAGAGCCCACATCGGGCTCTGCGCTGACAGTGTGGAGCCTGCTTGGGATTCTTGATCTCCCTCTCTCTCTGCCCCTCCCCTGCTCTCTCTCTCTCTCTCTCAAAAAAACAAAATAAACTAAAAAAGAGAATTTTATCACATCCATGGCCTTCCTTTATAATAAATAATAACAGGGACCATTCATCAAGCACTTGTCTGCCAACGAAATGCCAAGCATTCATTCATTCTCTTCTAGAATCCTCCTCTGAGGCAGATTCTGCTACTAGATCTATTTTGCAGATGAGGGAACAGAGGCTTAGGTAGATTAAGCAGCATGCCCCAAATCAGTCAACTGGCAGAGGTGGGCCTCAAACTAAGGTTGTCCAGCAGCAAAGGGTAGGGTGGGGTTGTGGCCCCAGAATGAGTCGAATGTGCCAAGACTTAATTTTGGGGGTCCATCATGCCATCTTCTGCACAGGGTCAGAAAGTCTGCAGCTTCTGCTGTGATGTTCACTTCCTTCAGCATTTCTAGAATCCAGCTTAAAAAAAAATTATGTCCTAGGGTGCCTGGGTGGCTCAGTCGGTTAAGCGTCCAACTCTGGCTCAGGTCATGATCTCGCAGTTTGTGGGGTCGAGCCCCACGTCAGGCTCTATGCTGACTGCTCAGAGCCTGGAGTCTGCTTTGGATTCTGTGTCTCCCCCTCTCTCTCTCTGCCCCACCCCTGCCTCCGCTCTGTCTCTCAAAAATGAATGAACGTTAAAAAAAAAAAAAAGAAAAAGGCAGGGATGCCTGGGTTGCTCAGTCTATTAAGCATCCGACTCTTTTTTTTTTAATGTTTGTTTATTTTTGAGACACAGAGAGAAATGGAGTATGAACAGGAGAGGGGCAGAGAGAGAGGGAGACACAGAAACTGAAGCAGGCCAATGTGGGAACCCACGAACCATAAAATCATGACCCGAGCTCAAGTCGGATAGTTAAAAAGTTGAGCCACTCAGGTGCCCCAAATGTTCGACTCTTAAGCTCAGCTCAGGTCTCGATCTCAGAGTCTTGCGTTTGAGCCCCATGTTGGACTCCATGTCGGGCGTAGAGCCTACTTAAACTTAAAAAAAAAGATTAAAACAGGAAAAAAAAGGACAGGCAATAACAAGGTTTGGCGAGGATGTGGAGAAATTGGAGCCCTCCTGCATTCCTAATGGGAATGTAAATGGTGCAGCTGCTTTGAAAAAGTCTGGCAGTTCCTCGGGTTAAATAAAGTTAACATATGACCCAATTAACTAGGTGTAGACCCAAGAGAAATGAAAACATGTGTTCACACAAAAACTTGTACACAAATATTCATGGCAGCATTATGTGTAACAGAGAGAAAGAGAAACAAGCAAAATGTCCACCAACTGATTAATGGATAAACAAAATGTGGTCTATGCACACACGTCCACTGGAATCGTATTCAGCCATAAAAAGGAACCAAGCACTGGGGCGCCTGGGTGGCTCAGTCAGTTAAGTGTCCAAGTTCAGCTTAGATCATGATCTCAAGGTTTGTGGGTTTGTGGGTTGGAGCCCCATGTCTGCTGTGCTGACAGCAGAGAGCCCACTTCAGATCCTCTGTCCCCCTTTCTCTGCCCCTCCCCCACTCATTCTCTCTCCCTCTCTCTCTCTCTCAAAAATAAATTTAAAAAAAAAGGAACGAAGCACTGACACCTGCTACAACATGGATGAACCTCAAACACACGATGCTAAGTGAAAGAAGCCAATCACAAAAGGCCACATATCATATGATTCCACTTCCACGAAATGTCCAGAACAGACAAACCCACGGAGGCAAAAAGCACATCCCTGGTTGTTGGGAGTTGAAAGCAGAGGAGAACTGGGAGGTACAGGGCTGACTTTAGAGGTGATAGGATTCTGAAATCATATCGTGGCGATGGCTGCACAACCTTGTGAACGTACTAAAAGCACTGAGTTATACACTCCAAAGTGGTTAAACAGTGAATTTTACGGCCTATGAATTTTATGTCAATTAAAAAAGTGTTTTTAAACCTCTCCCAAAGAGAGTGATCAGATTGCATGTCTACCCCCTTCACCCCACTTTAAAACTCCCCAGGGCTTCCCACCACACTGGGAGCCAAACCCAAACTCCCCACCAGGGCCTGTAAAGCCCTACATGGCTCTGGCCCTGTGACCTCTCCCCTTTTCTCCTTTCCCCCTTACTCACTCCACTCGTCCCCCACCTCCTGGCCTTTGACCTGGCCTATCCCTCAATCTGGAATGTTCTTTCCCACAGCTGGCTTCTCATCAGTCAGGCTTCTGTCCATATGTATACACACACACACACACACACACACACACACACACACACACACACCCCAGGCCCTCTCTGACCAGCCCATCTAAGACACAGCCCATTACCTTGCCTTGTTTCTTCATAGGCCTTATCATCTTCCAAAAAGGTATCGATTTTTAAAAACTATTTACTTGTCTGTTGCCTATCACTCCAACCAAGAGGACAGGGATCTTGTCTGTCATGTTCACAGCTCTGAACTTGCCTGCCATGAAGGAGCTACTTGAGAAACACTTCTGGAAAGAACGGATTTACGGAAGGACGTCCTGTAACATCTGAAACGCCAGGTCAGGAGTCTGGAGCACTAAGTGATCACTCTGCAGAGCACACTCGGCAGGTGCTCGGGGAGTAATAAGCATATGCTGGGTACTCAGTGGCAAACCCCACCCTAGACCTGTCTAGAACCCTGAGGAAGCAGGACGCAGGATCCCTCCCCTCCAAAGTCTGAAAGTCTTTCAGGGGTCACAAAGCACCCAGTGTTTACCCAGCAAGCCCCAAACAATGCAAAGGAGAGATCTAAGATTGTGTTGTGATGGAGGCTAGGGTCCAAATAAGCCCTCATAAAACTGTGCGCTGGCCAACACCCTCTCGCACAGCTTCTTACGACTTTGCAATCTGACCTGTTCTCCGGAATGAGACGGCTGCAGCTCACACCTGCTCCTGCCTCCTCCCACGGGGACTTTCTTTCAGAGGCGAAGACCTCTGCCTCTTGTGCCTCCCCCCCCCCCCCCCAACTTTGGCATCTCTGAGCTGCACACACAGTGAGCAACTTACCCACTAGGAGTTTGACATCTCGGACTGTGAAATCAGGGTCAGGCATCCTGGAAAAAGAGAAGCACAGATATTTGCTGAGAAGCCAGAAACAACAGAGTTAGACCCAACTCGGGGGCAGGGGGAAACCATTCTTCCAAGAGGGTTCCCTGGCTCTCAGTTGGGGAACCCAGAATGAGATAATCCAGAGGGAGGGGGATAGACCAGTGAGTGCCCCAGAGAGGGTCACTCTCCAACCATCGAGCCCTTTCCTCACTCCAGTAGGCAAACCAAACCCCCTCACTCTCCCCAGTAGGAATTCAGCACTGCCACAGAAAAGTGGATGAGACATCCACTGTCCACCCCACTTTTCAGGGGAAGACTGAATTGTGGTGTCAAAGGTAAGTCCTAGAGCTAGGCATTCAAACACCTGCTTTCTTTTAGGGTCAGCAGCCCTCTCTTTGTCTCTTCCCCTAGCAAACAATCTCCATAAAAAGGAGCTCTATGGAGGGTTGGAGGGATCCCTTTAAGTTCAAAGGGGGAAAAAAAAAGACACACATCATTCCAATTCCGGGCATTTGGTAACATAGGCCATAATGACTGTGTTGACATTCACTATTAATTCACAGTGACACCAGAGGTTTGATTTCTACCCTGGGAATGAGACTCTTGAGCGAGCCTGGCAGTAGATGCTGGAGAGGGAGGCAAGCTGGGATGCCACCCACAGCCTCCTCTCCACCCCAGCCCAAGGGGCGGAAACCTGTTCTTCCAGCCTTCCTCCCTGATGTCAGATATCTCCCCCACCCCACCTGAAGCTCTGACAGATCTCAAAGAGAAGGGAAACCAAACAACACACTGTTGGGGAGGCAGGTGCTGGGGCAGAGAAAGAGGAGGCAAGGAGCCTGGCAACCTAGGATACATGCCCTCCACAGAAAAGGACCAATTTCCCACGTAGTGGGAGTCCAGAGTAGAAAAATATGTATCTAGGTACCCTGCCTCTGGAGTTAGAGACTGGCCAATCCCTTCACAGCTCAGGCCCTGCCTCAGTTTCCTAATTTGGGGAGTACTATGTTCTCTTTAGAAAGTCGCTGGACGTTAACTGTGATGGGTCAGGGAAAGAAGTGAACACTGTTCAAGTACCCTCTGTCGTCTCTGCCCAAATTCCCTGAAAAAGATCAGTCTTTGGAGAGTTTTTCCCCTTTGTCAGGCCTTGAACAAAGAGATTCTATCCCCAGGTAGTGAAGAAAGATCCTTCTCTGTGATGAGAGGTGGGGAGAAGGGCTCAGGAAATCCATCCCAAACTATAAACTGTAAGGGAGTGAGACATGGGAAGAAGCAATTAGTTTCAGCAACTTACTTAATCCCCAGTCCATCCTTTTCTCGAAATATCAGGGGAACCCTGAGAGCTTCTCTCTGCACGTACTCATAGTTGAAATCTGTTTGGATATTGGAATTAAAACAGGTTGGTTAAGTCATGAGGGAGCAAATGAACCACGATCAGTTGGTCAGAGGAAAGACATGGTTATATTCGATGCAGGCACCAGCTCTAGGGCAAAGCTCCCCGTAAAACGACAAGGAAATGGAGCAGGCACAGCCCAGGAGAAGCCAGGCCAACTATCAGCTCCTCTGCCTACTCAGTCATTCCCTGCATGCCCCACGGGTCAGAACTTGTCAATGAGCAGCCCAAGGCCAGGGAGGGTGGGGAGGGAGACTCATGAAAGGGCCCCGCACAGAAAAAGGCCCCAGATCGCTGAGAAAGAGGGACAGAGAAACGCACCCCAAGCTGAGCTCAGAAAGTAAAGGCAGTGCAAAATTGAAGAATACCACCTGGGAGGATCTGAAGCCCCAGAGAGGAGGCTGGGAGGAGAGTTCTCATTGTAGCTGAGCATCAGGGAAGATCTTATTGTAATATCCTGCATAGTGAAGGGGAGGGGGGGGGGGGAAGCTGGTTTCCCTGGAAACTGTGTATTTGGTGCCAAAATAACTAGAGAACTGGGCACAGCTTTGTTGTCTTAATAGTGAAATTCTGCTGCAGCTATCACAATACTTGCTTCAACTGGGTAACAGAGCAGAATGCTCCCCAGGTGAAGGCTGTGTGAAGAGGGCACACTGAGGCCCAAAGAAAATTCACAAGGTAGTTTTCTGTCCCGGGTTTGTCTAGCGTAGACCCCAAAACCCTTAACGAAAGCCCTGGAGAATGAAGGAGGCCTTAGTTTCTATGTTCTTCGAGTTCCAAAACCAGGGGATCTGACCCAACCTTCCCTATCCCTAAATAGGGAGTTGAGGGAAGCGGAAATAAACCATCACATCCCCAAAGCCTCAGGTGAACCAAGGCACTCCACAAGGGCACAAGCCCTCCCTGGCCAGTCAGAAGAGAGATCACAGGCCACTGAAGCCCCTGCCCCAGGCAAACGGTTCACCAGGGCAGCTTGGTGGGGGAGGAGGCCAAGGCAACCCTGCTCAGAGCAGAGGGAGAGAACAAAACCAGAGCTGGGGAAAGCCCTGACCTTAGCAGCTCAGATCCCCAGGGGCTCACAGTGAATGGGGATTCCTAAGGATTTAAAGGCAGAGAAGTTTAAGAAGCTTCTACTTTGAATCCAGGCTAAGGGCTCCTTCTGTTTCTCAGCTCCTCCCTCGAATTTTGGGGCCAGATCCGAATTAACTACCAAAACGCAAGGACCCTCTCCTTTGAAAAGAGCCTGGACAGCAGATTTAAGGACTCTCCCTAGCTGGAATCCACCCCCTACACGCCCACACCCAAAACCCAGCTCCAACACCCCCCCCCCCCTCAGCTTCAACTTCCTCAAAAGAGCTTGAGAAAACACTCAGATTTGGGGCTGAGAATTCCTCACAAATAACTAGGAAGAGTTTGCATGTCGTTTTCTCATAGGATTCACCAAACTCAAAATGAGAAGGAAACGAAAGGAATTAAAATCCCATTTGTGCTAAGGAAATTTAAATGTAGTTGAGACTAGTTCTCCACCCCCCCCCGCCCCCCCCCCCCCAGACTGTCTGCCTGCATATGCAATGCTCTTAAGACTTGGCAGGCTGGAAGAAAGTTCTTCTTCCCTCCCCCAACAACTACCCCCTACCACTGAACCCCAGGAAGCAGTGGGCACAAAGGAGAAACTTCAAAAATGCAAAGCCAGGACTGTCTCATCTGAGGGCTAACCTACAGCCCCAGCCACTCAACCAGAACCTGGAGGGGGAGGCCTTTCCCCTGTTATCAGCTCACTGAGGGATGGAAGGGTTTTCCAAGGTGGATGGGGGGGGGGGGGGGGCAACAAAATGGAAATGGTGTATTATAAAAGAAACTTGAGTATCTGAGAGGAAAAAACCAAACTTAGAAACCCCAGAGAGCATAGGGAAATACCTAGGTAGGCAGGGGTATCTCCAAAGCCCCAACCCCACAGGCAGAGCCAGAGGCCACACAGGGCCTCTGGAAGTCTCAGACCAAGCTAAAGCATCACCCCAACCTTGGCGGGACACCACAGACACCTTTCTAATACTAGAGCCAGGGAGAAACTCAGGCCGTGAAGATCTAGGGGTGGCACCCCAAAACCCCAGAGGCTTCCCCAACTTCTCCTCTAGACTGGCAGGGCCTACAAGGGACAGAACTCTCGAAGTCTTAGTCTGAGAAGAGACTTGGTTCCCCAGAGGGCTACCCCAAGTTTTCACTTCAAACTCCGGTGGTCAGGGATCTCAGCCTGAAGCCTGAGGGGGTAGAACTCTCTTACCCCCAGTCCCCACTTCAAACTGTCAAGGCTGAAGGGCCAGAGGCCTCAAGCATAACTGGGGGCTCCAGACAACAGCTCTGAACTGACCCAGCCTCTGCTCAAATCTGGCAGAGACCAGAAGGTTATGGGGTTCTGCAGATCCCAGGGGCTGAGGAGGCATCATTCAGCAACCAGAGCATCCCCAGCACCAGCTCCTAACCGGCACGGCCCGAAATAGGACGGGGTTTGGGAGGCTTCGGGCCTAGGGGGACTCTCATCACAATGTCCCTGGGACACCCCAGCCCCTCTCCCAGACAGGCAGCCGCACCTCACGCAGCTACAAGGAGCTGAGCTGGCTCTGGGAGGGGTAGAATGCCGCGCACCCGCCCTCCTTCGGCCCACCCGTCAGTCCCCAGGTCCCTCTGACCACCAGTCCCCTGGCTCTGCCCACCCTGGGGCCCACTGTGGGCGCGGGCCGGGTCTAGGCCCACGCCCGGCTCCCGTTCCCGCCTGCCCTCCTCCTTCGCCACCCCACCCCACCCCCCCAGTGCTCGGCCTCGTTTCGTCACCGGATCCCCTGGAATGGGGGACGCGGGCGCGAAATACGAACCCAGCCACCGGCAGCTCCCTCCCCACGTGCGCTCGGCCCGCGGCGCGGAGCGCGGCCCGAGGAGGGGGCGCCTCACCTTTGCCCTCCATGGCGTGCACGAAGTCCCCCTGGTACAGCTGACTGCGCAGCTTCTCCTCCAGGCTGAAGCCGCGGACGCTGACGATCTCCTCCACGTCCGACAAGTCCTCGTTCTCGTCGTATCTCTGGCGGTCAATCGGGCGCTGCAGGGACCCAAACCAGAGAGCCCGAGGCATTATTGGGGGGACTGGGGGTCGTCTCTTACCCTAGGCCCAGCTCAAGCAGGTGCAGGAGTCGCGCGCCCCCCGCACCCCACCACTGCGACCCGAGCAACTTTGCGCAAATGCCAAAGATGCTGAAAACCTGGATAACGAGAGGGGCCCGCACCCCCGGGGACCGGCTGTGCCCTGTACAGGGCACTCCCCTCCTGCATCTTTGGAGGCCATGGAAAGGACATCTGGGGGGCTCTCCCTTGGCCCCACCCCACCCCCGATAGGTGTTGAGTTTTGCCCACTCGGCCGGGAGCCTGGTTATGTAACCCGCGAAGGGGGCTCCGCGCACGGGCTGGCGGGGCATTTGTAGGCCCCGGGAGGAGCCGCCGCAGCGCCCCGCTCGGCGCTAACAGCAGCCCGGGCGGCCGCGGCGACAGAGCCGGGAAGCCGGAACCGGGGGCCGGCGGCATTTCTAAGACTGGAGCCGCCCCCGAGCTACTCGGGAAGCTGGAAAGCTGAAATGGAAGGGCTGAGACCCCAGCCACCCCCGCCGACCGCCCGCCAATGCTAGAAGAAGAGGTGGAGGGGGAGGTCGGGGCTTGGGAGGGGGAGAGGCAGACGGCCCGCCACAAAGCTCCCATCGTAGACCCCAAAACGCACCAGCAGCTGCCTCATCTCCCCACAAGCGCGCGCGCACACTCACTTCCTAAGGAGACTCCCCCACCACTCCCCGCATCCCCTGCCTCCTCCCTCGACCGCCCAGCGCCGGGCCCTGCAGCCCCCCAGATTCCGGGCGAACCCCAAGCCCGCTCAGTCCCTCTCCACGCCTTTCCCCTCTACCACCTCCCCACTTAAGTGTCTGAGACTCTGAGCCTCACAAGGGACTGGAGGAGTAAGCTGCTTGCTTCCTTTTGCATGCAATTTATTATATTTTTTTCCGGTCCTCTTGCAAAATACAGAAAAGGAAAGAAAAGGCAGCAAGAAACAACAACAACAAAAAAAAATAGATCTATCATTACCAGATACAGATTTGGAAAAAAAAAAAAAAAGCTACACACCAATCTTCTTCCAGAGTCTTTCTCTGCCTCCATTTTTTTAGGAGAGTTCACCAATTAATTGTCAACACTCCTGCCCCCTGCATTTTGGCGGAGGGGGGAAGGAGGGAAGACCAAAGAAAACAAACCAAAAAATAAATAAATAAAGCAAGCCAGAGCCGAGATCTACAAAGTTTTGCACCAACACTTAAGCAGATCCGTTTGCAAAGTCCTAGGAAACCATTTTCAGCAGTTGTGGGGGGGGAGGCGTCGACGTCATAATCCCCGGAACGTAAACATTGTTGCCGATCGCGCTCTGAGCCCGCGGCCGGGCTAGTGGAGGGGGCAGTCGGCCCGGGATGGGGGGGGCGGGGGCGGCTGCCCGAGGAGGTGAGGGGCGGGGAGGGCGCCCGGGAGGCACCGGGCGCCGTTAGCGCCCTGGCATCGCTGTTTTGTTGTTGGGTCACGAGTGCGCCTTGCACGCAGGCGCCGCCGCCGCCCGGGAGTTGTGTGCAGAGCTGACTTTTGGAGGGCTGAGTTGCAGGCGGCGGGCGCATCCCGGAGATGGCGGGGCAGGGAGGGAGGGAAGGAGGAGGGGGTGGGGAGGGAGGTGCAGATTTGCACGGCTGGCCTCAGCGGGAGGCGCGGAAATGCAAGCCGAGCTTGCTGGCTAGAAAGCCCCCGAGGCCTGGCACCCCCCAAAACGACCCCCCACCTCAATTCCTGCCCCCATTGCCCACGGCCCCCACGGGTCACCCCTCTTCCTCTTCCTTCATCCACCCCACCCCATTACCTACGTGGCCGACCCAAATTCAAAGAGCTTTGTATATATAATTGTTTTTTCTGCTGCATGTCTTTTTTTTTGGGGGGGTGGTGCCGGGGGTGAGATCCTCTCCAGACCCCCATATGCGGACCTGCCATGTGGAGGAGGCATTTGGGGGCTCAGGAAGAAATTAGCGCAGCTCCATACCTGTACGGACTGCATAACTTTTAAACTCCCGGACTCAAAGATACGGACCCACACACGCAGGTACAGGAAATAACAGCCAGACCAGAGCCTTTTCAGACCCGAGTTGACCGGAAGACGTTGCATTTCATTCATTCATCCTGCTCGCGTCTGTGGAGTCCTTTACTAGGCGACGAGCCCTGGAACACAAGTTGGACAGTTTTTAAAGGTCCCTGCGCTCGCCAAGAGAAGGAAATAGATGCTCAGGAGTGAAATACCGAGAGAATCGGATCTGGCGCCTCCTAACGCAGCTGGCAAGCAGGCGAAGGGTAAGCCCTCATTGGCCGATTATAAGAGAAAAGTCGGTGGAAAGCTCTGGGATGGGGCGTGGGGAACTTGGGGAGCCCTCGATTAATCCTGTAGGGATTCTTGGCAGAGGTACTGGCACTCTCCTGCTTTCTGTCAATATACCTGGTTGGCCATGGCCACCCCCAAAACTGTAATCCTAAATATGCTGTCCTGTAATTCCATTATGAACAGTAATAGTCAGTTAGACTTTGATGATGAGAAAAGCTGGCCCTAAACATTCCTCTAGCCCAACTAGGCCTGATCTTTGGGGTAACGATCAGGAGGAGATAACCACATGGCACCAGAGCTACAATAAAGGAACATTACAGATGCTCATAGCAGGCTTTGACAAAAAAAAAAACAAAAAAACAAAACTTCCCATATTTTTTATTTCTGCCATTAGCCCCTGTAGGATAGTTGGAGCAAGTAGTTTTGAAAAACTGAGGCTCAGAGAAATTATCAATCTGGATGATTTCCTCTGCCCCCATATGGTCCCCAGTCAACACTCCATTCAGACAGAGAGGTGTGGAGAGGAAGTGGCTTCCCCATCAGAGATCGGATGTGAACTATCAGCCCTGGATTGGTCACCCTAAGAGATAGCTTCCCCCTCACTCACCTTAAAGTTTCCTGTCCTAGCTTTCTATATTCTTTTCTACCCACCCCCAAAAACTGCTCTTTGAAGTTTGTTTTAATCCCAGTCCACTAGATGGCAAATATCAAAATTTGTTTCCAGACTGAAATCGCCCAGGTTAGCTCAGTGTGAGTGAGAAGGGGTTAGCCTTCAGCCCCTGTCAAGAACCAGGAACCAATTTATCTGCTTCTCTTTCACACAAGACCCCTTGAAGGGTAATAGTCTGGTTATTCCTCACATTACAAAGAAAAACTGAGTCTCAGAAAGGCAAAACCACTCACCCAAGCTCACAAGCTTGTAAATGTAGTTGGCGGGGCTCAAACCAGAGCCTGGTTCCGCCATCTCATGGTTTTTTGGATATTGACCACCTTCCTTGCTCCCACATAATGAAATGAACATGTTCAAAGGAGGGTGTCTGGGCTGGAGGGTCAAGAAAAGGAAGTTAAGTGCAATAAGGTAAAAGTGAAATAGAATGCTTGATCCTGATTCTCCTTTCCTCCCATAGACCCTTCTCTCTCTCCCCATGTGGCCTCATGGTGTCCCCAAAGGCTGGTGTCAGGAAAAGATCCGATGGCAGGCACCTCACTGCAAAAACAGTTAAGTCCATATATCACCCCAAAGGGGAGGTCCTCGCCTGTCAGAATGGAAAGGGGTTGAGTAGTCACCTAATTTAATCCCTTCCCTTTACAAACCATAAGGAAACTACAGACCAGAAAGAAGAATGGGCCAGCCTGGGTTTGTTCCCCTTGGACTCCCCCAGAAAGCCTACCCTACCGCCTGGTCCTAAGTGGTCACTCAATAAATGTTGGGTCCTTGATGGATCACCTTCCCCAGCGATATTTGCATTTTCCCTTTATCAGTAATTGGCAGATGAAAGGCTTTGTCCTCCCCTTGAAAGAATTCCAGGCATTTGCTCAAAGTGGGGGAGGAGGTTATTTTGGGCCAAAGGGGGAAGGGCCAAGACCCTTGAGCTCCTGGTGTTGGCTAATTGTCCCAGAGGAGCCGGAGGTAGGTGAGAGAGGGAAGGGAAGATTAAGGTGCTTCTCCAAGAGAAGTACTTTTTCTTGCAGGAAAAAAAGAGCAGGCCAGTTGTATTTGAAACTTAGTAATAATGACTTCCCGGACCCTCCTTCTCATTCTTACAAAGGGCCCAGTCAAATCCTGGCTGTGTTGGCCTCATTCATTCATTTCTTCATTCATCAAAGGTTGATTGAGCAGCTCTGTGCTTCAAGACAGAGGGGATACAGAAGAACCAGCTCTGATTGTAGACATACTCCAGGCTGCACAGGGAGTGGACAGACAGCTCCAAAGGGAGTTAGGAATCCCCAGAATTTAGATTTTCAAACTGTTAGAAACTGAAGCTGTTTTCACACTCATACATGATTTTATAAGAACTCCTGATTTTTGAATGCTTACTATGTCTTTAAGCAAAGGTACTCACAGTTGCTATTTCTTTGAATCCTCATCTAAACCCTAATGAGGGAGAGTCTAGAATTTGCCACCTTTATGGTTACTTGCCCAAATTTTACAGCTGTAAAATAACAGAGACAAGATTTGCATCCAGGGCTTATAGGAATCCGGAGCTCACAGCCTTTACCATTTACTATACCTCTCTGCAGGGCTGTCCCCTAGGACATGATCATGGAAATATTCTATGTCTGCGCTGTCCAATACAGCAGCCTCTAGCCACATGTGGCTACTGAGCACTTGAAATGTAGGTAGTGAGATTGAGGAAGTGAATGTTAAATTATTTTTTAATTTTAATTAAAATATAAATAGCTGTATGTATGTAGCTGTGTCTATCATTATTGGACTGTGCAATCTTAGTGTTTTCCAGAATTTGTCTTAACTCACCTACCAAGCTGCCTCACACTCTGATTTGGCACTGGGTCTCCATAATCAACCTTCTGGAAATATTTGTGGAATGAACGAAGGGACCCTGAGAAAATGAACTATTGGAATGATGAGGTGGGGGAAGAGGACAAGGGATGTCTGCAAAGGTTTCCTAAAAGGGGCCATCTGGTACAATGTGAATGTTTGGAGTGTTAGCCCTTCAACCAGTCACTCTGCGTGCCTGCCTGGGGATGCCAGTTGGGTAGAAGATTGTCCCACCTGCCCAGATCTGACAAATAAACTTCTCAAGGACAGATAATTGGTGATGGGGCAGGAAGCCTTAGAAATGGGTAACCACTTCCTGATATGTATCATGCTGATAGACAGGAACACAAAGATGCAATCCATTGTAACCCTGTTTGCAACAGAAAAGGACTGAATATGGAGCGCCTGGGTGGCTCAGTTGGTTAAGCTTCGGACTTCAGCTTAGGTCATGATCTCACAGCTCCTGAGTTCGAGCCCCACGTTGGGCTCTGTGCTGGCAGCTCAGAGCCTGGAGCCTGCTTGGGATTCTGTGTGTGTGTCTCTCTCTGTCCCTCCCCCACTGCGCTCTCGCTCTTGCGTTCTCTCTCTCTCTCTCTCAAAAATAAACATTAAAAAATTTTAAAAAGAAAAAGACTGAATATGATCTAAGGGAGCTGATTAAATAATCCTTGGACCATTTTTCTATGCAATGAAATGTTATCAAAACATTAAGAAGAACAAAGTAGTTCTACATATACTGATGTGGGAGGATTTCATGACATCCTAAACATGAAACAATGAGATATGGAATACCAAATTGTGCTGACCACTAGGTCAACCAAAGGGAACAAATCTGTATCTACATTTATTCTTTCGTACATACAGGATTTTCTTTGGAAATAAATATAATCCAAAAATGGGGGAAGAACCTGGAAAAGAGCAGAAAATGTATTCTTTGGTACAGCGTTTCATTTTTACCACATGTATGCATTAGAGTTGCCTGATTTGAGATCTTACAGATTCAATTTCACTTTCTGTGTTGTAGTATCCATAATACCTACTCAGGCAGGACTTTCATTTTTTTTTTTTGTTTGTTTTTTTAGTTTATTTATTTATTTTGAGGGGAAAGGAGAGAGAAAATCCCAAGCAGGTTCCACACTGTCAGGGCAGAGCCCGACATGGGGCTCAGTCCCACAAACCATGAGATCATGACCCGAGCCGAAATCAAGAGTTGGACTGAGCCCCCCAGGTGCCCCAGGAGTTTCATTTTGTTCATCTTTTAAGACAATAAAGTTCAAAATCTGGCAAATCTAAGCCAAATAAATATTGTTTAGGCATATATACATAAGCAGTAAGGCATAAATAAAAGCAAATGAGTGATTAACACAAAATGCAGGAAGAGACTCAACTCTGAACAGGGAGAAGTGCTGGTGATTTCCTTTTTCTTAATATGGATGGTGAACACCTGAGTGTATTCTTTAAAATTTTACAAATGTGATTGTACTTATGAAATATTCCACAATCTAAAAATTGTTTGGGGGCACCTGGGTGGCTCATTCAGTTAAGCATCTGACTTCAGCTCAGGTCAGGATCTTGCAGATCGTGGGTTCGAGCCCCACGTTGGGCTCTGTGCTGACAGCTCAGAGCCTGGAGCCTGCTTCAGATTCTGTGTCTCCCCCTGTCTCCACCCCTCACCCACTCACGCTCTGTTTCTTTCTCTTTCTCTCAAAAATAAACATTCAAAAAAAATTTTTAATAACAACTGTTTTAAAATTGCTTCAAGTCTAAGGGTACCTGGCTGGCTCTGGGGGGTGGAGCATGTGACTCTTGATCTCAGGGTTATGAATTCGAGCCCCATGTTGGGTGTAGAGATTACTTAAAAATAAAATAATTTTTTTAAATGGCTTTAAGTCTTTCTCCCCCATCCCCACCCATCTACCCAGTTTCTCCTGTCCATACTCCCATCCCCAGAAAACTTGTTAGCATGTCTCTTGGGTATCCTAGCAGAAATAGTTTATGCATTTACACACTTCTATATACTTTTTCTATTGTTATTATTATTATTATTATTATTATTATTATGTCACGTAAATATTACCCATTGTCCTCTTTCCTTTTGCATTTAATATGATCTGGAGATCTTTCCATATATTGTCTGGAGAACTGCATCATTCTAAAATATTAGCTAAGGATGAAGTAAATCTGAATGTTGTGATTCAGAAACAGTTCAATATTGGTTAAGAAATAAAAAAGTCAGGATATCATATATGCTATGATCCCATTTAAGTTAAAAAAGAAGAAGAAAGAGCTTGAATGGAGCAACAAGCCATTACGTTTGATCACTTCCAAGGGGGGAGAAAACTTTGAGGGAGTGATATAGGGACTATCTCATATATTATTTGCCCTTGTAAATTTATCAAACATTTTAAACAAAAAGGCATAGAAGATAAATATACCAAATATAACAAGGACTTGCGTATCCACCTCCTACTTTGCCAAATCCTGGATTTTTGTCATATTTTGTATTGCTTTTGCAATTTAAAAAATACTTTGGGGAACAGCATACTGTACTTTTTCTGTTCAAGTGAGTGGAGTTCCCAAAGACCTTTTCTCTTTTTTCTTTTTTTTCCCCCCCACCAGTCCCGTGTAGATTGAAGTATCAGGGCAGCTTACATACAGCCTGAGCGTCTGGCTTTGGGCATTTGGGGAAGACTTTGCGAGAGTTCTACATCTGCCTGAGCGAGGATCTGAAGGAAACTTGGAAATAACAGGTGAGTTAATTAAGGGGTTAACTCCAGGAGGCGAGTCCTAAAAGTTCAAAGATACTTTCAAAACTTGCATCTTTGGATTGATGGACAAGTGTAGTAACCAATGGAAATCAAACTCCAAGCATTACTTCATCATGCTAAATCGTCGTTGGTTGCCAATCCCTGAGGGCCTGACAGCCCGGCTGGCAGTTAACCCTTTCAGGGATGATCTTGCCCTTAACATCAATTTTATTTTGAAAGATGAAGTAGGGACGGGTGAAAAGCCTAGAAAGATTCCCCCGAACTTCAAGTGTCCGTTTTGGATCTCAGCCCAGCAGGTAGAGTTTCGCCCCACAAAGGAACACCCTGGGACAAATTTCCTGGAGAAAAGTTTTGAACTTTTAAAATTGGGAATCAGCTGACCTTGCTTAGTGGGACGAGAGGGGAAGGGAGAAGTCTGATTCACTTTTTGTTCTGTCAGAACAGCGACCAGTGTTGGAGCCAATTCCATTAATCTTGCAGAGCAATCAGTCACTGAGAGGATTGAATTGCATTTCCTGCCCCAAAGATGTAGAGACCGATGACCTTTGCAGCAGCCCTCAGACCCCCCAGTTCACAGCTGGAGAGAGGATGTGTCAGCATTTACTTTCGGGTCTCACCCTGCCCTTTGTTCAAAATTCAAACTCTTTGTGCTCAGCCTGCTGCAGGGGTTTTTGTAGTTGTTGACTTTGCCAATTTTTTTTTTAAAACCTCCCACGTCTTGGAACTTCTGAGAATCAAACTCTCTATTTAGCAGAAGATAATATCTGGAGGTGCCCCCAGAGAGGGAACCAGAATAGACACAGGGGAATTTTAAGAGAGGCCATTGGGCCTTTTGGCTTTCATTACTGCCCCTTCCTGGGCTCCCTGAATGCTGCAGGCTGAACTGGATGGAGCCAGAAGCCCTGCAAGAGGACTAAAAAGCCTCATGTGGACATGGGTCTGTTACAGAAAAAACCTTTTACACGCATTACCTCGGGTAAAAAGGAACCGCTAGAACAAAAGCATTTACATAAAGGAACATTCTAAATTCCCAAATCCAGTGAGCTATATGACCTCACACAAGGTGCCCAAACTGAGCCTCAGTTATCCCATCTGTAAAATGGGGGTCATAATATCAAACGTATAAGAGCTACAGGAGGATTGAATGAACCAGTGTTCTGTAACAGGGTGGTCATGGTGTGTGTCTTCATTAAAATGAAGTCGACCTTCTCTCCCCAACAAGCCTTCAAAGTCTGATCGCACTCAACTGTTTTGGGTTCTTTGAATAGAGCTGCTTTCTCTCCTCCAGACCTTTGCATTTGCTGATCTGTGCACCAGGAGTTGTCTCTCCTGCCAGCCGTCCTCTCCATAGCTCTTACTTATCCTCTCGGAACCAGCTTTGATATCTTCTCTCTCCTGTCCCCTGCATAATACTTATCACATTTTCTTAGTGTTGCCTATGCTGTCAGCACACTGGGAACCCTGGGGCTGTAGGGCCCCTGTCTGCCTCATGCATGGACGTATCTCCTGCCTAGCACAGTGCCAACACCTACTCTGAAAGTACATATCTAAGCGTACCTGGGCTGGCTCAGTCAGTAGAGCATGCAACTCTTGGTCTTGGGGTGGTGAGTTCAAGCCCTATGTTGGGTGTGGAGCCTACTTAAAAAAAAAGAAAAAAAAAGTACCCGTCTAATGGAAGTCCAGCACCCCTACTGTGCCTCCCTTAGTCCCCAAATTTCTCACCCTTCCAGAAATCTAGGAGTAACAGTACTGAGATTTTTCTCTTGTCCTGGTTAGCCATATTACAACATCCTTTGCAAATGGAGTCAGTGGCTTTTTAACTCGCCTTGAAATGCACTTCATTAATTCACCAATTACTTATTGAGTGCCTCCTAGATTCCTACACAGAGCAGCCTTTGTAGGAAAGCCTGCTCTTCACCCCATAGCACCTATTCATGGCACAGAGCAGGCCTTTCACCCTGGTGAGGCCAGGATGCTCTGAAATGGAATGGACAGTTGGCTCTTACCCCAACCCAAAGAGAGGACTCTCTGAGACCACCCCTTGCAAATTGAGAGCAGGTAAGTTTGCCCAGCTTACCCTAGCACAAAGCTCTTTCCATTCAGAATACTTGTCATAATTATAATAAAATACTCATGTGTGAACAGTCTATTGTCTGGCTCTCTCTTTTAAAGGAAATGTCCCGGGGCCCCTGGATGGCTCAGTCGGTTAAGCTTCCAACTTTGGCTCAGGTCATGATCTATGATCTCAAAGTTCGTTGGTGAGTTCAAGCCCGCATGGGGCTGGCTCTGTGCTGACAGCTCAGAGCCTGGAGCCTGCTTTGTATTCTGTGTCTCCTTTCTCTGCCCCTCCCCTGCTCATGCTCTTGTCTCTCTCTCTCTCTCTCTCTCTCTCTCTCTCTCTCTCTCTCTCAAAAATAATAAATGTTAAGATAGGTAGGTAGATACATAGATAGACAGATACATAGATGGAAGACTCTGAGGAGACTGACCTTGGTCTTAGTTCACTACTTATCCTCAGTCCCTAGGGCTTGGTTCATAAAATCTCTATTTTCAGCTTCACTAAATCTTAAACTGTACCTCTTTGAAGATACAAAGTTCTAAGAGGTTCTCTGAAAGTGCAACAGACAAGGTGGTGTGCCTGGGGAGGTGGTGCTCTACCCCTTTCTAACTCCAAAGCCCAGGCTCTCCTCCACTCCATCCCAGACTGCCTGGCCATCTCATGAGATCTCCTGGGCAGAAATTGAGTCGCGGGGCCGAGGGGTGAGGGGAGGGGGGACAGGGGGCAGGGAACCAGCTGTCATCGCAGGCAGCTGAGGCCTGCGAACCCCCTGGTCTGAGAGGCCCCTGGAGTTGCTGATGCTGGGTGGGGAGAGGGGAAGCCGCTCTTTGCATGTGAGCATGGCTTCCCCAGGGCGATGCAGGGGTTTTATCACTGGTCACTAGCCACTTGGTGTCCCGGCTTGATGGCCTGGAGTCTGGAGACCCTGGGCGGAAGGGAGAGTGGCACAGAGCCTGCTGTGGGGGCAGGGCTGGGGCTGGTAGTGCCTCTGGGTCAACAGCAGCCCCAGAATGACCTAGCGGGCCTTAGACCTCTGCTCCTGATCTCTGGAATCCATTCATCTGCCTGAGCCTTGACTTCAGCCCCTGCGTCGGCATCTCCCACAGGGGATCATGCTTAATGTCTGCCCTGGGCGTGGCAAGGACGCTTCAGCAGAGTTTTGTGAGTCCTCCACTCACCTGGGTCAACTTACCCACCTCCGATAATAAACTCTTAGAAGAAAGTTTGATGCTCCTTTTGTTAACACCACAATCCTAGGCACTCAATAGAGGCACAGCAAAGAGTAGAATCCTCAGTCCTTCAAAGGTCCCGACTTCTTAGCCTGTAAGTTGTGTGCCTGTGGGTAAGTGACTTCACCCCTCTTAATCTCATTATCATTTCTACAATGGGAAAATAATAGATGTTTGGGAGAATGAAATGAAACCACAGAAACCCCAGTCATCACACGACCTCGTTCCCTTTTCTGCTTTCATTTTCTCTAGCACTGATCACCATCTATCAGATCTTTTATTTATTTGTTGTTTTTCTCCTCCCACTAGGATGTCAACTCCACAAAGCGGCACTTTTAATCTTTTCTGTCCACCTCTGTACCCCCACACCTGTCAAATAGAACTGAACCCATGAGATTCTCAATAAATATTTGTTGAATAAATGAATGGATGGATGCAAAGTGATTAGCACTTGGTAAGTGCCCCATAATGATCGCTAGTTTACCATTGTGATTAAGCACTCAGTCTCTGGAATCTAACTGAAAGCGGAATAATTGAGGCAGGAGAAATTTAGCATCACGATAGGATGTTGGCACTCAAGCTGAGAAATCCTGTGTACATCATTTACTAGCTGTGTAATCTGGTACAAGTGACTTTGCTTTCCTAAGTAAGGCTCAGTTTTCTCATCTGTAAAATGGAGGTAATAATAGCACCTCCCTGGTAGGATGTGAAGATAGGATAAGATGGTAATGTAAAGCATTTAGTAGAGTGTCTGGTATATAGTAAGTGCTCAATAAACAGTAATCATCATTATTCATTATAGTAATAGATGAGAGGTGATGTCTAAGTCAATTAAACCATTGCTAAGCACTCAAATATGTCAGGGTCTAGCAGGCTCAATTAGTGTTTATTGACTTCGATCTGTGAGCTCCTCAAGGAAAGAGATTGTGTTTACATTGTCATGATATTGGCCTACACTAGATATATGAAGACATGCTGGAAAAATTACATTCTGGACTCAAATATCAGTGAGAACATTGAAGAGCTACTAGAATAATAAGAATACCAACGTCCTACTGTGCGCCAGGCACAATGTTGGTTGCTGGAGATAAGGCAATGAGCTCAAACAAACATTGTGGCTATGACTTTCAGGCTAGTGAAACTTAGCAGAGTTGACAGACTTTGTTCCAATAATTGCACAGACAGATGGAACACTGCAACTAAGTGTATCATGACAAGGAGGTATAGGAGGCTCTGACATATAGACTGTGGGCATGGAGAGGATGGGGTTGACCTGGTCTTGGATTGAGGAGGAAGCCAAGGAGCTTCTCTCAACATCGAGCTGAGCCCCGTGGAAAGAAGAGGTCTTGGCTAGGCTGAGGGTAGGGGAAGTGTTCTCAGCAGAAAAAATAGCAGATGTAGAGGCCTTATGATGGGGGAGTCCATGTACTAAAGGAACTGAAAGAAAGCCTGGATGATCCCAATGTAGTGAGCCGATGGCAAGGGACAGGGGTGAAATAAACTGGAAATAGAAGTCGGCACTTTGGAAATTAATTGGGCAATGTGTGGTAAAGCTGAAAGAGTGTACAACCTATGATCCAGCAATTCCAACTCTAGGAACGTTCTAGAGAAACAGCCACGAGTGCACTGGGAAGCATGAACAAGGAAGTTAGCCCTAGCCGCATTGTATGCAGTCTCAAAAAAACAGTGAAACAACCCAAATGCTCATCAACAGGAGAATGGACAAATTGCAGAATGTTTTCCTTGGGTTCCTCAGAAAGCAGTCTGCACCAAAAGTTAGTGTAGTACTCCTTTATCGGAGAATGCAGTCCTGAGGAAGCAAGAGAGAGGAAAAGGGGCAGTGAGACAGGGAAAGAGGGTGAGTCAGTATGAGGGTACCAAGGAGTGGCCATATTTACCACAGCATCTTGGACAGTTCTGGGGGTCGGAAGAAGGGAAGAGAATTATCTGCTGGCTCCTGGTCCAACGTTTGCCCCATGGGGCATAAACCTCCCCCTACTTGGAGATTACCCATGTGTAAGCACCTCGGACGCCCCTTAGTGCTGCACATGTCTGCCACAAGGAGAAGCCCGAGATGGAATCTAGTTGGCCAGAGCCCACACAGAATCGGTCACCGTGTAAGGGTCAGGATGGAACAGGTCACCAAGGGAGATTGTCTGAGAAGGCAGGCTGAGAAGAGCTGAGGAGGCCTGTGACGTATGTGATGTAATACCAAATAGTATACAGCAGTGAAAGAGACGTATAGCTGCGTACGTGCACATGAAGACTAGCCAAACAATGTTGAGTTGAAAGGCAAGTTGCAGAAGAAGGTACAAGGTAAAGTTTATTTACATAAGGTTCAAAAAGAAGCCAGTGTAGACAACATGTATAAAAAAACAGTGGAATAATAACAGATAAATCCAAAATTGAGGCTACTAGTTGCTTCTGGGGAGTTAGGAGGAAATTGTTATGAGGCCATGGAGAATTCCAGAGAAAATGCTGGTGATGTTGGGGGTTTTGTTGTTGCTACTGTGTTTTTGTTGTTGTCATTTTTTTTTTAATGTTTATTTATTTTTGAGAGAGAGAGAGAGAGAGAGAGAGAGAGACAGAGCACGAGCCAGGGAGAGGCAGAGAGAGAGGGGGACACAGAATCTGAAGTGGGCTCCAGGCTCTGAGCTGTCAGCACAGAGCCCAACATGGGGGTTTGAACCCATGAACTGTGAGATCATCACCTGAGCCGAAGTCAGACACTTAACCGACTGAGCCACCTCTCTGTTGTTGTTATTTTCAATATGGAACACTTCACACATTTACATGTGTCATCCTTATGCATGAACCATGCTAATCTTCTCTGAATTGTCCCAATTTTAATATATACCCTGATGAAGTGAGGAGGGTTTTTTAATGGCAGCAAATACCCCACAGGGTTTATCATTTAAATCTTTAATTAAAAAAAAATTTTTTTTTTAAGTAGGCTTCACACCCAGGTTGGAGCTCAATGCAGGGCTTGAACTCAAGACCCTGAAATTAAGACTTGAGCTGAGATCAAGGGTCGGATGCTTAACCAACTGAGCCACCTCTGCATCTCTAAGTCATTTTTTTAAAGATTATATTTTTATTTTTATTTATTTTTAATTTTTAAAATGTTTACAGCCCTCTTAGCACAACGGGCAGCATGTCAGTCTCATAATTTTTTTAAAACACTTATTTATTTTTGAGAGAGAGAGTGTGCGCGCATGTGCACATGAGCACGGGGGTGGCAGAGAGAGGGAGTCACAGAACCCGAAGCAAGCTCAACACTGTCAGTGCAAAGCCCCACATGGGGCTCGAACTCACAAACCATGAAATCATGACCTGAGCCTCAGTCGGCTGCTCAATCGACTGAGCCACCAAGGCACCCAAAAGATTATATTTTTAAAATTTTTTTTTTTAACGTTTATTTATTTTTGAGACAGGGAGAGACAGAGCATGAACGGGGGAGGGTCAGAGAGAGAGGGAGACACAGAATCTGAAACACGCTCCAGGCTCTGAGCTGTCAGCACAGAGCCTGACGCGGGGCTCGAACTCACAGAGTGCGAGATCGTGACCTGAGCCGAAGTCGGCCGCTTAACCGACTGAGCCGCCCAGGTGCCCCAAAAGATTATATTTTTAAGTAATCTCTACACCCAACATGGGGCTCAAACCCACAACCCCGAAATCAAGAGTTGCCTGCTCCACCCACCGAGCCAGCCAGGCACCCCTTCATTTAACTAATTTTTAAGGGTACAGTTCAGTGGCATTAAGTATATTCACATTCACGTTGTGCAACCATCACTACCATCCAACTCTAGAATCTTTCCTTCATCCCACTCTTGGATAGCTTGGGCTACTCTAACAAAATGCATCCACAGGGTGGCTTAAACAACAATCATTTCTTTATCACAGCTCTGGAGGCTGGGAAGTTCAAGGTCAAGTTGCCAGCAGATTTGGTGTCCAATGGGGGCCATCTTCCTCACAGATGGTCTCCTCACTGTAACCTCACATGACGGAAGGGGGCACTCTACGGTTTCTTTTATAAGGGCATTAATCCCAATCATAAGGGTGAAAGCCCACTTCTTGGTTTGTAGCCAGCCGCCTTTTCCCTGTGTGCTCACATGCCTTTCCTTGGAGAGTGTGTGGAGAGAGATTTCTCTCTCTTCCTCTTATAAGGGCACTAATCCCATCGAGAGGGTCCCTCTCTCCTGACCTCTAAAATGTAAACGTAATCATCTCCCAAAGGTTCCACCTCCAAACACCATTACGCTGGGGGTCAGGGTTTCAACATATGAGTTTTAGGAATTTCAGCCTATAACAATCCCAAACAGAAACTCTACACCTACTGAATAACTAACTCCCCAAAATTCCCTCTCCAGGCAGCGCCTGGCATCCACTATTCTATTTTCTGTCTCCATGAATTTGTCTACTCTAGGGACTTCCTATAAGGGGAATAATACCATATTTGTCCTTTAGTATCTGGTCTATTTCATTTCGCGTAATGTCTTCAGTGTTCATTCATATTGTAGCGTGTGTTAGAATTTCCTCCTTTTTGGGGGCACCTGGCTGGCTCAGTCATTAAGCGTCCAACTCTTGACATCAGCTCAAGTCATGATCTCATGGTTCGTGGGATTGAGCCCCAAGTCAGACTCTGCGCTGACAGCATGGAGCCTGCTTGGGATTCTCTCTCTCTGCCCCTCCCCTGCTCGTTCTCTCTAAATAAATAAATAAATATTAAAAAAAAAAAAGAATTTCCTTCCTTTTTAAGGCTACATAATAATCCATAGTATGTATATAGCACATTTTGTTTTCCCATTCATCTGCTGATTGACATTTGAGTTGTTTCTACTTTTTGGCTATTGTGAATAATGCTGCTATAAAAGTGGTGAATTTTTGTTTCTTAAGTTGATCATGATAATAATATATAATTATTTTTTAAAATGTTTTTATTTATTTTTGAGACAGAGAGAAACAGAGCATGAGCGGGGGAGGGGCAGAGAGAGAGGGAGACACAGAATCTGAAACAGGCTCCAGGCTCTGAGCTGTCAGCACAGAGCCTGACGCGGGGCTCAAACAGACTGTGAGATCATGACCTGAGCTGAAGTCGGATGCCTAACCAACTGAGCCACCCAGGCGCCCCAAATATATAATTATTTTTAAGCCACATGTATGTTTATTTCCTATTTTTAAAGTTTAGAACTGCATAATATGATTCTTTATTACTAAACTGGTCCACAGTGGCACTGTCTTCATTATTTTGCATGACAGTAAGTACCTCCAAAAAGTAATTTAATGACTCGGTTTTACTATGACAAACTCAGTATTTGCCATTTCTTATCAAAATAATTGGTATATCATTAAAGTCATCTTTGTAAATGTTCTAAACAACTTGATCATTAAATAGAAGACCCCAGTAAAAGGTAACAAATAAGTGAGCTAATTTTTTTATTAATTAAAAATAAAAGGGAGCACCTGGCTGGCTCAGTCAGTGGAGCACGCAACTCTTGATCTCGGGGTCATGAGATTGAGCCCCATGTTGGGGGTAGAGATAACTTAAAGGAAAGGGGGTGGTTCAGTCAGTTGAGCATCGGACTCCAGCTCAGGTCATGACCTCACGGTTCATGAGTTCAAGCCCCGTTTCGGGCTCGCCGCTCTCAGCGTGGAGCCCACTTCAGATCCTCTGTCCCCCTCTCTCTCTGTCCCTCCCCCTGCGTGCACACACTCTCTCTCTTTCTCTCTCAAAATAAATAAATAAATAAACGTTTAAAAATAAATAAATAAAATGAAATAGTTAAAATGGTAATTTTATGTTGTATGTATTTTACCACAATTAAAAAAGAAGGGAAAGAAGGAAGGAAGGAAAGTGTCAGATCAGGCAAAACCTGATGACTGCAGTGAATATTTGAGTCTCAACAATTTCTTTTTATTTTTTTAATGTTTATTGATTTATTTTGAGAGACAGCACACACCCAGAGGGGAAGAGGGAGAGAGAGAGAGAGAGAGAGAGAGAGAGAGAGAGAGAGAGAATCAAGCAGGCTCCACGCTGTCAGCACAGATGCCTACTTGAGGCTTAAATTCCCGAACCATGAGATCATGACCCGAGCCAAAATCAAGAGTGGGAAGCTTCACCAACTGAGCCACCCAGGTGCCCCAAGTCTTTAACAATTTCTGTGCATTGCCTCAATTTTTACAAGAATAGATTACATAGAAGTCCAGTTAAGGGGTTGCACCAAAGGAGGAGGACTTAATCCCTCATTTATTGCTGGAAAAATCAAGCCAAACGGAGGTTGGGCAGCCTGTCAGAGGCTCCCGGCTCCTGGCCAGCAGCACCAGGGCGAGGACCCAGCTATTGCCCTCTTGCCTGGTGTATGAATGAACAACTGTCCACAGGGGAAGCAGCAGTAACCAGATAACAGGCACTGACTGAGCGTGTGCTACAGGCCAGGTCCTTCCTGGGTGCCCAGGGGATGGATATGCAAGTGAATGAGAGGAGAGTCTGTCTGACCTTCAAAGAGCTGGTTCCCAGGTAAGAAGATAAGACTCAGAAAGGTACCTGCCAGTACAAGTTGATAAGGGGCCCCTCTGCAGTCTGAACACACCCACATTACTGCCTTATCTTTGTATGTTAGAGTTATTTATTTACAGGCCATTTTAGCAGGAAGACTGGGGGCTCCTTGAGGACATTCATTGATTCAGGTATTTACCGAATAGTACTGTGTACCTAGGCACTGATTTGAGACAGCTGGTATACAATAAATGTTTGATAAATGTACATTGCCTAGCATTCAGTAGGCATTCAATAAATGCTCTTTGAATTGAATAAACAATGCATGAATAAATAATTTGCACAAGGTCCGGCATACAGCAGGTATTCAATAAATGTTGAATTGCACGAAGGAAGGAATAGGACACTGGAGGTACTCGTTAAATGTCGCACCCTCCTGCCTGTCTGACCTACCTCCATCCTGAGCCTGAATCCTGGACATGGAACCCCAAAGACCAGATTGGATGTGCTGATCATCATCCATCCATTCATCCATTTAACAAGCATTTATCGAGGATCTACTGTTTGCCAGTCCCGGGGGATATAGCAGTGAACAAGCGTTTTTCTCTCATTTGCTCACATTCTGATGGAGGAGAAAGACAGTAAATAAGTTAATAATTTAAAAAAAAAAAAAAGTAACAGTAAGTAAACCCCGGTGACATTAAGTAAACCCAAGTGATGTGAAGGGCTGCAGGGAGGTGAGAGGAGTGGGTGAGAGAGATTAATCAGGGAAAGACCTCTGTGAGAAGTGGACGTTGGAGAAGTCTGAAAAGGAAGAAACAGCCAGCCAGCCATATGAAGATCTGGGGAAAGAGCGTTTAGGCAGACAGAACAGCATATGCAGAGGCTTTGAGGCAAGAACGGAGTCGGCCTGTGGAAAGAACGGTGAGAAGCAAGTAGGTTCCTATGCAACTGAGCCAAGGGGAGGGCGGGACAGATAGGAATGGGTTAGATCACAGAAGGCATTCCCATTAAAGGTAAAGAGCTTGGGTTTTATTCTAACTCAGATGCAAAGCCATTGGAGGGCTTTAAGCACTGTGGGGTAGCCTGAACAATGAACCTCCAAAGATGTCCACATTCTTATTCCTTGAGCCTGTGAGTATATTACTGCATATGGCAGAAGAGGCTTTGCAGATCTGACCAAGTCCAGGGTCTGGAGATGGGGAGATTATCCCAGATTATCCAGATTGACTGAATGTAAACACAAGGGTCCTTATCAGAGATAGAAAGGAGGGTCAAAAAGAACAGTAGATGTGGCAACAGAAGAGATTGGATAAATGTGCTTTGAAGAAGGAGGAAGGAGCCACAAGCCAAGGAATATGGGCCTCCACTAGACGCTGGAAAAAGCAGAGAAATGCATTTCTCCTCAGAGCTTCCAGAAGGAACCAGACCTGCCAGCATCTTAATCTTAGCCTCTCGTAATTCATTTTGGACTTCTGGCCTCCAGAACTGTAAGAGAATAAATTGGTATGATTTTAAGCCACTAAATTTGTGGTAACTTATTGCAGCAGCAACAGGAAACTAATCAACCAAGGGCGCCTGGCTGGCTTCGAAGGTGGAGCATGCGACTCTTGACCCTGAGGTCGTGAATTTGAGTCCCACGTTGGGTGTAGAGATTACTCAAAATAAAAAATAATAAAAAAGAGGGCACCTGGGTGGCTCAGTCAGTTAAGAATCCAACTTTGGCTCAGGTCACGATCTCGTGTTTCATGGGTTCAAGCCCTGCATCAGCTCTGCGCTGACAGTGTGGAGCTTGCTTGGGATTCTCTCTCTCTCTTTCTCCCTCTCTCTCTGCCCTTCCCCCATTCATGCTTTCTATTGCTCTCAAAATAAGTAAATAATAATAATGAAGGGCACCTGGGTGGCTCAGTCGGTTGAGCACCCGACTCCTGGTTTCGGCTCAGGTCGTGATCTCACAGTTCGTGAGTTCCAGCCCCACATTGGGCTCTATGCTGACAGTGCAGAGCCTGCTTGGGATTCTATCTCTCTCTCTCTCTCTCTCTCTCTCTCTCTCTCTCTCTCTGCCCCTCCCCTGCTCGGTTTCTATCCCTCTCTCTCAAAAAATAAATAAACATTAAAATAATAATAATAAAGCTAATCAACTGGACAAGGAACAGGATCAGACTTGTTTTAGAAAGATTTTTCTGTTTGCTGTTACAGAATGGCTTTAGGAGGATTAAAAGTAGAAGCAGAGACACCAGGGAGGTTACTGCAGACTTCTGAGCGAGCAATGGTGGTGGTCTGGATAAAATGGGAGAGATGATGCTGGATGGGAGAGCTCAGATATGGTCAACTGGGTTTTCTGATGGATTGGATGTTGTAGGGGAAGGGCTCGGTGAAGGAAAGCAAGAACTCATCACCACCACCACCCCCAACGTCCCCACCCTCCCCGGGGCCTCACGGAACCACATCACACTTGACAGGCTATTCCTGGGATGCTGGGCATTTTTGCATGATTAGGCTGGAACACTTCTCTGGGAAATACATGCCTTCAGCCTGAAAGGTTTTTACAAGCCAGGGCAGAGGATTAAAGGCAGTCAGGCTGAGGAGAAATCCCAGGGTCAGAAGACAGCTGAGCATGGAGACTTTTACTCTAAACCTTAACATTTTCATTTTTCACTCCCTGAACCCAGGGTGTCACGTTAAATACATGTTTGGCAACATCGGCTGTTCTATTTTTCTTCTTAATTATACAAAGAGAGAGACTGGAGGTGGCTCAGCCCCAGGCTGGGGGAAGCCAGGAGGCTTTGGCACCAGTGGGAGGCAGAGACACCAGCTAAAAGTCAAGAGGATTTGAAATCCTTTTGAAGGAGCATGGAGACCAAACTCCCAATTCCCCTGAACTCAGTGCGGTCAGCCCTGACTCAGGGTTTCTAAAAGGAGACTGACAGAGTCACCAGCTTAGAATGGAGAGGGGACAGATGGGCACGTGTCTGAGATAAAAATATCACCAGCACCAAGACCGTTCCTGTGCCGTGAATTTATACCCAGGCCTCTGTCCTCCTCCCTCCTTCCATCCTCTGAGCAGAAAATGGCTAACTAGATCGTTCTTCACATTTATAGAGTACTTCCTACTGTGTGCCAGGAACTGGGTTAAACTGTTAACTCGTGTTATCTTACTGTACGCACTCAACTATTCTATGCAGAGAGACTACCATACTACCGTTATCCCCATTTTCTAGAAAGGGAATCCGGCTCATGGAGTTGAAACGTGACCCCCGCTCCCTTATGCTGAGCCTGGGCCTATCTGCCTTCAACTCCATGCTTTGCCCTCACTCTGCTTTGCTCTGTAGCACAGGCAGGCCAACACCAGCAAGCTGCCAGATCGACTGGCTTCCGCCAGATTGGCCAGTGGGAGGCAGTGATAGGAACCAGGTGGGTGGGAGGAAGGGAGATGCCAGGATGGTTCTCCCTTTCTATCTGCCTCAGGCAGTATCTCCAGCAGCAGCCACATTTCCTACGTCTCCACCTCCCACCAGGCAGGCCTTCTGTGGGTCCAGCTACTACCTGGTGACTCCAGTCCCTCCTGCATCCCAGAAACCCCAGCTCCTCCCCCAGTGGCTTCAACCCCAGAGGTGATCAAGGCCCTCCTACTGTTGCTAATCTGCGCTTGCTTCCCCCTCCCCTGTCTGTCTTCTTCCGTAGCTCTCCCACTGCCTACAAAGCCATTCCCCTCCTCTGGTGTCTGGTTTTTCCCATTGGATTCTCACTGATATTCTGCCTTTAGTAGATACTCACAGATTACCCAATTCATTAGATTTGGAATGAGACAATCCCCTTTCATCGAGAACAGCACATCCCACAAGAGGGAAAATAGTAACCACAGTTTACTGAGCATTGTGCTAATTGCCAGACAAATGTTCTTTCGTGGAACACTCACAACAAACCTTTCTGCCAAGACCCACTGCTATTCCCATTTGACAGATGGGACTCAGGGAGGTTGGGTTGCTTGCCCAAAGTGACACAGTTACAAACTGACAAAGCTGGGATTCAAATCTAGGTGTACCTAGCTCCGAAGTCTGTATCTTTTTCTAATCTCTGTTGACATCTTGAATACACTTGCAGCCCTCTGATGAGCTCAACTCCCCTGGCTGACTGGAAGACCCCACCTCAGCTCACTCTGGGGTACTTATATTTGGTTCCTAGACAGCTGCAGCAAAGTACCACAGCCAGGATGAGTGAGAACAACAGAAATGTATTGTCTCACAGCTCTGATGGCCAGAAATTGGAAATCGAGGTGTATTTCTGAAGCCTCTATAGAAAGATCTGGTCCAGGCCTCTCTGCTAGCTTCTGGTAGCATCAGGCATTCCTTGACTTGTGGATGGCCATCTTCTCCCTGAGTCTCTTCAAATCATCTTCCCTCTGGGTACGTCTCTGTGTGTTCTAATTTCCCCATTTTATAAGGACACTACTCATATCGGATTAGGACCTACCCTAATGATTTCATTTCACTTGATTACCTCTATAAAGATTCTATCTCCAAATAAGATCATGTTCTGTGGCACTAGGAGTTAGGATTACAAGGTATCCTTTTGCAAGGACACAATTCAGCCCATACAGCCCTCCCTGATCTCCGGTGCTGAGTCTCTAGAGTGTGGCCTAGTTGGTCCTGTTTTGCCAGTGAAGACGTTAGATCATCCAGGAAGATGTTTAATTCTCTGACACCCTGCCCCTTGAAGAGATGCATTGAGTCCCAAATCATGTATGCATTGACAACATTTATCCCATTTTACTCCAAAATATAGAGAGAGACGTAAAGCACCTTGTGTGGCCACACCAATTTTGAAAAAGGAGAACAAAGTTGGAAGACTTAATTTAGTTGACTTCAAGACTTATTTTTTTTAACATTTACTTATTTATTTAGAGAGGGGGAGAGACGGGGGGGGGGGGGAGGAGGGAGACAGAGAGAGGGAGACAGAGAATCCCAAGCAGGTTCCACACCATCAGCGCAGAGCCTGACATGGGGCTCAGACTCACAAACCGTGAGGTCATCACCTGAGCTGTAATCAATGGTCAGATGCTTAACCAGCTAAGCCACCCAGGTGCCCCGACTTCAAGACTTATTTTTTTTAATGTTTATTTATTTATTGAAAGAGAGAGAGAACAAACTGGAGAGGGGCAGAGAGAGAATCCTAAGCAGGCTCCAGGCTGTCAGCACAGAGCCTGGCACAGGGCTCAATCCCACAAACTGTGAGATCATGACCTGAGCTGAAATCAAGAGTCAGACACTTAACTGACTGAGCCACTCAGGTACCCCAAGACTTACTTTAAAGCTAGACTAATCGGGGCACCTGGGTGGCTCAGTCAGTTAAGCGTCCGACTTTGGTTCAGGTCATAATCTCGCAGTCCGTGACTTTGAGCCCCGCATCGGGCTCTGTGCTGACAACTCAGAGCCTGGAGCCTGTTTCAGATTCTGTGTCTCCCTCTCTCTCTGACCCTCCCCCGTTCATGCTCTGTCTCTCTCTGTCTCAAAAATAAATAAACGTTAAAAAAAAAAAAAACATTCATACCAACATTGCCTATAATTGCAAAAAAAAAAAACAAAACAAAAAACAAAACTGGAAACGACTCAAATGTCTTTAAAAAATAAATAAATAAAGCTAGACTAATCAAGACAGGATATACTGGCAAAAGGATAGACAAAGTGAGCAATGAAATAGAGGTGGGGGGGGGGGCCAGAAACAGACCCTCACATATGCAGGGACTTGGTTTTTGACAAAACTGTCCTCACATTTTAACAGAGAAACCTTACTTCACTCAAAAATCAGTTTGAAGGTGACCTGGCTGGCTCAGTCAGTGGAGCATATGACTCGATCTCAGGGTTGTGAATTCAAGCCCCACGTGGGTATAGAGATTACTTATAATTAAAAGTTAAAAAAAAAAATCAGTTTGAGATGGATCATATGCCTAAACATACAACAATACCTCTAGATCTTTTTTTTTTTAATCCATGTTTTAAAGTTTTAAAACAGGTGAATATCTTCATGACCTTGGGGTTGGCAATGATTTCTTAGCCAGGGCAGAAAAAACACTACCCATAAAAGGCATAGGCACAAACACATGGACCCAGCAATGGCTCCTGACCAGGGGGGGAAGAGTGAGCCCCACAAGCCCAGGAAGTGGAGAACAGGGAGGAAGAGCAAGGACTCCCCAACATGCTCTCTGAGCTCCAGGCCCAGAGAATGATTTGGAGATCAACAGTGAAGTCCACAAATCCTAATTCTGAATTTTACAACCTCTCCCCTGACAGTTACCTAACTTTGTTTCCAGCTTTCTTTACCCACTTCTTCCATTCTGAAAGACTTCTGGATCATTCACTAAAGCTGCCTTCCAGATGTCTTGTGGAGTTGGCATCGGGGCTGGGCAGCAGAGGGATTTCACACATTCTGTGTGGCACACAGTGGGAGTCACAGGGAGGCCTATACCAATTCCATACAAGGAAAACTTGTGAACTGTTAAAAATAACCATTACGGAAATGCATGGCTTCTGGAAGGAGTGAGCTTCCTATTACCAGAGGTATACAAGCCCTGTTCTGTAGAGGCATGAGTTCAAGAAATGGTGGTTGTTTTTATGATTATTAATTTAGGGTGTTTTTTAAACATTTATTTATTTTTAGTAATCTGTATACCCAACACAAGGCTCAAACTCATGACACCTAGATGACTCTTGAGTCATAGGCACTCCTAATTTAGGGGTTTTAAACCTCAGAGCAGAGGGGGAGGCAGAGATGGGAGAAGGAAGCAAACAGAAGCAAGGGATCAGATTACGATGGGCTCCAACAAAGTACTCTCTCTCTCTCTCTCTCTCTTTATTTATTTATTTATTTAAATGTTTTATTTATTTCTGAGAAAGAGAGCAAGAGCAGGGGAGGGGCAGAGAGAGAGGGGACAGAGGATCCAAAACGGGCTCCTCCCTGACAGCAGTGAGCCCGATGCAGGCCTTGAACCCACAAACAGTGAGATCATGACCTGAGCCAAAGTCGGAAGCTCAACTGAATGAGCCACCCCAGGCGCCCCAAAGTACTCTCTTTTTAAAAGTGGAAAATTCTTTGAGCTTTTATTGAACAGGAAGTGGCAAGAAGGTTCCTCTTCAGCTGGGCATCAAATATACCTCTCCTATTAATCTGCCTGAGAGAGGTGACTAGGTGTCCACACTCAGGGTCCATGAATAGATATTTCTAATACCTCCATTTTTGCTAAGAGGACTGGGGGCTCAGAGAAGTTAAGTAATTTGCCCAAGGTCACACTGCAACTGAGTAGACAAGGGAACAGCCAACCCCAACCATTGTAAAAGACTGAAAGTACTTAAAAACTAAAGCCCATCTAGTTCAGTGGTTCTCAAACTTTGCCCTAAGAACAAGCTAAAACTAAACTGCTTGGGTGGTTTTTAGTAACTTACACGTTAACAAAATACCTCTGGAGATGCAGGCAGGTGTGAGTTTGATGGTGGTGAAGCCCCAGATCCTAGAGTCCCACTCTAAGGTTTAATGTCCTGTAGTACTTACTATACTCATTAGTTTTCTGATTTTCCATCTGGAAAATGGTGATATTAATAGCATGAGTTGTAAAAAACTCTTGAGTTGAATACAATATATTCAATATAATAAAATAATAAACAATGAAATCATTTCACGTATTTAATATAACCTATAATATGGGGGGCCCTGGCTGATTCAGTCTGTGGAGCATGCAACTCTTGATCTTGGGTTGTGGGTTTAGGCCCATGTTGAGTATAGAGATTACTTAAAAATAAAATTTTAAGGGGCGCCTGGCTGGCTCAGTCAGTAGAGCATATGACTCTTAATCTCAGGGTCATGAGTTCAATCCCCATGATGGCCATGGAGCCTACTTAAAACAATATTTAGGAGCACCTGGGTGGCTCAGTTGGTTAAGCGTTGGACTCTTGATTTCGGCTCAGGTCATGATCCCAGGGTCATGGGATGTAGCCCCACATTGGGTTCCACGCTGAGCATGGAGCCTGCTTGAGATTCTCTATCTCTCCCTCTGTCCCTCTCCCCTGCTCTCAATCTCTTTCTCTTAAATTAAAAATAAAAAATATTAGGGGCGCCTGGGTGGCGCAGTCGGTTAAGCGTCCGACTTCAGCCAGGTCACGATCTCGCGGTCTGTGAGTTCGAGCCCCGCGTCAGGCTCTGGGCTGATGGCTCGGAGCCTGGAGCCTGTTTCCGATTCTGTGTCTCCCTCTCTCTCTGCCCCTCCCCCGTTCATGCTCTGTCTCTCTCTGTCCCAAAAATAAAAAATAAAAAAAAATAAAAAATAAAAAATAAAAAATATTAAAAAAAAAATAAAATAGGGGTGCCTAGGTGACTCCACCAGTTAAGCACTGGATTTTGGCTCAGGTCAGTATTTCACAGTCTGTGTATTTGATCCCCGTGTCAGGGTCTGTGCTGACAGCCTATAGCCTGCTTCAGATTCTGTGATTCCCTCTCTCTCTGCCCCTCCGCAGCTCATGTTCTATCTCTCTCTCTCTCAAAAATAAATAAACATTACAAAAAAAAATTAAATTTAAAAAGTAAATAAATTTTTAAAGAATCTTAAAAAATAAAATAAAAAACTTAAATATATAATGAGTATATAACAACTTTAATAAAATATATCAATTATATGTAATATTATATATTAAATCATACGTGTTATATTTGTATATTATGTACTTATTTACAATATATAAATTACTTAATAATAAAGGGTTTAAAATAGCACCTGTCATTAGTAAGCACTACTTAAGCATTAGCTTTTTTTCACTCCATCTTACCAGGAGCTTGCTACCCGATCTCCAAGGGCAGCTCGGGCCATCTTTGGTCAGCCCTGGGCTGTGCCCACAGCCACAGCAGCAGGGTGCAGCAACATTTTCAGTTGGATCTCTATAGGCTCACGCACAGAGTTGACTGAAAAAATTCTATTTGGATTTTTTTTGGATATAAACTCCCAAAGGCTGAGAGCACACGTCCCTGGCCACTAGGGGGAGCTACGCGTGGAGTTTGGAAGCACCGCCCGGTTGGGCAGCTTGGGTTTCAAACAGGATTCTCCAATGGTTAGTCTGGGATGGAGTTGGTGCATCTCAGGTCCCGGCTGGTGGGGAAAAGTTACTAACCACAGGCCCTTCAGGGCTATAGGACCTAGGGCCGGAAGCAGGGATTGCCCAGATGCCTCCCCTCCAAGTCTGGATAATATTTTTATTTTTTCTGCTCTGTGCATGTGGTAGGATTCAAACTGCAGAGAATTAGGAGGGGGGGAGGGGCATGATGGAGGAGTTGGAGGAAGGAAACGTGGCCTCGTCCCAACTCCAAAGCCCCCTGCTAAACTGCCACTCCCAGATCCCATTGTTCCTTCTAAATCAGCAAATCTCGCCTTCCAGCTTCCAGCCTCTTCCCCTTTCAGACGTGGCCTCCCTCAGGCCCCACCAGCTTCCAAATGTTGTGTGTACCCAATTCTGTCTGAGCAAGGATTCTTCAGACCCAAGCACATCTTATTCATTAAACATGCTTCAAATAGGAGTTTCCTGTGCACCTAATCCCGTGAGAGTCCCTGGGGTGTTGACAAAGTGACTTAAACAGACACCAACTTTGCTCTCAGGGTGCTCATTGGCTGGGGTGGGGACAAGGACAAACAGGTCAATACATAAATAAACTAGGTGATTTCAGATACTGTAGTAATCAGAATTCCAAAAGAAATAAAGTAGGGTGAGATGATGGAATATGAGATAGGGGCTACTTTAGACAGAAAGGAAAGGTCTGTCTTGGGAGGTGGCATTCGAACACAGATGGTAAGCAGAAGGAGTAACAAGTACAAAAGCCGTCAAAGAAACAAGCCCAGTGAGGTGAGATTTCAAATTCCAACTTGCCTAGTCTTCAAGAAAACGCCCAGAAAGTCCTCTGAGGAATCCCAGAGACTTTGGGGAGGAAGGGGCCTTAAGGTTTATCCCATAATGTGGGGGGTGTGGAGGAGCGCCCTCTAGTGGTGACAATAGTTAAATTTCATCATCGCTGACCTGGAATGCCACATGCCTGTGATTTGACTGGGCTAATTATGAGCTTCACTCATCACTGTCTCTCCCACATCTATTCATTCAACAGATACTTACTGAGCGCCACCTACGTGCCTAGTGCTATTCTAGATACGGGGGTACACTTGTGAACCCGACAGTAAATGTCCCTGTCCTCCCAGAGCCTAGACCTCTAACCCCACCTCACCTCTGCCTCCACTTCAGGGTCTTTGCACTTGCTATTGTCCCCTGAATACAGGCTCCTGGCTTTTTGCATCGCTGGCTCAGGTCTCATTTCAAATGTGACCAAGTCAGAAAAGTGTAAACTTATTAATTTATTGCCTGTTGTCCCCACTAAAATATGATTCCAGTAAGGTTACCATTTTCCTGGAATCCCTCAGTCTCGCACTTACTAGGCGCTCAGTAAACAGTTTCTGAATGGGTTTGAGCATTCATTCATTCAAAAAATATTTATCGGGTGCCAGCCAACCTACTACACATCAGACGCTGGTGACCCGTCAAGTGAACGGATTGAACAAAACAGACCAAAACTCCCCGACCACAGCATTCTTAAATAAAAATTGCAACCCGGGCACTACTCATCCCCTTTACCCTGCCTTTTTTTTTTTTTTTCCCGGATACATTTATCACCCTCTAAACTATCATAATTTTACTCCTTGGTGTTTGTGTGTCTTCCCTCTAGAATATAAGCGCCACGAAGGCAGGGGATTTTGTCCATGTTGTTCACCCCTGAGCGACTAAACAAGTTGGCACCTGGTAGGTGCTCAGTAAGTAAAGACCGAATGAACTCTAGACCTCAGCCAGCTTTTTCCTACAGACCTTGAGCCACTTAGTTCCAAGGGGGAACGGGCCTCAGGAGGTGCCGAGAGGTGACCTCAGGTGGCCCGACCCAGGAGTCCGAGCTCTGGGCGAGGGGCCATCGGAGCAGCTGAGACGGGAGGCGCGGGCAGCGAGAGCTCGACACGGCCCTGAGGGCCTGGAGAGCTGCCAGAAAGAGGAGCAAAAGCTCGTAGCCCGCGCCGGAGACGGTGGGCGGTGCCGTCGGAGGGCACGAGTCACATGACTTGCGCCGGTACCTCCCACCTCCCCGTGGGCGGGGTGTCAGGAATGGGCGGGGGCCATGCTAATGAGCCCAAGGGGGCGGCCAATCGCGGCGCGCGCCGAGGGTCCGGACCAAGGATCTTGGACGCCGGCTAGCGCGCAGGCTCGCGTCGGGGCCGCCCCGGGCTTTTGCAAGCGGCGCCGCGGGCCTGCGAGTTGGGGCTGCAGCAGCTTCCTCGACCTGCCTCTCGTGCTTGGCGGCCGTCTGGGTCAGGCCCGGCCCGCGCGGGGGGCAGGCGGCGGCTGCCTCAGGCGGAGGCGGAGGTGCGGCGGAGGGTGGGGGCCGCTGCCTTCGCAGGCGCCCGGGCCGGCCCGCGCCTTTGCACGGTGCTCCATGCATCCGGAGCCCGCCCCGCCCCCGGACAACAACAGCCCCGAGCTTCCCCTCAGCGGCGGCAGCACCACCAGCGGCAGCCGCCGGAGCCGCCGCCGCAGCGGGGACGGGGAGACCCCGGGGTCGTCGCCGCCGCCAGCCGCCGTCACCTACCCGGACTGGATCGGCCAGAGTTACTCCGAGGTGATGAGCCTCAACGAGCACTCGATGCAGGCGCTGTCCTGGCGCAAGCTTTACTTGAGCCGTGCCAAGCTCAAAGCCTCTAGCCGGACCTCTGCTCTGCTCTCCGGCTTCGCCATGGTGAGCTCGGGCCGCCCTGCCCTGCCCCCTCTCCTGTCCTGGCCGCTCCCGCCCGCAGCCCCGACGGTGCCCACAGGGAGCAAGCTGGGCGGGCCGGGAGGGCAGGGGATGCGGGAAAGATCTGGGAGAAAGGTGTTGTGGACGCTGGGGGGTGGGAAGTCCAGAGTGTTGGACGTGAGGAAAAGTGGGCGACAAGTGACACCTGGTGTGGGAGACTGGGTGTCATAGAAATTGTCCAGGGTTGGGGGGCTCAGGTGCCTTCAAATGGGCAAGTTTGATGCAGCAAGTAGGGAGGAAAGAGCAGTATCTTAGAAGTGGATCTGTAAGAAGACAGTTCCACATATATGTTCAGGGGGAAAGGAAGGCCGGAAAGGGTGTGATCTCCTTGGGAGCAGGTGTCAAGAGGTGGAGAGGGACCCTGGAGCTGTCTCTCACATGACCTCACACTTGAGGCCAAAAGGTATTGGCCATGTCCTTTTATCACCTAGTGGAGGGGATTTCCTGACAACCTTTCTCCCACTGCATTTTCCGAGAGCCTCAGCCTGGGGTTTTGACAACCGCTCTCCACCCTCAGTCTACTCTTCAGAAACTTGCCACTGAGTCACTGGGTGTGGGGGAGGCCGGTGGGACATATTCCCCATGAATGGGCTTTCGGCTGATCTGGGGGGTCAGGCATAGTTTCCTCTTCCCATGCCAGGCTGGGCTGCAGCGAGAAGCCTCTGAGAGGTGGTGTAGGTGAGGCTGCAGGTTGGACCAAGAAGTGGCCCTGAGGATGCCTTCAGGCCTGGAGTCTCCCAGGGCGGGGCCTACAGAACAATTCGTGATTATCACTGTGTGACATCAACCTGTGTGAGTGGGGTCTCCCCCCCCCCCAACAAGGTCCCTAGCCCAGAGCACTCCCGCCTCCCCAGTGAGTGAGCTAAGCTCTTGGCCTTGAGGGAGGGAGTGGCTGCACCCTCCTGTTTTCTTGGGAGTGTGTCTGGTACTCTCCCTGTGTTCTACAAACAAGTGGGCCGACGCAATAGAGCCTGAACTTTTTAGAAGCCTTGAGCAGGCCCAGAGCACACGGGGCCTCAGTGGAAAAGCCAGGTGGTCCGGTGGGGAAGAGCTCTCCCTAGGTCTGCCACTGCCTGGGTGACCTGAGACAGATTTCTCTCTGGATCTTGATTTCTGAATCAGTAAATGAAGGCTGCTATTTAGAAGTATCTCTAAGAATTAGGGATGCCTGGGTGGCTCAGTCTGTTGGGCGTCCGACTTCAGCTCAGGTCATATCTCACGGCTCCGCTCACGAGTCGCAGCCCCTTGTCGCCCTCTGTGCTGACAGCTCAGAGCCTGGAACCTGCTTCAGATTCTGTGTCTCCCTCTCTCTCTGCCCCTCCCCCACTTGTGCTCTGTTCGTGTTTATAATGAATAAACATTTTTAAAAATTAAAAAGAAAAAAAAAAAGAATTAAATCGAGGAAGCCCTTGAGAGGAGATGAGAGAATGTGTGTGTTTGTGTGAGGGAGTGGCACCCTAGTGTTTAGTTTAGGTCATATGATGGAATTCTGTTCTGTCATTCCCAGATCCTTGGAGACAGGTCTGAGCCTCTTGCCTGAAGAATCTTTAAGACTAGCTGACATTTATCAATCACTCACCCTGTACTAGGCATCCTGTAGGTTCCCTAAACTTCCACACTAATTCCTCAACTACCCTTTCAGGTGGTTTTGCCACGTAACTTTCCCAAGGCGATACGGTACTCTACTAGAGCAGGATTTGAACCTGAGTCTGCAGGCTCAGAACTGTCTTGGGCACTTGTGCCTTTTGTGGGTGTGTGGAGTTCTGACCAACGTCCAGCCAGGGACATGTTCGACCAGGACTCCTGGGAGATGGGAAATAGAGCAGGAAAGTTTCTTCTAAGCAAAATAAAAACGTTACAGTTTGGGGGCAGGGAGTGACACCATTAGCTTCTCACAGCTGTGCACTGAATTTAAGATGGTGGCATACCTGTTCCCCTTTTTCTTGGGGTCATAAATTCATAACTGCCCAGCCCCCTTCCCACTTCGGGAGAACTGAGGATCTAATGGGTAGCACTTTCCTGCCCTCTGGAGTCCTGTTAGGCCTGGAGAAGCTAGCCTCTCAATCAGATGGCACCTTCCTCTTCCTCCTGCTAAGAATATGGTGCAGGAAGTCAGGAAGCAGGGCAGCCAGTGGCATTGGGTGGGCCTTGGCTCATCCAGACTATATCTTGGGGACCTCTATTTCCCTGGTCAGGGGGTGCCTGGCTGGCTCAGTTGGAAGAGCATGCCACTCTTGATCTCGGGGTTGTGAGTTCGAGCCCCATGTTAAGTGTAAAGATTACTTTAAAAAAAAAAAAAAAACTACAAAAGAAAAATCTTTATATTTTCCCTGGTCAGGGTGGAGAAGCCTTCCTGGCTCCACAGATGAACTCCCCAAAGTTCTTCTGACAGGGAGGGACGAGCCCCATCACAGCCTGTGTTCTGGGAAAGTGGTTACAAGGGGGCAACTGTTGTGAGTCTGTAAATCTATGGGAGAAATGGAGTTGGCCTGGACAGACAGATCGAAGAGGCAGGCAGGTCTACCTTGCTCCACTCCCCACTACAGACACCCAGCCTTGTGAGTGAGCCTCTGAGAGGAAGGGGTGCCACACAGCCCGGCACCATGGAAACAGTGGCAAGTTTCCTGGACTACTCTCCCTTGGCCCGTGAGTCAGCACAACCAACTTCCTGCCCCCAGAGGGCTTCCTTCCTAGAGACATGGAAAACCAGAGGCACTGATGTGACCTCCGATCTCCAAAGGTAGGAGAGTTGGCAAGCCTACCAGGCTCACCTGCTCAGCAGGTGAGATTGAGGGAGGGTCTCTGAAGAGCCCGGAGGGGATTGAGAGACTCCCCCCTTGTGGGTGGAAGGGCCTGGCCAGGTGCCCTGATGTGCTGGGGAGATAGGCTGCAGGATCTCAGATAAGCGGCTTATATTCTTTGAAGCCAGTTTCCTCATGTGGACAAAACGGGTACCTATCCTGCTCTCATCTTGCATGAGGATTCGTTATGAGTCCTGACTGAGCCCACCAGAGGTTGAGGAATTGTCAGAATCTGATTGTACACACCGTAGCTGGACCCTCTCTCGTCTGCAAACAAGAATCCTACTCCTGACAGCATTTCTGGAAACAACATGCCTTTGCTAGGCTCAGCATCCGGACTCCCTAAACCAGGGGCCCTGGATACATAGCACATGGTCAGCATCCTGCAGGAGCTCCTGGAGATGAGGGTATGACTCAAGTCACCTGTGCCTCAGTTTATCTAAGTGAGAGGCAGCCCCCTCGGCCTGACCCTGTGCCTTGCGGGACCATGGCAAGCACACTGGCAATCTTGGTTTGCTGCGGAGGGCAGGCTGTAACGTTAGCCTAAGCAGAAGATAATTGGGAAGGTCAGCTTGCTGCCGTAAACAAAATGCTTTCCACAACCTGGGATCAATTATTTTTGGATTATCTGCCTCCTCAAGTTCTCTGCCCGCCAGCACCCTTTTGTTCCCGGGTCCCAGAACGGGTTCAGAAGTTGCTTGGAATGTCTGTGAAAATGAGTTGGAAGGAAGGGCTGAAATCATAAGACATTGAGCCTCTGGGATACGTTGTTCAGAGTTCAGGGGGGCATGGAGACGAGTAAGAAATAACCGTTACTACTCATAGTGCTGATTACTAAATAGTGATCATTGCTTTTGTTGACTGGGCTCTTGCAGTAGGCCAGGCGTTGTGCTAAGTGTTTTATTTGCACCATCTCTTGTGATCTTCACACGATCTGTGGAGGACAGGCGAGGGCAGGTGCTTTGTCCCAGGTGGATAATTTGGCTGGGATTGCTTGGCCGGTGAGCTGCAGAGCCCTGTGACCCTGGGGTGGCCCCATCGCTAGGGGGAAACACCGGGAGTGGTAGGAGGACAGAGCTCGAGGCCCGAATACGGCAGAGCAAAGAAAGAACAAGGACTCTGGAGCCAGACAACTTGGGTTTAAATCCCGGCTTTACCGCTTACAACTGTGAGGTCCTGGGGAAGTCACTTAATGTCTCGGGGCCTTCGCTTCCTTACCTGTAAAATGAGGATAATGGCAGTACCTGCCTCACAGAGTTGGTGTGAGGGTTCATTGCGTTAGTACTTGCAAAGCACTTAGAACATACCTGGCCCAGGTTTTCAGGAATCTCGCTCACCCTTGTTCCCATGGGACTACTTTGGTAAGGGTTAACTGATTTCTCTTTCTTTTTTTTTTTTTTTTTTTTTTTTTTTTAAGTTATCTCTATACCCAACGTGGGGCTTGAACTTACAACCCCACCATCAAGAGTTGAACGCTCTACCCACTGAGCCAGCCAGCCAGGCGCCCCAGGGGTGAACTGATTCCAAATAGTGTGATTCCAGAGGTGAAAGAGTCAGAGCTCAGGAAGAACCCTCCTATCAGAGGAAGTGTTGGGAGCAAAGTTACAAAATGGGAAGTTTAGGGTCTCAGGGAAAGGTGGCGGGGCAGGTGTGGCTGGACTTGAGGGTGTGTAGGGAGTAGTTGAGAAAAGGTGAATCTAGTCAGGTAAGGTGTTGCTTGGCTTTGACTGGCTGTTTCGGAAATCTGAATTCTTGTGTAGGCAGTGGGAGGCATTAAGGTTTTGGAGGAGAGGAGTTGTGTGATGAATTCTAGAATAATCTTGATGATGTTACTACTATTTACTAACCACTAGATATGAACAACCCTGGACCCTTTTCTTTCATTCTTATTTTATCCTCAGATCAACTCTTTTTTTTTTTTTTAAGTTTATTTGTTTTTGAGAGAGAGAGAGAGAGAGAGAGAGAAAGAGCTCGAGTGGGGGAGGGGCAGAGAGAGAATCTCTAGCTCTCAGTGCTGGGCTCAGACTCCCTAGCCATGAACCATGA
The DNA here is from genome assembly GCF_018350215.1 of Panthera leo. Classification (NCBI taxonomy): domain Eukaryota; kingdom Metazoa; phylum Chordata; class Mammalia; order Carnivora; family Felidae; genus Panthera; species Panthera leo. Next base: position 7,683,416 of record NC_056690.1, on the reverse strand, counting down.
GATCATGACCAGAACCAAAATCAAGAGTCAGACACTTAACCCAACTGAGCCACCCAGGCCCCCTCCTCAGACCAACTCTAAAAGATATTTACTATAGATAGAAAAACTAAGGCTTTGAATCCTTCCAGATGTGGGGTTCTGCACTCCAGGCTGTTTATAAATGGAAATTTGTCTAATGCCCCAAGGGGACGGTGCTCCCTGCCTCTCAGAGAAGCCTTTTGTAAAACTTCACAAGTGTCTGTCCTGCATTTCTGGAATTTTCAGCTGGGATTTGTATTGAGTTCTGCCAGTTGTTGGGTGCAGGTCTGGTGAAGGAGAGAACTCTAGGGTTTCTTAAGATGGCATGATAGTAATCAATGTTTGGGGCTGGGGTGGGGTCCCTTGGAGAAGTAAAGCTGAGAAAGTTTAAGTAAAAGCCAGCAGGTTTCTCTCTAATGGGACTTCTGGGTAGCTTTTTTTTTTTTTTTTTTTTTTTTTTTTAATGTTTATTTATTTTTGAGAGACAGAGAGAGACAGAGTGCAAGTGAGGGAGGGGCAGAGAGAGAGGGAGACACAGAATCCGAAGCAGACTCCAGGCTCTGAGCTGTCAGCACAGAGCCTGACATGGGGCTTGAACTCATGAACTGCGAGATCACGAACTGAGCCGAAGTTGGACGCTTAACCAACTGAGCCACGCAGGTGTCCCTGATGTATTTCTTCAACAGTGTTTTACCGTGGCCCCTAGAGGGAAGAGGAACAGTGCTGGATCCTGGGGAAACAGGAAATAAGAGTATAGTGGAGGAAGCAAGTCATATAGTTACGTCTTTAGGACATGTTCGATAAGTGTAGTAGCAGGAGAGTGTGGATTGCAGGACATTTACCACAATCTGAAAATACTTATTTTGCCTAAATATTCAGTGCCTGCCATGCTTGCTGGAGCAGAGATTTTGCTGTCCTAGTTCCTGCACTTTCTCGGAGCCACAAGGTCCTCCAGGCACATAGTAAGCTCTCAATACATACTTCCCATAAGTAGGTGAATGGTCTCATCCTCACCTGAGAGGCCACAGAACAGGGGTGACTTGGAAGGTAAAACCAAGGAATTGGAATTAGCTAGATCAAGAGAAAGCCCAGGGGTGCCTAGGTGGCTCAGTTGGTTGAGCTTCTGACTTTGGCTCGGGTTATGATCTCAGGGTTCATGAGTTCAAGCCCTCCATCGGGCTCTGGGCTGACAGGTCAGAGCCTGGAGCCTGCTTTGGATTCTGTGTCTCTCTGTCCCTCTGCCCCTCCCCCCAAATAAATATTTTTTTAAAAATTTAAAAAAGAAAGAAAGAGTCTAGGCCTGTACTTCCCCCAACCAGCAAGTTCAACAAATTTAGCTTATGACCTATATTTAGTGAATCACCACCAGGTTTTTGTTTTTGTTTTTTGTTTTGTTGTTATTGTTGTTGTTTCCAAATGAAATAAGAATGGAATGAAATAGCATGCATTGGGTGTTGTAAGGCTAGGCTATATTACCTTCCTTTAAGAAGAAGTATTGTGGGGCACCTGCTCGGTCGGTTGAGCATCCGACTTCCGCTCAGGTCATGATCTCACAGTTCATGAGTTCGAGCTCCACGCCGGGCTCTGTGCTGACAGCCCAGAGCCTGCTTCGGATTCTGTGTCTCCCTCTCTCTCTGCCCCTTCCCCGCTCATGCTCTGTCTCTCAAAGATGAATAAACGTTAAAAAAAAAATTTTAAAAAAAAGAAGAAGAAGAAGTATTGTTTGGGGAAACTTTTGTTTCTGTTACAAATGTGTTTCTCTTTATGGAAACATTTGGAGTACTGGACTGAAGTGGTCAAAAGAGTTTATAAACCACTAGACAAGGCCTCAATTCTTTCTTAATAAATGGTTTGCATTTGAGGTAGTGCGGCAAGCTCAGACAACTCTGGATGACCTGGGTGGCTGTGCTTGGTGGCCCTCCTGTTCCAGGCCCAGCCACCCACCCTCCTTAAGGAGTGAACAGTGAAGCTTCGGCTTAGAAAAGGACAGTTGGCTCTCCCAACTGTGGGTGCTGGGGTCGGGCCAGGCATGGGAGGACTGTCTCAGAAGGGCCTGGACTTCGAGTCACCAGGTGGCAGGGGTCTCCATGGAGCCCAGCAGGGGCGAGGAATGATGGTTGGCATTCGGGCGTAGCGGGCACATGCCTGGCAAAGCCAGCCAGGCCCCACCCTTTGTAGAGTCCTATGGTCATCTTCTTGTCTCATACTTGAAAACTGGCATCCCAGTGTTCACCGTGCGGGATCCACGGACCAGTGTGAGGTGGGGCTGGCAGTCTCTCGTCCTTCCTATCCCTTTAGGCCCCATGTGGCCAGGTTCAAGCAGGCCCTTGGCTGGCTGGGAGCTGTTTATTTTGGGTTAACAGGCCCAGCACTCTGGCTATATTTACCTTGTGAAGTTGCTTGCAATCTGATCTGATCTGATCTCTCTGGGACTGAGCTGGGGCCCTGGGAGTCGCCTGCCAGATTCCGCGAGGCCCCCTTGACTTTACTCTTGCTATCTGTGGGGAGATTTCCCAAGCGGGAAGCGTTCTGGAAAAAACAGTGGCTTGTATTCCTGTGAATGGTTTTCATCAGGATCCAAGACGCGTGCCATCCGTTCCTTCTCAGTCCACATTATTCTTTCCACAGCCCCATGGCACTGAACTCTGCCCCTAGTGTGGGAACAGTACATACAGCCAGCCTGCATGGTCAAAGCCCCAGGAATTATAGGGGCTGGTGAGGGTAATGGGGTTTCTTCCAGAGCTTGGGAGCAGGGCTTTTCCTCTTCCTCAAAGTGCCCAGCGTTTCAGGCTTTGCTGCCAGCCTCTCCCCAGCTCAAGACCTCTGGGAGAGCTGGCCAGTTCTGGTGTCCCCAGGTCAGGTCCGTTCCAACAGCTGTGATTTCTGGTCCTGGATCCTGTGAGTATGACAAATGGTGTGGAAAGCGTGGTCTCTGTCCTGCTGAGGTAGCCATCTGGCACCGTGTGGTTTGGGGCACACTTTCCCCTTATGCCCCAGGTTTGGAACTTGGGCAGATGAGGCCCAGAGTGAGGATCTGACCCTCTCACCCACCCCAGGGGGCAGAACCTTGGCTCATGGGATCAGTTCTCTCATGGGATCAGCTGAGGGTGTCCAGGGGCTCGCTCTTTCTTTCTTTCTTTCTTTCTTTCTTTCTTTCTTTCTTTCTTTCTTTCTTTCTCTCTCTCTCTCTCTCTCTCTCTCTCTCTCTCTCTCTCTCTCTCTCTTTGTTAAAGTTTATTTAAGCAATCTCAACACCCAACATGGGGCTCGAACTCATGACCCCAAGATCAAGAGCCGCATACTCTACCCACGGAGCCAACCAGGCACCCCTGGGCTATTTCTCTTCTGCTTCAAGCCCCATGTTTTTCTTTTTAACTAAAATTTATTGTGCGCCTCCTGTAGCCTGGCCCTGTGGTAAATGCTTACATGTCAAGACCTTATTTAGTCTCCTCAGCAACTGTCTTAGTCCATCTGGGCCGCTGTACCAGAATAACAAACTGGGTGGCTTATAAACAACAGACATTTATTTCCTCACAGTTCTGGAGACTGGACATCCAAGATCAAGGTGTCAGCAGATTCGGAATCTGTGGAGGGTCTGGCTTCCTGATTCAAAGCTGCTGTCTACTCACTCTGCCCTCCCATGGCTGGAGTGGCAAGGGGCTCTCTGGGCTCTCTCACTCTTTTTGTTCTTTTTCTTTTAGAGAGTGTGATCGGGGGAGAACGACAGAGAGAGAGAGAGAGAGAGAGAGAGAGGGAATCCTAAGCAGGTTCCATGCATAAACACATACACCCCCCCCCCCCTTTTTTTTAATTTATATATTTATTTTGAGAGAGAGAGCACAAGCAGGGGAGGGGCAGAGAGAGAGGGAGAGAGAATCCCAGGCAGGCTCCGCAGGGCTCCATCTCAGCAACAGTGAGATCATGACCTGACCCGAAATCAAGAGTGGATGCTTAACCCACTGAGCCACCCAGGTGCCCCCGGGGCTCTCTTTTGTAGGGACACTAACCTGTTGCGAGGGCTCCACCCTCCTGACCGAATCATCTCCCAAAGGCCCCACCTCCTACTACTATTACACTGGGGATTAGGGTTTCAAGGTGAGAATTTAGAGGGAACAGAAGCATTCAGTCTGTAGGGGCACCCAGGTGAGAAAGAGCTTCTATTATCCACTTTGCACATGGGCTTTAAAGCCACATGGATCTGAGTTCAGAGCTCCCACTTAGAAGCAGTCTGACCCCTGGAAAAGCTGACCTCGCCTCTCTGAGCCCATTTTTCCTCATTTGTAAAAGAATAATGATGTTGCTCATAATCGTTGATACTTTGTTAAGCTTACTGTATGCCAGCTCCTGTTCCAAGGGCTTTATATTCATTAGCTCATTAAATGGTCATAACAACCATAAGAAGTGGGCCCCTGTTTTATTGATGTGACACAGAGAGGTTGAAATATTTGTCCAAGGTCACCAGCTTTGTAAGTGGAGAAGCCAGTTCATCCTTAATGGCTACATAGAAGGGGAGACACCAGGTAAGGGAACAGATTAGTTACCTGTATATGTCCCCCTGGAATATACCCCAGCATTCAGTTCAGCCTGATGTACCTCGTGGGTCTGGATATTTCCAGTGAGTGAATAAATAGTCAGTGGACCTGAGGCAGCCAAGCAGCCAGCGGGCTCTCCTGCTTGTCCCTTCTCCAGTTTCAGGTTCCGGGGCAACAGGCCAAAAACAGGAAGAGGAAGTGCTGGGGGTGGGGAGGTGGTGGCAGAAGGCATGCATTGCTGGAGGGTGTCCCCCTCCCTTTCCAGCGTGGGCAGGCTTGGTGGCTGAGAACAGGGGTCCCTGGTATGTGTCCCTTAACTCACTGTGCCCTGATGGCCTGCCCTCACCCGTGTGTACTAAGAATTTTCAGGATTGGCATTAGGCCACCAGTGATCTTAAAAAACAGTTGAAATCCTGATGGCACTGCCCCAGATTTATATGAGTTTGAAACATTTTGTAAACTCCTGGGCTGAACAGTTCATACAGTCATCAACTGGGGCAAGTCTGGGGCAAGTCTGTGAATCTCGTTGAAATTGTCTGAAAAGCCCTGTGAATATATATGCCTGGATGTTCGAAGGAGGATATCCATTATTTTCATCAGATTCTCAAGGTGTCAGACCCCAAATAAGCTTTAGCCTGTGACCTTAATCTCGCCATGTTCCCTCCTTTTACAGACAAGAGGGGAAGGTTTTGACCAAGGTCAAATAAGGAAGGTGGTTCTGGAGCCAGACTCAGGCCCCCCACTTTGGCCTTGGTGTTCTTTCAGCCCAGGTATACCCTTCCAGTGGAGAGTAGAAACCCCACACAATTCCATATAGAGATAGTGGGTTTGGGGATGAAGGTTTCTAAACTGAAAAAAATGATAATAAAGCTCACTTTTATTGAGTATTTACTTTCTGCCAGGCACTAAGTATTTTACATGGGATTAACTCGGTCCTCACAACAATGCTCTGAGTCATGTACTATTATTCCCATTTTACAGATAAGGAAACTGAGGCCCAGAAAGTTGAAGGAGCTTGCTAGAATCACAGCTGAATAAAGGGCAGAGGAGTCAGGGTTCAAAGCCAGGCAGCCTGGCTCTAGAGCCCGTGATCCTGACCAATGCCCCACACTGCCTTTCCTGGTCAAAGGAAGGGTAGAGAGAGAGATGAGAAATGAAAGCAAGCAGGGCCAGGCAAACAGGCAGGAGAGCTAGTGGGGAAAGAAAGAGCCCCATCCCCCGCCTCCAGGGTAAGGAGGGGTCAGGGTCACCTGGTATGGGGCTAGTGGATACATTTCAGCATTGGACCTCCCCTCTCTGAGCCTGGTACCCACATAGCAAACATTTTATGAAAGGCCACTCACTATCCTTAATGGTATTGCCATTGGCGTTTGCTGCCCCAGTCCCTCCAGCCTGGCAGGCAGACCCTGGCAGTGTGCCCACTGCTCGCTGTTCCTGGTCCAGATCTGATGAGCTGGCATCTTCACATGGGGGTGATTTGCAAGGCCCAAGTGAGAAGCAGCAGGTGGCAGGCCCAGAACGTGCCCCTGGTGACCCTGGGTCCACAGGTCTCCAGGAACTGGGGAGCAACTAGTGCGTCAGCCGTGGGGCCCAGAGCTGGGGCGAGGGCAGGAGATGGCCCCAGGGCTTGCCAATCACACTGCAACAGCGCCTGGCTCAGTCTCTTTGAGGAAGCTTCACGTTCCTCGTTGGTTGGTGCACTGTGTCCTTAGAAAGGGTTGGGCCTGGCCTGGGAGGGCCTTCATCTCTCTACCCCACCCCTCTCCTTCTCCCTGGAGCAGGGAGTAAAGGAGAAGCCTGTGCTTGGGAACATATGTTAGGCCAACAGAGAGGGCCGCTGGTGGTTTGGTGGTTGTGCTTTTTTTTTTTTTAATGCAAACTGTATCATAGTAAAATATACATCAAACATACCATCTTTTTTTTTAAGTTTGTTTATTTTTTGAGAAGCAGAGCATGAGCGGGGGAGGGGCAGAGAGCTCTGGAATCACAGAATCCAAAGCGCTCTGCGCTGACAGCAGAGAGCCAGATGCAGGGCTCGAACTCACAAACCACGAGATCATGACCTGAGCCAAAGTCAGACGCTTAACTGAGCCACCCAGGCAGGCGCCCCTCAAACTTACCATCTTAACCGTTTGTGGTTTGGCTTTAAATACCTGGCTGGTTGGTAGGAGCAGTGGATACTATTTGGGAGATGTTTACCATGTACCAGGGACTCTGATTTCATTTTTTTTTAATTTTTTTTAAAAATGTTTATTTATTTTTGAGAGAGAGAGCATGAGCAGGGGAGGAGCAGAGAGAGAGGGAGACACAAAATCTGAAACAGGCTCCAGGCTTTGAGCTGTCAGCGCAGAGCCTGACGCGGGGCTCAAACTCACAAACCGTGAGATCATGACCTGAGCCAAAGCCGGATGCTCAACCGACTGAGCCACCCAGGCACCCCTCTGACTTCATTGTTAAAATAATCCTGTGAACTACTGTGATATCTCTGTTTCACAAATAAAGAAGTTGAGGCTCAGTGGCTTTCCCAAGGACATGTGGCCCGCGAACAGCAGAACTGAGATTCACATCCAGGCAGCCTGGGCTCCAAACCTGCTATCTTCACTAGTACTTTCTCAACCCTAAGTGAGGGGGTGCTCTTACCCCCGTTATATAGATCAGGAAACCGAGGCTTGGAGAGGCCAGGTTGATTTGCCCAGGGTCCGAGAGCTTGATGGGAGGGGAGCCAGGATTTGAGTGTGGTTCTGTGGGCCATGACAATCCTGGCACTCAGCCTGCCTCTCCCCTGCCCCTAGGTGGCGATGGTGGAGGTGCAGCTAGATGCCGACCATGACTACCCTCCCGGGCTGCTCATCGCCTTTAGTGCATGCACCACGGTGCTGGTGGCCGTGCACCTGTTTGCACTTATGATCAGCACCTGCATCCTGCCCAACATCGAGGCGGTGAGCAACGTGCATAACCTCAACTCGGTCAAGGAGTCACCCCATGAGCGCATGCACCGCCACATCGAGCTGGCCTGGGCCTTTTCCACGGTCATCGGCACGCTGCTCTTCCTGGCTGAAGTGGTGCTGCTCTGCTGGGTCAAGTTCTTGCCTCTCAAGAAGCAGCCCGGGCAGCTGCGGCCCACCAGCAAGTCCCCGGCCAGCGATGCAGTCGCCAACGTCAGCAGCACTGGTGGCATCACTCCGGGCCAAGCCGCCGCCATCGCCTCCACCACCATCATGGTCCCTTTTGGCCTGGTCTTCATCGTCTTTGCCGTCCACTTCTACCGCTCATTGGTCAGCCATAAGACGGACCGACAGTTCCAGGAGCTCAACGAGCTGGCCGAGTTCGCCCGCTTGCAGGACCAGCTGGACCACAGAGGGGATCACCCCCTGACGCCCGGCAGCCACTATGCATAAGCCCTTCTGGGCCTGGGCACTTCAGATCTTTGGCCTTACGCCGCTCCCCACGACCTCGTCCTGCCCCAGCCTTAAGGACAGCCAGCTCCAGGGATTGGGCTTTTGTCACGGGGGCAGAGAGTGGAGGGAAGAGGCTTCTTCTTCTTTATTTTATTTTTTTTAAGAGAAATGACTGCACTTTGAAACTTTCCTCTAAGAGAATAAGCACTTCCTGTTCTTCCAGCTTTGGGTTTACCTCCTGTTAGGAGGCCGCCGGTGGGAGCCACAGTGGGGACAAATGCTCCCTTTGTCCCTCCTCCTCCCCTGTGCCAGTGCCACTTGGATGCTTCTTGTTTTTCCTGTCTTGATCCCCCTCCCCATTCAGTGTCGTGTGAGTGTGTGTGTGTGTGTGTGTGTGTGTGTGTGTGTGTGTCTGTATACACATAAATATACTCATAAGGGACACCTCTTGTGTCTTTGTTGGGTCTGGACTGCCTGGTATGAATTCTGGCACCCCAATCAGGTGAGCCTCTAAGTGAGAAATTTTGTTAACGTTTTATTTTGAAAATTTAAAAACCTACAAAAAAGTTGCAAGAATAGCAACTGAAATACATATACAGTCAATTCTTGTCATTCATAGCAGTTGTGTTCTACAAAGTCATCATGAACACTGAATTAGTATTGAACCATTGCTCCTGTGGTTCCTATGAGGCTCTGGTCACAATATTTTGTCAGCCGTTCAATAGGTTAACCTTGTTTTATGTGTTTCTGGGTTGTTTGTTTGTTTAAAGATTTTTATTTTTAAACAATCTCTACACCCAACATGGGGCTCGAATTCACAACCCCGAGATCAAGAATTGCGTGCTTCACTGATGGAGCCAGCCAGGCACCCTACTGCCTTCTTTTTAAATAGCAAAATCACCGGGGCACCTGGCTGCCTCCATTGGTGGAGCGTGCAGCTCTTGATCTTGGGGTTGTGAGTTCAAGCCCCACATTGGCACAAAGCCTACTTAAAATAAACATTAAAAAATTCCTAACAGTTGATTAGTAGCAAAATCGCCAGCTAAAAGCACCGAGTGTGAACAACGTGGCACTAAATAGACGACATGAAAAGAACACTCGCTTAGGAAAGCTGAAACAAGAAGACAGAACAGTGCCGTTTGACCTCAGCAAGGAGGCAGGTGCCCAGATGCTGAAACTGAATGATGGGGGTGAACTGTGTTTCTCCCCTGAGCCATGTGCATTAGTTACAGATACCACCCTTCATGCTTAGATACTTCCTTCTAAAACCAAGGACATTTCTCCTACATAACCTCAATTCAGTGATCAAATTCAAGAAATTTGATATTGACGCAGTACTGTTTAATAACGACATGTATGTTGACTTCTCCACGTGTCCTTATCATGTCCTTTCTAGCAGGGATTTTACCCAGGTGTTGCATTGAGCTGTCACGTCTCTTTAGTTGCTTTTAAATTTGGAACAGACTTTTCTTGTCCTTTAGGACATCGACATTTTTGGAGTCTGGGCCTGTGGTTTTGTAGAATGCCACCTCAGCCTGGCTTCCCCGATGTTGTCCCGTTATTACAATCAGGATGTTTTGGCAGGAATGTTTATCTCCATTTTGCAGATGACAAAAGTTGATGCCGAAAGAGGTTAAGTGTAATTGGCTAGAATTCGAACCAAGAAAGTCTGGCTCAGAGCCTAGCCTCTCACAAAAATCATATATGTGGATTCTGGCTTTGCTTAAGAACTTGGAAGATCCAGCAGCAGCAGGAGGACTGGTCCCACCTTCTTGCAGAGCAGCAGTGAGAAGGAACTGAGTTGCAGCCGCCTTCTTCCCCAGGAGATGTGTTTGCCACAGACCCCACCTCTCCCTCTTGTCTCACACCAGGCCAGCCTTGTTTATGTTACTTGCCTGGCTCCCCACCATGGGCCTTTGAGTTTGAGACCTCTGTGGGTCCCAGAAACACAATATAATATGGGATTTTATAAAAACAAAGTCCTCTGAGTGAAGTCAAAGTTCGTTGGGGCAAAGCGTGGCTTCAGGTTCTTGTCCTTCTGTGCAAACAGATGTGATAAGAGCAGTTTTGTGGGCTGAGTGGGGCAGGGGCGCTCCTTTTTCCTATTGCAGCTTCTTGCCTCTCTCCTGCATCTCACGCACCAGGACCTACTCTCCCCTGTCCTTGGACGGCCTTCTGACTGGGACTGAGTAGTGGGGAGCAGGGGCCCCTGTGTGAAGCTCTCCGTTGCTCCCCAGAGAAGACCTGGCCATCTTCCATGCAGCCCCGTCACCTGCGCACCTCTTTGCTTCTGCAAAGACTTGGGAGCTGGCTGCACTAACTTCTGGGCCATGACTCCAGTCTTAGGTCTTCCCTTTCCTCCTTGCCTTTCCCCTCCCCTCTTTGTTTTCTTTCTTTCTTTCTTTATTTCCGTTTTATGTTTAAGTAATCTCCACACCCAATGTGGGGCTGAAACCCACAACCCCGAGATCAAGACTCACACGCTCCAGCGACTGAGCCAGCCAGGCGCCCCTTAGGTTTATTTTCTTTCCTAAGTCAAAAAATCACCAGATTGGCTTGTAAAATGTAGCTTTCCAAGCTTTCCCCCCAGAGGTTCCAATTCAAGTTGGTCTGTGTAGATCTAGAATCTGTATTTTTAACAAGCACCCCAGGTGCTCAAAACCAGGCAACTCAGGAAAACACTGGTAGTTAAAGAACAGTCTTTAATTTCAGTTTTATTTATATTTTGGATACATAATACATTCACAGGTTCCAAATACAACAGTGAAAAGTTGCCCTTCCTCCCTGGTTCCCAGTTCTCTCCAGAGACATCCATTGTTGCCAGTGTATTTATTGTGTTCCTATCTAGAGAGATTTTTATACATAAACTAGAACACACCCTACTTTTTCTGGTGGGGAAAAAAAAAAAAAAAGCTGGCCTTATATATGCTCTGCCACTGTTCTGTGCCTTCAGAGCAGACAGATCTAAGTTTAAGTACAGTTCCTTTCTAGCTTTGTGACTGGTGAACATCCCTGAACCTGTTTCCTCCTCTGAGAAGGTACTAATAATAGCAGGACATCTCATAGGTTGTTGAGGGGTCATGGGAGGAGACACATATCAGCACAGGGCCTGGCACCGAGTGAATGTTCTGTGTCCCAAGTGGGCCAGGCTCGGCTTCCTGGTGCGAGAACCATACCGAGGGTCAGGCCACCCTGCTTATGATTTAGAGGGCAGAAAGAACATCGATAGTGTCCCTGTTTATTGAATCTTTATATCTGGCACTTGCTGAGGGCTTTATGAATATGGGGTTACAGGGTTATACTTCGGACATTGGGCTGGAAAACTATTGTAGAATGTTTATTTTTTTAATGTTTATTTTTGAAAGAGTGTAAGCGGGGGGGGGGGGGGGGGGGGAGTAGAGAGCGAGGGAGACACAGAATCTGAAGCAGGCTCCAGGCTCTGAGCTGTCAGCACAGAGCTCGATATGGGGCTCGAACCCACAAACCCTGAGATCATGACCTGAGCTGAAGTCGGGAGCCCCTAGAGAATATTATAGTGTGTTTAGCAGGATCCTCAACCTCTAGCCACTAGTTGCCAGTAATATCTTTCCCTGCCAGTTGTGACAACCAAAAATGCCTCCAGACATTGCCAAGTGTCCCCCAGCAGGGAAGGGAGACAACAGCACCCTCAGATTAGAACCACACCTTATTTCATCCTCATGTTAACCACGGTAACCTGGGTGGTAAGGACTGTTATTGTCCGGGTCTGAGGGGAGGGAACCTAGAGAACAGAGAGGTTGGGTGCCATGTCCAAGAACACACCGCTCATAAATCACTGTTGGGATTCACACCCAGGCAGTCTGACTGCTGAGCTCATGTTCCTACCCATTATGTAAGGGTCCCTTGTACCTTGCAGAATGTTGTCTAGAATTCTGCAACGCTCTTCCTGGATCTCAGCTTCACAATTAACCTCAATACAACTTATTTGTTATTATTACATCTGTTAGCAAATCCTCAAAAACCCCTGTGAGATCTTCTAAGTGCCATTTTACAAATGGGGCAACTGAGGTCACTTAGGGTCACAAAACCAGTAAGTCAGGGGTTCATGGCCCCGGCTGCACGTTAGAATCATCTGGGGAACTTTCTGAAGGCCAGGCCTCACCCCAGACAGACCAGAGTCTGAATGTGAGACCTGGGTGTCTGTAGCTTTTAAAGCTCCTGCAGGATCCTAAGGTTGAGTGTTCCTGTGTTAGGTTGAGAAGCCAGGTTCTGTCTCAACCCCAAATCTTAGTGGCCAATGTGACTAGACACCGGCTCTTCTCCCTGGAGTATCTCAAAGGTCAGAGACCTAGAGACACTTCTTCTTTCTCCCCCTCGGTAAATCCATGCAGCCCGTGGGGATGTCTGTCTTCCTCACCTAAAGTCCTTCCCAGAACTCCACCCTCTCCACCCCACCCACAATCACACACCGCAAGCCCTGGGCTGAAGCCACCAGGTTCTTTATACTCCCGTGCTCAGGAATGGGGGCCCAGAATGAAAGCTGTAACAAGAGGATCCCCAAAGCCAGCTGGGGAGAGGATGATCCAGTGCTGGGAGGAGTGAGGTGCCCTCTGAGGGTGCCAAGGGTGTGCCCGAGTCACCACTCACTTCTGCAGAAGCCGCACCGGTTTGAGCAGTTGGGCGACGGGCTTGAATTTCTCCAGAAGCTCTGGTGTGTTCTCTGCAGGGGCAAGGGGCTGGTGGCAGCTGGCGACCCAAAGACGCTGTATCATCACCCTCTCCTGGAACCCCACTTAACACCCACACCAGGAGGGGCTAGGACAGATGCGCAAGTGCAGGCCTGGGGCAAACTACCTTACTTAAGGGCTTTCAGGAGGGACCTGGTCTTTGAGGAAATGAGTTTTGAAGGGGAGGAACCAAAAAGAACCAGCTGGATTGCTGGATTGGAGGAAAGAAACCCACCCTCTGGTCCTGCCCCTGAGCCCCTTGGCCAAAGGAGACCCCAGGAGCTTTCTCAACCACATCCGAGGGGGGAAAGTATGCCCATCCCTCACCTGGCATCAATCTTCATCTTCCTCTGTCTTCTTGAACATGGCCAAGGCTTCCTCCAGCACACCATTAGGGTCTAGAATTTCGATCTGGAGGGAAGCAGTAAGGGGTTGGATTGGGGAGCATGGAAGGCCCAGGCCGCCATCCTGTGGGGTGCTGCCCACCTTGTGGGGTGCTGCCGACTCTGGAAGTGCTATCTGCCTTGGGCGCTGCCAGTCTCTGTGGGGATGCCCCGACTGAAAACAAAATCTGGTTTGTTCCCTGGCTGGGCTGGGCTGGGCTAGGCCTGGCCAGGCTGGATGTGCCTGGGTGTGTGTGGGTGGTTGGGGGGGGGGGGAGGTACTGTTTTCTGTCTCTCTGGGTGTGGCCACAGGGCCCTGGTGGGTGCTGCCCACCTTAGGAATGGGGAACTGGGTGGGCTCAGGGGCCTCATCACGGCCAAAGTCAATCATTGTGCCACACTTGGCCACGTCGTCCACCCAGAAGCCTTCAAACAGCTGACCGTGGTCCAGGTGGAAGAAACGGCCCGACCCATTCTTCATGCCTCTCTGCCAGTAGCCCTCGTAGCGGTTCCCGTTCTCTGGGGGAAAGGACAGGGTCACTTGGGTGCTGGGCACACCTAACCAGGCCCCACTAGCAGGTTGGCCCCTCCGCAGGCCACTGTGCCCACAGGGAAGCCAGAAGGAGACCAAGATGTTGAGAGTGCCCTGGGCTGGGCTGCCTGGAGTCTGGGAGGCCCGAACTATAAACATCAGAGCCTAGGGGTGTCAATGGCTTCCGGAATCAGAGCCGGTCCAAGTCTTGCCTCCACTACTTGCCTGAATTTGGATGAGCAACATCGTTTCCTATTTATACAAAATGTAGCTACCGACATAAAGAGGCAATGTTTTTCCAGCACTCATTCTGCGCATGGTTCTTTGCTATGTTTCTGACCTCACGCACTCCTCACAAAAACAGTTCTATGAAGGATAACGGACTCCATTTTTACAGATGGAGCTTGAAAGCTCAGGGAGTTTGACTGACGTGCTCAAGGTCACAGAGCTAGGAAGTGTCAGAGACAAGATTTGAAGCCAAGGGCTGTTCATCCCAGGAGACCACGCTCTTAATCATGAATTAACTCTCCTGCTCAACGGGTGGTGGTGCTGCTGCAAAAGGAGTAATAATAAAGCTAGCACTTCTCCGCTGAGACACTCGCAGCCGTGTGGTCTCGGGCAAATCACTCGACCATTCTGTCTCATTTCCTCATTTGTAAAATGGGAATAACAGTAACACCTACCTCACAGAATTGCGGTGGAGGTTAAATAAGTCAAAACACAGAAAGGGCTTAGAAGGATACTGGATAAACTCTAGGTCAGAGGTCAACAGACTTTTTCTGTGAAGGGGCAGACGGTATTTTCTGCCTTGTGTGTCCCATGTTCTCTGTCACAGCCACTCAACTCTGCCATCGAATCATGAAAGCAGCGTGGACAATGTGTAAATGTATGAGCAAGTCAGTGTGCCAATAAAACTTTATTTACCAAAACGTACGTGGAGCTCGATTTGGATTTGGTTCAAGGATCGTAATTTGCTGACACCTGCTACCTCCAAGTATGAGCTAGAATATTGTCGAACACTTACTATTACGTGTCAGGCACCATGCTAAGCCCTCCACAAACCTCAGTGAACCTTCACAATACCCTACTTAAGTTTTATTTTTATCCTTACTTTGCAGATGAGAAAACCAAAGCGCGAGAGTTTAAGCAAATTGCCCAAGGTCACGTAGGTAGTAAGAGCTTGCGGTGGGATTTGAACCCAGGCAAGCTGTCTCCAGAGTCTGGGCCACTAGAAATGATGCACTTAGAACCCTTACACTATGTGTGGCCGCAGCAGGTGCTCGCTAAATGCAGGCTATCAGATGCTCACTGAAAGCAGGCACGGCACTGGGTGCCCGGGGGATTGAGGACGACAGACGGAAGTGACTGGATTAAACCCTCCTCAGTGGCCCCAATGCCTCAGTTTGGCCAAATCTCACTGGAAGTTGGAATCTTGAGTTGTCAGGAGACTGAGCTCTGGTCTGTGTCCTCATTAAGAGCACTTACTATGTGCCAGGCATTGGGGAAACAGTGGGGAACAAAATAAATACACAGTCCAGGTCCTTATGCAGCTCACAGTCTGGAGAGACAATGGCCCTAGCTTTATAGGTAGCCTACTATGCGCCAGACGTGTTCGTAGCACCTACAAAGTGGGTACTACTCTCATTCCCATTTTACAGGTGAGGTAACTGAGGCACCGACACAAAGAAACTTGCCCGAGGTTATACACCTAGCGCTAAAAAGGAAAGGAAGCAAGCAGGTGCTGAGGAGAATGTGCTTTAGTGGAGTGAACAGGGAAGGCCTCTCTGAGGAGGAGACAGTGCAAAGACCTGGAGGATCTTCTTTCTATTGCAGGGAAGAGAGAACTGCAGTGCAAGGCCCCTGAGGCAGAAAGCGTGGGAGGAACTGGAAGAACACGAGTGTGGCTGAAATGAAGGGATTCCCAGAGGAAGACGTGGGAAGCACAATTAGGTGAGGAGGGCCAGATGGTGCTGCCTACGGACGGTTGAAAGCAGGGCAGCCACCAGGTCCAATCTGTAAAAAATTCATGCTGGTTGCTATGTAGGGAATGGGTTAAGTCCTGACGCTAAGGCAGTTTACTTGACTGATTACTCTTTCCTCTGTTCTTTCCCAGCTCAATGCCTATCAGGTTCCTTCTCTTCCTTCAAGTCTTCTGTTCAAATGTCACCTCTTGAGGGAGACATTCCCTGACCATAAGTCAATCTAAATCGCTCCTGTCCACAACTCCTTTGTCATCCAACACACCTTTCTATTTTCAAGGGATATTCCTTAGCACTTTGGATCTAACGACTAACAGACTGCATTGACCTTGAGCAAGTCACTTAACCTCTCTGTACCTCAGTTCATCTGTAAAATCGGGCTAAGAGTATCTATCTTATAGGACCATAGCGAGGATTAAGTGAGCTCAGTGCTGTGTAAGCATAGACTATGATTATTACCATAAGAAAATGTCTTAATTGTTGATGTTTATTGTTAGGCTCCCCCTTTCGAATATAAGCTCCCAGGAGGGCACCTGGGTGGCTCAGTCGGTTGAGAGTCAGATTCTTGATTTTAGCTCAGGTCATGATCTCACCATTGGTGAGATTGAGGCTGGGTCAGGCTCTGTGCTGTCAGCTTGGAGACCATTTGTGATTCTCTCTCTCCCTCTCTCTCTGCCCCTCCCCCACTCTGTCTCAAAATAAATAAATAAACTTAAAAAAAGAAAAAAGGAATATAAATTCTTTGAGGGCAGGGATCTGGTCCTGTCGTTCATCTTAGCTGGAGCTGGAGAAAGGGTTGTGGGTGGGGCGTGGCCAGCAGGCTATTGGGGCGGGGCACTTACTCAGGCGCAACATGCCCTCCCCATTCGGCTTGTCCTTCAACCACTGGCCCTCGTAGATGTCGCCGTTACTGTAGTACATTCGGCCCCACCCGCTGCGCTGGTCGCCACACCACTCACCCTCGTAATACTCC
Organism: Panthera leo; assembly: GCF_018350215.1. NCBI lineage: Eukaryota > Metazoa > Chordata > Mammalia > Carnivora > Felidae > Panthera > Panthera leo. Next base: position 7,666,895 of record NC_056690.1, on the reverse strand, counting down.
TTGGGTCCGAAAAACTGAATCCCATAGCCCTGAAAGCACGAAGGTGTCCCTGTTCATGGCGTCCCCAACACCAGGAAAGTCACCCCCATCTTCCCTGGCACCCAAGCCACACCCTGGCTACTTCCCTGTTTCCTCCCTCAGCCCTACATCCCAAGCTCATGGTCGTGAATTGAAAAAGCTCCCCGGGTTGTCCCATTGCCCTCCACCCCTATGCCGTCACCTTCAGGCAGCCCAGTATCTCGTCTCTGCTCCTCACGGGTCCCGTTCCTCCGACTCTCCCATTCTCCCCTCCTCATGCACCCCCCAGTAAGCAGCTAGACGGATCTTTACATCGCACATCTGATCATGTTTGCCCCCTCTCCTCAGCTTTGATTTGACCCTATTAAAAGTCACAGATACTTCTGAGAGAATCCCATCAGTTATGGACTTTCTCCCCAGAAAAATGAACACCACAACTACAGAGAATCATGGACTCCCCGCAGATCACACCTAAGGAAGTTGGGTTAAGCAGCCCATCTACCCCTCAAAATCCTGATTCTCCACATAGCCTTCAAGGCCCCCCACCTACCCCTCCCCCCTCACTCCTACCTGTGGGCACACACACCTTGCTGTTTGACACATTCTTTGCTCCTTCCACTTTGCTACTTCCTCTTCTCCTTTTTTCCCTCCCTGTTTAAGTCTTTGTACCTTTTGGCATCACCTCCTGCAGGAAGCCTGCCCTGAATTCTCAATTCCTGTGGGCTCCCTGTGAAAACCTCTATCCTAACACCATATTAAATGTGAATTGTTTATTTTGGGACCTCTCTCCCTACTGGCCAGTAAACAGTTTCAGAGCAGAGATCATGAAATCCTGAGCTCTACCACTTGCCGGCAGTGTGTGACCCCAGGCAAGGCACTTCACCTCTCTGAGCTTGTTTCCTTATGAATAAAATGAGTGATGATGATGATGATGACGACATTGTGAGTTAGTTGAAGCATCATATGCTGTGATTCTGGCATTGCAATAGCAGTTGTTCAATAGCAGCACTGTGTTATTATCTGTCTCTATGGCCTATGGTGAGGGGTCAGGCACTTATGGGTTGAGGATATGCCTCTGGCTGGCTTCTACCTCCAGGACCTTCCTTTCTTGTTCTGTGGCCAAGGGTGTGGCCTCTGCTTTCTTGCTCCCACTTTTCCTACCCCCTTCTTGTTCAGGCCCAACAGAAGGGGGATTCTTAGAAAGGAATGCCCAGGGAAAAGAAAGCCAGGAAATGAGTGGGGGAGATGGGGGAGGAGACTTGGCCCCCACACAGCCTGGCTGGCTTTTTGTAGCCACAGGGTTTCATGGGCTCCTCCCTGGGCCCTCTCCTCTTGCTTCCTGTTTCCTGGGTTTTGTTCTGAGAACCCTTGATGATTCCCCACCCCTTCCTTCTCCCACGCACACAGTGCCCTTGTCCTCCTTCCCTCAACCCTTCCCCCCTTTTCTCCCAGGCCTCTCTGACTGCTCCCCCTACACACACACACACACACACACACACACACACACACAGCCTGGTTTCAGCCCGGCCCACACCCCAGAGCATGATGGGAACCACTCACCGATTTTTTATCATTTTTCCACCAGCCAGAGTATACTTTCCTATACTTTCCCTTCTCTTGGTCAGGATTGCTGAGGGTGCCATAGCCATCTCGCTTCCCAAACTTCCAGTCTCCCTCATAGATGGCTCCTTTTTTCTTCCAGATCTGTGTTCCTTTTCCTGATGACACAGAGACGGGCCAAGATTGCAGACACAGCAGCCATGGGGCTGGAGGGGCAGATGCTGTGTCTGCCTTGGTCTCAGGGGCTGCCTTGGTGTTCTCAAGGGCTGGGCCAGGGTCTGTGCCTCTAGACACCCACCAGTAGGGAAAACACCAAGAAAGTTCCATTTCTACAAATAGCAGTTCTCCAGTCCTTTGCTCTGAAACCAGATTGCTCTAACAAATCCCAAGTAGAAATCTGCCACTTCTTTTTCTCTTAATAATAATAAGCTTTGTCTCTTTTTTTCTATTTTAATATTTTTAATGTTGATTTATTTTTGAGAGAGACAGAGACAGAGTGTGAGCGGGGGAGGGGCAGAGAGAGAGAGGGAGACACAGAATCCGAAGCAGGCTCCAGGCTTCGGAGCTGTCAGCACAGAGCCCGACTCGGGGCTCGAACTCATGAACCATGAAATCATGACCTGAGCCGAAGTCGGACACTTAACCGACTGAGCCACCCAGGTGCCCCTAGCTTTATCTCTTAATAATACGGAATGATTATGCCAGATGGCCAGAATTTCTAGAAAATATTCTGCATATTTCTTCAGTTCTCCAGAACACACATGGGGACCCTCTCCTACCACTCCTGCTTCTTCTGTGTTTTCCACTCCCACCTTCCAGCCACTATGGCCTCCATGCTGTTCCTGGATCCCGCCAGATATGCTTCTGCCTCAGGGCCTTTATACCTGCTTATCCTTTGGCCTAGAACGCTCTTCTCCAAATATTCACTCACTCTACCTCCTGCAAGTCTCTGTTCAAATCTTTCTCAGTGAGGCTTACCCTGACCAACCCCTGTAAAATCACAAGCCTATCTTCCTCTCTTACCCTGCTCTGTTTCTTTCCATATCCCTTATCAACTCCTAACCTAACAGACAATTCACTCACTTATCATTTATTGTCTATTGTCTAGCTCTCCATGAGGAGAATGTGCACTCTCTGAGGACACAGACTTTGGTCCGGTCTGCTCACCACTCTATTCCCAGCACCGAGGAACAGTGCCTGGCAAGTTGCAGGAGACAAATACATGCGGAACAAAGACATTTGTTGAACAAAAGGATGAGTAAAATATTTGTGGAGTACCTATATGGGCCAATTCATGTCTTGGTCCTTGGTAGCTCAGGAACAAATCCAACATTGTCCCTGTGAGCTTTCTGATCTTGCACAAATAACTTAATGTTCTTAAGTTCCTCAATGTTATTAAGCTCCTCATCGGTAAAAGGGAGATGAGAGAATCTCATGGGGTTGTTCTATCACTAAATTCATTAATGTATGGAAAGCACTTAGAACAGTGCCTGCAAATAGGAAAGATGTTACCAATTATTTTTGCCCTTGAGGTAGAGCCCTCACTGGGTTGTCTATACCTGTCCTCCTTCTAATTTTATTCCTTTTGGGGAACCAGCACCTCCCAAACTCTCAATCCCTAAGGTTTGTATGGATCAGACTCCTCCCCCTGGCAAGGGTAGCCAATCAGTCCGGGCCACTGTGATTGGTTCAATGAAGGGCATGTGATTCAAGTTGGTCTAATGAGACTGTTTGCCTCTGGGATGACGCAAATTTACCACCTCCTAAAAGGTCCTTTTTTTTTTTTTTTTTAGTTTATTTACTTATTTTGAGCGAGAGAGAGTGCAGGAGTGGCAGAGAGAGAGGGAGAGAGAGAGAATTCCAAGCAGGCTCCGTACTGGCAGTGTGGAGCCCTAGGCGGGGCTCAAACCCACAAACCATGAGAGATCATGACCCTAGCGGAAACCAAGAGCAGATGCTCAATGAACTGAGCCCCCCATGCGCCCCAGTAAGGTCCTTCGTGGTTGGAACCCTTGCCCTGCCTGCCCTTTCCCCTGGCTCTCTCTGCTCTGGGCACATGGGCTTCCAGTCAATTCCAAAAACAAGACTGAACAAGACAATACAGCCCAAAGCCTTCCATTCTGATTCCACCATCTAGAAGATATGCTCTTTTACCAAGTGAATCCCTATCCTTTTGCACTCAGCTCAAATATCACCTCTCTGTGTTCTCATGGCTGCCTTTGTGTCTCCTCTCTGGCCCTCTTCACATCCTGATGCCACACTTTTATTTTTATTTTTTTGATGCAAAATAGCCTTGTTTTATTATGTACAGACTATATATAAACAAACCATCCACTCTGAAAACAGTAGGTTCTGGCTTTTCCCAGGGCCCTCAGAAGCGTCTGGGAGACAGTTCCTTCCCCAGAGAGGAGTGTGTGTGTGTGTGTGTGTGTGTGTGTGTGTGTGTGTGTGTAAGAGAGAGAGAGAGAGAGAGAGAGAGAGAGAGAGAGAGAGAGATCTAGCCACATGCTTCTCCTTGCCTAAAATCTTACACTTTGGCTCCAGCTTCTCTGGTCCAGGAGGAGGTCTCAGCCTGGGGCAGGCATAAGCCAATCACTCAACTTCTTTTTTTTTTTTTAAGTTTATTTATTTTGAGAGAGAGAGAGAGCATGAGCAGGGCAGGGGCAAAGAGAGAAGGAGAGGGAGAATCCCAAGCAGGCTCTGTGCTGTCAGCACAGAGTCCAATGAGGAGCTTGAACTCACAAACCATGAGATCATGACCTGAGCTGAAATCAAGAATCAGATGGTTAACCAACTGAGCCACCCAGGCGCCCCTCAATCACTCAACTTCTATCTTATTCTTCTGCAAAGAATCGAGGAAGGATTGCCACTCTGCTGGGTAAAAATGCTTATAGACATTGGTCTTATTCTGAATCTGTTTTGGGATATCTTGACAGTAACTCTCCTCATCTTAGGCCATAGCTTTATAGTCGTCCCCATGGTTCTCCACCATGTCACTGAGATGTCACTGACATGTCATGTCGCATACATAGTCACTGAGTTTTCGAGACAGCATGTTTCCTTTTTTTTTCTGGGAGGCTGGCTTCTGCCTCCATGTCATTTACCACATAGGTATGTGACCCTCAGTAAATAATTTCTTCTCTCCGAGTCCCAATTTCCTCTTCTCTAAAATGGGGTATTACTTACTGTGTGGCTTCTCTGTGAGACTGGAGCTCCCTGGGGGCTGGCATTAAGCAGATGCCCAGTACAGGGCCTGGCATGGACTAGGAGTGCAATGGGTGTTAGCAGAGTGAATGAATGAACAGGCTGGGGAAGCACTAGCCACTCCAATCCTTGCCCTGAATGATGATGACTTTTGACTGCTTCCAGGCTGCTTACACCACAGCAATCCCCTGTCAGCGTGGTCAAAGGCACGTCTTGAAGAGAGGGGAGGCTGGGTCTGGATTCTCTGACAGGTCCATTTTCTGGAGCCCCAGCCCAATCAGCTCTATGCCTCCAGGGTCCTAGGGGAGGCAGGACTCACACAGAAGAAGGGCTCAGAGGGCCTTGTCAACCCATGAGTTCATATCACAGGTGGGGCAGCTGAGATCCAGAGAATGGGAGATGGCTTACCCAAAATCACACAGCTATTCAGTGGTAGAGCCAGGGTCGGAACTTCAGGATCCTGATTCCTAGTTTAGGGCCTTGTCTACCTCACCTGCTGCCCACAGGGACTAAAGCACACAAACAGGCATCTTTAACTGCACACAAAGCTCGGAGTAGCTGCATAAAGTCTGGCCTTTAAGTCAGTGCTGAGTGGTGGTGTTGTGTCGCACATTGGGTGGGGTGAGCTTTGGAGTGCTTCCGGACAAGGAAAGTTCTCAGGAGTGGTGATCCCTGCCACGCTCAGCCCTCAAAGAACACTCAAGAAGTTCCCCTTCTGTACAGACCCTGGGCTACACACTTGATAGACGTCATCTCTTATCTTTACTGATATGTATTTTCCCACTTTACAGATTGGAACACTGAGGCTCAGAGTGGGGTAATTAGTTCCTCAAGGCCAGAGTTGGTGAAGCTGAGATTCTGACCCAGCTTTATGGACTCCAAAGTGCTTAACTCAGGAAGGCAGGACAGAAAAGTGGTTAAGAACATAGCATCTGGATTTCAAATCCTGAGTGAGAAGCCATACCATCTGTTTGGAATAAAAATTTGTTTTTTGGGGGATGCCTGGCTGGCTCTGTCAGAAGAGCATGTGACTCTTGACCTTGAGGCCATGAGTTTGAACTCCATGTTGGGTGTAGAGATTACAAGAGTTTGAACTCATGACCCCAAGATCAAGAGTCACATGCTTGGGGCACCTGGGTGGCTCAGTCGGTTAAGTGTCCAACTCTTGGTTTCAGCTCAGGTCATGATCTCATGGTTTGTGAGTTCGAGCCCCGCATCAGGCTTCACACTGACAGTATGGAGCCTGCTTGGGATTCTCTCCCTCTCTCTCTGCCCCTCCCCTGCTCGCTCTCTCTATCTCTCTCTCAAAATAAATAAATAAACTTAAAAAAAAAAAGAGTCACATGCTCTACTAACTGAACCATCTAGGTGCCCCTAAATAAATAAAACTTAAAAACACTTGATTTTCTTCAGGGCTGATTTTGTACCACAAGGACCCCCATGCTGTTTGCTGGTTAAAGCTACAGTTAAATTTGAAGCCCCAGCTAGTTGTGTGTGTATGTGCTTGTGTGTGTGTGTCCTCTCTCACTCATTACTGGTCAGACCCCCACATCAGAGCTCTTTGGATCACCACTGCAAGTGGTTTGGGGGGCTCCTTTCCCTCCTGCTAACCAGGCCCAACTTAGCCCAGGTCTCAGAGGGTAAGGACTATGTTGGAGTCCCTAGAACCCAGGCCGTGGTTATGGTTGGTATCTCAAGACCACTTTGTCCCGCGCTGGTCCCTGGTCATCTAAAGTCAGGGTTGAGTTTGGTTCCAGAGCCCCAGGCTGTGGTGGCCCCCAGCTGGCCCAGGTCAGCAGCATTTACCCCCTGGGGGAGCCTTGGTGACATATCTTATGATATCTTACGTCCCTGACAAGCTCTGCCAGCTACTTCCTTGGCCCCCATCACCCACCATGGCCCAGACTCCATACTCCCAAGCCCCTGAAGATCCCCCACTCACCATGTTTCATGTTGTCCTTCCATTGGCCCACATAGCAGTCACCATTGACAGCGTTCACCTGGTGCCTCAGTCCATTCTTTTGGGCCTTCTGGTCCCACTCCTTCCACAGGGGCTCCGACTTTTGCAGGCACTTGGAGTTAGGCATGTTGGCTGCTTCTGCGGGACCAGAGGTGCTGGCAAAGGGTTAGGGACATCAGGGGCTCAGTGTGTCCCTAGTAATGCCAGGATCCCGGGGCTTCCTGGGGAGGCACTTGTCTGAGCCCAAATGGTGTGAGTCATGTGTGTTTGGAGTCCCCGGGCAGATGAGCAGCCATTTGGGGGGATCCTTCTGCACTAGACTGGCCCGTGTCTGTCATCTCCTTTGCATCTCTAGGGCCTCCCTGAGGTGGGTCTGATGGCACAATTGCTTGGGAACCCAGGGAAACCAGTAGAGCAGGGGGGTTTGTGATGACAAAGCTGTCCCCCACTGATGGTTGAAAGTCACATATTTAATAACCAATATGACCAGTCAGAGTGGATGCTGGTCCTAAGTCTAGAGCCTGGCCTGGAGCCCCCAGTGGTGAGCAGTGGGATTCACTCAGGGAGAGTTGGGAGAAGAGCTAGCCAGGCCACTCTGGGCTGGCGGACAGCTGCTGTAGCAGAGCCCACAGGGACACCTTCTCTGCACCCAGCACCCAATACTGTAGTTCTTTTGGTCCTGCCTTATCCGTTAGCGGGTACTGGAAAGGCTCAGGGCCTGGCTTTTGAAGTGGTCAGGAAAGCCCACCAACTAAGGATACTACATCTCGGGTGACCAACTGTCCGGGTTTGCCTAGGATTGAGGGGTTTCCTAGGAATTTGGATTTCAGTGCCAAAACTGGGCTGATCCCAGGCACACCAGGATGGACGGTCATCCTTTTATCTATGACCTCTGCCCTCTGCCCGGATATTCTACTTGTCTGCCTTATTACCTGCTTAGGTTTTCCCATCAGACCAGGGCTCTCCTTCCTGCCACGCCTGATGGGGTTGCAGGGAATCTTTGGGTGGTCTAAGGTCCCTCTGTCGTCTGGGACCCCACCACCTGTGCTCTTCATGTCCTCAAGATCTCCAGTGAGGACATTCATGTCTATCTGTGCATCTCGGCGCAGCTCGTGCAAGGTGATAAAAATGGTCTCCTCCCAATCAGGGGATCTGTTTCCCCTCAGCAAATACCATCTATCCTGCTCCATGGGTTTGGGCAATACTCACACCTGCCAGTGGAGCTGGCAGAAGGGGCTAGAGTGAAATATTTAACCAATATCCTGATAGGTACTGACCAATTAGAATGACCTCTGGGCTGAGCAGGTTTCAGGAGGTCATGGTATCTCAAGCATCCAACCACCCACAGCCAGCAACCTGTGGGTATGCAACCTGTGTAGTCGAACAGGGCCCACCCTTAGAAGGGCCTGTGCTTGGTTTATTCCTTTGATGTCACTGTTTTTTAATTCTATTTTAAAAAAAATTTTTTTAAACGTTTATTTATTATTGAGATACAGAGAGACACAGAGTGTGAGCAGGGGAGAGGTAGAGAAAGGGGGAGACACAGAATCCGAAGCAGACTCCAGGCTCCAAGCTGTCAGCACAGAGCCCGACACGGGGCTCGAACTCACAAACTGTGAGATCATGACCTGAGCCGAAGTCGGTCGCCCAACCGACTGAGCCACCCAGGTGCCCCACTGTTTTTTAATTCTTAATATTTTGTGGGTGAGGGCCCCCTTTTCCATTTTGCACTGGGCCCACACATCAAGAAGTTCCTTCTGTTGGGCTACAGCAGGGTCTCCAGGAGTCTGACCAGGCTGACCAAGCACACAGGCTGGCATTTATTTTGACAATCGTGCCTAGGAACAGGGTAAGTCCCTCCTGGTAAAGAAAACAGCAAGGGGAAAAGCTGGGAGGGAGTAAACAGTCTCAGGCCTTAAATTTAATGTGTTTTTTCCCCCCTCCCATTTCCTAGTGCCACCTGTATGATGATGGATTTTATATGTAAATTAATTCACTTTTAAAAATCAATATATTTATCATGTGAAGAAAGAGACTTCACATGTCATTACTATAAATGGAAAAGGAGCGTCAGATACCCTAAGGGGAAGGTACTGTAAAAATTGAAATACTATAAAGAAACCAACTTAAGTCTTAGCTAGATATTGTGGCTTACTGAAGTTGAGTTTAGCAAATGTTCAGAAAGTTGGTAGTGTCATATTACCCCCAAACTGACACTTTCTCCTTGGCTTACTCAGAAGTGTAAGAGAACCTAGAACCTAATAACTTTTTTACGATGTCACTGGGTGTTACTTAAGGCCTCATCAGTGTAGTATAAAATCATCCTCTGTCCCACACTTTCCCGGGAACACAGGTTCAACTCAAGAGGAGGTTGCGGTCTTAATATGTGAGCCACTGACAGGGAAAGGAAGCCTTATGAGGCGGTGCGCGGACTCTGCCCGGTAGTTTGTATACTAAATCGCAATAAACCACAACGGAAGGTGGAGGGGCGGGGCCCAGATGGCTGAGGGTCCGTCCCGAGCCCCCACCCCACTCACCTGCGCCAGCTCACCTGCGAGGCGGAACCTGGATCCTCAGCCCCGGGGGGCGAGAGCGGTGGGGTCTCAGCCTCCAGCTTCAGTCGCCGAGTGCAGCTCGCGCCTAGGCGTCCCTGGCCCGGCTGGGGTCGCTATGGCAACGCGGGGCCCCAGCAAAGCCACCGGCAGTGCCCGCCCCTTCCTGCGGAGACTGCGCTCGCTGAGCAGCCGGAAGGGTGCAGATCCGCAGGCGTGGGGAAGGATGTTTTAGGACCTGTGGAGGTCGAGGGCCGCTGGTACATAGGCCTGATGGCCAAAGGCTGGTGGGCGAGCCCGAAGACCCCACAGCCGATAACCGCGGAGCGTGGGCCCCAGTGTGTCCCGGGAGGCTACTGCCCTTGCCATGCGGCGCCCCTCTCCCATCTGGGGTCTTCTGGGCAAATACAAAACCCTAAGCAGACAGAAAAAGGTTAAAGCCTTTTGTGCCACGTTTCGAAGACAAAGAGGCAAAATATGAAGGGAAAACCAACATCACACCGGTTCTGAGTCTCATCAGGGGTCTACTAGACACCTTGAAGAATCTGAGGGAAGCTGGGGCGCCTGGGTGGCTCAGTCGGTTAAGCATCTGACTTCTGAATTCCGCTCAGGTCATGATCTCAGGGTTCCTGGGTTGGAGCCCCGCGTGGGCTCTGTGCTGACAGCTCAGAGCCTGGGGCCTGCTTCGGATTCGGTGTCTCCCCCCCTCTCTCTCTCTCTCTGCCCCTTCCCTGCTGGTGCTCTGTCTCTCAAAAATAAACGTTAAAAAAAAAAAAAAAAAAAAAAAAGAATCTGATGGAAGCTGTACAGACCCTCCACCCCTTGAATATGCGTGTATTTTACATGGACACAAGTCAGCCCCAGTCACTTCTCCCTCCTCAGTTCACATCCTTGAAGTGGCTCCCTGGTCACTCAGTAAAAGCCACAGTCCCTCCAAAGTTCCCTGTCATCTGCGCACCCACCTCCCCTTTCCTCTCTGAACCTGTCGCCTACTTCTGGCACCCAGTCTCACTCTGCTCCAGCCACACACGTGCTCCCTTGCTGTTCCTGGAAAATGCTGGGCATGTTCCTGCCTCAGGGGCTTTGCCTCTTCTGTGCCTTCTGCCAGGATATCTGTTCCTACAGATATCGGCCTAGATCATTCATCATTCCTTCCTCTCCTTCAGGTGTTTTTGTTTTTGACAGGTGGGGGGGGGGGGGCATGTGCATAAGCAGGGAAGGGGCAGAGAAAGAGAGGAACTGAGGATCTGAAGAGAGCTCTGTGCTGACAACAGAAAGCCTGGTGGGGAGCTCAAACCCACCAACTGTGAGATCATGACCTGAGCCAAAGTCAGATGCTTAACCAACTGGGCCACCCAGGTGCCCCCCAAAATCTTGTTTTGATGGCCTTTTCTCTGATCATCAATAGACTCTCCTTCATTGCTTTGTTCTTCATTCCAATTGGAATGGAACTTTTTTGTTTGCTTGTTTGCTTTGGTTTTGGTTTTTTGGTTTATTTTGGAATGGGACTTTTGCTCTGATTTCCACACTCATTGCATCACTTATAGTTAATTTGTTGGGTGTGTGTCTTCCTCTCAGCAGAGGGTAACTGCTCTGTGTAAATTCTTGCCTCATCCAAGGTTCCCTTTGGTTGCAAGTAGAGACACCATCTCGTACTACCTCATAAAGGAAATTTATTAATGATACAAGAGTGTTGGAAAGCTGTTCACAGCAAAGCCATCCTCTTTGTCTCACTTGGTCTCTCCATCTCTCTGTGTGTCTCCTTCACTCAGCTTTCTCATGCTTGTGGTGGAAAAGAGCTGCCTTTTATATACCTTGGTTATACAACCACTCACAATGAATTGGCTCTTTTTGAATTCCGATCCCAAATTCATGAGTGGCCCAGGTAGGGTCTGGAGTCTGCCCCTGGCCAGTCATACTACTAATGCTGTGGTTCTTCTCACGACATTCTCCTCTCCTCCTCAGATGCCTGGCCCACAGGTCCAGCAGGCTTTACCCTAGTACAAACTGTCCTTGGCCTGTGACTTTATCCAGAACCACCCTGCCACCCACTGAGTAGTGCCTCATGGTCTAGAATCTCCTCTCTCCCTCTCCCAAGGCCCGAGTCACAGTCCCACCACTGCAAGGAGACCTTTGATGGCCTCTAATAAAGGTCCTGGCTCAGGGAAGCTAGAACTGTCCCCTGGAGAAGAATGTGGAGCAGGTTAAGGTTTACCTGCATCCACAGGCCAGCTGGACGGGCAGGTTACAAATCTATGACATCATTCTTCCTATGGGGTCAGAATCTGGTAGCATTATTCTCAAACTCCTAAGTAGGCTCTACGGACTGGCCACTTCCCAATACTGAAGTGCCAAGAGGGCTCGGGTCCAAAGACCCTTCTGATAATTACTTGCCAGACTTGAGTGGCTAGAATTTAGCTGGGCTCCTCCCAAGGATCTTTTGTAAAGCCTGGGGTGAAGAGAGCTCTCCTGTGTGGTCTGGGGTCAGAGGGGCTCCTCTATACACCCACAGATAAACATCCCCTTGAGGAGACATGCTCCTACTTTATGCTTTCCCGAGCACAAAGCTTTGGCTGAAAGCCTGGAGGCTCTGTCCTCTCCAGAAATCCTTGCAGATTTCATCCAATAGTTGCTGAGTTGTCAATCCTAGGGGGTCCGTTCACACTGAAATCCACTCCTGAGAGGACCATCTGCATAAAATGAGAAGGGGCCTTCTGATGCTGATTAACCTGGGTCTCAGGCTTCCCAGAAGTGGCAGGAAGGACCCACCTGTGAGGACCAGCAAAACTCTCTGGTGTACATAATAGACAAAAGATGGAGAGAACTCAAATGTCTATTAAAAGATGAATGGATAGGGGTGCCTGGGTGGCTCGGTCGGTTGAGCGTCCAATTCTTGATTTTGGCTCACGTCATGATCTCATGGTTTATGAGTTTGAGAGCTGCATTAATACAGGGCCTGTTTGGGATTCTCTCTCCTTCTCTCTGTTCCTCCCCCGCTTGTGTTCTCGCTCTCAAAATAGATAAACTTAAAAAAAATTTTTTTTTTAAATATGAATGGATAAACAAAATGTCATCTGTCCATCTAATGGAATATTATTCGGCCATAAAAAGGAATGAAACACTGATACATGCTGAAGCATGGATGAACCTTGAAAACATTTTGCTAAGTGAAAGAAGCCAGACACAAAAGGTCATGTGAATGGAAATGTCAGAATAAGCAAATCTGCAGAGACAGAAAGTAAATTAGTGGTTACTTAGAAGGGAAGATGAGAAGTTAGGAAGGTGATAGTTAAGGGCTTGAGCTTTCTTTCAGGGGTAATGAAAATATTCTAAAACTGACTGGGATGATGGCTGCACAACTCTGTGAACATACTGAAAACCATTGAATGGTACTCTTTAAATGGGTGAGTTGTAGGATTCCTGAATTCTCTGAATAGTTTTTTCACAAAGTCTTTGATGCAGGATGAGCGCCCTCTAGGGGTTTTCAGATGACCAGAGTGAGTCACAGGCCACTTTTCCGTTTAAATTCTGTTAAATTAAAAATCAGAGAAATGCCTACAGAGGGTAATACAAAGTGCAGCACATGTTGTTTAACTTTTTGTTGAAGTGTAAAATATGTATAGAAAAGTGGAAATATCATCAATGTATAGCTTGATAGATTTTTTAAACTGAACATAGCCTTCTTGTCAGACTGGCAGTCTCTGGAACTGTCTTCTGGGGAACAGTGCCTAAAGTCCAAATTTGAGTCCCTCCATAAACATGAGGCCACTTCCGAGGAGTGACTCTGTAGGGCCCCTCTTTCTCCCTCCTTTCTCTCCTTTTTTCCTAATCTCTAGGGTTACTCTATCAACGAGGTGGCTATTTATATGGAAATTTAAGTTAAAATAACAATTCCTCAGTCCCACTAGTCATATTCCAAGTATTTAGTAGGCATGTGTGGCAACTGGCTACTATATGGGACATTGCAGATACAGAACATTTCCTTTATCATAGAAAGTTCTACTGGAAAGTGCTGCTTTCGGGATGAGCTCATCTCTTGCCTCTAACCCTTCCTTGGAAAGTTTCATTTCTCTTTCTCTGCCAAATCCTTTTTTTTTTTCTCTCTTTTTAATCGATCAGCAAAATTCTCTGTCAGAACCTAACATAATGTCTGCAGGGGTAAGCCAGTGGAAATTACAGGGTTTGAAAATAGTTGTTCGGCAAACAAACACAGCTAATAAATCATCTCAAAGAAAAATGCACAGCCTCACCAGCAATTAAAGAAATGAAAGTTAAAATAATCCTGCCATACCATTACATACTGTCTAGACTAGGAAAAATGTGTAAAAATGATAGACTGTGATATTGGCAGCACTGTGGGGAAAGAGGCACCATTACATACTGCTAGCCATCCAGGCAATTAGGTAAATGCTCTTGAAAAACCATCTGGAATTATCTTACAGAAACTATAAAACTATTTTCTGATTCCACTTAATGACCATTATTTATGTAACAGGTAGCTGGTGTGAGGCATAGAACTTGTTACATTCTTTAAAAAAAGAAAGTACTTTTCACAACAATCCTCTAAGACAGGTAGGAATTCTTATCTTCACTTAAAAAAAATCAACTTCAGGTTCACAAGTTAGATACCTATCCAGAGTTAAAAGACCAAGGAAGTGGCTGAGCCAGGATTCAATCTCAGACCTCTTGACCTAGGAAGGCCTGTCCAGAACATCACATTGCCTCTCATTTCGAAGAATTGCCTCCAAGGGAATAGCACAACTGGGACAAGGGAAGAAATTTACTCAAACATGTAAATACTAACTAATGTAATTATTGCAAAAGGAAAAACTGGAAAATGCATACAGGAGACAATGTAAGTTGGGCCCAGCACATACTAGGCTCTCCATAAATGCTTAATTTTTTAAAAAAGCGATTGGGTGAAAAAGTGCTCTGGCCCTGGGGCGCCTGGGTGGCTCAGTCGGTTGAGCGTCCGACTTCAGCTCACGTCATGATCTCACAGTCTGTGAGTTCGAGTTCCGCGTCGGGCTCTGTGCTGATGGCTCAGAGCCTGGAGCCTGCTTCCAATTCTGTGTCTCCCTCTCTCTCTGCTCCTTCCCTACTCATGCTCTGTCTCTCTCTGTCTCAAAAATAAAAACATTAAGAAAAAAAAAATTTTTTTTTTAAAGTGCTCTGGCCCTTTAAAAAGTCAGAGGCGGGTTAAGACAGCAAAGGAGGAGGTGTACGAAGCTGACGTAAAAAGCTTCATGCCACATTTAAATGAGCATGCGTTAAAACTCCTTCCCTCGCCACGTTCCTTCACTCAAGTGCGCGTGCGCTGCCTGAACCTGGGTGTGTGAGGCGGGAGGTGTCGGCTCCGCCCGCCTACTTAGGTGGGCGGAGACAGTCGCGTGAGTTCGGTGAGCCAGATTCTCCCGCGCTATTAACCAGCCCGCCCCCTTTTGCACATGCGCGTACGTCAGTACTAGATCCAAGGGTTGTTGAGAGGCTGTGGAGTTGCGCCTGCGCTATAGACCTCCCTGCCGGAAGTGGGCGGATCGTGTTCCAAAGCCTAAAGGGCGGAGGGAGAAAGCGCGGCAAAGATCTGTGTTGCTGAATGGAACGCTGAATCCGGACACTGTCCCAGGTGCCCTGCTGCAGAACTACTGAGCCTAGAAATGTAAAGACCAGAATATGGTCAGAGAGAACTTACTTTTCGATTTTAAAAAGGTTTTACAAGATTATTCTGTTTACATGTGTGTTTAATGAAGATTTTAAGGAAAGGGAGGATTTCCCCTAAATTTCCTTCCCCACCGCCCCCCTCCCCCGAATTCTTACATTTCTAGAAGACTTCAGGAGTCAAAGAGATATTTGAATGCCTATATGCCCAGTTGGAGAACAAGTATTCTGGCCAAAAACAAACAAAAAAAAAAACCAGCGTATGTTCTCAACCACAGAAACGTTCGTCCCTAGTCAGGAAGCCGTTAGGAAGATACATTAAATAAGAGCCGGAAAAGAAAGAAATCTGCATCAAGGTAAGTGATTTTGTGTCGTTAAAATTGTAAATGTTTTGAAGGTCCCTTGTGTCAGTTCATCAACTTTATTCCATAACCATTTGTGGAAAGCATATTATGTTTCATACGTGTGCACCTTACTGGATACTAGAGATTCAAAGATGAATGTAACAATTCAACCCCTATCCTTGAAGAGTTCACACTGTGGGGCTCAGGGATAGGACTCCCCCTGGGCAAGGTCTTGAAAGTGGGTATGATGGTGCAAAGTGACTCTGAAGACTGTCTTGACCTCAAGATGGCAGGTGGTGTCCTATGAGCAAAGTGGGGTAGCCTGGGGGGAGAGGAGATTAGACGCCAGTGGTCAGGAACTCGTGTGTTTTCTTGAACTTCCTTTGATACAGGGGATGAGGCAGAAGGTGACTTTTGGACCACAGAGACCCGGTTAAACAGGGAGAAGCTGGAAAACTCTAAGAACGTCTCAAGCTGGTGAGCAGAGAAACCTCCATGCCAAGAGTTATAAATCCTAATCAAGGATCCAAAAACTGAAGGGAAAGGAAAAGTGATTCTTGGGTATTCTGATGAAGTTACTCAGACATTCTATGGAGCTGGGGAGAAGATTTTTCCCTTTTGGATAGCTCCCATCTCCTTAAACTATCTCCTCCTTGAGAGATTGGATCTTAGAAGGATCCTAAGTCAGGGCTCCTGGGTGGCTCAGTTGGTTAAGCATCTGGCTTCGGCTCATGGGTTCAAACCCTTTGTTGGGCTCTGTGCTGACAGCTCAGAGCCTGGAGCCTGCCTCAGATTGTCTCCGAATCTCCCTGCCCCTCCCCCGCTCGCGCGCGCGCACACGCACTCTCTCTCAAAAATAAATAAAACATTAAAAAAAAAAGAAAAGAAGGGTCCTAACCCAAGAATGCACCTGTTGTAGAAAGAATGAACTGCTTCATAAATGCCTTGCAAGGAACACAGAAAAATAGTGAAAAAGCAAACAAACCTTAAATTGACTCAAAATATACCCATTAGTACCATTTTCCCCTTAGAGGATTCACACAGGCCTCATGCTAAGAAGGGCTTTGTGTTTGGCTTAATGCTTTGCTGTCACCATTTTGAAATTCTTAATTTCTTTTAAAACATTTTAAATATTTATTTTATTTATTTTGAGAGAGAGCATGAGTGAGCCTGGGAGGAGCAGAGAGAGAGAGAGAGGGAGAGAGAGAATCCGAAGCAGGCTTCTTGCTGTCAGCGCAAAGCCCGACATGGGACATGAACCCACGAACTGTGAGATCATGACCTGAGCTGAAGTTGGACACTCAACCAGCTGAGCCATCTGGGTGCCCCAGAGACCAGACATTTCTGTTGTTAAAGGCCCCTAGTTTGTGGAACTGTGTTACAACAGCCCTTGGAAGTGAATAGTTTCCCATAGGTCCTTAAAAAACTACTTTATGAATAAATGGATTGATGAATAAAATATAATTGTATTGTCTCTGGCTCATTAAAAGATGACAAAAAACCTATCAAGATAATAACTCCCCTTTTTTTTCTTTTTTTTTTTTTTTAAAGCAGTCTCCATGGCCAGTGTGGGGCTTAAATTCATGATCCTGAGATCAAGAGTCTCGTGCTCTACTGACTGAGCCAGCCAGGCACCTCACTATCCTTTTAACTCCAGTGAATGGTTGAAAAACTGGTCCTTTCCACAACCTACTTCATTTTCTCCCATTTTATAATCACTGCATTTGATACTGACTTTGTCCTGTGTCTCACACATGTCCTGCACATGATAATATGGGCGGGTAGAGTGGGTGGCTGTGGTTCCCTGCAGTAGACCCTATTGGTTGCTACTGAAGTTTGATCCCCTTTCCTTCTTGATGGCAGATCTCCAAATGTATGAGCTTCCTTCTTGTTCAGGGAGGGTGACCCCCACCTCCCAGAGCCAGGGGGTAAATTATCATTGAGCAAGTCTTTTCTGTAAATATAGTAAATATTTTTTGGCTTTAAAGGTCAAATGTTTAAAGGCAACAATATATAACTATATTTCTAAAACGTTGAATGAAATTGAGATTGTGTTATAAATGATATGGACCTCATTCAAAACTCAAAACGTTAGGCTCTGCTTTAGTTCATTCAGGCTTCTGTGACAAAATACTACAGGCTGAGTGGCTTATAAACAACAGAATTTTATATCTCACAGTCTAGAGGCTGGAAGTCCAGCCTGGTCAGGTAAATGCCCTCTTCCAGATTACAGACTTGTTTCCTCACATGGTAGAAGGGGCTAGGGAGCTCTGTGGGATCTCTTTTATAAGGACACTAATCCCATTAGTGAGGCTCCACTCTCATGGCCTAATCACCTCCCAAAGGCCCCACTTCCTAATACCAGCACATTGGGCATTGGAGTTCCAGCATGTGAATTTGGGGGGACACAAGCATTTAGGCCATAGCAGGCCCTAAATATAAATTATTAATAAGAAAATCTCATGGGGTGCCTGGGTGGCTCAGTTGATTATGCATCCGACTCAGTTTCAGCTCAGGTCATGATCTCATGGTTTCGCTGGTTCGAGCCCCGCTTCAGGCCTGCGCTGACGGTGTGGAACCTGCTTGGGATTCTCTTTCTCTCTCCCTCTCTCTCTGCCCCTCCCCTGTTCATGCTGTCTCTGTCTCTCTCAAAAATAAATAAATAGACTTAAAAAAATTTAAAATACAAAAAGAAAATCTCCTGATCTTAGGTACCTTTCCAAGGAAGAGTTCGGTATTACAAACCTATTCCTGTATCCCAGATAGTTATCTGTTAGTTTTTGTGGCAAAACAAACAGCAACCTGTTTCTCAGTGGCATCCAGCAAAGAACATTTCTGTAGCTTATTCAGTTTTGCTGGTCCAGGCTGGCCTTGGTTAAGGCAGTTCTGCACCGAGTGTCTCTCATTGTCCCTCTGGGATCAACGGGCAGCTCAGAAATACTTTAACTGCAACGGCAGGAGTGTGAGAGAGCAAGCCTATTCATTCAAATGCTTTTTAAATCTTTGGTAACGGACAAAACAAGCTACATGACCAAATCTCAAATGGAGTATAGGAAGTACACTCTGCCTAGGGAGTGTGGAGTGAGTGCTCTGTTGATCTGGTTACAATGAGTCCTTTACAACAAAATTTTCTATACAAGCTACTTTGTCGGATTCGTAGCAATGGTGTGATCAAAAACAAAAAGAAACCTGGGACAAGCCCCTGCACTGTAATTTACTGGGTAATCTGGACAGCTTTCTTTCCTTTTTTTTTTTTCTCATTGTTTTATTTATTTTTGAGAGAGAGAGAGAGAGAGAGATTGAGAGCATGCAAGCAAGCGAGGAAGGGGCAGAGAGAGAGACGGAGATACAGAACCTGAAGCAGGCCCCAGGCTCCAAGCTGTCAGTGCAGACGACATGGGGCTCAAACTCAAGAACTGTGAGATCATGACCTGAGCTGAAGTCAGATGCTTAACCAACTGAGCCACCCAGGCGCCCCTGGACAGCTTTCACTCTCTGAATCTGTTTCCTCATCCATAAAATACACAATAAAAACATTTACCTCTCAGGATTGTTATGAGGATTAAATGAAAATGTTTGTGAAAGTGCATTGTAAACAGTTAACACCTGTCCACATCGAAGGTCTGTGGAAAATGTATTTTTTTAAGTTTTATTTTTTAAAAATTGTTTCTTAATTTTTATTTAAGACAGAGCATGAGCAGGGCGGGGGGGGGGGGGGGTGGTGGCAGAGAGAGGAAGACACAGAATTGGAAGCAGGCTCCAGGCTCTGACCTTTCAGCACAGAGCCCGACGCGGGTCTTGAACTCACAGACTGCAAGATCATGACCTGAGCCGAAGTCGGACGCTCAACCGACTGAGCCACCCAGGCGCCCCAAGTTTTATTTTTTTAAGTAATCTTACAACCCAAAGTGGGACTCGAACCGATGACCCTGAGATCAAGAATTGCATGGGGGCGCCTGGGTGGCGCAGTCGGTTAAGCGTCCGACTTTAGCTAGGTCACGATCTCGCGGTCCGTGAGTTCGAGCCCCGCGTCAGGCTCTGGGCTGATGGCTCGGAGCCTGGAGCCTGTTTCCGATTCTGTGTCTCCCTCTCTCTCTGCCCCTCCCCCGTTCATGCTCTGTCTCTCTCTGTCCCAAAAATAAATAAAAAACGTTGAAAAAAAAAATTAAAAAAAAAAAAAAAAAAGAATTGCATGGTCTTCTGACTGAGCCAGCCAGGCGCTGCTGGAAAATGTATACATGGTGATGTTTGCCCTGTCATCAACCCAGGTAGAGAGCTGGGAGGTGCTGAGCAGTTGGTAAATTTTTTAGAGTGCTTTTTCTGGCAGGTGGCACTATCTCCCCATTTCAAATAGCCCAAAAGCAGCTTTCATGAAAACCCACTTAGATTTTTTGTAAACCATCAACACACTTTTCAAAGGTACTTCAAAAAGGCAGAAGGTTTGAACTCTTAGGGAGTATGAACCACTTTGGAAGACACTTTGGTATGATCTGGTGAAACTGAAAGTATGAGTAACCTTGCCTTAGGCGAATATATTCTTTCTTTTTTTTTAGTTAAAAAATGTATTGAAGTACAATTGACATACCGTGTTATATTACAGGTGTACAACATATCAAGTCAGTGCTTCTATTCATTACTCAATGCTCACCGTGATAAATGTAGTTACCATTGGGGCGCCTCTCCCCCTCTTCCCTGGCTCAGGCTCTCTCCTCCTCTCTCAAAAAAATAAAATAGGTAATAAATAAATTTTTAAAAATGTCCCAAATAGGCAAATCCATAGAAACAAAAAGTACATTAGTGATGGTCAGAGAATGGGGATGAGGGGGAAGAGACTGGTTGCTAAAGATGTGAGGTTTCTTTTTGGGGTGATGAAAATGTTCTGGAATTAGTACTGATGGCTGCACGAATCTTTGAGTATACTAAAAACCACTGACTTGTGCGTTGTTTTTTAAAAAATGTTTATTTATTTTTGAGAGAGAGCGAGCATGAGTGGGGGAGGGTCAGAGAGAGAGGGGGAGACAGTGGGTCCAAAGCAATTTCTGTGCTGTGACCGCAGCAAGCCTGATGCGGGGCTTGAACCCAGAACCTTGAGATCATGACCTGAGCCAAAGTCAACTGACTGAACCACCCAGGCGCCCCCTGAATTGTGCACTTTAAAGAGTGAATTTTATGGTAAGCGACTCACATCTTAAAACTTGTTATAAATAATATATGTTTTTGCCTGCTGTGTGCCAAGCACTGTGCCTGGCGCTGGGATTGCAAAAATGAGCAAAGCTAGACAGATCTCCTACTTACATGTAGTGTATGTCATGTTAAATACTGCATCACACAAAAGATCTTGGAAGATCTTCAAAGGGCAATCCTGATTCGTAACACAACACTTCTCAGTTTTTCTGCCTTGTAGCATTGTTGTTATGACGAAACAAGGCTTCAAATCTCCTTTCTCAATGAAAGGAAGTAAAGGTGATGCCTGCCCCCTACACCGTACCGTGAGGGTAACTAACAAGGGAAGAGAGCCCTTGAGTATAGAATGGAAAAGATGAAAGCATCACGTTACAAAGATGTTTGATTTTTTTCTGCTTTTTATTTTATTTTGGGAAATTTCAAAAGAGAGAATGAAGGAAGGAGGGAAAGTTTTTGCTTGTGAAATCTGCATATAGGAAAATACAAAAAACATGTATAGCTTAACAAAGAATTATGAATAGTCAATAATATTGTAATAATGTTGTCTAGGGACAGATGGTGACTAATTGTTTTTTTTTTAGTAGGCTCCACGCCCAACATGGGGCTGGAACTCTCGTCCCTGAGATCAAGAGTCGCATGCTTTGCTGACTGAGCCAGCCAGGTGCCCTTGTTTATTTGTTTGTTTGTTTAAAATAAATTTTAAAAATTAAAAAAAATTTTTTCAGGTAACTCCACATGCAAAATGGGGCTCAAACTCACAAACCTGAGATTGAGTCACACACTCCCTTGACTGAGCCAGCTCCTGGTATTGTCTGTCTTTTTGACTTTAGCCATCCTAGTGGGTGTTAAATGGTATCTCATCATTTGACTTTTATTCATGACTATAATAATGTTGAACTCAGTAGATATTTGTTAAATGCAGGGATAATCATGGAAATTTCCAGTTTAAGTAGCTGCATCAAATTTTTACACTGGTTTTTAAAATTAGTACTTGAATTGTTTTCTTGTTACAAAAGTAGTACATGCTGAAATGACTATCGAAATAGTGGTTACCTTTGTGGGGAGGGAGGGAGAAATTTATGATCAGGGAAGAGGAACATGGGGTTATCCAGGTGATGGCAATCTTATTCTTGATGTCGGTCTTAGTTGCACAGATTATATTTATAATTATTATTTAAACTGTATATAAAATATATATATGCACTTTTCTGAATATATGTCACAACACTGAGAAAAATGTTCTCAGTGTTGAAAATTTGGAATCAAGTGTTTTGTTTTATTAAAGATGAAGAGCCCTGAAGTATTTCTACCACGTAAGCTTTGGGAATGGTAGTTTTTTAGGTGGGAGGAAAAGGAATATCTGTTAAATCTTGGTTAAACAAACTTTTTGCCTTTTGTTGGAAGAAACAGAAATTCTGAGAAGTCACCAGCAGGTGGTACAATGAAACAAGAGTTACAGCCTAAAAAGCAAACCAAAACAAAAACATGAAAAGCAGCCAACACTCCACTTGGTCACTGGAAAACATTTTTTTGTGTGAATTTCCTACTATCTACAATCTTCCTCCAGTATCTGCTATCATACAAAAGAATCTGATACTTACGGTTTCACTGGGGAACTGTCAGACCTAATTCTTCAAATGCTTTGAACAAAGAGAAAAACATAGACACTGAGTGGTTTCTATCTTTTGTTTCTACTGAGGGTCTTCAAAATAATAGGATCGGCTGCGACTCATATAGGGCTTTTGTGTCTGCAAAAAATAATAGTAATAAATACATTCCTCAGATATTCTTAGGTGGCTTTCGGCTTTCGAGGTGAATTAGGAAGTGTTCAGTTTCTAAACCTTTATCAAGCACTTCTTTCCACTCATCTCTGGTTGATAACAGCCATTGGAGGTTGGGGAAAATTTCACTAGAAAATTAGTAATAGAGGGGCGCCTGGGTGGCGCAGTCGGTTAAGCGTCCGACTTCAGCTCAGGTCATGATCTCGCGGTCCATGAGTTCGAGCCCCGCATCGAGCTCTGGGCTGATGGCTCAGGGCCTGGAGCCTGCTTCCGATTCTGTGTCTCCTTCTCTCTCTGCCCCTCCCCCCTTCATGCTCTGTCTCTCTCTGTCTCAAAAATAAATAAAAACGTTAAAAAAAAATTTTTTTTTAAAATAAGAAAAAGAAAATTAGTAATAGAAAGTATAAAGAGAAAAAACACATTTTAATCTGGAGACTAAGCCAAAAAAGGGATCACCTTGGTCATCATACCTTTCATCAGGATACATTTTTTAGGGCGCCTGGGTGGCTCAGTTGGTTAAGTGGCTGACTTCGGCTCAGGTCATGATCTTGCAGTTTGTGAGTTCAAGCCCCGCATCGGGCTTTGTGCTGACAGCTCAGAGCCTGGAGCCTGCCTCAGATTCTGTGTCTTCCTCTCTCTCTGCCCCTCCCCCTGCTCACACTCTGTTTCTCTCAAAAATAAGTAAACATTAAAATTAAAAAAAAAATTTTAACGCTTATTTATTTTTGAGACAGAGAGAGACAGAGCATGAGCAGGGGAGGGGCAGAGAGAGGGAGACACAGAATCCCGGGCAGGCTCCAGGCTCTGAGCTGTCAGCACAGCCCAACGAGGGGCTTGAACTCACAAACTGCGAGATCATGACCTGAGCTGAAGTTGGACACTTAACTGACTGAGCCACCCAGGTGCCCTGAAGAGAATGTTCTCGATTATGGGAAATGCTCACTAAAGTATTCAGGAGTGATGGGGCAAAGCAAAGCAGCAAAGCAGCAAAGCAGATCAGCAATCTACACTCAAATGGGCCCGGAAAAAAAGTTCTTTGTACTGTACTTGCAGCTTTTCTTTAAGTTTGAGATTGTTGAATAAGTTAAAACATTTTTATATAGAAGTATAATCAACTCACAGAAAGGGAGAAAATATTTGCAATTGTGTATATAAGGGACTTGTATCCAGAATATATAAAGAACCCTTACAAGTCAACAATAAAAAGGGAAATAATCCCATTTTAAAATGAGCAAAAGATTAGAACAGACATTTCTCCAGAAGAAGATATACTCGTGGTCCACAAACACATGAAAAGACACTCAACATTTTTAGTGATTAGGAAAACACAAAATCAAAGCCACAGTGAGATACACTTCACACAAAACTGCAAGGATGACTAAAATGACAGTCAATAACAAGTGTTGACAAGGATGTAGAGAAATTGGAGTCTTTGTGCATTGCCAGTGAGGGTGTGAAATGGTGGGGCACCTTTGGAAAAAGGTTTGGCAGTGCTTCAAAATGCTAAAAACAGTTACCATCTGACTCAGCAATTCCACTCCTTGGTGATACCAAGAGAAAAGACAAGACATGGGGCGCCTGGGTGGCTCTGTCGGTTAAGCGTCTGACTTCGGATCAGGTCATGATCTCATGGTTCATGAGTTCCAGCCCTGAGTCGGGCTCCACGCTGTCAGTGCTTGGGAGTCTCTCTCTCCCTCTCTCTCTCTGCCCCTCCCCTGCATGCACTCGCTCCCTCTCTGTCTCCCTCTCTCTCAAAAAAACTTTAAAGTGTGGCCTAGTCAAGTTGACATATGAAATTAACCATTACCATATCTCAATAAAGCTATTGTTAAAACATATAGGGGCACCTGGCTGGCTCAGTTGGTGGAGCATGGGACTCTTGATCTTGGGGTTGTGAATTTGAGTCCCATGCTGGGTGTAGAGATTACTTAAAAACAACAAGAACAACAACATATACTATTCAAAACTGTCAAGGTCATGAAAACCAAGGAAGCACTGAGTTACTATCACAGAGGAGAGGAGACTCTGGAGACACGATGCCTAAATTCAACGTCAGGTTGAATTCTGGAACAGGAAAAGGACATCAATAGAAAAACTGGAAAAATCTGAACAAAGTCTGGGATTTAGTTTATAATGATTGCCTGTGTTAATTTCTCGGTTTTGATAAAGCTGCCATGGTTATGTAAATTGTCAGCAAGAGGGAAAACTGAGTGAAGAGTACATAGGAACTCTCTGTACTATCTTTGCAGCTTTGCAAATCTAAGGTTATACTAAAATAAAATGCTTATTTTTAAATTTATTTTTTATTTATTTTTTAATGTTTCATTTTTTAAAAAACCCAAATCTATAGTCAGTAATTTCTGGTACTTACATAGTGTTGGGCACTTTATTTATGTCAATGCATTAATCCTCACAACAGTCCTAAGAGAGCAACCCCCAGTTCATAGAGAAAGTGAATTATGGACTCAGGGTCATGCATCTGGCAAATGCGAGAGCTGGGATTTGAACTCATGTTTGTCTGGCTGGGCTAAATAAATCACACCCCCATCAAGCCCCAGGACTTTTAGCCCTAGGTAGGTCCAGTAATGCAAATAACTGAATAAGGACAGAAAGGGTATTTTGATACCTGAAGAGTAAATATTAAATAAATGTAATTTAATACTCATGTTTGCGGTTTCATTATAAACCTGTGAACAGAAAGATAAGGGCTTAAAATTTATCAAACAGCTGAGAAACATTTCAGAAAAAAAAATCCCATCAATTTATGTGATCAACTGTTTCTCTTACACTAAATTCACCCAGTCTTTTTTAGGGTGCACAAATGACCATGTGCCTTTAATCAGTATATACACATTATTTTGGGCTCTACTTTTTTTTTTTTTAAGGTTTATTTTTGAGAGAGAGAGAGAGAGAGAGAGCACAAGCTGGGGAGGGGCAGAGAGAGAGAGGGAGACACAGAATCCAAAGCGGGCTCCAGGCTCTGACCTGTCAGCACAGAGCCCGATGAGGGTCTCAAACTCACAAAACATGAGATCTGAGCCGAAGTTGGACACTTAACTGACTGAGCCACCCAGGCGCCCCTGGGATATATTTTTTTACTTATCACGATTTAATATACTTGTTTATAAGCATTCATTTAGTCCCATAGCGATCATCTCAATAGCTATATATTATTGCATGAACTAGACTATAGCTTACTTCACCGTTTCTCTGTTGTGGGGCATTTGGGATGTTTCCAGTGCGTGGCTGATCTAAAAAGTGCTGCTATAAACATCTTTGCACAAGTTGCTTGTTAAAATCTTTGGGACTATTTTGAGCAAGGGCATTTGTGGGAAGCAGATGAAGGAAAAGTCCCTGGAATTTTCAGTTCTCCTTGGACTTTTTTTAGAATTTGCTCTTGGCATCTTGTAATGTGTACATAACACAGCTACCAGTAGCTGGATGATCTTGGGTAAGTTCCTTCACCTCTCTGCAACTTGGACACTTGCTATTTAAAATGTCCTTGGACCAGTGATATTGGCTGGGAGCTCGTAGAATTACAGGACCTCTGGCCCTTCCTAGAGCCTACTGAATCAGAATCTGCATTTAACAAGATCTTCAAAAGGTAGTTCTTGGTCATATCAAAAGTTGAAGAAACTGGGGTGCCTGTGTGTCTCAGTCAAACATCTGACTCTTGGTTTCGGCTCAGGTCATGATCTCATGGTTCCTGAGATGAAGCCCTGAATTTGCTGTATGCTGACATCATGGAGACTGCTTGGGATTCTCTCTCTCTCTCTCTCTCTCTCTCTCTCTCTGTCCTTCCCCCACTCATGAATTCTCTCTCTCTCTCAAAATAAATAACCTTTTTTTTTTTAAGTTGGAGAAACTATGCCTTAGAATATTCACCTGTCAAACAGGGAGAATAGAGGTCCTTCCTCAAGCTGTTGTGAAGACTTAATGCATTAAGGCATATACATAAAGTGTATACAAGAGCACTAGACACATAGTGCTTTCTATGCGTTTGCTCCTTTTTTTTTTTTTTAAACACTTCCTCTTCGGGGCTCCTGGGTGGCTCAGTCGGTTAAGCGTCCGACTTCGGCTCAGGTCATGATCTCACGGTTTGTGAGTTCGAGCCCCTCATCGGGCTCTGTGCTGACGGCTCAGAGCCTGGAGCCTGCTTTGGATTCTGTGTCTCCCTTTCTCTCTGCCCCTCCCCTGTTCATGCTCTGTCTCTCTCTGTCTCAAAAATAAATAAAACATTTAAAAAAATTAAAAAAAATAAACACTTCCTCTTCTTTTTTTTTTTAACATATATTTATCATTGAGAGACAGAGAGAGACAGAGCATGAGCAGGGGAGGGGCAGAGAGAGGAGGAGGCACAGAATCCAAAGCAGGCTCCAGGCTCCGAGCCGTCAGCACAGAGCCCGATGCGGGGCTTGAACTCACAAACTGCGAGATCATGACCCGAGCCAAAGTCGGACGCTTAACCGACTGAGCCACCCAGGTACCCCTGTGTTTGCTACTTTTATGACTCTTCCCAGCTGGTTGTACAACGTCTCAGATTGACAGGTTCCTAAGTAGAGTGTCTTAAAGAGAACAAATAGGAGAGATTTCCCCTTGGTGGCGTGGGCAGGGATGAGGAGGATAACACACTTTCTCACCCCTCATGATCAAAGTCCATAAGTAGAGCCAGATCCAATTCCAAGCAGCTGACAAGTGAATCTGAAAGCACTTTGGGTAGGAACCAGGACAGAGTGGCAGTCGGGTAAGATCTGATACTTCTGGCACCCACTGGCTACACCGATTGGGGTGGCCAGCCCCCTGCCATCTACAAAAGGGCTCATGAATAATGCATTCTGAGTCCTGACCCCACAGAGAAAACAGTCACTTAGATTTGCAGCCTGACCGCTGGCCAGCCTGCAGATAAGGTGCACCTGCCCAGATTCCCTGGCGGGCAGAGCCAGCCTCTCCTGCCCACAGGCAGCCTGGGGCAGGTGGACCTGCTTGGATTGGGTCGCTGCAAGCAGAAGTGAAAGGGCATCTTCCCCAATTCTCTGCTTGGTGACACTTTACTCATCCTTCAAGGCCCTATGTTTCCTTTTTGATTCCACTAATCCCAATTAAATAAACCTTTTTCCGTTTTTTTTTTTTTTTTCACCATTTAAGTGATTTATATGGTTTTGCAATCCTCATGACATATTATATCAGGAGTCTCAAATTCAAATGTCTGAGGACTACAGTTTACAAAAATACGTGAAGTAGTCAGGGCAATATAGTTGAGCATGGTGAGGACTGTGGCCACTGGCTAGCCCATTGTGAAGGGGATATCTTTATTCTGTTCCAGCCCATTACCATGCAGGAATGTGAGCCCATCTGGAATGGCCAGATTTTCCCATTTTTCAAAATAAAAGTTAGGATTTTAGGGGTGCTTGACTGGTTCAGTCAGTAGAGTCTGCGACTCTTGATCTTGGGGTTGTAAATTTAAGCCCCATGTTGGGCGTAGAGATTACTCTAAAAGATTAAATTAAATTTAAAAGTTTTGATTTTAATGTAAAATCATCTTTTTCTTAATTAAAAAAATTACATAAATGTTTATAGTGGTTTTATTCATAATCAGCCCAGTCAATAATAACCAGGCACACGAACAAGACTTGTTTCACCTTTATTGAGAGGCGTTGTTATGAATTGAATTGTGGCTCCCAAAGATATATTGAAGTTCCAACCCTCAAGGATGAGAATATAATTCAAAGTCCATCACTAATTATCTGGGAATCTTAAGTCACACTCTTCTTCAGGCCTTAGTTAAGAATTCCAAACATTTGGAGGCACCTGGGTAGCTCAGTGGGTTAAGCGTCTGACTTTGGCTCAGGTCACGATTTCCTGGTTTGTAAGTTTGAGCCCCGTGTGGGGCTCTGTGCTGACAGCTCAGAGCCTGGAGCCTGCTTTGGATTATGTGTCTCCTCTCTCTGCTCCTCTTCTGCTTGCATTCTGTCTCTCTAAAAAAATAAATACACATTAAAAAAAAGAATTCCAAATATTCTCTATGTGTTTATGTGTATATTTCCCATTCAGAATTCTTAGAGTGGTCTCTGAACCCCAAAAGTTGAGAGGCTTTGCATCTTTCATGTTTATTCCTTCAGCGGATATTTAGTAAGGGCCTACTATGTGCCAAGCTCTGGGAATACGATGATGACCAAGACAAAGACGCAATCCCTGAGATCTCGTGCAGATTATATACCCACGGAGGGATACATACAACCAACATGGAGACAAACACTTTTATGAAGGAAATAAGACAGGTGACATATGAATCACTGGGAGGAGGCATGAAGCTCTGGATATTCAGGAAAGGTCTTTTTTTCAGAGGTGTTGTTACAGTTTAAATTGTATCCTCCAGAAAGATATGCTGAAGTTCTAATACCCACTACCTCAGAATGTGATCTTATTTGGAAATGGTCTTTGCAGATGTAATTAGTTAAGCTTAGATGAAGTCATTCTGGAGTGGGATGGACCCTTGAACCTAATAAGATTGGTGTCCTTTAGAGGGGCACCTGGGTGGCTCAGTTCATTGAGCATCTGACTCGTGATTTGGGTTCAGGTCATGATCTCACGATTTGTGAGGTTGAGCCCCGTGTCCGGCTCTGAGCTATCAGCAGAGTTTGGGATTCTCCCTCTCCCTCTCTCTCTGTCCCTCCCCCACTGGCACGCTGTCTCTCAAAAATATGTATTTTTAAAAAATGGTGTCCTTAGG
The DNA here is from genome assembly GCF_018350215.1 of Panthera leo. Lineage (NCBI taxonomy): Eukaryota > Metazoa > Chordata > Mammalia > Carnivora > Felidae > Panthera > Panthera leo. Next base: position 7,637,904 of record NC_056690.1, on the reverse strand, counting down.
AGAGGACACGCAGGGAAGGTCACGTAATGACAGAGGCAGAGAATGGAGGGATGAACTACAAGGCAAGGAATGCTAAGGACGGAGTGCCACCACAAGCCAGGAAGAAGTAAGGAAAGATTTTACACAGGGTTGGAGCATGTCTTTGCTGACACCTTGATTTCATACTTCTAGCCTCCAGAACTGTGAGAGAATAGATTTCTATTGTTTAAGCCACTCAGTTTGTGGTATCTAAACAGTGCAATTTGTGGTAAAAGGCAGCCCTAGGAATTTTTTTAAAAAATATTTATTTATTTTGAGAGCAAGAGTGAGTGGGGAGGGGCAGAGAGGGAGAGAGAATCCCAAGCAGGCTCTGCACTGACAGTGGGGAGCCTGTCTATGGGCTAGATACCATGAACCGTGAGATAATGACCCGAGCTGAAATTAAGAGTCCAACGCTTAGCAGGCTAAGCTACCCAGGTGCCCTGAATTTTTTTTCTTTTTTCTTTTGTAATTTAAGTAGGCTGGGTGATCAGTGTGGGGCTTGAACTCATAACCCTGAGATCAAGAGTTGCATGCTGTATGGATTGAGTCAGCCACGTGCTGCCGCAGCCCTAGGAAATTAATACAGGTGTCATTGAATTAAGGCTTGAATGATGAGAAAAAGGCAACCATGTGAAGGTTTAGAGGGAATGTTCCATGCAAGGGCAGGAAGAGAAAAAACTGGCTGGGAAGTACTGATCCAGGGAGGTGAGATAGGAGATGTGACTGGGAAGTTAGGCAGGGATAGATCTTGTAGGACCATGAAGGGGAGGGGATGCAATTGTGTCATTTGAGCGACAGAAACAGCTGTCAAAAGAGTCACCTAGAGTCTTAGAGGGCAGGAATCTAGGATGAATTAGTTGCAGTAAATAACGACACCGTGAGACAACGGGGCCCTCCTCGGCCTTGCCTGGCGACCTTGCTGGATGGTCAATGTCAGTTCTAGCATTCTGGGCCGTTGGCTTTGGCTCCGGTCAGGCAATGCCAAGAGGTGGTGAGCTTTCACCTCCCCAAAATCTTCCTCCCTCCCGACTCAGACACCCCAAATAAACACAATCTAAGTAAAATAAGTTCGGCAAATGCAGTTTGAGGACAAGTTCCCTAGCCCCTAGCCCCTAGCCCAACTAGGAGAGATTCTGGAAAAGCATAAGCACTCTCAAGAGGGCAGCAACAGACCCGCCAAGACCTGCAGAACTACAGCGGTCCCCGGGCCGGCGCGCGGGGGCGGAGCCGGGGGGAGGTGCGTGCGCATGCGCGGGGCCTGCCTCCCCGGCGAGGGGGTGGGGCGGCCCCCGGGGCGGGGGCTGTGACGTCAGGTGCGCGCGTGGCTCCGGCTGCGCAGGAACAGCTGGTGTCTCCGAAGGCGGCCGGCGAGCGGACGGGCTGTGGTGCTGGCGGCCAGTGGCGCCACGCTGCGGGAGCCGCCGCCGCCGCCTCGCACCGCCGCACCATGTCCGGCCAGCTGGAACGTTGCGAGCGCGAGTGGCACGAGCTGGAGGGAGAATTTCAGGAACTGCAGGTAGGGCCGGGCCACCTGGTTGGGCAGCTCTGCTACCTGCGGTGCAGTGCCTTTCCCTTCCTGCTTCCCCAGCCGGGGCGGTGGGGCCCGTCAGGGTCGGGGGTGGGGGGGTGCCCCTGGCTAGGCCCTGGGAGTTGGTCGTCCGCGTGGGCCAGCATCCTCCTATCTTCCAGCACTTCAATTCTTCACCCACTTGGGGCGCCCTGTCGTAGCCCCCCATTATCCCGCCTTCGCACCGGCTCTTTGCTCCCGCGCACCTCCTCCTCTGCAGAAAGTTGGTCTGTGGTCTCTGAGGGGAAGTTCCAGGTGTGTCATGTAAGGGAAGCCTGTGGGCACAGATATGTGCTGGGAGAACAGCCCAGCCCCCACCTCCGCAGGGGTCTCTCCTAACCCCACTCTCGGCAGCTCAACTCCTATTCTGGTGGGGCAGCTCTCTCTTCTGCAACTACATTTTAAGAGATGTGCTTGGGAGCCGTTCACCTTGAACCCCTAGGCTTTGCTCGGGGATTGGGGACCCTCGCTCAGCATCTTTGGGGCTCTGGTGTCTGTGCCCTCCTCTCTGCCGCTGCTGCAGGCTGAGTTTGGCGTTCTGGATGACATCTGTCAGTTCTGACAGCTGGGTTGCCTCCCTCGGTGATAGAGGCTGCTCCCCGCCCTCCCCCATCTGGCCCAGAACCTTACCCAGGGTGGGGTGAGGGCAGATGTAAGCAAGGCCTCTTGAGAGAATGGTATTGCCCCTGTGGGAGCCTGGCCGGAGGAGTTAATCCAAAGGAGGTTCAGAGAGGTCTCAGCTACCTACTGAGGTGACTAGAGACACCTCCTTTGAAACCTTGGGGTTGGCCGAGAGGGACTCCTGGATCATTTTTGGAGATGGGGCTTTTTCCTCTCCAGGTACTTCTCTGGAGTTGGGCTCTGTTTGCCTGAAATCATTGCACAGCCCCACCCCACTTCTTCCTATTCTGGAGCAATGACATTTTCCCTGTCCATGTAGCTCTTGTCTGCAGTTGGTTGGCCTCTTATAGTGTCTAGAGGAGGGAAGAGGAGATTGTCTGTGATGGGTCTTCTAGACATGTGGCAGTAGGCCCCAATGTTTAAAGAGGAGGGTCCTGAAGAGACTGAGCAGGAAGGTGAGGGGTGGGGGTGGGGGGGCCTCCGTTTCAGGCATGAGCAGAGGATAGGGTATCCAGAACCAGTATGCTGTTCTTGGCCTGTGCATCATGTGTGGGGTGGTGCCCTCCCCTTAAGTCCAGGGCTTGGGGCCCACCCAGTTCCCAGTGGATCCTTCTAGCTCCTGTCCCATCGAGAAGATTCAGCTGCTTCTTAATACTTTGTCCTACTGGGCTCTCAAGTCACATTCATCCTTGGAGCCATGGAAGGGGCGTTAGGGTCTGGAGTAGGAGAAGAGTTTTACTGTACCGTTTTGTTCATGAATTCCTTTCCCTTGCCCTGCCTTACACTACACGGAGTTGTCTCAACACTTCAGAGCCATGCAATTAATGCAATCAACAGCAATTAGATAACTAGTCTTGGCAGGCAGAGCTTGCAAAGGAGACGTTTGATTTGTTGTTGTGTTCTTACTTGGTATCGTTGGGGTTCAGTTGTGTGAGAGACAGAGAGCAGTTGGGGATTCTGGATTTTGTCCCGTGGTGCACAGCAAGGGTTGTATAAGGGGAAACTGTGATGTCACCTACTCAGTTCTTCAGCAGTGGAGGAATTGGAATCGACGGAGCCTTTGGGGAAGAGGGACCTTGCTGGCTTCAGGCTTTGGTGGACCACTGCTGGGTCAGAGGTCAGTGATGGATGGAAAGCCACCAAGTCCCCAGCAGCATGGGTCAAGGTCATAGAGCAAAAGCACTGTCTATAACTTCAGTTCATAGATGAGGAAGCTGAAGCTTGGGAATGCTAATGGACTCAACTGGGGTCACACAGCTCTTTTAGTGGTAAAGCTGACACTAGAACTTAGTACTTTAAATGCTTAGTTCCGATGTCTATCAGTGTGCTGGGAGTCCCTCTCTCTCTCTTCACCTCCACATCCCCCATAATGAATGCGAGAGCTTTGAACTCCTGAGCTGGAAGTCAATGGGATTTGAGGATAGTAAGTAGGGTATAGGGGCGCCTGGGTGGCTCGGTCGGTTGGGCATCCAGCTTCGGTTCAGGTCACTTTATCTCAGTTCATGGTTTCGAGCCCTGCGTTGGGCTCTGTGCTGACAGCTTGGAACCTGAAGCCTGCTTCGGATTCAGTGTCTCCCTCTCTCTCTGCCCCTGCTTGCGCTCTGTCTCTCTCTCTCTCAAAAATAAATAAACATTAAAAAAAAAATGATAAAGGAGAACGCATTTTTAAAAAAGTAAGTAGGGTGTATATTGTCATTGTGTATATGCTGGACAGACCCTCAGATATGAGACATTTATTGGGGAAAAAGGAGGTCACAACAGGTAGTCAGGTGGACAGTTTGGAACTAGAAAGGAAGGAGATATATGGATATATAGATTTTTTTTTTTTTTACTAGAAAATTCCTTTCTATCTTAATTTTCCTATATTTGCCTTAGAATCTGGGATTTTGGGGTTTCATGTTTGTGTCTCTTTGATTCTGTCTTTCTTGGGGTCATAGCTAAAGTTTCTGTGTTTCACCTCTCCTTACCTTTTTCAAATGAAGGGAGGAAAGAGGAAACCTAATTGTCAGACCCCAGAGGATTTGAAAGGTCTTTGGAATTCCCCCTCCCCCACTAAAAAAAAAAGTTATCATCTCTGGGACTTTCTAGAGGAAAGGATCTGTTTTCTTTTGACTGTGATTTGCCTCTGCCAGGGCCTCACTAGACTCAGGGGCAAGGTCAAGTGGTTATGGGGACTTTGTTTTTGGTTTGGCTCGTTAGGGTTTCAGCTATGCTGGTGAATTGAGCATTGGTCTGAGACCAACTCGTTTGGCCCTGTGGCCTGTGGTGTGACCACAGAAGGTCACTTACAGACACCATGGCAGGTGATTTAATAAGCATTTCCTGCCTTGCATCACTGGAAACCTGACCCCATCCTTCCCCGTCCAGGAAGGAGGTAGCCTGAAGAGGCCTCTCCCTAAACCTGACCTCACAGAAATACAGGGGCCTGGTAGGCCACTGTAAAGATTTTTGTTTTTTTCCTACCAATGAAATGGGCATCCCTCTGGCTGCTGTGTATAGAATAGACATGAGAGAGACGGGATAGATGCAAAAAGGCCAGTATTATTTTATCAAAGCCCTATGAAGTAGATCCTTTTATCCCATTTTACAGAGGGAAAATCATATACCCAAAGTCACATGTCTTATAAGTACTGGAGTCAGGATTCAAACCCAGGCTGCTGAATATCAGAGTCTATACTCTTTTTTTTTTAACTGTTGTTGTTGTTGTTATTTTTGAGAGAGAGAGCATGAGCAGGGAAGGGGCAGAGAAAGAGAGAGACAGAGAATCCAAAGTAGGCTCCAGGCTCTGAGCTGTCAGCATAGAGCCCAATGCGGGGCTTGAACTCACAAACTGTGCGATCATGCCCTGAGCCGAAGTCAGAGGTTTAATCGACTGAGCCACCCAGTCCCCCCAAGATAATTTAAATCTTTAAGGGAAACACAGTGACATCTGTCATATACCGCTTAAACTAACTTGGGATAGTTCCTACCTGCACGTTAAATCACACTATATTCTTATTTATTTTTTAATTTTTTTTAATGTTTATTTATTTTTGAGAGAGAGAGAGAGAGACAGAGTGCAAGCTGGGGAGGGGCAGAGAGAGAGGGAGACACAGAATCTGAAGCAGGCTCTAGGCTCCAAGCTGTCAGCCCAGAGCCCGACACGGGGCTTGAACTCACAAACTGTGAGATCATGAAGTCATGAGCCGAAGTCAGATGCTCAACCGACTGAGCCACCCAGGTGCCCCATGCTACATTCTTATTGATGATGTCATATCTTTGTGTAGTTAGGTTTTTAGCGGTCTGTGATTAAAATCAAGTATTATGTGAAAATCAATGTGGAACACAAAATGAGGGTGAGAGTGTCCAATCCAATTCCAAGGGTTAAGAATTTGTGCAGAGCACAATAGGCACACACATTCCATTAGTAAATAATTTTGGTTATTTCAGAATGAAATAAAAAAGATTTGTCAGTTTCTGAGTATTCTTTTTTCCCCAAAAGGCTACTAAGTTGTTAGGGCATAAATACTTTTCAATTATTTGGCCTGAGGACTGTGAAAAGTTTACTGAGACATCAAGAGCGTGGTGAACCAGCAAAGTTTATGAACCTTTGGTTTATGTCCTGATTGTGGTGGTGTTTACACAATTGTATATATTTGCCAGAATTCACTGAGTTGTATAACTGAAAATTGATGAATTGATATGTAAATTATACCTCAATAAAACTGATTTTTAAAAAACAGTACATGGCCTGTTACATATACCTGCTTTTTTTTTTTAAAGTTTATTTATTTATTTAGAGAGCACAAATGGGGGAGGGGCAAAGAGAGAGGGAGAGAGTGAGAATCCCAAGTAGGCTCCGCACTGTTATTGTAGAGCCCAATGTGGGGCTCAAACTCACAGACCATGAGATCATGACCTGAGCCAAAGTTGGACACTTAACTGACCAAGCCACCTGGGCACCCTACATATATCTCATCTCCTAACCCTTTCACAGCTGAGGAAACTGAGGTACAAAGAGATTACATAACTTAGCTAAGAAGTGGCAGACTCTGGATATGAAGAGTTAGGCTCTCCGGACTCCCAAACGTCTGACACACATGTCTAGGACCCTCACTTACTGCTCCTGTATCAGACATCACTAATCAATCCTGCCATGTGACATCCTGGCATGTGACTTGGAATATTTTCCAGTATAGAATTGACACAGTGTAGGTGAAGTCATCTTGCCATCCTTACTGTTTTCATGGTGATGAGTCTTAGGTAGGTATACTCAGCATCCAGAAATCTTTATTTGAACTGGATTCCTTGGAAAGAAAACCATATGAAAGTAATCTCTCAAAAGCTTACCACTAGAGAGAAGCACAGCTATCAGGCACCACATTTCGGTGGTGGCCGTGGCTCTGTTGCAATGTACTGGGTTGCCCACCAACTCGCAATGCTCCCGGGCCGGAGCTCTATCTGAAAATGCCATGAGGTTCCATTGCTGGCAGTTCTTGCAATAAATGCTGGCTTGGGCTGTGACTTCCCAGTTCTGGATCTTACGATTCAGCCACGCTGTGTTAATCAGGCATTTCCAGATGTTTCACAACCATGCTGGGACTTGGAGTCATTAACCTCATCTTCCCACTGGGGCAGAGCTTGGGGCCTCAGAGAACAGGAAAGGCAGCAGATTGCCTACGCCTCCAATGGAAACTCGCTTGTTTGTCTCCTGTACGTGGTATAAAAGGATGGTAATTACTGTGTAGGAAAGAAGGTATAGGCATTCCAGCTCATAGAGCCAATGTTAGTGCTTCTCTCTCTCTCTTTTAATCCATTCTACATGTTTAGAAGCAATACATATCCACCAAGTTAAAAATTCAAATAGAGATGTACAAGAATTCTCAGAAAACTTGTTTATAACAGCTAAACGCTGGAAACCTAAATGTTCTTCAGAATGGATTATTCCACTGAACATCCATAGAGTAAGGTGCAATGAGCAGAATGAATAAACTGGAACTACATGTGTCAACAGGGATAAATGTTTTTAAAAGAAGAGCAACATTGAATGGAAAGTTGCAGAGACGTACATATAGTATGACGTGTATGATAAAGTTAAAAAGCATTCAGAACAATACCATGTATTGCTTGCTGATACATATATATATAGTACAAGGGAGTGATATGGGCCAGATTCAGTAGGGTGGAGATTGGGGGAGGGGGGCTGGTGAGAAGCAAATGACTCTCCCTGAAGGATGTCACTGAAAGAAGTTTAAGGAAGGGGCTGTTTACAGAGGTGTGGTGGTTTAAGAGTGAGGCCCCTAGAGCTGGGGCCAGTCCTGTTCTAAAGGGGCAGAGGGAAGGGGGGACCATCACCAGAGCTTGGCCAAAGTCTGTTGCTGGGGAAGAGATGCTGCAGGATAGGAGCTGTGATGGTTGAAGGCTGCAGTAAAGCAGAAAGGAGGCAGAAGGAATAAATACCCCAGTTTCTCTCTCCTCCCACTGTGCATCCATTGGCTAAACCCAAGTAGGAGGCAGGGCAAGGGAGTCTGGGAGATGCAGTCCGTAGGGGTCAGCCTCGTAGGGCACAGAGAAAGACAGGATTGATCTGGGGTGGGCATGGGGGCAGGAATAACCAGCAGAGGGGTCCCCCTCTTTGGGGGCAGAGGATAGGGATACCATATAGAAAGTATACATAGGTGCTTTTAACTCTCTTGCACTATTATTTCCTTTTGCTAATGTTTATTTTTGAGGGAGGGAGGGGCAGAGAGAGGGGGACAGGGGATCTGACAGCAGAGAGCCCGACAAGGCAGTCAAACTCACAAGCCATGGTGAGATCATGATCTGAGCCAAAATCAGATGCTTAACCAACTGAGTCACCCGGGTGCCCCAACTATTATTTCTGTCTTTTTTTTCTTTTTAATGTTTATTCATTTATTTAAAAAAATTTTTTAATGTTTATTTATTTTTGAGAGAGAGAGAGAGAGAGAGCGCGAACATGAGCAGGGGAGGGGCAGATTAAGAGGGAGACAGAATCTGAAGTAGGTTCCAGGCTCCGAGCTGTCGGCACAGAACCCGATGCGGGGCTTGGACTCACACACAGGCTGTGAGATCATGACCTGAGCCGAAGTCGGATGCTTAACTATGCCACCCAGGCACCCCTATTCATTTATTTTTGACAGAAAGAGTGTGTGAGTGGGGGGAGGGAAGAGAGAGAGTGAGAGACATGGGATCTGAAGCAGGCTTAGAGCTGTCAGCACAGAGCCCAATGTGGGGCTTGAACCCAAAAACCATGAAATCATGACCTGAGGTGAAGTTGGCTGCTTAACCAACTGAGCCACCCAGGTGCCCCTCCCCCAACTATTATTTCTTAAACTGGGGGTGAGAATATGGGTGTTCATGTTTATTTTTCACTAATTATATGATTTTCTTTCTTTTTTTGTATGCCTGAAATATTTCATAGTAAATAAGCAGGAGACCAAAAAGTAACCCAACAGTACCAAAAGGCTTATAAAGAAAAGCAGCTCTGGGGTGCCTGACTGACTCATTCAGAAGAGCATACAATTTTTGATATCAGGGCTGTGAGTTCAAGCCCCACGTTGGGTGTAAAGATTAAATAAATAAAACTTAAAAAAAAAAAAAAAAAAGGAAAAACAGCTCTATAGGTTCACTGTCAGTCACTTACATGATCATGACCATGCAAATATTATTTCCTGCTGAATCGATTATTGTACTATGCTTGTGTTTTCTCTTTTAGATATTTTGATTAAATTTATATAGTTAGCATTTGATTCTTTACTGGCAATGTTTGCTTATAATTATTCTCTTTTTTCTCCTTTAAAGCTCCATCCTTGGATAGTCTGTCAAATGTGTTTCTTTTCTTTGGCCTTGAACTAGACAGTTAGGGGGTGGGGGTTTGCTTTGTACTCCCAAATGGAGTACTTTCTTCTGCAGCTGCTTGTCTGCTTTGGTGCCCCCAGCATTCTGGGTTATTTTTAGAGGTCTCAACTTGATGTGGGAGTCAATCACATTTAATAAGCTGGTACTCCCTGCACCCTATGCTGAGAGCGGACTCACAGTGTTTGGTGTTTCCCCTGTTCCAATCCACTGCAGCCAAGTTTAGAAACAAAAATAGTGATTTGGCAGTTTGTCATTTTCTTTAGAAGTTAAACATATATTTACCATATGACCAGCAATTCCATTCCTGGGTATCTACCCAAGAAAAATGAAAATCTGTCTTTGCAGAAAGATTTGTACATATTCATGGAAGTATTATTTATAATGGCAAAAGAGTGGAAATAACCGAAATGTCCAATGACAGGTGAATGGATAAACAAAATGTGGTGCATCTGTACCAAATTTTTATTGTTAAGTAGCAATAGAAACAGTAATACGTGCTTCTGCCTACTGTCCATAAGTACAACCATCCTGCGAAACCTTTCATAAGCCAAACTGGCATAAAGCAGAGAGTATCCCTTGTTTTCTGAAAGTTTGAGTTACACCACTTTGCTTTTACGACAGACTTCCATTAGTACCTGTTTTCGCTAACCAAAAGAAATCCGAGGAGGAATTTCACTTTTATGGAAAAAAGAAAGCCATTACTTTACTAACAGAGGTCTTTCATAGAAGCAGTAACGTAATGAGACAGAGATACTTGTGTGTGCTACAATGTAAATAAACCTCAAAAACGTGATGCTGAGTAAAAGAAGCCAGACACAAGACCACATATTGTATGATTCCATTTATATGAAATATCCAGAAGAGACAAATCTGTAGGGACAGAAGGTGGGTTAGTGGTTGCCATTGGGGAGTGACTGCTGTCATAGACATGAGGGATCTTACTGGGTGGTGGAAATGTCCTCAAGCTGGATGTGATGATAGTTGCATAACTTGGTAAATGTATAAAAATCACTGAATTGTACATGTAAAATGAGTGAGTTTTATGATATGTGAATCATACTTCAGTAAAGTTGTTAAAAAAGGATGGTTTATCTGTTTCTACCAAATTCTTGGTTTGGTAGAAAAACACGCAATTTGACTGTCCAGAGATCTGCATTTTTAGGTGCCCATTTAGTTACTGGCTTGATGAAGGATTCATTCAATGAGGCTCCGGGTCTTGTTTTTAGCATCTTTAGGATGATGATAGTGCCCAGGGCAAGAGGCTGGTAATCCTGAGTCCGAGATTTGTGGCTTCTCTTCTTACCTTGTATGGTTAACTTTGCCCAGAAGGAAAACTCTGTTCTTATGCATTTTTGTTTGTTTATTTAGTGTGTGTGTGTGTGTGTGTGTGTGTGTGTGTGTGTGTGAGAGAGAGAGAGAGAGAGAGAGCGAGAGAGAGCGAGAGAGAGCGAGAGAGAGAGAACATGAGCAGACGAGCAGGGGAGGGGCAGAGAGAGAAGGAAAAGGAGAGAATCCCAAGCAGGCTCTGTGCCATCAGCACAGAGCCCAGTGCACGGCTCGAACTCCCAAACCTTGTGAGATCACAACCTGAGCTGAAATCAAGAGTCTTATATACTTAACGGACTGAACCACCCAGATGCCCCTGTTCTTAGGCATTTTAATCTAGATTCTGACATTTGCTTCTGAAATGAAGACATTCAATTCAAACTGGCAAAGCTAAACAGACTAAAACACCATTTGTTTGCATATGTAATTGGGAGGTCAAAGGTAAACTGACCATCTAGGGGCTCAAATAAATGAACCCTTGGGGCTCAGCCTTCTTCTACCTCTCTGCCCTGTTTTCCCATCAGTTGGATCCGTGCTGAAGCAAGACGGCCCCATTCGCTCTGGGCTCAAATGAGCTCTTCTTCCTTCAAACTAGTGGAGGAAGAACTCTTGTTCAGCAGTTCTTATGAAATCCCACCCCCCCCCCCCACCCCCCCAACTGAGTTTTGCTGGTTTTGAATGCCTGTCTCTGAATCAGCCTGCTTGGGTCAGGAGGCTAATGTTCTGATTGGCCAGCCTGGGTCATATGCCCTGAAACCTGGGACAGGTTCAACCTCATTCCTAGTCACATTTCAATAACTGAGTGTGGGGGAGGGATAGATCTCCAAAGAAACTGTGGAGACATTAACCAGAAGGGGAATAGCTGCGTAGTTGGCAAAAACAACAGAAAGCTTCCATATGGTGACCAGTTCTATTTGAGGCCACAGGTTCAGGGTTGACTGGATGAAAGGCAGGTTTGGAGATTGGATTGCTGCATTGTGGTTCATCTTGCTCCTGGAAAAAGCATCTGAAAGCACAGGTTTAATTGAGGGTCTTCTGGAGACAGGTGCAGAGGACAGCCAGGGATTCCAAGGGAGGACAAGAGTTACATCCCACCATCTGACCTCCCAGAACCACTCTGTGGACAATGCATCAAGAGATAGCTGTTAGGAAATGGTGTAGCTGCTGTGGAAAATGGTATGGTAGTTCCTAAAAAATATATTAAATGAATTACTATTTGGTCTAGCAAACCCACTTCTGGGTATATACCCAAAAGAATTGAAAACAGGGACTCAAAACAGATGCTTATATACCCATGTTCATAGTAACATTATTATATGTCTATATATCTATATATATATATAGATATATAGATATATATCTATATATATATATATATCTTCTCTGTCTCTCTCTCTCACGTGCGCATACCTTCTCTCTCTCTCTCTCTCTCTCTCTCTCTCACGTGCGCACACACACACACAATGGAATATTACTCAGCCATAAAAGAATGAAATGTTGCCATTTGCACCAATGTGGATGGAGCTAGAGAGTATAATGCTAAGTGAAATAGGTCTGTCAAAGAAATATACCGTATGCTTTCACTCATGTAGAATTTAAGAAACAAAACAAATGAGCAAAGGGAAAAAAGGAGAAATCAAGAAACAAACTCTTAATTATTAGAGAACAAACTGATGGTTGCCAGAGGGGAAGGGAGTGAGGGGATGGGTTAAATAGGTGATGGGGATTACGTAGTGCGCCTGTGATGGCACTGGGTGATGTATGGAATTGTTGGATCACTATATTGTACACCTGAACTAATAGAATACTGTATATTAAGTAACTGGAATTTTTAAAAATGTAATCATGTATTCCCCCATCCCCCAAAAAACCCTGCATTTTTTCCCCCAAAGTGTTTCTGAGATGTCAGACCTAAATTATGAAGAACTAGAAGGGTCCACATGTATGATTCAGTTAAACTTATCCGGTTCTTTTTTTTTTTTTAATTTTTTTTTTAATGTTTATTTATTTTTGAGAGAGACAGAGACAAAATGTGAGTGGGTTAGGGGCAGAGAGAGAGGTAGACGCAGAATCCAAAGCAGGCTCCAGGCTCTGAGCTGTCAGCACAGAGCCTGACGCGGGGCTTGAACCCACGGACTGCGAGATCATGACCTGAGCTGAAGTCAGACGCTCAACTGACTGAGCCACCCAGGTACCCGTTTGTTTGTTTGTTTGTTTGTTTGTTTGTTTGTTTGTTTTTTAAGGACAATATATGGTTCTACTTATCTAAGGTATCTGGGAGAGTAAAATTTATTATTTTTTAATTAAAAAATTTTTATTTTATTTATTTTATTTTTTTATTTTTTATTTTTATTATTTTTTTAACTTTTATTTATTTTTGAGACAGAGAGAGACAGAGCACGAACAGGGGAGGGTCAGAGAGAGAGGGAGACACAGAATCTGAAACAGGCTCCAGGCTCTGAGCTGTCAGCACAGAGCCGGACACGGGGCTCGAACTCACGGACCGCGAGATCGTGACCTGAGCCGAAGTCGGCCGCTCAACTGACTGAGCCACCCAGGCGCCCCCCAAATTTTTTTTAATTTTTAACGTTTAGTTATTTTTGAGACAGAGAGAGAGCACGAACAGGGGAGGGGCAGAGAGAGAGGGAGACCCAGAATCTGAAATGGGCTCCAGGCTCTGAGCTGTCAGCACAGAGCCTGACGTGGGGCTCGAACTCACGGACTGTGAGATCATGATCTGAGCCGAAGTCGGACGCCCAACAAACTGAGCCACCCAGGCGCCCCTGGGAGAGTCAAAATTTTTTTTTATTTTTATTTTTAACATTTATTTATTTTTGAGACAGAGAGAGAGCATGAACGGGGGAGGGGCAGAGAGAGAGGGAGACACAGAATCAGAAGCAGGCTCCAGGTTCTGAGCCATCAGCCCAGAGCCTGACGCGGGGCTCGAACTCACAGACTGCGAGATCGTGACCTGAGCCAAAGTCGGACGCCCAACCGACTGAGCCACCCAGGCGCCCCAGGGAGAGTCAAATTTATAGAGAAAGTAGGATGGTGGTTGCCAGGGTCTGGGGATATAGAAAATGGGAGTTATTGTTTGATGGGTTTGGAGTTTCAGTGGGGATGATGAAAAAGTTCTGGAGATGGATGGTGGGGATAGCTGCCCAATGATGTGAACATATCTAATGCCACCAAATTGTACACTTAAAATAATTAATAGTTTTTTTTTAATTAAAAAATTTTTTTAATATTTTAATTTATTTTTGGGAGAGAGCATGAGCGGGGAAAGGGGAGAGAGAGGGAGACGCAGAATCCAAAGCAGGCTCTAGGCTCTCAGCTGTCAGCACAAAACCTGACATGGGGCTTAAACCCACAAACTGTGAGATGTGAGCCCGACTTCGGACCTGAGCTGAAGTCCGAAGCTTAACCGGCTGAACCACCCAGGCACCCCTACACTTAAAATAATTAAGAGGGTAATTTTTAAGATGTGTCTTATATAAATCAAAAAAATTTTTAAAAATTTTAATGGTTAAAGTGGTAAATATTATATATATTCTACCGCAGTTAAAGAGAGAAAGAGGCAGGTTTCTGGAGGAAAATTAGGATCCAAGAGATGAATTGGTAAATGTTCCTGCTGCTTGTGGGACTGGCATGAGGGTAGAATCAGCAGAGTCTGAGCATGGGCGAGGAATGCCCTGGGAGTGGAGCATATGTCACACTAAGGGCCTTGTTTCTGACTCCCTCCTCCCCTTCCCCCCACCCCATGTTGTCCTCCTCGTAGCTGGCAAATCCTGAGCCTGGAGCTGGAGACAAGAGTAGACCAGATGTATGGTCTCCAATATAGGATCTCCCCTGGGAAGTGGTTCTAGCTGATGGCAGAGAGAGACAGAGAGAGAGAACCAGAGGGGAGCAGGAGTGACTCCATATGCCTGGGGACAAAATTGTGGGAAGGCTCGCCGACTTCCTATCCCTACCCAGTCTGATGCCATAGCATTGAGCAGAAAATATCACCAGCAGAGCTTTAGACAAGTGCCTGTAGAAAAGTAGATGTCAGGGGCGCCTGGGTGGCGCAGTCGGTTAAGCGTCCGACTTCAGCCAGGTCACGATCTCGCGGTCTGTGAGTTCGAGCCCCGCGTCAGGCTCTGGGCTGATGGCTCGGAGCCTGGAGCCTGTTTCCGATTCTGTGTCTCCCTCTCTCTCTGCCCCTCCCCTGTTCATGCTCTGTCTCTCTCTGTCCCAAAAATAAATAAAAAACGTTGAAAAAAAAAATTAAAAAAAAAAGAAAAGTAGATGTCATTGAGTGTTGTTGAGGTGTGGACAACTGTCATACACTGTGGATGGGAGTGTAAATTGGTAGAGCCACTCTGTGGGCAGTTTGCCAAGATCTATTAAAACTAAAACCAAGGCTGTACACTCTGACCCAGCAATCCTTCTTCTCTGCCCTAGAGAGATGCTTGTGTGTATGCCCAGGGAGGCAGCGCAAAGATGTTATTCAGTGTTGCATTGTTGGTTATAGGCAGAGACTAGAAATGACCTACATATCCAGCAATAGGAGAGTGGCTCAATAAACTGTAGCATATCCATAGCATAGCAGTAAAAAGAATGAAGTATGTGTATCCATATATTCTTATGTTGGTGGAGCTTCAAGACATATTGTGGAGTGAGAAAAGAAAGTTGTAGAATTGTATCTATATTCTGATACTTTTATGAAATTTTTAAAAATCAAAAATATGTGTGTTAGGGTCTAAGCTATGCTGCTGTAACAAAGAGATCCCCAAATTTAGAAGAAGGAAAAAAAAGGCTTAAATGAGGTAGCTTCTTTCTCACCTAACAGTCCAAAGGGAGTGTGGTCCAGGGTAAGTGGTGTTCAGTTTTGTGTTGCTATATGAAACAGCGGTGATTACATTTTGCTTATGGATTCTGTGGCTCAGGAGTTTAGACAGGGCCATGGAGTGGCTTGACTGTGCTCTGTGATGTCAGAGGCTTTAGCTGGGAAGACTTGAATGGCTGGGAGTAACTTACATGGCTGTGGCTAGAATCATCTGGAGGTTTCTTTACCCATGCATCTAAATGCCTGAGCTGGAATGACAAGAACCTTTGTCTTAGTTGGGACTATTGCTCAGAGTGCCTACATGTGACTTCTCTATGTGGTTAGGATTTCCATACAACATGGTGGCCTCAGAGTAGTTGAACTGTTTGCTCTAAAAGCAGATGTTCCAGCAAAAAAAGGCAGAAGCCACATGGCCTTCCATACGTATTCTCAGAAATTGTCATATTGCCCCTGCCATATTTTATCTGTCAAACCAGCCACAAGCCTGTTTGTATTTAAGAGGAGGGAACAGAGATCCCACCTCTTTATGTGAGGAGTGCCAAAGGGTGGGCATTCTGTTTTAAAACCATCACAGGTGGGAAGCTCTGTCACATGAGGTCACCCAAGGTTGGTTTGGCTGGGGAAGGGACATTGGGCTTTGCCATTGACATGTGGCTTCCATTTCTGGTTTCAAAGTAACTGCACCTGTTGTCGTCATATCCCAGCCAGGGAAAGGGACAGTGGAGGGCAAGCATCTCCTTATAAAAATGTGGTTCAGAACTTGTATACGTCACTTCTACCTGCATCCCTTTGGCTCTTAGTCCTGCTGCTACACACAGCCACAAGGGAGGCTGGGAAATGTCTGTTACTGAGCAGCTACGTGCCCAGCTACAACTCAGTGTGGTCCTGTTTCTAAAGGAAGTAAAGGAGAATGAGTATTAGGAACAATTAATTTTTGCAACAGCGTGTATTTTTCATAAATATGTGTATATATTTGTGTGCATATGTATAGAAATAGGCCTATGTAGAATACAGAAATACATAAATAGACTGCAGTCTGAAAGAATACATAGAAAAAGGTCTAGAAGAAACTAGTAACAGTAGTTACCCCTGGAGAAGGGGGAGAAGACAGGATGGGGGATATTCATAGCTGACTGTAGCTGTAGCTGTAGTGTTTTAATTTTTAACGAGGATAATGTCTTCATGTTTTACCTTGAAATTAAATATTAATTTAAGCCCAGGAGGGCCTGGTGAGCATCTGGCTGCTGATGTTGCAGTCTTGGTCTTATCTTTCCGTAGTGGGACCCAGCACCAAAGAGAGCCAGGAGGTAGCATGGCCCTTAATCTCCCAGGAGACTCAGCTGGTGTTTCAGGGGACTTTTGGTCCAGAGGCCCCACATTCTCAAAGTCTGTGTACTCTATTTGGGGTATTTCTGCCCCCATCCTTCCTGTCCAGTCCTAGAGGGTTTCCTTTGTTACTAGCAGATTAGTTGAACATAGAGGGCTGTTTGGGCACTGAGGAATTCAAAAATGAATAAATTACAGCCTCCTTCTGTACAGATTACTTGTTCATTACAGATAGGAAGCTGGTCACTGTAAGTGGAGAAAGCAGTGGACAGAGACTTTCCCAGGCAATCAAAGTTAACATCACAGACACTGTGTCCCTCCTGATAGGAGACACTGAGGACACAGAGTCACTCTAATGGCATTTCTGTCCCAAATGCATAACCAAAGTCCATTCATGAGGAAATACCTGACAAACTCAGATGGGGGGACATTCTTCAAAACAACTGGACTGAACCCTTTTAAAATGTCCATGTCATGAAAGACAAAGGAAAGTTGAGGAGCTGTTGTAGACTGAAGGAGTCTAACGAGATACAATGATTTGATCATTGTACTGTGAATGTGTAAGAGAATGTCGTGTTCTTAGGAAATATGCACTGAAGTATTTAAGAGTAAAGAAGCATGTTGTCTACAGTCAACTCCCAAATGGTTTAGAAAGGAGTAGGCAAACTTTTTTGGCAGAAAGGCTAGGTAATGAGGATTCTAGGCTGTGGCGGGCCATATGGTCTGTGTCACAACAACTCGCTCTGCTGATGTAGCGCCAGAGTAGCCACGACAATATGTAAATGAACGGGTGTGGCTGTGCTCCAATAAAGTTTATTTATGGATAGTGAAATTTCAATTTCATATACTTTTCACGTGTCATGAAGCATTCTTCTTTTGAGTTTTTTCAACCAGGCAAAAATCATTCTAGCTTACTGTCCATACAAAATCTGGTGGCTGGATTTGGCCTGTGGGTTATAGTTCACTGATGCCTGAAATAGAAGAACGCACACACACACGATAAAGCAAATACGTATGGCATAATGCTAACCGTAAATCTGGGTGAAGGGTACAGGGGAGTTCTTTTTATTCTTCTTACAGTTCTTTAGCAAGTTTGGAATTATTTTAAAGTAAAAAGTTAGGGGCACCTGGGTGACTCAGTCGTTGAGTGCCCGACTCTTGGTTTCAGCTCAGGTCATGATCTCATAGTTTGTGGATGCGGGCCCCATGTCGGGTTCTGTACTGTCAGTGTGGAGCCTGCTTGGAATCCTCTCTCTCCCTCTTTCTTTGCCCTTCTCCTGCTCGAGTGCTCTCTCTCTCTCAAAAAAATAAATTAAAAACAAGAAAATGTTTAAAATAAAATAAAAAGTTAAATAAATAGCATGATTTTCCTCCCTGGGGGGCCCAGGAAGGAGAGGTTGAGGATACTGTGTAAATTCGGGGGAACAAACCCTCTCATCTCAGGGCCAAGGGAGACTTGCTCATAGTGTTCTTTGATGATGTTCCTCACTGTTATTTGTTCACTTCACTGCCTTCACTTCTTCCTTATTTTCTGGCTTAACTGTCATGTCTAGAGACCCCACTTGGCAGATGTGAGAGTTTGGGCTCTGGCCTCATCCTTTAACTGTCCCCTTTTTCTCTCCCTCTGCTAAATACATTTCACCACCACCCAAGAAAACAGATGCTTTAAATATGTTCATTGGGTTATTGTTTTTTTAGTGTCATGGTCCCTGTCCCTAATAGTTTCCTCCAAATTGTTGGTGTTTGTCTTAGATTATCAGAACTCTAGAGGGAAAGGGTTGTTTCTCTGCATATGTTGGGGTGTAATGTTGGGGGAGGTGCCCTGTGGCAGTGTGATGGAGAAGTTACTGTGTTCATTCTTCCTGCACTGGGAAGTCTCTTGTATTTCCCCTGGCCTTATGGCCCTGAATGTTTATTTCCAGATACTGGCTTTATTGGAGTGGCTGTGCCTGGGGAGGCACTAGCTGGGAGGGCTAGCTTTATGGGAAGAGGTATGTCCTTTTAGTTGACTTAGCAAGAACTCTCTTCATTGCTAGGATCAGAAACCCAACTCAGATTGGCCTAAGTGAAAAGGAATTTATTAATTCATATAATGAAGAGCATTACATTCAGACCTGGTTAAATCTAAGGGCTGAAATGATGCTGTGAGAATGCTGTCTTCTACCCTGTTGCAATTATATTTGTGTTTGGCTTCATTTGCTCTGCAGCCCCAGGTGTACTTTCTACCAGATTAGCAAACCCAGAAGGAGGGCGTTTCTAAACCAATACTTCAGCCAAAGTCCCCAGACTGACCTCATTGGCCCAAATAAGCCACGTGTCTGCCTCTGAGCCAGTCAGTGGCCAGGGGATTGGAGGATACTGATTGGCCAGACCTAGGTCACGTGACTGCTCCCGGCTTGGAGACTCTTAGCTCTAGTCAAACCAACTGGACCAAGAATTGACAAGAGGTGGCCTCTCAAAGGCATTATTTGGTTGCCTTTGCCATTAGGAAGGATAGAACCTGTCTAGGGAAAAAAAACAAAAACAAAAAAACGGTTCCTTGCCATGCTGCCTTTCCTAATTCCAGCCCCAGTTTTGTAAGCCACATCTCTGATAGTGGTAGTTGTATCATCTCAGCTGCCAAACTGACTTCCCTAGTCATGTCCTATGATACAAACTATGAAAAACGTTCCATTCGTGTTCTCCCATACACCCTGCTTGGGGTCTCTATCCCTCAGGAAACCCACAGGATCTACAGGCAGAAGCTGGAGGAGCTGACTTCACTCCAGACTTTATGTAGTGGCTCTATCAACAAGCAGAAGACGCGACTAAAGGACTTGAAGCACACACTCCAGAGGTAGGTGAGGCTGCAGCGCCCCTGGTTTTAAGGGCTAGAAACCCAACTCAGCTGTCTTGAGCAGAGAATGGAAATTTTAGTGGAAAAATCCCAGGAGTAATTTCAGACATCACTGGATCCATGGGTCAAAAGATGTTTTTAGGATTTTTCCCCCCTCTGAATTCTGCCTTCCTCTAGATTGGCTTCACTCTGAGGCCGACTGTCCCGTTATGGTCACCGAGATGGCCACCAGCAGTGCCAGACTTGTGTCTTCCAGCCATACTTCCTATTGGTTTGGTTACCCCAGCAGAATAACTTGTTTTTCCAGCAAGAGTTCTGGATGTGATCCTCATTAGCTGGAATTGGTCACGTGCCCATTTGTGAACTAATCACTGAGACTCTGGTTAGGCAAGACTAGGTCATAGGCTTAGTTTATGGACCTGGGGAATGGGACAGCCTTACTTGAACTATATGGAAGGGGAAAGAGGATGAGAGAGAGTTCCCTAGAGGAAAGTTGTTATAGGTCTCTGGTGTAGGTGGTGGGAAGTCTGGTATCCCCGGGGGGGACATACTTAAGCTCATGATTTAGTTCAGTTCTTGAGGCCACGATCATATGTCCACTTTCCGATTGATCCTCACGTCCTCATGGTTTGGAAATTGCTCTCATCCCTCATAGGTGAAGGAGCCCAGTGAATGCTGTGATCCCCAGGCAGGCAGGGAGACTGAGGCTCTGAGTGGCTTATCCCAGTATACTTAGCTGGGATTCCATATCATAGTGTGTAACTCCTGGTCCATTTTTCCCTTCCCTTGTGGACAGTTTTTGCAAAGGTTGCTGGTTATATCTCTAGCCTTGGCTGACCATTTTGGAAATGGAGGCCCATTAGTCATGGAGTAGAGTATGGATGGTTCCATGTAATGATATCACCACTCTTGGAAAAACACATCTTACTGATGGTAAGATTCAATAGTCTTCATCAGGCTAGGATTTTTCAACCTTGGCACTGTTGACAGTTCTGCTGCAGGGTCTGTCCTGTGCATTATGGGATGTTTAGCAGCATCCCTCGCCTCTATCCCTGTTTGACAAACAAAATATTCCTAGACATTGCCAAGTGTTTCCAGTTGAGAACCATTGGGTTAGAAGGTTGACCCATGAGGGTGCCTACTATTCTGAGAGTGTGTCCACTGACTTGTTTTTCTAGTTTTATAGTTAAATATCACCAAAGAATAACAGACCATGATCATTTAGCTGCTTTTACATTTAAAGCACTTTCCTGTCTGCCCTTCTCATAATCAGGCTATTCTTCTAGAATAGTAAGAAGTATGGTATTGCCTGTAGAGTCCATCGAGCTCATACTTGAGTATCAAGGACCATTCTAAATGTGTTGCTTTGCTTGTGCTCACTTAATCCTCACAACAGTATTGTCCATGAGGTAGGCCTGATGCTACTCCTGATTTTCAGGTATGGAAAATAAGGCAGGGAGGTTAAAGAACTTTCCCAAGGTCACAAGACTAGCAGGGACCCAGTGTCAAACCCACAGGGTGCAGAGGGAGAATTGAGGTTACAAGAAGCATTGAGATAGAAAGATGGGAGGGCAGTGCCCAGAGCTCCCGGATTCTTCCTCCAGTCTGAGTAACACGGCTGCTTCTCCTATGCCCACACTTCTGACCAAACAGGTACAAGCACCATGCGAGTTGGGAGGAGGCAGAGCTCATCCAGCAGATGAGTGCCAACATCAAGGAGCGGCAGAATGTCTTCTTCGACATGGAGGCCTACCTGCCCAAGAAGAATGGGTAGGAACTGGAAACATATCCCACCCCTGCTGCAGGCAGATGCACAGGCCTAGAATACCTGGTCTGTGTGACTCCCACCTCCCTGTGGGGGCTTGAGGTTGAGGAGAAAGAAGGGAAGCAAGGGCAACAAAGAAAAGGAAGTTTCCTTATGTGTTCCTCCATGGAACAGGCGGGGATCTCAGAGTGAACTTCCTGGGAGGGCTTTGGCAAGGAACTAGATGTAAGATCTCGTTTCTAGCACTGGCCGCATGCCTGGGGCCACCCAAGGTCCAGAGGAAAGTTTTCTCCCAAAAAACAAACATTTATTTATTTATTTTTATTTTAAATTTCAGTATAGTTAACAGACAGCATTATATTAGTTTCAGGTATACAGTATAGTGATTTAATTCCATACATCACCCAGTGCTCATCACCTCAAGTGCACCCTTAATCCCCTTACCTATTCCCCACCCCCCCTCTGGTAACCATTAGTTTTTTTTCTCTGTAGTTAAGAGTCTGTTTCTTGGTTTCTCTCTCTCTCTCTCTCTCTCTCTCTCTCTCTCTCTTTCCCTTTGAGAACAAACATTTATTGAGTGCCTGCTGTATGCCTGGCATTGTGCTGGGGGCTCTTGAATTGTCTACAGCTTGGTGAGTCGGACCCAGATATCTGAATTCTACAAGGTTCAGAGACATAGCGGGTGTTTTGCTCAGGTGGCGCAGCCCAGGTTTGGATGTGAATACCCTGACTCCAGAGCTTGTGTTCTTTCCGTCTTCCTCCTTCGGAGAAGTCCCATCTCCTCCCTCAAGTGACATCACTCCCACCTGTTCCAGAGCGAGCGAGATCGAACAGCATTGTATCAAAACCTGATGCGGGCTCCCAAGTGTGCTCCCATCACTTCTCTCTGCCCTTTTTCCTGGTTTGGCCTAACTCAAAGTCAGAGCCCCTGTCAGGAGACTACTAGCCCTTTCACATTTGAAGTCATTCTTCTTGGCTTTTTTTTTTTTTTCTTTTTTTGGTGCCAAATTTGGTGAAAATCTCCCTAAGTTGGATGGTGATAATTTTCCATAGAATGAAACAGCATGACCCTCTTTTACAATGTGGCTCAGATCCTCTTTCCAAGCTCCAGTCTCCTCAGTCCTCCGTGCATTTTACACCAGTTGGCAATCTTTGGATTACAAATGTCCAAAAACCCAACTCAAAGTGCTTAAGAAAAAATAGGGGATTTATTGGCTCATGTAACTAAAAGGTCCAGATGTTGCTGTGGGTCTGGCCAGATCCTGCTGCTCAAATGATACTGTTAGGCTCTCTCTCTCTCTCTCAGTGAGCTTTCATTTTACTCTCTCTGCCAGTGTGTTTAGCTGGCCGGGGTTGCTCTGGGTTTGCATTCTGCCTGCTTAGCAATCCCAGTAAAGAAAGCATCTTTGTTTCTTAGTAGTTCTGGGAAAAATCCCAGGACCGAGTATTATTGGCCTGTGACCAGTGTGTCCCATGACCATTATTGACCCAATCGGGGATGCACTGCTTTGATCAGCTAAGCCTGGCTCATGTGCCTTACCTTAGGGTCTGGGAGGAAAAGAGACTCTCTTTCAGGAAGTAGGGACTATATTGCTAGGCAAAAAACAACAGATGTTCTTTTCACATCTCTGCTTCAGTTACACCAGACTGGAAATGCCCCCTAGCACTTACTCATAGCTAGAAAGAAGACTCCTCTTTTCTCTTTTCTCCTCTCAGCCTTCTACTCATCCTTCAAAGCCCAGTTCAGATGTTAATCACCTCAGTGAAGCCTTTCTAAAACCCCCTCTCCCTCTGCGGAATTAACCCTTATGAGATTTCATACATAACCTTTTATTTACACTTTTATTGGTGCATGAGAGTACAGGCTATTTTGTAACAAAAGCCCAATGATACAAGAGCTCAAACAAGCTGGAGGTTTCTGTCTCAAACATAACAGTCCAGAGGTGAGTGGGCCAAGAGTGGTGGGCTCGTGGGGTCATCTAGGGACTCAGGGTCTTTCCAGCACCAACTCACTGCTTCACCACCCTTCAGAGAGTTGTCCTCATCTGCATGAGCAGAGCTGGCGCGCACCATCACATCCTCAGGAAGTGGGGAAGAGTCAGGGAGTAGAGGGCAAGCAGATAACTTTATACGCAAAACAAAACAAAACAAACAATATTTGCCATTTCCCAGTGGAGCCAAAAACATAGATATTCAGTAACCCAGAAATTCCGCTCCTGTCTGCATAGCCAATGGAAGTGAGCACTTCTGTCCTCCAAAAGACACGTGTAAGAGTGTTGACAACAAAGACGCCAGACACAAAGGCTACATATTACACAAGTCTTTTTAGAAATCTTTTTTTTTTTTTTTTAGTATTTATTTTTGAGAGAGACAGAGATACAGAGCATGATCAGGGGAGGGGAGAGAGAGAGAGAGAGAGAGAGAGAGAGAGAGAGAGAGAGAGAGAGAGAGAGAGAGAGAGAGAGAGAGAGAGGCAGGCTCCAGGCTCTGAGCTGTGAGCACAGAGCCCGACGTGGGGCTCGGACTCATGAACGGTGAGATCATGACCTGAGCTGAAGTTGAACGTTTAACCAACTGAGCCACCCAGGCGCCCCCACACGAGTCTTTTTATATGAAATGTCCAGAACAGGCAAATCCGTAGATGTAAAGTAGGTTAGTGGTTGCCACATGCTGGCAGGGGAGGGAGGAAAGGGAGTGACTGCTGATGGGTCCGGGCTTTCTTTGGGGATGATGAAGATGTTCTAGAATTAGGTAATGGTGATGGTCGTACAATGTTGGGAATATACTGTAAATCATTAAATTGTGTACTTTAAAAGGGGGATGTTATTGGGGTGCCTGACTGGCTCAGTCAGAGGAGCATATGACTCTTGATCCTGGGGTTGTGAGTTCGAGTCCCACGTGAAGTGTAAAGATTACTTAAAAAAAAAAACTGTAAAAGGGTGATGTAATGGGGGTGCCTGCCTGGCTAAGTCAGAAGACCTTGTGACTTATGATCTCAGGGTTGTGAGTTTGAGCCCCATGTGGAGGGGGTAGAGATCACTTAAATACATAAAACCTTAACAAAAAAAGGGTGATGTTATGGTATGTGAATTACATCTCAATTAAAAAAAAAAAAAAAAAAGAATGTTCAGAGCAGCTGTATTTCTATTAGCCAAAAACTGAAAACAACCTGAGTGTTCGTCAGTAGCAGAATGAATAAATAAGTTGTGGTATCTCCAGTCACTGGAATACTATGTATAGACAACTTGGATGAATCTCACAGACATAATATGGAGGGAAAGAAGCCAGGCATAAATATACTGAAGGTTATACCTCAGTTTTAAAGAGCCCTTTTTAAATTGACCTAGAGATTGTATACATGCCTTCACCATATTGGCTGGAACTTAGTCATATGCTCACATTGGCTGCAAGGGAGCCTGGGAAATGTGGTCTGTCAGCCAGCTAAAATGGGGGGACAATGAGTTTGTCATGACTGTTGTGTGTCACAGTTTTCACATTCTTTAGGTGATCATCATTCCCATTCCATGTGAGAATTTTACCAATGAGCTTAGCACCCTGTTTTCTACCACCAGTGCTCCATGTGTGCTTACTGAGTTTGAATGGTTTTGGGGGGCCCCCTCCCAGGGCTGTTAAGGAACACGGTGGCCCTCACAGGTATTTTCCTTCCAGGCTCTACTTAAACCTGGTCCTTGGCAATGTGAATGTGACCCTTCTCAGCAACCAGGCCAAGTAAGTATCTCAGATCCCCAGCTGGCATTAGGGAAGCCAGGCATTTTGTTCTTTCAACTCAGGAGAAATGAACGAAGCTAGAATTTTTGCGTAAATAAAGAAATACTAATAGTTGGGGCTCTGGCTCTTGGTCTTTCTGACACTCTCCTCCTCGTTGGGGGACCATCCTGGGAAGGTTCTTTCCCTCTTTTCACGCAGTCAGTACACTGGGTGAACAGAAGTGCCACTTCCCCATGAGAAACGGCTCCTGCCCCATTCCACTCCTTATCACACACAGTTCTCCTGGGAAGTAGGCAGTACTGTCATCTGAAATCAGTCAGTCCCAGGGGCAGTGCAGCCATGGTGTTTCTCTTGCGGTAGCTGGTTGGGAAGGAACCTGTGTCCACCCCCTGCCCATCCCTATCACAGGCCCAGAGACCTACCTGAGAGTCTAGCGACATGGGAGCTTTGCGCATTGGCCCCCTTTCTGTAATTGATCGTCACTATAAATCAAGACCAGAGCTTTCCTTTGGTGGGATCAGAAGGTCCTTGTGGGCTGTGGGTAGTGGTAGGTGAAGGATCTGACGGGGCTGAGGATTCTGCCCCCAGATGGGATACAGTTATATTACTATAACTATAGTAATAGTTGTGTGACCTTTTCTGGGGGTGTCTATCAATGCAGATTTGCTTACAAGGATGAGTACGAGAAGTTCAAGCTCTACCTGACCATCATCCTGCTCCTAGGTGCTGTGGCGTGTCGATTTGTCCTTCACTACAGGTAACGGGAAGGTGGTGGTGTGTGTAGGCATGGAGTTGGTGGGGCGTCTCTCCTGCATCTGCAACGTTTGGTAGATTGTAGGTAGAGAAGAGCTGTTTCTCATGGGAAATGGCAGCCATGTCCACCCTACATCCATTCAACAAATATCTACTGAACAGCTATTGGAAGAGGCCTTATAACTAGTAGATTGGAAAGAGCCCAGTGGCACACTGACATTGTGGAATGTTATTTGGCCATAAATAGGAATGAAGTACTGACACGTGCTTCGACATGGATGACCCTTGAAAACGTTATGCTCAGTGAAGTTAGAAAAGGCCACATATTGTATGATTCCATTTATATGAAATGTCTAGAACAGGCACATCTAGAGAGGCAGAAAGCAGATCAGTGGTCAGGAGCAGGGTGGAGGGGAAATGGGAGAGGGTACTGTTGATGGGGATAGGGTTTCTTTTGGAGTGATGAGAAGGTTCCAGAATTAGATGGAAGTCATGAATGTGCAACCCTCTGAATATACTAAAACCTAATGAACTGTATACTTCGGAAGGGTGAATTTTATGGTATGTGAATTATATATCAATTATGAACAGAAAGAGAAAACAGGAAAGAAGGGAAGAAAGGAAAGAAAAAGGAAAATATCACAGACTGCCTGGGTTTGAATCTTGGCTTTGGGACTAACTGACCGTTACCGTGAGCACGTTCCCTCTGGGAGCCTCAGTCTCCCCATCTGTAAAATGGGGGGGGGTGGACACCAGGCTGTGCGAGCTGCGTGTGGAGGGCTCTGCCCAGTGCCTGGCACCAGTGATGCCGGTGAGAGTGTCAGCCGCTGCTTTTGGAGCAGGTGGAAGCCATGCTGCTCTGAGAGGCTGTGGCCTGGCGGCTCAGGCTGCACTGCCTCATGGGGTTTCATTCCCCCCTCCCCTGCCCTGGCTTTTCTGCCCCGAGGGGAGGTAGCCAAGCACAACTTGGGCATTTGGCCCCGTGTCAGGGGTTTATTTCCTGGCAAGCGCTTGGCTGGGAGTCCGGTTGCCGGTCTGGCCACTTGAATGTCCAAACAAAGGCCCTTTGAGGTCCTGGGCCCGTGCCTGCCTGCCGCCTTGGGGCTGGCCAGGTTCCCCGGAGGGTAGAGGCTGCACACATCAGTACTGCCTGCTCACATGCCATTCTGGAAAGGATACAAGTACTTGATGTGCAACCAGATTCCCTTGCACTGGGACATCTAGGTCCCTCAAAAGGGCACACCAGTCGTATGTTGTCAAGTTCTAAAATTCAGTCTTCTCCCCATCCCTTTCTGTGTGCATTTCCTGGGGCTGTAGTAACAGTGCCTCGAACAGGATAGCTTAGAACAACAGAAATCTATTTTCTCACAGTTCTAGAGGCCAGAAGTCTGAAATCAAGGTGTGGGCAGAACCATGCTCACTCTGAAGGGTCTAGGGGAGAATCCTGCCTTGACTCTTCCAGTTTCTGGTGGTGCCTGCTTCCTTGGCGTTCCTGACTTAAAGAAAGCTGTTCCCTTCCATTCTCAGCTTCATGTGCCTCAACCTTGTCCTGTCCTCCTTCCCTGTATGTCCCTGTGTTTCTCTTATGGCCTTCTTATGAGGACGCCCGTCTCTGGAGTCAGGGTCCACCCTAACCCAGTATGACCGACCTTATCTTAATTAATTACATTTGCAAAGACCCCTATTTCCAAATAATATGACCTTCCAAATAAGGTCATATTCTGAGGTCCTGGGTGGATGTGAATTTTGAGGGAACTCTATTCAACCTAGTATACCTTCTTTGGGTTACAAATAGGACCAGGGAGGGGGGCTAGGCAGGCAGCTTATCTCTCTTCTTTTGCCCTCAGGGAAGCTTGCCCTGCTGTTTAACCTTGGGCAAACGACCTAACCTCTCACCACCTCAGTTTCTTCACACAGAAAATGAAGATAGTGAGAGCTTCATGGTAGAATGGTTGAGAGGACTGGATAGGTTATATCTGCAGTGTTTAGTGCCTGGCACATAAGTGCTGCCTAAGTGTGAGCAGTTGTGATTGCTGCCATCTTTTGTGCTGGAGGAGATCACAGCTTAATATCCAGTGCCCAAAGAGCAGGATTTTCTCTCCTTACTCTTGCCCCCTTGAGGTGGTTTCCTTGCTGGGTGCCCCACCCAAAGGCCCTTCCATGGTGCCTCTAAGTCTGGAGCTGGGCATGGCTAACGTCCTTCAGAACCATGGGTTGTAGGTCCAGCTCTGCCACTCACAGATCGTGTGACCTTGAGTAGAGCCCTTGATCTCTCTGTGTGTGGTTCCTCGTCTTCCCCATGACCAGAGGACATCTGCCCATGTTGCCGGGCCCTTGGGAGGCTTTGCTGAGGCTGCTGGAGAGTGTGATGTCTCCTTCTTCCGCCTTCAGGCCAAGAGGCTGTGTCTAGTTAGAATTGTCCTCTATCAGGATTGGGTTTTGAAGCTGGTAGGAAAGAGGTGGTTGGGATTAAGCTTGGGTTGGTTGGGCTTGGGTTTGGATTTCACTCCTGGGCAGTTCATTTCCTCTCTCTCAATCTCAGTTTCCTCATCTATAAAATGGGAAGTTGTACCATCTTAGTTTGTGTTCCCCCAGAAGTAACCCAAGCACTCGAGCATTTGAGTGCCAGCAGTTTATTTGGGAGGTGATCCCAGGAAACATTGGTAGGGGAATGGGAAGTGAGACAGGAGGGGCTACGTGTGGGCATCTGGACTCCAGTGCTGCTGGAGAACTGGGGACAGCATGGAACATGCCTCAGTTATCCCACTTGAGGGGCGAAGGGGCAAGGGTATTTTTCTTCCTGCTGCTGTTGGTCAGGGGAGTTGAGGACTGCTTCCAGAGGGTGATAATTCCCCTTCCCTCCCGATCTGCCTCTCGCATCAGCAGAGTGAGCTCTGAGCCCAGGCATGCCAGGAGTTGCAGGTTCTGGCTGTTGGGAGTTCTATAGACGGGCACAGACGCAGTAAATGCACCTGCACAAGAAGCAGTCCTGTAGGGCTGTTCGAAGACACAGACAGGTCATCCATGTCAAGTGCCTGCCCCATTGCAAGTTCCCAGTAATTAGTGCTGGCCTGGTATGGCAGCCTGAAGGCGTGCACGTTCTAATCCTCAGAATCTGCAAATATATTACCTTACATGGCAAAACATCTTTGCAGATAGGTTAAGCTAAGGATCTTGAGAAGAGATTATCCTGGATTATTCAGTGGCCCCAGTGTAAGTACAAGAGTCCTTAGAAGAGGGAGATAGGAGGGTCCGAGTCAGAAGCGGAGGTCAGTGATGCAGTGCCACAAAACAAGGAATGCAGGTGCCTCAAGAAGCTGGAAAAGGTAAGGAAATGGATCCTCCCCTACGGCCTCCAGAAGGAGCCCAGCCCTGCTGACCCATTGCAGACTTCTGACCTCCAGAACTATAAGGAAATAAATGTATGTTGCTTTAAGCCACTAGGTTTGTGGTCATTTGTTACAGCAGCAACAGGAAGCTCATACATTTTGTCAGAGCAGGCCGAGGCCAGCACCTCAAGCATGTCCCTAACGCGCTGGGGCCATAAAACTTTACTCCATTCTTCTCTTTACTGACAAGATATAGGAAAGGACCAATGAAAAATATCCTGGTAACCCGGACTCACTCCTGGGCCTGCCTCTTGTTTGGAGGCGAGCTCAGAAGTCAGTAGCTAAGTGACTCTGCACTGGGGAGGCCGACCCCACCCCAACACCCTGTTCAAGTAAGCCTTTGATTTCCTCGGAGTTAAGCATCTGAGACTCATTTATCAGCCTTTGGGTACTCTGTGATACTTCCAAAATTATAACTGGGAACGTATGTAGCCCTTCCTATGCCTCAGGCACTGTTCTACACCCTGCATGTGTGAAACTCAGCTGATGCTCATAGCGGCCTACACGGGAGCTGCTGGTACTCTCCCTGCTCCAGGGGGGGCAGTGATGGCACGGTGGGGGGGGATTACCAATGTGCCCCCGGTCCCACAGCGGGAAAGAGGCAGAGCTGGGATTTGAACTCAGGCCCCGAGTTTCCAGAGTGTGCTCCTGGCCCTCCTGAGACCGCCTCTGCAGACGATGGTTCAGGAGGGCTTGGGATGGAAAGTCTGTCATCTGTGACCACAAAACAGGGTCACATAGCTTGAAAGACACCTTCCAACTTCTACTTATTGTTGGAGTCACACTCTTTCATTTCCCTCCTGGGGTTATCATAGTTGTCCCCATAGTTGTCAGAGACAGGAATGGAGGAGATTGGAAGTGTTCTCCCTCCCATGTGCAGATGGATGGCGCCCCGTACAGTCACTTCTGTTCCCACGCTGAGTGGATGTGGAGGGCACTGGCAGCTACCGAGGCGCTTCCCTTTGGGGTGGAAGATAAAGCCTTCATTAGCATCAGGGGCAGGGGAGCCCTCCAAGGGGCTGTCTGTTGCCGGCTCTGTCCCAGGACCCTTCACCCAGGAATGTTCAGGTAGGGGGTCGGCCTTTGCATTTTACAGACAGCAGAGCTGAGGCCGGGCAGGTCTCTGACAGGGTCACACACAGCATGTCTGCAAGCTCTCCACCCTGACCAGGCCACAGCAGCGGCTCCAGCCGCTCTGTTCTGTCCACCTTGAAGACTTGCTCCGCCCAGCTCTGGTACCACAGAGGAGGCCGGGAGTTCTTAAGTTCATCTTACAAATGAGATTCAGGACGTAAGAACTGTTTTGTAAGTGCAACGAGGTTTAAAGATGGTTTAAGGGGACAGAGGGAATTTACATTTTGAGGCTGTAGACAGTCTAAAAATAAAGTATTAGAGGGGTGCCTGGGTGGCTCAGTTGGTTGAGCATCCGACTTCGACTCAGGTCATGATCTCACGGTTTGTGAGTTCGAGCCCCGCGTCGGGCTCTGTGCTGACAGCTCAGAGCCTGGAGCCTGCTTCGGATTCTGTGTCTCCTCCTCTCTCTGCCCATCCCCCGCTTGTGCTCTGTCTCTTAAAAATAAATAAATAAATGTAAAAAAATTTTTTTTAATAAACTATTAGGTTTTCTACTTAGAGTCCTGTTGCCATTCCACCAAAAATTTCACATCAGACAGTGAGAATTTAGAAGGGAGAGAGGGTACGCTAGGCTGAGTGCTCAGGGAGGGAGAGGAAACCAGCTAGAGCCCTAAAGGTGGGTTGGATTTCGGTAGAAAGGTGAGGGAGACAGGCACTCCAGGTGGAGGCCAGGCTTCCTCTGCCTTGCCCAGGATCAGCACGAGTTTCCAGAGGCACGCCTGGTAGGCAGCACTCATCGTGGTGTGCTTGTTCTGTTGCAGCGCGGGTGGGAGATCTGTGCCCGGTTCTCATGCCTGCTCTCCTCCCCGGGGTTGTTTCTTTCCACCAGGGTGACTGACGAAGTTTTTAACTTCCTGCTGGTGTGGTATTACTGCACCCTGACAATCCGGGAGAGCATTCTCATCAGCAATGGCTCGAGGTAACGGGGGACCTGGCTTTGTGGGGGGGCATAGGGGGAACCAAAGGGAGATCTGGAACGGATGCAGGGGAGGGCTGTCACCCCCAGCCTGTATTCCCTTCCTCCTCAGAGGGGGCGGGGGGTTGTCCGTGACTGTTCAGATCCAGGGAGGAGGGAAAACATGTCTGCTGGTGCAGCGTCACTCGCCATGGTCAGTCTCTTGCTTACAAAAAACTAACTCAAATGGGTTTAACACAACAAGAAGTTTATTTTCTCGTATCAAGGAACAGGTCTGTTGGGACTGACTTCAGGTCAAGCTTAATCCAGGTACTTAGACAATGTTATCAGGACCCGCTTTCTCTCCACCCTTCACCTCTGCCTTCTAGTATGATGTCTTCATTCTCAGGCTCCATGTAGAAGCACCTGGGAGCTCCAGGCTCAAGTCTTTGTTTCTAGCATTCTCAGCAAAATAGGGCACATCACTTTCTTCCAAGAGCCTCACTGGGTCCCATTGGCACTTGCTGAATCATGTGCCTGTCTGTGCACCAATCACTGTGGCCAGAGAATGCATGGCTGTGATTGGCCAGGCTTGAGCCTCATGCCTGCCCCTACAGCTTAGGAGCTGAGTGTCAGGAGGGGAGTGGTTCCCCAGAGGAAAATTGGGAGGATGGAGAACATGTGGTAACGGCCTTGGTTCAAACCTGCTTTGTTACCCAGCTGGTGCTGAGGAGGAAGACAGCCAGGCTGGGAGTGAGGGTTCCAGAGTTCTAGTCCCAGTGCTAATCCTGAGCAGCTCTGTGACCCTGGGCAACTGATGTCCACTCTCTGGGCTATTTCACAGCCCCCTGGGGGAGTGTGTCTCAGGGTTGCTGAGTGAATCAAGACACTTGGGGCTCCCCATCACTGAGGGCCTCCTATGCCAGGAGCCCTGCTATTTTCTCATTCTCCTTCCTACCCCCACCTGTCTCTGAGCTGAGACCACGACTTGCCACCTGCAGGACCCATTTTCCACAGGTCTGATTCCTTTTTGGGATGGCCGTTTTCATCTCTGTGTGCCATGCTTGCCCCTATTTTCCCCTGAAACAGGAAGTAACAACCGCCCAACCCCTCCCTGCTTCTTCCCCTCTGGACACCACTAAGGAACTGTCATGAACTGTGTGTTTCAGATTGGGGGGGTGTCTGCAAACTCCTAAATAATTTGCCACCTTTTCACTTTCTGCCCAGTGGTCTCTTATGGCAGATCCCTGCCCTGCCGGGCCTTAGCCTGCATGTAGAGCCCAGAGGTAAGGAGCAGGGGAACAGCGAGTTTTAGGTATACAGCCCTGCTGCATGTAGCCCTTTAGAAAAAAAGATCAGTGTTTCTCAAACTACACTTGTTTTTTACCCACCCTCTCCATTTTTGCCTTTTCCATGTATCATCTGGTTGATAATGTTCACATTTTAAATCAACCTCTCCTTTTTTTTTAAACTTCAATAAATATTAGTTTATTTTAGAAGGAAATTTTATTTCATCACCATACATGGAAAACCAGCATCAGTTGCAGGAAGGAGGAAGTAGTGTAAAAATATCCTTTTGTTTTCCTTGTATAAGTTATTGAAGTCAATTATTTTTGCTTCTGGAAGGCTCTGAGCCTGAGGCCTGCCATCTCTCTCTTCGTGTGTGTACATGAGTGTGAAAAGGGAGATTTTTGGACCTGAGAGGCATTAAAGAGACTCTCCCAGACTTACTCAGGAGAACAAAGAGAACTAAAGAGATGCCCTTTCCCCACACAGTTCAGTAGCATCTAGTGCGACCCCCAGGTGTCATCTAAAACTTGATATACACACCCCGAGCTTTGGGAAACACTGAAGTGAAAAATCTCATCAAATAAATAACACTCATAGTCTTCCTTAATTGTAGTGAATAGTATCTTTCTGCTTTTGGGTGTCATTGGAGGGGAGCCAGGGTGGTAGATAGTGGGGAAAGGGGGCCGGGGCAAGTGGCAAAGTCTTCTTGGTCATGAGTTCTCTTTCTGTTGTCATGGGCTTGCTGTCAGTCTTACAGTTTTATCCTTCTGATGGACTCTAAGAGTCTTCAGAGGCATGCTACATCTCTAACAGTCACTAACACTTTAGTAAGAGTTACTCTGGTCACCTCTTTATCTAGTGTGACAAGCTGTGGATGGGGCAGGGGGAGAGGCGTTACCAGAGAGAAAGGAACAGGACTGAGTGGAGGTCCCTGCAAGTGTGGGTCACACCAGGAAAGTGGGGAGGGGGACACAGGGGGGTAGAAGTGGGGTTCCAAAGCCAAGCCTCATTCGCCTAACACTTCAGCGGGTATCTCAAGTTGTAATGGGACTGTTCTTCTGGGCCTGTCTTCTGCTGTGGCCTGGGGCAGGGGTTTGGATGTGGTGGGGGCTGGGATCTGGAATGGGTGGGGTGGGTTTGGTGCTTTATCTTCTGGAATGACTTTGGAGCTGTGGTTCATTAGCTCAGTTAGTGCAATAAGCAAATCAAGTTCCTTTGCAAATCCTGCAAATGAGGGAAAACCACCAGATAGGAGTAAACCTGAGGGGGGAACATATATAAGCATACCTTGTCTAATTGCACTTCGCAAACATAGTGTTTTTTATAAATTGAAGATTTGTGACAGCCTTGTGCCGAGCAGGTCTATCGGCATCATTTTTCCAACAGCATTCGCTCATTTGGTGTCTCTGTAACATTTTGCTAATTCTTTCAGTATTTAAAACTTTTTTCATTATTATTATATTTGTTATAGTGATCTGTGATCAGTAATTAAAATTTGCTGAAAGCTCAGATGATGGTTAGTATTTTTTTAGCAATATATATTTTTTAAATTAATTTTTTATTAAAAAAAATTTTTTTAATGTTTATTTATTTTTGAGAGACACAGGGACAGAGTGAGAGCAGGGGAGGGGCAGAGAGAGAGGGAGACACAGAATCCAAAGCAGGCTCCAGGCTCTGGGCTATCAGCACAGAGCCCGACATGGGGCTTGGACCCACGAACTGTGAGATCATGACCTGAGCCGAAGCCAGATGCTTAACTGACTGAGCCACCCAGGCGCCCCTAATTTTTTTTTTTTTAAACATTTATTCATTTATGAGAGAGAGAGCACAAGCAGGGTAGGGGCAGAGAGAGAGGGAGACACAGAATCTGAAGCAAGCTCCAGGCTCCAAGCTGTGAGCACAGAGCCCAATGTGGGGCTCAAACTCAAGCTGTGAGATCATGACCTGAGCTGAAGCCGGACGTTTAACCGACTAAGCCACCCAGGAGCCCCACAATATATTTTTAAATGAGGGTATATACATTGTTTTGTTTTGTTTTTATTTAAATTTTTTTTAATTTTAGAGTGTGAGCAGGGGAGAGGGGCAGAGGGAGACAGAGAATCTTAAGCAGCTTCACGGTCAGCACAGAGCCTGACACAGGGCTCGATCTCAACAACCGTGAGATTGTGACCTGAGCGAAATCAAGAGTTGGGTGCTTGACCAACTGTCTGAGCCACCCGGGAGCCCCTGTGCATTGTTTTTTTAGACCTGCTTTTGCACACTTAACTAGACTACAGTACAGTGTAAACATAACTTCTATAGGTACTGGGAAACCAAAAACTTCACTTGACTTGCTTTATTGTGACATTTGCTTTGTTGCAGTGGCCTGAAAGTGTACCCACGATCTCTCTGAAGTATGCCTGTGTATTAATAGTTCAAGGCGTTAAAACTGGCTCAGTGTTAACAGTCCTTCTCCCCATTCTGTTCTGCTGCTGCACTGGCCAGCATCACAACAAATCAATAATCTCACAGGAAAGAGCTCTTTCCTCGGAAGATCCAGTTGTAATTTTGAGACTGATTTCTGATTGTCTGGGCTGAGGTCATATGCTCATCCCTGAGCCAATCACTGTGGCTGAAGGGATATAGAGCCCCGATTGCCTGGCTGTGAGTCATGTGCCCAGTTATATCCCTCAGCTCCCTTTCAACCACCCAGATGGAGTGTGGGGATGAGGTGGTTCACCAAAGGAAGGGCCTGGCATGAAGCCAGCATGCAGGGAGGATGGGGGTGTGCAGGGGGTTGGGGGTGGTGATTGACAGAGAGGCAAAACAGCAGATGGCCTCTGTAGTTAGTTCGGGGCCAGAATAAGTAATGAATCAGGGATCGTGTTAGCTTTCTTGGCCAGCCGGCCCATGGGTGCTTGGTTCCAACTGGCTGTTGTAGGGGCCTTTCCTAGGATAAAGACTAGGGGTGGCCAGGAGGGAGGGATCCTCAGAGTGGAAGCTAGCTCTTTCCCCTGACTGCCCACATGACCCAAGCTCAAAGCCAGAAACAGCCTGTGATTGAATAATTGCTGGTGCCTGTAGATTGTGCACACGTGTAAATGTGGCTGAGGTGGTCCTAAAGAGAGGACTGTGGTCTCCTCGGGCACCATCCCCAGACACTGGGCCACGCCTCCTACATTGTGGCTATGTGTATACCACTCTTCATTGGGTATCTACTGTCTGTACATTAAAAAGCCCATTAACCCCTACAAACTTTATTTCTGTGGCAAAACAGGCCCAAAGAGTGAGTAATGGGTGCAGGTTTCTTTTGGGGTGATAAAAATGTCCTAAAACTGATTATAGTCACGGTTGTGCAGCTGTGTGAATGTCCTGAAAACCACTGACTTGTGGATCCACTAAGTGGATGACATGTATGATAATCTGAATTGAATCACAATAAAGCAGTTGCACACACACACACACACACACACACAGGGCACAAAACCAGCCCAGCACCCTGGAGAGTGCAGATAGATGAGGGGGCTCGTGAACGCCATGCCAGGGAAGAAGCAGTTTCTAGCCTTTCCTAGTGCATCTGAGCAGTGCTTACTTATTGGGGGCACCTGTCAGAGCTGGGCTTTGGGCACTGTGAGCTGTGGACTGAGAGCTGCTGCCCAGCCAGGCTTGCTGCATACATGCTGCGTCTCTGGCTGCTCCCATACCGGGAGGGGGCATTCTCGGGGTGGGGGGGGGTGGGTTGGGGAAGAAGACAAAGGGGCACTGGGTTTGCCAAGGCTCAAGGGCTTGTGTGTGTGGCTCTGCAGAGAACTTGGGGAGAAGTGGTTCCGGAGAGGCTTCTTGGGTGCTCTGCAAGCTGAAAGTCTGCAGACGGGGCTAACTGCCTTTTCTATCAGAAAATTAGAGCTAGGGGTCCTTGTAGACTCTGACAGGCAATACAGGGACATTGGGAGGGGGAGTCTGGGCACAAAGAAGTGGGTGGATGTCTCGTCCTGCACCTGCATGCTGGTGGCGTCTAGACCAGCTGCTGCTTCATCGGCCATACCTCCTGGACATCACTTCATTCGTTTCAGCATCTATTGAGTGCCTACTGTTTACCAGGTGCTATTAGTGCTAGGCATAAAGAGTCACCTAAGACCTTGTTCCTAACCATAACCCTTGAGGCATCCACAGGCCATGCCTGAGCCCCTAATTTATGTCCAGGTCTATTGTGGGATTGCAAAGAGGAGAGATGAGTAAGATCCAGTCCCTGCTTGTAGGATGTCTGCATCTGATTAGAAGGTTTTAAGACAACTCAAACCCACTTACTAAGACAATGCAAGTTAAAACCTCAATGACACAGTAATTTTCACCTAATAAGAAATTTTAAAACTTGGAATCCAGCATTGGTGAGGGTTTGGGGAACCAAATTTCTACTGGCCAGTCCTTGGGAGGAAGGAGCCCAGCTGCTCCCAGGCTGCATTTGGCAAAGCAAATCATTGCCACATTGTGTTCAGGTAACTGAGCTCTTAAAGGCTGGAGATCAGAGGCCAGAGACAAGACTCAAGGACTTCGAAGGTTAAAAGGTTTGCGGGTCCAGCTTTCATCCTAGGCTGGAACATTGACACTGAGGAGGGATTGACAGTGAGGCTCCCTCCCGTCCTGTGGAGTGAGAGCCCTCAGTTGGGGGAGCACTGGGTTCTGAAAACAGGGTTCCCACAGCTTCTGGACTGGACACAGGAAGTCCAGGGCTGGTCAGGGCCCTGCTGTAGATGGAGGAGCAGATGAGCCCAGGGCATGGGCTCCCAGGGAGAAACTGTCTGGGACGATGTGAGATGCTGTGTGGACAGTCTGTCATTTCTCTGTGTCTGCGTGGGATAACGTAGGTAGCTCCAGCTCTCTGTAAGTGTGTGTGTGTGTGTGTGTGTGTGTGTGTGTGTGTGCGCGCGCGCGCGCGCGTGCGCTGTGTTTATTCAACACACTGAGCACCTGCTCTGAGCCAGGTGTCATAGATACATCCATGAAGAAGACAGACAAAATTGCTGCTTTTCTGATGTTTACATTTGGGGAAGAGGGTTCAGAGAACAAACAAGGGGAAAAAATGAGTAATTTCAGATAGTGGTAAGCACCGTGAAGAAAATGAAACAGGGTGGTGTCGTGTAAAGTGGGGCTGCCTGTCTGTTTTAGATAAGGTAGCCGGAGGCCTTTTGGGGGAGGTGACAGTTGGTCCAAAACTTGAATTTGGATCAGGAGCCAGGCAGGCCAAGTTCTTGAAGCAGAGAGAACAGCAAGTACAAAGTCCCTGTTAGACAAAATACCACAGGCTGGGTGATTTAAACAACAGAAATCTATTTTCTTGTAGTTCTGGAGGCTCGAAGTCCAAAACAAGGTGAGGTGCCAGTAGGATTGGTTTCCCCTAAGGCCTGTCCCTGGCTTACAGATGGTCACCATAGCTTCATGTGGCCTTTGGGGGCTTGAACTCTGAGCTCTGAGGTCAAGAGTCTGACACTTAACCACCTGAGCCACCCAGGTGCCCTTTTTTAAAATTTTATTTTAAGTTTATTTATTTTGAGAGAAAGACCGAATGCACAAGTGGGAGAGGGGCAGAGAAAAGGAGGGACAGAATCCCAAGCAGGCTTTGTGTCATCAGCACAGAACCTGATGTGGGGCTCAAACCCACAAACTGAGATCACGACCTGACCTGAGATCAAGAATCGGGTGTTGTTTGATTTTTAATTTTTTAAAATATTTTTATTTTTGAGACAGAGAGACAGAGCATGAGCAGAGGAGGGGCAGAGAGAGAGGGAGACACAGAATCTGAAGTAGGCTCCAGGCTCCGAGCTGTCAGCACAGAGCCCGACGCGAGGCTCGAACTCACAGACTGTGAGATCATGACCCGAGCTGAAGTTGGACGCTTAACCGACTGAGCCACCCAGATGCCCCAACAATTGGGTGTTTAACCGACTGTGCCACCCAGGCACTCCCCTATCACCTTTTTTTAAACCTTAATTAACTCTTTAAAGTTCCTACTTCCAGGGGTCCTTGGCTGGCTCAGTCAGTGGAGCGTGTGACTCTTGATACCTGGGTCGTGAATTTGAGCCCCATGTTGGGTATGGAGATTACTTAAATAAAGTTCCTATCTCCAAAACCAGTCACATTCTAAGGTACTGGGGGTTAGGGCTGCGACATAGGAATTTGAGAGACACAATTCAGCCTATAACAGGACCTGAGGTACCAATGGGCTTGTCAGGTTCAAGGAGAGGACAGGGAGACAGGGCTTGAAGCTGGGGTGTGATTAGGGATGTGTTCTTAGGGTAGTGGGAAGCCCCTGGGGGCCCGAGTCCTTCTGTGGGTCTCATGGCCAATCTGTGAGTGGTTTATGTGTGATTGTGCATTTCTGTAGGACAGAGAAAAGCGCAGAGTCATGGCTTAGGTCTATTTCATGGCTGTTTCTGGGCCGCAGAGCAGCCCCCCCCCCCCCCCCCCCCCCCGCCAAGTCTGAGAACAAGAGCCACCTGTGTTTCCTTCCCCACCTGAGCTCCTTTTCCTTGTCCTCTCTCCAAGAATTAAAGGCTGGTGGGTGTCTCACCACTACGTGTCCACGTTCCTCTCTGGAGTGATGCTGACCTGGTGAGTCTCATGGGGGTCCATGAATGGGGGGAGCTGGCGGTAGGCAAGGGGGCACCTTCGGGGCTCCTGGCCTGGGCTGACTTTTGGGCCAAGAAGGAAAGCGTGAGCTTATAGCCAGGCCGCAGGGATCCCCCAGGCCCGCTGGGAGGTTTCTGGGGAGGTCCCAATGGCCTGCTGGCTGAGGCAGAGGTAACAGGGAGCGATAGAGCACACGGATGAGGCTCCAAAGGAGACAGATGGAGGGAGTGGGAATCAATAAGAACTTAGGCTTCAGAATGATGATATGTGTCCCCAGGTTGTAGAACGGGCTTAAAGCAATGACGGAAGTAATCTGGTCCAGCCTGAGAGACACTGGTGCTGAAGAAGGGCAGAAATCAGGGACCTCCGTTTAATTTTAAAAGCTTTTCTCTCTTAGTTGGAATAGAGAGGGACAAGGATGAATGTCTGATTTCACAGCATGCCTCACCTTTGCTTTTCCCCCACTTCTCTGCAGGCCTAACGGATTAATTTATCAGAAGTTTCGTAATCAGTTTTTAGCGTTTTCCATTTTTCAGAGTGAGTGTCTCTTGCCTAGATTGGGGGGAGGGGGCATGGTTTCCTGTGGCTTTCACTGATGGAGGCCCCTGTCATCCCTCCTCCCTTGTGAGGGGTATGTCTGGTGTGGAAGGGAGCTCCAGGCAGGGGAGGATCCCAGAAATCCAGGAAAGAGGCATCTCCCCCCAGATCACTGCCCCATCCTGGGGTAGGGGCAGCCTGACCACCCTCACCCCTAGAATCCCCCACCACTGCCTTTTCTTCCACATGTCACAACTGGACTAGTTGTGACTTTTGTGAACTGAGTGGTGTTGAAGGCACAACTCAAAATGGAAATAGAGTATATGTTCTTTTTCTCATTTAAGAATAATTCTGGATTTATGTACAGTGAACTGGTCCCAGAGGTCACCTCTGGGAATTGGAAGCTTGGATAGTTGGGAATAGCAACAGAGAGTTCTATTTTTCATCCAGTACCTGTTTGTTCCCTTTGAATTTTATAGTGTGTGTGTATTGCCAATTAAAACAATACAGTGGTTTTTTTTTACTTTTTTTTTAAATTTTTTATTTATTTTTGGGACAGAGAGAGACAGAGCATGAACGGGGGAGGGTCAGAGAGAGAGGGAGACACAGAATCGGAAACAGGCTCCAGGTTCTGAGCCATCAGCCCAGAGCCCGACACGGGGCTCGAACTCACGGACCGTGAGATCGTGACCTGGCTGAAGTCGGACGCTTAACCGACTGCACCACCCAGGCGCCCCTTTTTACATTTATTTTTAATGTTTGTTTATTTTTGAGAGAGAGAAAGCACGTGAGCAGGGGGGAGGCAGAGAGGGGGACAGAGGATCCGAAGCAGACTCTGTGCTGACAGCAGACAGCCAGATACAGATACGGGGCTCAGATATGGGGCTCGAACTCACGAACTGTGAGATCATGACCTGAGCCCAAAGCAGGAGTCAGATACTTAACGGACTGAGCCACCCAGGTGCCCCCATGATGGGTATTTTTCTGTGTCAATACAGAGAAGGCTATCTCTTCATTTTTAGTAACTACTAAGTATCTCATTGTATGAAAATGTCTCTTGCTGTCTTAGCATTACACACAGCTCCCAGCATGATGCCACCATTCCAACAAGTATCTATTGAGTGCCCACTGCATGCTTAGGAAAGCTCTAGAAGTTTCTAGCCTAATTGGTGCTTAGCTGGGTCTTCAGATAACCTGCTCCTATTGTATTCTGGATAAGGGATAAAGTGGGTTCAGGCTGAGTGTGTGTGTGTGTGTGTGTGTGTGTGTGTGTGTGTGTGTGTGTGTGTGTGTGTGTGTTGGGAATGGGAGGGGGCTGCCCTCTGGGCAGTGAAGACCCCTGGGTCTGCACAGAGCTGGTGCCGGGTCCTGCAGGCTCTGAGCCTGGTGCTGTGCTCCCCCTGCAGGCTGTGTCCAGTTCCTGCAATATTATTACCAGAGGGGCTGCCTCTACAGGCTGCGGGCTCTGGGAGAGAGGAATCATCTGGACCTCACGGTGGGTAAGTAGCCCAACCTGGGGGTAGGTAGACGAGTACTGGCCCCTCCTTGCTCCCCCAGACCTCACCCCTAACTTCCTACACTGGGAGCACAGACCAATAAAAACATAATAAGACCTACCACACACAAAACCAGGGCTGCTGGCCTCTTGCCTAAGTTGCTTTTCATAATTCATCATGGATTCTGTTTCAGCTGACAAGCTTGAGGCCAGCTGTGTGCCAGGCCTTGATGCATGCTTCTGTCTTACCAAGTGTCTATTTTTTTTAATCTGTGTTTTATATTATAATGCTAGCCTAGTGTTGTGCATGTATAATTTGTGTATAATATACCTACATATAAATATATATAGACACATATGTATATACATTGGGAAGGTGTGCTTAATTTTTAAAAATTTTTTTAAAATTCTCTTTTAATGTTTATTTATGAGAGAGAGAGAGAGTGGGGGAGAGGCAGAGAGAGAGGGGGGACAAGAATCTAAAGCAGGCTCCAGGCTTTGAGCTGTCACAACAGAACCTGACACGGGGCTTGAACTCATGAACCATGAGATCATGACCTGAGCCGAAGTCGGACGCTTAACCGACTGGACTACCCAGGCGCTCCTTTTTTTTTTAACTCATGGGGCGATTGCCCAGTCAGAAGAGCTTAAGAACTCGTTTCAACTTTCACAGAAAACTCATAAAATTCTGCCATCTTTTGAGATGGTCATTTTCGTTGAATTACTCTGCAACGTAGGCCCTACTTTGTCAGGACTCAGTTGAAGTGATGCATGCAAAAGTCCATTATAAAATGCAAAATTCTGTGCAAATTAAAGAACTTATTAAAACACAGTGCCTGTCATGTCAGCTTTCTGCAAGTGTCATCCAGCTCTAGGAGTTCTTGGTGACTTGAGGCCTGAGAGCAGTCAGGCCTGGTGCCAGGTGTTCTGCATGTGCTCTGGGTGATTTTCATAGCTGAGTGCTCACCCATCCACGAGAGGAGAGGGTTGTCCTCCCTGCCCCGTGTGGCTAGTCTCGGGGTGACTGGTGTGGCTAGGCCGCAGGCGCCTGGTGGGGCTGTGGGGGCAACTGAACCCCCTCACATGGGCCCTTGGCTTCCTCCTTCCTCTCCACAGAAGGGTTCCAGTCCTGGATGTGGCGGGGCCTCACCTTCCTCCTGCCTTTCCTGTTCTGTGGCCATGTGAGTCCCCCTGGAGTTTGTGGGTGTCCCCTGCTCTGGGCTGACCCTGGGAACGGGAGGTCTTCAGGCCTCTCCCACATTCACCAGCCATCCCCGGGCTGGGCCCTACAGGGTCCTGGGATGCCAAAGGCAAGAGACAGAAGTGGCCCTCAGCACCAGCATGCTGATTCCCACATCTTCAGGGTGTTCTGGCATAGGGTGGCCCCAGTTTCATTTTGGGGGGTTCTCAGTGTCTTGGGATAGGTGATACCAGAACCTTGGGGGAGGCTGGCCCATTCCCTGGGGTTCCCCATGTGGGACTCCAGGGGAGTCTGTTGGGACAAGCGGCGCCTGCCTCCCTCTCTCAGTTCTGGCAGCTCTACAATGCCGTCACGTTGTTTGAGCTCTCCAGCCACGAGGAATGCAGAGAATGGCAGGTATGGGGTGTGTGTGTGTGTGTGTGTGTGTGTGTGTGTGTGTGTGCGCGCGCGCGTGCGTGTGCTCTGGCGGGTGGCAGAGGGTGTCCTGCAGAAGGCTGGGCCAGCTTGGAGAGAATTCTTTCCTCAGCTACCTCTTGATTCCCCACCATGGGGCCCTGTGCTCAGAGCTCCCTGCTACTGGGGCCTGGGAGACTGGGAGGGAACTCGGGAAGCCGCGGAACCCCTAAGTGGTCTGAGAGCCCTATTGAATGCTATGGGTGGGGAGGGGAGGGGGCAAGAGAGAAGCCATCTCCAACCCTCCGTGACCCTGAGGATTCACAGCCTTCACACAGTTGGCCCAGATCTCTGCTTTCTGCTGGTGGAACCCCACAGTTTTCTGGCAGCTTACGCTAAGGGGGTCGCGAGGTCACGGAGGCAGAGTGGGCATCTCAGCCGGGAGCCGATCTGAGCTGGCTCAACCTTTTCCTCCTTTCCCCTCCCCCGTGCTGGGCCTTCCCCTATCTTCCCGCACGCCCCTGCCCCTGCCCAGGTGTTCGTGTTGGCGCTCACTTTCCTCGTCCTCTTCCTTGGCAATTTCCTGACCACACTCAAAGTCGTGCACGCGAAACTTCAGAAGAACAGAAACAAAGGGAAGAAGCTGTGAGCCAAGGGACCTGTGCACCCCCAGCCCCTGGGGTTCAAGACTGCAGGGGGTTCCAGCTGGCACCTGGCTGCACCTGATTTCCTCCCCACAGTGTCCTTGGCCACTGCAGCAGCCACCTCAGGGGCCAGCGCATCACTGGTAGAAGGGCCAAGGCCCTGGTCCCCGGTGGACAAGAGGAATGTGGCCCCTGCCCGTCTGCACAATGTTAGCCTGCTCAGCCTCCCTATTTATGACATATTTAACACGGGGTCCTCCCGACTGCCCTAGAATCCGCAGTCTTCCCTCGCTGCCCTCTCACGGCTGAGACTGGGTCAGTCTTCCTGGGCGGGGGCCTAAAGCCTCAGGGAGCCCCTCAGGTTGGGGTTTGGATGTGCCTCGCTGGAGTGCCGACCTGCTACTTACTGAGTCCCCAGCAGGTGGAAGGAAACCCCTCGGCGTCCTGTGGAGCCTCCCTCCCCGGGGCAAACCGGCAAACCGCTTCCGCTGTAAGCTCTCCTGGCCTCCGCTGCTCCGTGGTGGGGTATTTAAGTTCTCAGAGAATCACTGTCTGTCTGTGCCTGGTGCTCTTTGTGCTTCCTCTCCCTCCTGCTGGCCACCTGGGGAGAGGTGCCCTGCCTCCCTGAGGGCCTGGTCCCTGGGGTGGGCCTGAGGCGAGGGGGGTGCTGCTACCACCAGAGGGCGCCCCAGCCTTGGCATCACTTGGGTGGTTTGAGATTGTTTGGTGTTGGGTTTTTTTGAATTTGAAAGTTTGGCTTCCTGACCCCCACCCCTCAGCCCACCTTCCTGAATTCTTGCAGTGAGTGGGACCCTTACTTTCAGCGCTGGCTGGGACTTAAGCCATCACAGAGCTCACCCACCCTCCCCCTCAGGTTCTAGAATGTTGGTGGGGAGAGTCTGAGCAGGCTCACTTCTGGGAGGTGGCACTTGGAAGCCAGGACAAGTCCGCTGGTCACCTTGTGTCGG
Organism: Panthera leo; assembly: GCF_018350215.1. Taxonomy (NCBI): domain Eukaryota; kingdom Metazoa; phylum Chordata; class Mammalia; order Carnivora; family Felidae; genus Panthera; species Panthera leo. Next base: position 7,593,722 of record NC_056690.1, on the reverse strand, counting down.
ATTCTGTACTTGAATGCTTGTGGGGACGATGAAGAAGCTAGCAGGTTTGGTTGAACGTTCGGCGCCTTCTCCCACACGCGAGCCTCAGCTGCCTTTAACTATTTCCCTACAAACCCCCTCTGACCAGAGTTCAGGGCTGGCATCCACAGTCATGCTTTGGCTCTCAGGGGAGTTTAAGCTTCTTTTTTAATTGTTACATTTTTAAAATATGAAATTTCCCCTCCACCCCAGTAAGGGTCCACATAAAAACCCAGATTTCTACTTTCCCTAGAAAAATGGAAAGATCTGTCAACATTCCTACAGGGCAGTTCTTGGCTGGGCTGAGCTGCCTGCCTAGGATGGGGTGCTTGCTTTCTAGTATGCCACAGACCCACCACTCCCTTTTGTACCTGTCCTGTTTCACTCGTTTGCACCTCCCATCTGGCCCTTAAGGCACTTGAGTTTTCCCTAGACTAGGAGTCGGTAAACTTTTCCTGTAAAGGGCCAGATGGTAAGTAAATATTTGAGGGCCAGATAATCTGTTACAACTGCCTTAGCCTGCAGTTGTAGGGCAAAAGCAGCTAATGCATACATAAATGCTGTGTCCCATTTGGCTGTGTCCCAACAAAACTTTATTTACAAAAACAGGCAGCTGCCAGATTTGGTCCACAGACTATACGGTTTGTGGACCTCCGTCCTATATCATTTGTCCATGAGGCCTTGGATTGACGACGCTCTTGACTCCCCAGGTCATGGCAGGGCCTTGGGGAACCTGTGTGAGGTGGGTGGAATACAGAAGTCTCTTTCCCTAGCAATTGACTTCAGAGAGGCTCAGGCTTAGTGGGGCTGAGGCAGGAGATCCCGGGGAGGGCAGGAGGCACCTGAAGCCGTTATGCCGCGTTCAGTAAGGCTGACTCCTGGCTCACTCGGGAAGCAAGCAGCTCTCAATCTGTGGGGCATTAGAATCACCTGGGGCACTTGTTTAAAAGCTCCCGGAAGTGACTGCAGACCTTCCAGGAGGAGGTTCGGTGGATCTGCAGCTGGGGGTTAAGTGTGTTTTCACAGGAGGTCAAGGGGGTCTCGGCTCCAGAACTCCACATCCTGGCAGAAGTGGAGGCTGTGAGGGACAGAGGAAACTTGATGACTATTAAAATGAGCCAGTGCCGTCCTTTTGCAGATAGGGAGATAGTCCACAGAGAGGAGTGACTTCCCCAAGGTCACTCGGAGCCAATGTCACTTTCATCTCAAGTTCCTGGCACTGGGGGGTTGCAGGTGAGGAGCCCCTGAGCAGAGGTTGGATGTGTGGTCCAGGGTACTTTTTGCTTTTTGAGAGAGTTTCTTGTCCCCTGGTGGCCCAGCCAAAGGCTGAGACTGGAGTCCTCTGTGGGGGGGCCGGGGCCACTGTTGGCCCCCGTGTCCGGGGCTGGTGCCTGTGTTGTCCCGATAGGCCCCTATCCCATCGTGGTCCCCGAGCTCCTGGAGGAAGGAAGTGAGGAGCTGGAGAGTGCAGCCGTGCCTATCTCCAGAGCCCAGGGAGGCGGGTGACATGGGAGCAGCGGTCTTGGGGGGGGGGGGGGCCGTGTGGAACGCTGACGAATCCACACTTATCCACGTACCAGATGTAGTTCTTTGTTTTAAGCATAGGTTTTGAGGACCTATTGGGTGTGCAAAGGGGGATACACGTGGCTGGGGGGAGGCCGCGTACTCCTGAGTCCTGGGGACATACACCGGTTCCAGGTACAGAGGGACTGAGTCCAGCACCCTCACCCACCTCCGTGCGGGCCACAGCTCCAGTGTGAACCCAAAGGTGAGTTCATGGTCAGAGCCGCAGCTGGGAAATAAGAGATCTCCAGAATGTTCTAAGAGTCTAACCAGAGGCTCCAGACACAAGGAGACACCCACCTCCAGGTGCCCTTGGAAAGCTGGGGATGGGGCAGGATCTCGGGGTATAATCCGGGGCTGGTGGCCTGGCCCCTGTCAGTCTTGCCCTGAGGGCTTTGTGCCCTACCCAGAGGGGTCAGAGCAGCAGGCACAACCGGTGTTGTTTCTGCCGCTGTGCTTTCTTCAGAGCACTGAGGGCAACCTTGGCGGCCTCTCGGAAAACGTCCTCCACATTCTCCCGAAACTTGGCAGAACATTCTAGGTAGAGGGCGGCTCGGATCTGTTCGCAGGCGCTCTGACCCTGGGTGGGCGGGAAGGGCTGGCATTAGATGAGGGGCCTGGAGCACGGGGCACCTCCTGACACCCCCTCATGGATCTGGGGACTTGGATCTGGCTCTGGGGGGGCCCCCCGGGGCGGGGCAGATGTCTTGGTGTGGAGCCCCCTTCTCCCTATCCCGGGCCCAGCCCCCACCAGTGTGGGTGGATGGAACATAAAGGCCCGTCTGGTGTGGCCTGAGGGCTGCAGCTGCTGAGAGAAGCGTCCTGTCCACCTTCAGGCAGAGAGGGGGCCGGATCCCGACAACTGTGTCTGCCAGGCCTCTGCCGAGCTAGGGGCCTCCAGACACGAAGGGCTTCCTACTTGCCTCTCTCCTCTTCTCCAGAGCACAACTAAGGAAACTGCTTGCTAGGAGAGTAAAAACTCTCTCTTCTAACATTTGCTTTTATTAATGCTTCTTTTTATTAAACTTTCTTACCAGTGTTCTTTGTGTTCCTTTTATCATCCCGTGCCTCACCCAGAAAGCCGCAGGGTTTGGTTTTGCCCGTGACTCTCGTGGGTAGGGGAACCCTGCTTTTGAACAAGGCCTGCCTCTCCAGTCCCCTCTGGCAGACAGGACAGGATGGTGGTTAAGCACCCAGACTCCGGAGCCAGAGTGGGGCAGGATCCTGGCGATACGCTGCAGGTTAGCTGTGTGGCTCTTAACCTCCACTTAACCTCTCTGGGTCTCCACTTCTCTCCCACAAAATAGGGGATGCCAACAGAACACGCCTCAGCATTATAAGGATTAAAGGAGGCAGGGAAGAAGAGGGCGGAGAGGAGGGAAATGGAGGGGGAGAGAGGGGAGACCCCCTACCGACCTGCATGTAGGTGATGGGCTCCAGCTGGGCCGCCCTGAGCTTCCGCAGCTGCTCCTTGTCCTTCCTCAGGTCTGTCTTGCAGCCAATGAGCACCGTGGGGGTCCCACGGCAGAAATGTGTGACCTCAGGGAACCACTGTGGAGGGAGAAGGCAGGCATCAGGGCTGAGGCCAGATCCGTGGTCCCCACCCCTGAGGTAGGCTGGCTTGGTCGCGGGCCTCACCTTGATGAGGACGTTTTCATAGCTGGTGGGGTTCATGACGTCATAGCAGATGAGCACGAGGTGGGTGTTCTGGTAGGACAGGGGTCGCAGCCGGTCATAATCTTCCTGCCCTGAAACCGGAGGGTAGGTAGGGGTCAGGGAGGCACCACTTCCTTGTCCACCTGACTCCCCTGTCTGGGCTCCGATGGGCAAGGGGTTGGTGACTCTGTCTCTAAGGCCTCAGTTTCCTCGTCTGCAAAACAGAGGTGGCAACCCCCGGTAGCAAAGGTTACACGAGATGAAACCCATGCAGTGCCCAGAATGGCCTGATTACAGGGCGCTCAGGAGAAACTGGAGAAACTTGCTAGCGATTTTGCCCGTGACCATTACCGCTGCCCCCTTGCCCTGGCACCCAGGTTAGAGAGAGAGAGGCCGAATCCCTCCCCTCCCTGAAGGCTCAGGGGCTGGTGGGGCCCAGGCCACTGTGGGGCCGGGCAGGCAACCAGCACAGCTGCTGTCAAGCTCACCACACTCAGACTCACGTGGGGAGACTGAACACCCCTCCCCCAGCAGACTGAATCAGGGGCCAAGGCTGAGTGTGGCTTTTGAATGTTTTTAGTAATTTTTTCTATTGACAAGTTCAAACTTAAAAGTTGCAAAAGGGTGCCAAGAACGCCCTCAGATCTCCGAGTGTTTACACTTTGCTCCACTTGCCCTTTCTATACGTGAACACGTGAGCCACGCCAGAGTGATGGCCGGCGTCCTGCTTCTTCACCCCAGGACGGTGCCCTGCGGATTTTCTAAGAACGAGCACATTCTAGATCACCTCCCATAGTACAGGTATCAAACGTGAGCAACCACCACTGACGCTGTTCTCTAGCCAAACCCACAGGCTGTACTCAGGTGTCACCGGTGATGTCCCGTAGGGGGGTTGCTGTGGTCCAGAAGCAGGCCCGGGGTTATGCCCTGCACTTGGTCACCCTATGCCCTAGCGTTCTTAAAGGCACAAAGGTGACCTCCTTCCATTACTTGGGACGCAGAGGCCCAGGAATCCCCTGCCCCTACCCCGGCGAGGCGCCAGCCTACCCTCTGGCTCCCTCCCTGCCAAAGTTGGCCTTTCCACTGAAGGTGGACAGACCACATCCTGCTCCCGCCCCCCAGCTGCTGCCAGGATACTGCCACCTTCTCCCTTCCCACTGGTTCTCCCTCAATCCAGGACCCCTGAGGGCGTGCGGTGAACGGCAGCCACAGCTATGGCAGTGGCTGCGCCAGGAGGACTCCACGCAGCCATTCAGCCCGAGTCCCCCCAACACTGTCAGGGCCCGGCCGACTCAGATTCTTCTGTCCTTATCACCACAAAGCTGGAGAAATCCTCGTAAGATGGTGGGAAACAGGCCAGGATGCTGCTTCAGCTCATCTCCAAACTGTCCCCTCTCCTAATCTTTGTCCATGTCCTTCTAGACCTGTGCTGTCCCATAGGGTAGTCACTAGCCCCATGTGGCTATTTAAGTTAATTAACATTAAAAATTCAGGTTCTCCCTTGCACTAGCTACATTTCAAGTGATTCATCGCCACACAGGCCTAGTGGCTGCCGTAAATGGGCAGCTCAGGTGCAGGACCTGTATCACTGAAGAGAAGTTCTATTGGATAGCATGGCACCATCCGAGCCACAGCTGGTCGCCCATGATCTCCTGCTGCCTCTTAACAATCCACTCTCCCTCCACCCAGCAGCTGGATGAATCTAAAACGCGACTGAAATCCTGCCTCTCTCCCCTCAAAGGAAAAACATCTTCAATAGGGGCACCTGCATGGCTCAGTTAAGTGTCTAACTTTTCGGTCTTGGCTGAGGCCACGTTCTCACAGTTTGTGAGTCCCAGTCCCGAGTCTGCACGGAGCCTGCTTGGGATTCTCTCTCTCCCTGCCCTTCCCCTGCTCACTCTGTCTCTCTCTCTCTCAAAATGAATAAACTTAAAAAATATATACCTTCAATAGCTCTCTATTGCCTTTTGTACTAAATCCAAACATCTCCCAGGGGTCCACATGACCTGCACCCACGGACCCTGACCTTATCTCCCTCCCCCCCACTGTTTCCAAACCCACCAAGCTCTGGTGCCTCAGAGCCTTTGTACTTGCTGTCTTCCCACACCTGGAATGCTTTTCAAATTTTTTTTTTTCACATTTTCTTTTTAGCATTATTTAAAAATATTCAGGCTGACAGTCCACGTTATTTCCTTTTCTAGGATAATTGTCTCCTCTCTACTTCTACTTCAAATTGATACCCCCCTTATGCTTTATATGCTTTTTATTATTTTTTTTAATGTTTATTTTTGAGAGAGGGCAAGCGGGGGAGGGGCAGAGAGAGGGGCATAGAGGATCCTAAGCGGGCTCTGCGCTGACAGTAGCGAGCCCAATGTGGGGCTCAAACTCATGAACCACAAGATCATGACCTGAGCCAAAGTTGGATACTCAACTGACCGAGCCACCCAGGTGCCCCACTTCTTTTTTTTTTTTTTTTTAATGTTTTTTATTTATTTTGAGAGACAGTGCAGGGGAGGGGCAGAGAGAGGGAGAAAGAGAATCCCAAGCAGGCTCCGCACTGTCACTGCTCAACTTCATGAACCGTGAAATCATGACCTGAGCCAAAATCAAGAGTCAGACGCTTAACACGCTGAGGCACCCAGACGCCCTGCTTTAGACACTTCTTAGAGTGCTTTTGCCTAGGGACAGTTAAGAAATCCTTACAGCCACCACCCAATATGCTAGTCAAGAAGTTAAGAATGCTCCCATGTACACTGAGCTCAAAGAAGTGACCTGCCCGAGGTCATCAGTGAGCCAGGCAGGACTCAACCCCAGTTTATCAAGTTCTGGGTCAAGCATTCCTTCTGCTGATACCAGCAAGGCTCTATTCCGCTTTGCATTGTGCAAAAATAGGTTCTGGTCCTCCATGATTTAATGATGTTTCCTAATTCTGGCATAACATACATATCCATTCCCTGTTAGAAATATGGCAGGAGTAGGGGCACCTGGATGGCTCAGTCGGTTAAGCGTCCGACTTTGGCTCAGGTCATGATCTCGAGGTTCCTGAGTTCGAGCCCCACGTCGGGTTCTATGCTGACAGCTCAGAGCCTGGAGCCTGCTTCGGATCCTTGTCTCCCTCTCTTCTGCCCCTCCCCCACTTACATTCTGTCTCTCAAAAATAAATAAACATTAAAAAAAAAAAAAAATAGGGCCGGAGTGGACAAGTAGTTGTAAAACAGGCCTCTTGTGCTCCAACGGCTTCCCTCATCCTGACTGGCTGGCCCCTCAAGAGAGGCCGTCCCTCGTCTCTCACCACACAGAGTCTCCCCCACCCTGGGTGTCCACAATCCGTGCTCAGACACTGACTGGTTTACTGCCTGTCTCCCCATGGACTGTAAGCACCCTGGGGGCAGGGACCATGTCTGTCCTCGCAAATAACCCCTGGCGCCCGGCAGGCGTCCAGTCAAGACCGGCTGGTTGTTGGCTGACGCTGTTCAGCTCTTGTCAGATGCAGCAGAGACCAGGGCCGCGACGTGCCAGGGGGTTTAGCAATTACGGCCTATGAGGATTTCAGCAGAGCTGATGAGGGCAGAAGTCGGGCAGCCGTGGGTTGAAGGAGGAAGCCAGACCTAGCCTGCTCCCCTTTGGGGGCCTCTGCCCTTGCTGTTTCTAGAAGGTTCTTCCCCAGGTAGCGGCAAGGCTTGCTCCCTCCTTTCCTTCAGGTCTCTGCAGAAACGTCACCTCCTCGGGGGCAGCTTTCCTGACTGCTCGGAGACAAAGCCTCCGACCCAGTCTGTCCCACGCCCGACCATGGCTTTATTATTCTTCTGAGTATGTATCACTACCTGACGTTTGGTTTGGGTTTGGCTTTGTCTCCCCACCATGAGCACGGTTGCCCCTGAGGACAGGGACCATCTCTGTCATCCCCTGGGATGCAGGCGCACGCAATAAACGTGTGGTGAGTGAACGAACGAATGAGTGGGTGAGTAGGTGTAACAATAATCTCCCCGGCTGTCAGCAAGGGCGTTTCACCTCGATCACCTGTGTTAATTTAAGCAGCCACCTGGGAGGTAAGCTGGGCGGAGAAAGTTCTTCCTGTTAGGAGCCCATGTGGCTGACGGGGGGGCCTTTTGCAAGGTCATAGACAGGTTCCCTGTGAGCTGGAGAGCCAGCTCAGTCCCTAACTCCAAGGTCAGCTGCCGGCCGCGCCGCTCGAAAATGGCCAAAAATTCTCTCAGGGAGCCTTCCCCAAGATCCCGACTGGGAATTGACCTCTGGACCTTGTTTCCTCACAGATGGTCTCCTGACCTGTGAAACAACACACCTCGGCAGTGCTCACTCATGACGAAGGCTCGTTGTGCTCTCTCATGGCTTCATTTGAAGCCCGTGGCCTACACTACCTCATCACGATGCCAACAAGGTAGGGCTGTAGTTATCCCCATTTTAGAGATGCAAGAAAGTGTAGCACAGAGAGGTGAAGCGAGTTGCCTTAAGGTCACACAGCTAAGGGGACACTCTGTAAAAGACAGAGGACCGTAGGTGAGACTACTGGGGGTGCCTCTCTCAGTCCACTCGAGAGGGTAGGGAGCTGTCCTCACCCTACAAGCCCCAGGCCCGACCAAATAAGGCAAAGACTGCCAACACAGGTATCTCAAGAGAGAGGGGTTCTGGGAGGGGATGGGCAGCCAGCTCAGCTTCCAGCTCCCTCCTCCAGGTTGCCTTCCTGGCTTGACTGTGCCTGGCTCAACTTTCCCAAGATTCAGTGTGGACCTCCACGTGGGGACCAGGCCAACAAACAATGGACTCCCGCATGCTGTTGGCCTCATGTCCCCTCGGGAGGTGTGGAGTGTCCTGACACCTCTCCTCTATGAGTCAGGAGAGCCAGGCTACACTCAGACTCTCATTCCGTGACTCGGGTGCCTTCCCTCCCTGGACCTCAGTTTCCTTATCTGGCAAAGGGGGTGATAACCCTGCCCCTGATACTGGAAATAAAGGACTGGGAGGCTGAGCAATGTCGGACAAAGGGGAAGGACTGTTACTATGGTTACTATTGAACCAGAAACTTCTGGGTGGGGGGGGGGCTGGGCGAGGGGTTCTAACCCTGGATCTTTGGACCCACAAGTTTTAGGGGGCCCTCCAGCCACAAGGCGATACTAATACCCTCCCCATCTACCCACACTGATGCCAGGGCTTAAAGGGGCCAAGTCACCTGTCCAGAGGCACACCGGGCTTCCACTCTGGCCTCTGCAGATGAGCTTGCACGGAGTCACGTGCAAAAGGACGCATTTGTTTCTGAAGAGGAAAGGTCTTCTGGGCCCCAGCTCCCCTTGAAGTGGCCCATCTTCCTGAAGCTGGCAGTGCAGCAGGGTGGGGAGGAAGTGAGGCTCTCGCCTAGCATGAGGGTATTTCCTTTGTGGGAAGGAGCTTTGCTGTGTCAGTCATCTCTGCAGGGGCAGGGATCGCTAAGGCCTGGAGCCCGGTTGAGGAGAGAGGGTGTCACTGGGCCACAGTGGTCCCCAAATATTCTGGACCTACCAGAGCAGGTGGTTCCCAGCTCCAGCCAGGACGTCGGTCAGGGGAGGGGCGCAGGCAGCATGAGAAGGGGAAGCTGCCAGAAGAGGAACCCGTGTATTGCTACTGGGGCCCGCCCACCTGTGCTTCCTCCCCAGGCAGGAGGAGCTGGGCCGGGGCAGCCCCAGCCTGGAGCTGAGGCCACATTCTGACTGGCCCTTGGCTTCAGCTCTTCAAGCCTCCAGGGCTCCTCGCCCCTAGACACCCCTCTTGTCCCCGATTCCCTGTCTCACAACTCCTTTGCCCCCAACTTTTCCTATTGTTGCCATCTCAGGCTGGGAAGGGGACCACAGCCCCCCACCTCCCCGGGCAACCCCCATTCCATTCTGTGACACCCTCACCCCGGGGCCCACCCCAAGGCCCGCACAGCTCCATCTCTAGTCGGTGTCTTAACAGCCCACCTTGTCCCCACCTCCCTTCTGTCCAGGAAACTTCAGACCACACCACAGCTTCCTGCCTCTGACAGTGTCAGGGCGGGGTGGGGGGTGGGGGCAGGGGAGCCCGCCTCCCCCTCACCTGTCAGCACTAAGAGCTCCACCTCCCCTCAACCACGCTCAAGCCACTGTGTCTGTATCTGCTTCCGCAGGATGGAGACGCACAGCCAGACTGGCCTCCCACGTGACTCCCACAGACTGGCCTCCCCTGTGGCCAAGGTCCTGGGTGTGGAGAAATTCAGCCTCTCAGGGGCCACCCTGAGCCCACAGCTCTGGCTGATCAACCAGTGGTTGGTCAGAAAGATGCTACTCTGCACTCCCCTCCACCGCCCCACCATAGGGTTTAGCTCATCAGGTTCCAGAACCTTCTACAATAACTTTTACTAGACTCATCTCCAGTATAGTCATTCCCTTCACCCCCTTAGTCTCTATCTTTCTCTAGTAGGTCACCTGGCCACCCTTTTCTGCTGTTTATTTTTGATATCCATCTACCCCACAGGTAGAGAGGATCTCACTGCCTTTATTACACAGGACCTTCTCCAAGGGTGTCTCTGAATCCAGATTTATTCTTTCTATTCTTTTTTTTTTCCAATGCTTATAAATTTTTGAGAGAGAGAGAAAGAGCACGAGCAGTGGAGGGGCAGAGAGAGAGGGAGACACAGAATCTGAAGCAGGCTCCAAGCTCTAAGCTGTCAGCACAAGAGCCAGATTCGGGGCTCGCTTAACCAACTGATCCACCCAGGCGCTCCTCAGATTTATTCTTCATTCATTCCATAAGCGCCGTGCTGGACACTTGGTGTGTAGAAGAGGAATGACCCAGTCTCTCCTTCATGTTCCTCGCAACAGGGCTTCCTGGGTCACGGTAGGACACCCTTGAAGAAACACCCATGTTTCTTTCTCCCTGAGTGTTCCTCCTTGGGCCGTCCTGCTGACTCTGAAGCCATTCTACTCCCCCGGGACTCCACTGAGAGGTTCAAACCCCAGCTCTGTTTTTCTGCTGCTTGGGAGAACCTTGCTGGGAGGGCAGGGCGGGGGCCAGCACAGATCTCTGCAGGCCACGGATTCAGAACAGGTTGGGTTTGGGTCTGAGCCTGAACGATGGTGGTGTGAGGGGGTGGTGCTTAAAAACTCACAACACTTAGTGAGCCCTTCCCAAGAGCCAGCCCCTGTGTTATACATCACATGGATCTAATTTACTCCTCAAGACTGTTTTAGCCCTGATTACAGAGGAGGAACCTGAGGTCCAGGTGTCCCCGATGACACACAGCCGAGGAGCCAGTGTCAACAAAGCCCAGGTCTGATTCCAAAGCATGTGGCAGGAAGATCGTTGTTGCCCTGGTGGCCGCCCTGGTGCCTCTGATGGCTGGGCCTGAAGCTCCGCCATCCCTCCCGCAGCACCTGTTAGCGCAAATCCTTCCTTACACCAAGCAGAAACTTCCAGAACCTCCACACCACAATCTGTCCTGACATGTTCTTTGAACATCCTTCTCTGGGCAAGGCCACGATGACCAGAAGTGGTCCCTGTGTTGGGTCTGATGGGGGAGGCTTCCACGAACAGTGAACCCCAGGGGCCCTGAGGGCAGAGGAAGGAGGAGTGACCACTCCCCTCTGACTCTCCCTGCTGCACCAGCACCCCACCCACAAAGTGGGGCTAATGGACCTGCCCCTCCCTGGGTCCCCAACAGGAAGCATGTGAAACTAAAAGTGTTCCAGCCACACCATGATTTTTACTGCTCCTAGAGCTATGTCCCTGGGAATTCCTCAACAACTTTTGGCTTTCTCAGTTCACAGGGCTGGAAGCACAGCCCTGCTCTGGGGGTAGCCCTTCGGGGTCCTCATCCAACAAGATGGGGCTCCTTAGAAGCCGCTACGGGCGGGAGCCACCATACAGTAAAGGCTGATGAAGTCAGGAACGGAGGAGGGGTCTGGGGGCCAGACAGTCCCTTTTCTGATTCTCTCCAGGGTGGCATGAGAGATCCATTGACAGGCTTGGGGTGGGGCATGTCTGGGTTTGGGCTCCGTCCTGTCCCGGGCCAGGGGAGACTTCCCCTTACACATACAAGGCTTGGCTGGCAGGGAAAAGGGCACCTGATGACATGGTTCCACGCAGATCACTAAACACTGAGTCACAGAGGTTGGGTGAGGTTCCATCCGGGGATCCTGACCTTTGTCCCCCAGTGTTGGCTGAGCCCAGAGGGGGACTGAGGGCAGGATGCAAGCTCCTTGGGGGCAGACCCCCCCACCCCCTCCCTGCAGCTCCCAACAACAGGGACTCTAATATCTGACTCGATTCGCATAAATCCACTTGCTTTAGGAGCTGCAGGTGGCAGAGAGAACCTTATTTTGGACTTACGTTCCCTATAGCTCTGTTCCTTCCTCAGTGCCTGGTTTATTCGTAGGGAACCAGGAAGACACAGAAAACTGTAGCCACAAAATCCTAGAACCACAGGCTCAGAACTGTAGACCACAGAATTCCAGAGCCGTGTATTGTAGCCTATGGAATCCCAGAAGTGTGGAACTCAGAATCAATATCCACAGGACCCTGGAGCCTCAGGACTGTCAACCACAGAATCCCGGAGTCACAGGCTCTGATCTGTAGCATGGAATATTATAGACCCGACCCAGAAATTCAGCCCACAGAATCCCAGCATCAGTGGACTCAAACCTGCAGCCCACAGAGTCTTAAAGAGACCACAGCATGCAACACATGAAATCCTGGAACCATGGGGTGCAGAAGTGATGCCCACGGTTTTCTAGAACCACAGGAGAGGAACGAAGCCGTGGGTTCCCAGCATATCAGCGCTAGGAAGGTGGCGGAGGAGCTCATGTCATTCAAAGACCCTCCTTTCAAAGGGGCGACTGAGGCCCTCTGAGCTTCCAGGGCCACCCTGCCAGCGCCCCTCCGCAGCCTTCAGGAGTGACAGGATGTCAGGGCCCAAAGAGGCTGGTGGGGGTGGGGGGAATGCCCGGAGGGGGATACCCGGGCGGGGGAAAAACCCTTTGGACACCCGGGACCCTCGGCGCGCAGGCGCACTCACCAGCGGTATCGTATAGGTTCAGGGTCACCTCCTTGCTGCCCACATTCACTCTGGCCGTGTACTTCTCGAACACGGATGGGGCGTAGTGCTGTCGGAGAAGGGGTCGGGCTGGTTCTTAAGGGGTGCGACGGAGGCCCGGGTACGGCTGCACCGCCCGCCTTCTCCCCATCCAGCTCACCTCCCCTCACTCTGATGGGCTCTGGAATTCCCGAGGAAGAGCCCCGGGGTGGCGGCTGCCTCTCCGCGCGCTGGACGCCGGGGAGCCGGGGTCCAGGCTGAAGGCCGTCCGTCGCCCCCGATGGTCCCAAGCCCATTTCCCCCGTAGCCTAACCCTCACCGCCCCCCCCACCCCCCCGGCGGGCCTCACCTCAGGGAAGGAGCCCTGGCTGTACACCATGAGCAATGATGTCTTGCCGCAGCCGCCGTCACCCACGATCACAATCTTCAGCTCCTTCCTGCCCGGGTCCGGGCCCGGGGCCCCGGGGGCGTCCATAGCCGGGAGCCGGCGGCACTGGCAACAGCGCGCGGGACAGACCGCTGGGGCTGAGAGATCGGGGGCGGGGGCGGGATCCAGGGGCGGAGCTAGAGAAGCCCCTCCCACTTTGTGCAGGCATCGCCTCCGCCAGGCAGCCACCCGGGCCCACCTCCCAACCTGTCTTCCTTCTCGTTAGGGTCCTAGCCCGGTGCGTTCACCTGTCATTCCCAGAGAAACTGAGGCAGCTGAGATACAGGAGCTCAGCCTGAAGCGCGGCTCCCACTTGCTCCCCTGCACGTCACGGCGCGCCCCCCACCGGCAAGATTCGATGGTTTCCGCGGTACCTCGCTGGGCACCCCTGATTGGCAGGCTCCGCCTTCTGGCAGGGCCCCGCTGATTGGTCGACTCGGCCTCCCCCATCTGACAGAGACTCTTTGATTGGCGGACCGTTGCCCCAGCACCAGAGTTCAGGAGACTGGGTCTCCAGCTCTGGGAAAAGCCCCCTCGCTTTGCCCCGCCCCAGCTGTGTGGCCTGGGGCAAGTCGGCTTCCGACCTCAGTTTCCCCACTAGGTAGGTTGGTCGAGCCAGGAAAGATGCTAGCACAGGGGGCGTGCCTGCCCACCTAGCCCAGCCCTACGGGCGCCAGTGTGGGTGCAGGTTGGGGGTGGGGAAGAGCGGTTCCCCTCACCTACCCCTCCCACTTCCCTAAGAGCGCAAGGTGGGCGTCTGGCGCCCTCTGGCGGGCAGTCATCTTGGGGCGGACGGCTTGGAAGGCAGGTGAACTCCGGGAACAATTTCCTTTGGGGGTTGGCCCCAAACCACGCGGGCGGAAGCCCCTTTCTAGCAGGGGCCAGAGGCGTGAACCGAGGAAGACACCGTCGAGGAAGGGATGGGGAAAGCTAGGACAGATCTAGTTGTGAGAAGCTGGGCCCATTGATAACTTCCACCCCACCCTTAAATTTGATTTGATTAAGCGCTCTCCAGCCATTAGCCACATATCTTCAGGCCACAAGCCAGGCAGCCTCATCAATCCTCCCACGCCCCTTGATTAAAACAACTATTTATTAAGCACTATGTGCAGGATAACACGGGGGCTGCTGGCTGAGACTACCCAACCCTTCCCTCCCTGCAACAGTCCTTCCCAAAAGCCAGGCTAGTGGTCAGGAGAGGCAGGAGACCCCTGGAGCCCGTGTGCGGCAAGCAGGCATTGAAGCATGGCTAAGTGAGGGAGAGGGGTCCAGCCAGCTGGGGTAGGATCTCTGGTAGGTTCCTCAGAGAGGGCTAGGCAGGACTCAGGATCTTCTTGCCCCACCCCCATTCCATTCCCGGGAAGATTCTGAATTTCCAAGTTCTCAGTAAAGACCAAGTAAATTTTACTTCAGGGAGGAAATTGCCAACCTGGCAATTTTGTTAAGTGCCCCGTCCGTTCTCAGCGGATGCAAGGCAGGTCTGACCACCAGAGGGCAGCAGCGACCGCTCGTGAGAGCTTACAAAAAAGCCTACAGCTGGGAAAAGGAGGTAAGGCCCCCCCCCCCTAGTTCCACGCTATTATGTGAAAGTCCCAAGCTTTAGGCAGCCGGTCAGAGAGCCACCTGCTAGGTCAAGCACCGCCCCCCCCCCCCCCCCCCCCCAAATTTACAGCAACTCATTCATTCCTTTTTTACCACGCAAGTTTATTGAGAGGCAATTGTGTTCCTGCCTGGAGGGAGCTGTCTTAGGGGAAGCAGTCTCTTTAAGGGGCCTGGGAGATGTCAACGCTTTAGAGACCAGACCCCTGTAGGGCTCAGCGAAGGCTGAGCCTAAGCTTGGCAGTGTTGGGAGGGCAGACCAACGGGAGCAAGATGGGTACCCTGGACAAATGAACGGTGGCTGGAAAACCCCATCAGATTCTGCAGTGCCTGGGGAGTGAGGAGGGAGGCCAGACATGGTTGTCGAGGTAACGGGGGTTAGATCATGGAGGGCCTTGCTGCCAGGCTCAAGGGGCGGGGCGGGGGGCGGGGGGTGGTGTCAGACAGGAGACTCCTGAACAGAACAGGAGCCCAGCCAAAGCCAGGCCCTCAAGCTCTCTCGTGACCAGGGAGGAGCTGGGATTGGCTGGTGAGGCAGGACTGGGGGTCATCTTTCCACAGTGGCAGCTTGAGGCTGGCAGGAAAGGACCAGGTTACTATCACTCGGGGAGACGGAGGCTGGAAGAAGCCTTTGAGTGAGGGGAAGACCACTTACCTTTGCAGCCAGCCCTGGACCTGACCCTGAATCAGGGCCCCTGAAGCCTGGGGAGAGACAGGAAGGGAAGGAGAGGAGGGGCTAGGGGCAGAATGCGCTTAGGAGGGTCATCCCACTCTGAGCAGACTGTCACCTGGGAGTTAAGCACACCTCCTGACTTTCCTCAAAATCCTCAGACCTCGGTTTCTATTTTCTCCACCTGAGAAACAGGGCTACAGTCCCAACTGAGGCAGATCAAATGGCTTCCACAATACCGAGGGGCAGGGGGAGGAGGAGAGGAAGAGCGAGACTTGCCCGGCCAGCCTGCGGCAAGGCACAACAGCTGACGCTGGCCCCAGACCGCCTGCCCACCCCCTGCCTGGCCAAGGGGCTGGCAGCACCCCAGCCCCACCCAGCCTGGAGCGTGTTTCGGCTGGACCCAGCTCCAGTGGTGGTGCAGGGGCTGGATCTGTACCTAAAAATACCCAGGAGCCAGGCCAGCTGCGGAGAGCTTCCTCAGAGGCAGCTGGGCCAGACCCGGCCAGCTGAGGAGCTGGGCAGGCGCACTCGCATGGGGGAACCCTGCTCCCTTACCTGTGACATGTTCTGAGGGGCCCAAGCCATTCACCTTCTATTCACCGGGAATTCCTGGAGAGGTTTAGGAGAGCAAGAAAGATTCTTTAAGTTGGTTCTTGCCATAGAGCTGATGGGCACAGAACAGAAGCTAGGGGAGCAGGCCGGCTGAGCTCAGGAGAGAATAAGGGCCAGATCCACTCGTCTTGTCAGGGCAAAGTCGGGCCAGCACAGGTCAGGATGGGGAAGTTAATGACAATTCTTACAGCCTCCACTTCCCTGGCACTTCTGCACATCCTGAGAGTTCACCTCACACCCGAAGGGTCATCCACCCCAGATGAGGCAGAAAAAACTGAGCTATTCTTTGACGTCCCAGAGATGGGAGGTGGCCAGGAATGGCCTGGGAGCCCAGGACTCTGTCCAGGTCGCAGCACTTGGTGGCGCTGGTGGGGAGGTCACACTGGAACACAAAAAGCTCCCCTCACAAAGCCAGAATTAAAAACATCTCAAAAAGTCATCATCCACCTTCCTCCTCCAGGTTCACACGGGGAGCCCTCAGCTCCCAGTGGGGCGGGGACTTGCTGAGGTCCCTGGCCAGTTGGAGATCGCGCTGGATCCAGGCAGCCTCCAAGATGGCGGGGTGCCTCTTTCCACAGTCCAGGCAGAGGCAGTCTCCACCCAGAGGGTCCAAAAGGTCGTATTCCAGGCTGGGGCCCCGGCGGACGGGCCGGAAGAGGAGGGACCCTAGCGTCCAGTAGCGAGGCAGGTCCAGCCACCTCCCAGCCTTGGGCCGCCTTTCCGCTGGCGTGGCCCTCTCCAGGCTGGCCCCACCGGATTGGCCCCAGGAGCGGCCCCGCCCCGAGCTCGCTTGGTGACCGGGGGCGGGGCCAATCTCTAAGCCCGGAGGAACTACAGCCAGAGGACAGACGGGCTGCTCCGTCTCTCCCTGCCCCCAGGAGGTGGCAGGGGTGGGGGGAGGGGACAAAGAAAGTAGAAAGAAGTAAAGAAGAAATGGTAGTGGGGAGGGGGTATGACTCTTACAGGTCACAGGGACACCTCACCCTTCTGAGAATCACACCCAGACCACAGTTTAGCACCTAATTGCTCCCTAATTGTTCCGAGGGCGGGACTGGAGGAGCTGGCTTCAGCCCTTCAGGCTGTGGCTGGGGGGCGAAGTTTAAGTCAATTATTTAATCATCCGCGCCCTTGGGATATAAAGACCCCTGTATCCGGGAGCCCTAAGGACTCTATCCAAAGGGATGCAGGACACCCTTAGGCAGCGAGCCAGTCTCGCGAGGATCAAAGGGGTTCTCAAAGGGGTTCAATGAGCAATTCAATGACAACCGAGTTTAAACCTCGTGTTTGGGGCCAGAGCGGAACAGGCCCATGGGATAAAAACGTGAGCCTCCTCAACTTCTACCAAGTGCTTCCCCCTCTCCCCGCACCCTGGATAGGGGGACGGGGCTCTGGTGCTAGGGACAGTGGAGTGAACCTCCTTTCCCCACCAAAGGACGAGATGGACCAAACCCAACTTATCTGGCACTGGAGACCCTCATGGGGCCAAGGGAAGGGGCCCAGAAAGAGCCAAGAGCACCATGCTGGTTACTTTCAAGCAGACAGCTGGCACGGGAGGGAGCCCGAAATAACCCAGACAGCTGGGGTGGGGGTGTCATGGACACAGGCGAGAGGCCGAAGTCAGGACACCTGGAAGCCCATACTGGCTGCCAGTGGTGGCCTCGTGACCTTGGGTGAGTCACTTATCTCTGGGTTTGGGGGGAGTGACCCTAAATCATGACCCGACCATTGAACAGCCGGGGAAGCTGGGGGCAGGCCACCGCTCGGACTCCAACCACACGGAGGAAAAACGGAGCTGGCTCCCTGCCTACGGAAAGCCAGTCTTCCCCTTGGCCCTGAGGCAGTGCCACGTGCTTCAGGGGTGGGTCGGTGGGGGAGGAGCTCACAGCCGGCCCAGCCCCCACTCCTTGCAGCCAAAAGGGAATGGAGGCCAGCTAGTGTGAAGTCAGAACGTGAGGCCAAGCCCCCTTAGTCACACTTAATTCCCCCCATTCCCGTTTCCAGCAGGCTTTATTATCATTTCACACAGGAGACTCGCCCAAGGTCACCAGCACAGCCGCCTGACTTAAAGCCTCTCTTGACCGAGCGCCAAGATGCTCTCAAGATCTCCAGGTCAAGCCCTACCGGCTCCCCTAAAACCTCAGTTTAGCCTTACAGTGAGTGGGCAGGGCCGACCCCGAGGAAGCCAAACTTCAGCCCAGATGGGGGAGTGGTGCAGATCAGTGGCACCTGGGACCCAAATGGCTCATCAAAGTAATCCCTAACTAGAGACCGCATGGGGGAGGGGTCAGAGATCAAGGGCCACACCATCTCCAGCTGTGGAGCTTCCTGGAGACAGTGGGACACCAGGAGCCAGTCAGCTTGTGTTAGGAGAGTAAGGAGAGTTGCCATTATTATGAAGCAAACGCCTCGGTTTCAAAAGCACTAGCTCACGTCCTCCTCACAACACCCCAAGGTGTTACCCAGCCCACAATATGCCCAAATTCGGGTGACCCCCAAGAACAAACCACCAGAGTCCAGAGTCAAAGCCAAGTGGCAAGGGCCGTTTATTGCAGGTTCGAACCCGGACCTCCGCGCACTCGTTGTCAGTGATGCTAAGAGGCCCCGAGCGAGGTTTTTACAGCCTTTCTATAGACAGGCACAAACAAGTTATGGGGAAGTTAGGGATCTTCCACGGTTACAGAGCTGTTATTGGTTGATATTGAAATTTGAACACTCAGCAAAACTTGATTGATTCCCGCCTTTAGGTGAAACCACAACCGGGCACGCACTGGCTGGTTCTGGGAATGGCGGGGGGGGGGGGGGGGGGGGGGGGGTCGTCTTTTCTTTGCGGTGTGGGTACACCTGGTAATTTTTCTTAGTCTCTCATTCCCCCCTTTCTTTGGTGCCTTAAGAGCCAATCTTGGATCTTATGTGTTTGACTCAAATGTTTCATTAATGATAGGTTGGTATTGGGTTCTGAGGACCATCAGTTGAATAGTATTGACTCTTTCTTTGATAAAAGCTAACATTTTGTTTATGATACATGGCCCTATTGTGAGGAGAAGTAGCAAGCTTAGCAATGGCCTTAAGAGGGGGAGGAGGTATGGGAGGAAGCCGTTGAGTCCGAACCATAAAGGGTTGTCAGCTAATTCTTTCCGACGGCGGGCTAAATCTTCTTGGAGTTGTTTGATTTTTGTTCTTACTATTCTTAACTTGTTAGCATAAAAGCAACATTTTTCTTGGAGGGCTAAACATATCCCACCTTGCTCTGCAGTTAACAGGTCTAGTCCCCTTCTATTCTGTAATACTACCTCGGCTAGGGAATCAAGTTGATCCTGTAAGTCTCGGATGGTTCCGGACAGGGCCTGTACATCTTCTATTAGCTGTCGCGGAAGTTGATGGTATGTGTGGACAGATACACCCAAGCCCGCCGATCCAGCTGTTACAGCTCCCCTTATTCCTAACCCTACTAATAGGGGGATGACTGCCACTGCTCTCTTGGCTCTCCCTGGTAGATAGTCTAAGCTAGGTATAGGCATCGGGGAATCCCCTGGAACCAGGTCTACATCCGGAAGGAGGGTTGCTGGGACGCAGATTCCTGTCCAATTTGGGGGTAAGTAAGTGTGAGCGAGATTGCCCCCACATATAAATACAGTGGTGTTGGAGCTACGTAGTGAGGAGTTGATTACTGTATAGTTGGTACAGTTAGCGAAAGAGACTTCCCCTAAATCAATACTGTCGTTAGCATCTGTGTGATTTTTAACAAGACATGAGATATTGAATACAATGGGAGATTGCACGGGGAAGGGGTCGACGGGGTTAAAGGGATGACAGTCATCAGTGCTATCGAGGCTTAGGGTGGTAGGGATTGCTACAGGTCTGGACTGCCCCTGAGGGAGACATAGCCAGCAGTCCTGGGCTAGAGTGGGGTTGGAGGCATTTAGGAGCGCAAAGGTAGCCTTAGTTATATTCATAGTCTGAGGGTCCAGGTCGGAATGGCTATTTTCAGGCAGAATTAGTGGGTGGTAATTAAGTTGGGGATACATCCCCTGAAATATTTTTTTCAAGTTTCTTCCGGGTTTCAATTTGTCGGACCGTATCTTGGGGCCCACCCCCGTCTGAAACGTGTACCGGGCTTTGGTATTCCAGCACACATGAGTTCCTACTGTGCCCCGGCACCCTGCCTGCATATATTTATTTTCTCCCGTTACCGCGGCAGTCCTGGCACGCTGCAATACTGCGGTGAAGTAGGTTTCGTTATCCTGTCCTATACACTGCTGGACAGCAGTATAGCAAGTACTGTGCATGGAGTCTTGGTAAGTGCTACAGGGGCATCTAGAGCTAGGGGGGAGAGTTTTAGGTTTAGGAACACATTTCCATGATTGAGAGCCCCCCATTGCTCCATAATTCTGAACTAAATAGGCGGTTGTTTCTCCACAATCCTGTGTGTAGGTGTACCGCTCGGGTACTACTGGGGATTCAGACTTTCCCCCTCTACATTCACATGGTTTTCCATATAAGTTATGTAGTATTGCCTCCTTAGCTGGAGGTTCGAGGCCTCCACTCACAAAGGGGGTTTGTAAAATAAAAGAGGTTACAAAGAACAGAATGATTATCATGGCTATGGCTTGGGTGGTTTGCGGCACAGGGTGATTTTTAGGGGATCGTCCTTACTCCGGTCGATTGTCCAGGTTGTTCCTTTCGCTGGAGGTCCGATGAGGTCTGAGAATGGGTCTACAGGCTTGGCGTGGGTGCAATGAATCCAGGTGGCGATTCTGTCTACTTTGATGGCCATAGGTGTTGTCAGGATGACCTGGAAGGGTCCTTTCCACCTGGGTTCCAGATTTTCCTGCCGATGACATTTGACGAGGACCCAATCCCCTGGCTGGAATTGATGTGGAATAGGTGGGGATCCAGTCTCATAGAGTTCCTTTAATTTGGGCCATACATCTTCATGGACCCTCTGCAAGGCTTGTAGGGAGACCAAGAATTCAAGACTATTATCGTTCTCAGCTTTGACAAGGTTATCTTTTAGGTTAGGGATGATAGGGGGTGGTCTACCATGCATTATTTCATAGGGTGTGAGTCCCAGTTTGTATGGGGAATTACGCACCCTGAACAGAGCGTAGGGGAGAAGGACCACCCAATCAGCGCCAGTCTCCATGGTCAATTTGGTTAGGGTCTCCTTTAATGCTCTGTTCATTCTCTCTGCCTGTCCTGAGCTTTGGGGTCGGTATGCACAATGTAATTTCCAATCAGCCCCAAGTATGGAAGCCAGTTCCTGACTTACCTTAGAGACGAATGCAGGTCCATTGTCTGACCCTATCATTACTGGAAAACCATACCTGGGCAGGATTTCTTCCAGGATCTTTTTGGCTACAATCTGCGCCGTTTCATTCTTGGTTGGAAAGGCTTCAGTCCATCCTGAAAATGTATCTACAAAAACTAGCAAATACTTATATCCATATTTTCCTGGTTTTACCTCAGTGAAATCTACTTCCCAGTAGGTCCCCAGTCTGCTCCCTCTTTGTCTTACCCCTGTTGCCTGAGAATTGCTATTCGCATTGTTGAGCTGGCACACTGTACATTTAGCGACTACTTGATCGACCTTATCGGAGACATTTCTGATTTTTAGTCCAGTCTGTCTCAGTAAGTCCAACATTCGCCGGGAACCTAAGTGGGTGCTGTGATGGATCCGCTCTAGAACCTACCACCCTAGTTTATCTGGGAGTATAATGCTGCTTTTGGGGTCTCTCCACCAGCCATCTTTGACTCGGGTCATAGGAAGTTTACTCATCCATTGAATATCGCTTTCTGAATACTCAGGGCTGGGGGGCAATTCCCGGGGTCCGGGGTCTGGCAGCTGTAGGGTCAGTAATTGCGCTGGGGGCCGAGCTATGTTTTTTGCAGTCCGATCGGCCAAATTGTTGCCCCGAGAAACTGGGTCTGTTGCCTTCTGGTGTCCTGGGCAATGCACAATCGCTAGCTTTTTGGGTTCCCATAAGGCTGCTAGCAGGGCTAGAATCTCTTCTTTATTTTTGATGTCTTTCCCTTCAGCTGTGAGGAGCCCCCGTTCTCTGTATATCGCCCTAATGTACATGAGCGGTGGCGAAGGCATATTGGCTATCAGTGTACACGGTTAGCTTGCGGTCTCTTCCTAATTTTAGGGCCTGGGTTAAGGCTATTAGTTCAGCCTTCTGGGCCGAGGTTCCGGGGGTAGGGCTTCTGCCCAAACCACCTCGGTTTCTGAAGTTACGGCCGCCCCCACATACCTTTGTCCTTGGTGAACGAAGCTGCTTCCGTCGGTAAACCAGATGGCGTCCGCATCCGATAATGGTTGGTCCTGCAAGTCCTCCCGGACCCCGTAAACTTGAGCCAGTATGTCGGCGCAGTCATGAAATGGGGTTCCCATGTCTGGGTCTGGCAGCAGTGATGCTGGGTTCAGGGCCGTCGGGGGGGTGAAGATGACCCTGAGGGGGTTCAGCAGCAGTCCCTGGTAATGAGTGAGTCGGGCATTGCTCAACCATCGGTCAGGCGGCTGCTTGAGGATGCCCTCGATGGCATGCGGGGTGGTGACTTGTAGCTCTTGGCCCATGGTCAGCTTATCAGCGTCCTTTACCATTAGGGCAGTGGCTGCAATCATCCGGAGACAGGGTGGCCATCCGGCGGCCACTGGATCTAGCTTTTTAGACAGATAGGCTACTGGCCTGCGCCAAGGGCCTAAATGCTGGGTTAGCACCGCCTTAGCTATGCCTCGGTTTTCATCTACATATAGGTGGAAGGGTTTGGAGACATCGGGGAGTCCCAGGGCAGATGCTGATAGCAGAGCAGTTTTAATTTGTTGGAAGGCCTGTTCGGCTTCTTCCGTCCAACTATAGGGCTGTTGGTCCTTTGTTGCCTGGTATAAAGGCTTTGCTAATTCAGCAAACCCTGGTATCCATAGTCTGCAGAACCCAGCCGACCCCAGGAATTCCCTCACCTGTTGTGGTGTCTGCGGTCTGGGAATATGAAGGACGGTCTCCTTCCGGGCATCCGTTAGCCAGTGTTGCCCCCCTTTCAGTAAGTAACCCAGATAAGTTACCTCTGACTTGCAGATCTGAGCCTTCTTTGCTGAGGCGCGGTAGCCTAAGGTTCCCAGAGTTCGCAGGAGACCTTCAGTTTCCTGGATGCAGGCTTCGGGCGTCTCGGCAGCTATTAAGAGATCATCAACATACTGCAGGAGAGTTATATTAGGGTGTTGTTATCTGTACTCACTTAAATCTTTGTGTAGAGCCTCGTCGAACAGGGTCGGAGAGTTTTTGAATCCTTGTGGCAGTCTGGTCCAAGTGAGATGGCCATTTATGCCCCTGTCTGGATCTGTCCACTCAAATGCAAATAGCTCTTGACTTTTAGGTGCTAGTGGTAGGCTGAAAAAAGCATCTTTTAGATCCAGAAAAAAGCATCTTTTAGATCCATTGTTTTTCTGGGCTGAGGGCGCTCAAAAGAGTATAGGGGTTAGGAACGGTTGGATGTATGTCGATCACCCGCTTATTGACTTCTCTCAGGTCCTGCACTGGTCTTTACTCCCCGCTGTTGGGTTTGCACACAGGCAGCAGGGGGGTATTCCATGGTTAGTGGCAGGTGCGTAGGACCCCGAGGTCAAGGAAGCGGCGGATATGCGGTGTGATGCCATTTTTGGCTTCCACGGGCATCGGGTATTGGCGCACGCAGACGGGGTCCGTCCCAGGCTTGACCTCTATAAATAGGGCTGGGCGATGTTTTGCTAGCCCCATACCACCCGTTTCTGCCCACGCGTCTGAGAAGCGTTGAAGCCAGGGCTCAGTGCCCTGATCCAGAGGAGTGGGTTTCTGATGGAGCCTGTATTCGTCTTCTAGTCTCACAGTGAGTACAGATATGGGTTGGTTGTGAAAGTCAGTCACTGTGGGTCCTCCTGGTTGGAAATGAATTTGGGCCCCCATTTTGGTAAGCAAATCCCTCCCCAACAGGGGGCAGGGGCTGTCGGGAATGACCAGGAAGGAGTGGGTTACCTTCCCAGTTCCCAAGTCCACAGTCCTCTGAGTTGTCCAGGGGTACTTTTTTATTCCGGTGGCTCCTTGTACCCAGGAAGATTTTTCAGATACTTTTCCATGGGGCTTGACCAGAACTGAGTGCTGTGCCCCGGTATCAACTAGGAACTGGACCGGGGTCCCCTCCACTTGCAATGTTACCCTAGGTTCGGGGAGGGGATCCGAACCCCGTCCTCCCTATTCTGTATCTTGGGTAAACAGTATGGGGGCTGTTTTAGGCTGCCATTGTCCTTGGCTGGGGCGGGGTTGTTTCTTTTTGGGGCATTCTCGTGCCCAATGGCCTTTTTCTTTACAACAGGCACATTGATCTTTAAGTGCCGCCTGGGAGGGCGTGTTGTTTGAGTGCCTTCTGGGGGTGGCTGTTCTTTCTGGACTATAGCGGCCAGGACTTTAGTCATTTTCTCTGTGGCCTTGATCTGTCTCTCTTCTGGGGCGTCCCTGTTGCTGTAGACCCGTTGTGCTATACGGAGCAGATCCTGGATCTGTTTACCTTCTAAATCCTCCAGCCTTTGGAGTTTTTTCTTAATGTCAGGAGCTGCTTGATTTACAAAGGACATAACGACAGCAGCCTGGTTCTCAGGGACTTCTGGATCCATGGGGGTAAACTGTCTAAAGGCTTCCATTAGTCTCTCTAAGTAAGCAGCTGTACTCTCTGTCGTTCCCTGTACGACCGAATATACCTTAGCCAAATTGGTGGGCTTGCGAGCTGCAGCCCGGAGACCCGCCAGAGTCTGGCGATAAATGAGTAGCCTTCCCCTACCTTCTGCCGTGTTGTAGTCCCATTCGCCCTGTGGAGGTCTGGTTAGGGGAAAGCCGCATTAATGAGGTCAGGGTTAGATGTCGGCCGACCGTCGTCTCCGGGAGCCAGCTTTCTTGCTTCTAATTGGATCCTCTCTCGCTCCTCTGTAGTGAACAGGATGCGGAGGAGCTGCTGACAGTCGTCCCAGGTGGGCTGGTGGGTGAACATGACACTGTCTAAAGAGCTATTAGGTCTTTAGGGTTATCAGAGAATCGAGCGTTCTGTGTTTTCCAGTTGTAAAGGTCACTGGTGGAAAAGGGCCAATACTGGAGTCGGGGGTTGCCTGTTTCATCTGGGGGTCCTATTTCCCGCAGGGGTAGGGCCACAGTGGAGTCGGGGAGGTGAGGGTTTGGCTCACCCTGGGTGCGCCCGCGGGTTCGGCCGGCTGGCCCCTCGCGGTCGGTTTCGTTTTCAATGGGGCCCGGTGCAGCTATAGCCTCCCGTCCTCCTGGTTCCGGCGCAGCTGCCGCTTCCCGTCTTCCCGGTTCCCCTAGGGGGGCAACTAGCAGGGCGGCTGGTGCTGGTAGGGCCTGGGGTACGAGGGGAGGGGGATGATAGGGTGGAGGGTCTAGGGATAGTAGGTCCTGACTATCAGGCAACATGGGATACAAGGGCGCGGATGGCGTCTTTGGTTTTGGGGGATCTGCAGTCCGCATGGCAAGGACCTTACACGTTCCTGAGGACAGGAAGGGGGCCAACCAAAGGGGTGGATTTTCCACCAAATCTTGCCATGTAGATGTACATGCCTTGTACATCTAGAATGTAAGGGAATCTGATCTGGGTGTCCCTCACGACCCGGTAGAAAAATCTTTGACTTCACCTTGGCAATTATAGGGAGGCAGAAAGTTCCTTCGGTTGGCCATCCAACGCCGAAGGTTGGCCATTCGGAGCGGCAGAGGGTTATTAATTTTCCCCTCCGGATGTCTAGACTCAAATTCTGTCCTCTGGTCCTAACATCCCTGAAGTTAACAACAAGGAGAGAAAGAGGAGTGCTTTGAGATTGGCCCATCTGTATCCTGGAGATGGAGAAAAGGATTAAAAGGAGAAACAGTAAAGTTATGAGGATTTCTGGTTGCACCAGGCCAGGTCACCTGTGAAAGAGAAGGGGTTCAACACTTAAAGGTTATAGAATACAGAACATGAAACATAGGTCGCTAGCGCGTTTCGGGTGTCCGTAACCCGAACAGAAAAGCTCCGATGGGCCAAAATGGTGCCCCAGACGGGTGCCAGAGGACGTCTCCTACTGGTCCCGACTGACTGCCCTATAGCGCGTCCGCCAGGGCTGTGTCAGTCCCCGATACAGATCCCACGCGGGAGAGAGCCAGAAACGAACAGACGATATACAGACAGAAACGGACAGAGCCGGCTCACTTACCGATCGGTTTCAGGGACGACCTGTTGACTTGGGGTCTGGAGGGCTTGGGGGTATCCCGGACGAGCCCCCAAATGATATGCCCAAATTCGGGTGACCCCCAAGAACAAACCACCAGAGTCCAGAGTCAAAGCCAAGCGGCAAGGGCCGTTTATTGCAGGTTCGAACCCGGACCTCTGCACACTCGTTGTCAGTGACACTAAGAGGCCCCGAGCAAGGTTTTTACAGCCTTTTTATAGACAGGCACAAACAAGTTATGGGGAAGTTAGGGATCTTCCACGATTACAGAGCTGTTATTGGTTGATATTGAAATTTGAACACTCAGCAAAACTTGATTGATTCCCGCCTTTAGGTGAAACCACAACCGGGCACGCACTGGCTGGTTCCGGGAACGGCGGGGGGGTGGGGGGGTGGGGGGTCTTTTCTTTGCGGTTGTGGGTACACCTGGTAATTTTTCTCTTAGTCTCTCACCCAAAGGCTCTCAAAACATATCCTCAGATTGCAGCATCGGCATCATCTGGGAACTTGGTAGAAATGCAAGGTCTCGGGCCCCACCTACCGAATCAGAAACTTGAGGACTGGGCCCCAGCAGTATGTTCTAATGAGCCACCTGTATGACTCCGGTGCACACTCTAGACTAGGGATCAGTGACCCAGCCCCATTGTGCAGATGGGGAAATGGGCTCAGAGACTCAGCAGCTCATGCAAAGTCACAGCACATAAATGGCTAGCCAGGTTTCAAATGCCAGTTTGTCTCATTTTAGAACCAGGACTCTTGGGGGGGGCGGGGCCTGGGGGGGTGCAGAAAATCGTGGGAATTCCCAAGAAGGGGGAGAAGAGTCCAGAAGCCTCTTTCTCCGAGGAAGCTGGCCCAGATCTCAGGTACTTGTGTTCACCTCTGTAGCAGCCAGACATCAGAGGGGAAGAGACCAGCTCCCGGTCACCCCACATGCCCCCACTAGGGCCGGAAGGGAGGGCCAGAGCAGGGCTGAGCTTCCTGGCAACAGACTACCTTTTGGAAGAGGCATCCATGGCCCTACCCCGCCCACCCCAAAACACACAACTGGGAAATACTTGCAAGTTCAGCCTCTCCTATGCTGCTCAACACTGCAGAGAATTGCACGCCCCAAACTCTTGACAACAGAAGCTGACAGGCGGGGATGGATGGACCAAGCAGGCCCAGCAGGCAGCCGATTTCACACACAACAGTCCCACACATCTGTGGGGGGGAGGGGCTGCAGAACCAGCCTAGCGGGTTTGGGGTGCCCGCCCTCCCTGGGCTCCAGGCCCAAGCCCCCCAAATCTTCCTCTCAGACTCGGAAAGGACTCACACCTACCTTAGAGTATTGTCAGAGTGAAATTAGGCCTGATCCTGCTGTCCAAAGGAGGATGGTTCACTCTGGGGATACCTGGCCGTCGCCCTTTCTCCAGCCAAGAGCCTGGCGGGGAAAAGTCGGATGGTTTCTCAGGGTGCTGATAGCCACAAACCGGGTAGGGTCTCCTTGAGGGAAAGGGAGCCTTACAAAAGACCCCCTTTCCCATCTGCCCAGGGGGCCCTCACTCTGGAAAGGATGGGGGTGGGGGGCGGCTGAGTCACGAAGGTTCAGCCAGGGCGACTAGCAGCAGGAGGCGACTCATCTGCATTTCCAAAGGCCCGCCCAGTCCACGTCCCCTCCCCGAGAATGGGCCGGAGATATGAGGGCTTACCCTGGAGCCCTCCGCCTCAGGGGATCCCGGGGAAGGCCCGCTCGGCTTTCCCAGGCCACAATCCTCCCTCACCCCCCACCCCCCACCCCGCCTCTAGAGCTCAGGGTTGGGGGGTGTGCCCTGCACGACTAGATCAGTGGCTTCCGTGAAGGCCTCGAGCCCAAAGTGGGGACAAAGTGGGGGAGGGAGCTACCCCTCGGGCTCAGCTGTTACGGGCGTTGAGAGCCAGACAAGGTCGCCGAGGCCCGGGGAGGCAGCGGGGGTCGGCCTAGGATCAGGGTCGGGCCGCGAGGGAGGCTTCCGCCGCCTCCGGAGGCGCCGGGCGGTGTCAGGGGAAGCCTCGAGGCCCCGACCGTCCCCGTGGCCCTTTGCTACTGGCTCCCGCTCCCCGGGCTCGGAACGAGGTCTCCTCGTGCCCCTCACCCCTCCCCGGAGTCGGGCGCGGGGTCCGGGGCGGCTGCGGAGCCCGCGCTCGTCGTCGAGGCCTCCCCCGGCCAGGGGCGTCCACGCGGGCGGCGGCCTGAAACGCGGGCGGCGGCGCGCCGGCCTCCCCTCCCCCCCCGGCCCCGCCGCCTCCTTCCCTCCTCCCGCCTGGCGCGCAGCAGCCGCCACCGCCCGAGCCGCGGGCGGCGCGCGAAATGGCGCCCGTCTGGCCGCCTCGCCCGGCGGAGGCGACAGTGGGAGCCGGGGCGCGTGACGCCCCCAGGCCCACGGCCCCCGCAACAGTCTCCGCGACCACCCTCCGGCGTGGGGCGCTGTGCCCTGGCGGGTTCTCGGGGCCCGGCCCGGCGAGGGGCCGCCGTCAGCCCCGGGCCCCCAACGACAACCGGGGAAAGAGGGAGGAAGGAGGAGGAGGAGGGCGGCCGCCATTAGCCACCCGCAGCCCGGCCCGCCCGCCGGCCAACCCCGGCCCTGGCCCCGGCCGGCGGCTCTGCTCTGAACCTGAAAATAAAACTCGTGTTTGGGAGGGAGGAGCGAGCGCGGTCGGGAGAACAGGCAGCGCTTGGTGGCAGGCGGGAGAGATGCTGCGTCATGGTGCCAACATGGACGCCGGCCTTTTGTCCTTTTTTTGCTTAGGAAGCGCAGGCCCGCCCAGGAGCCCCGAAAAGCCGGCTTCAGAGTGCGAGCCCGACAATCAAAAGAGAGAGAGGCCCTAGGCCGAGTGGGGAGCTTTCCTCGTTTTTCGAGCCCCCCCAATCTCCAAAACACTTCAACTTTCTCCTCCCCAGGAAGGCTCAGACCTAGAAAAGCGAAGGGGATGAACGCAGGCGGCTCCATGGATGCCCGAGCTCGCTGGGGAGACCCTCCCCACGCCTCCGGGGCAGAAGGGGCAAAAAGGTCTGAGGAGTCCTCGTCCCCCCACCCCTCCCCATCTGGCTGCCAAACATAAAGCTCCAGAAACCTTCTCCCTTCAGCTCCCAAACATCTGTAGCCCTTGGCCTGCTAGAAAAAAGATTTCCTCGAAGGGGCAAAAGGCACTTTTTTTTTTTTTTTTTTTTAAACTTACCGGCTCTGCCCGGTGCCATGGAGTCTGGAAGATCAAGCTGGGCGGAGGTTTTGGACGTGTTATGTAAAAAATATCTTTTGGCGGGGGTGGGGAAGGGGGATTGTTTAGTTAGGATTATTGGGGGAATGGTGGTGTCTTTCTTGTTGTTACCTTTTTGTAAGTTACACTCTCATGGCATTTTCTGCTCCTTCCACTTCTGCAAACTTTCCAGGGTTGGGTTGGCAAAAGGCGGCTTCGCTGAGGACTGTTTACTGCTCTGGATATAGCAATGGTGTGATCGTCATTAAGAGACAAAAGGCGAAAATACACAGTCAAATCAAACAAAAGGCAAAAGACGCCCGGCCATCCCAACCACCATAGAAAATACCCGCGAGTTAACGTTGGTGTTTGGCTCGAACCAGCTAGGACTTGTTTTCCAGTTTTAATCTAGTTTCCTGTGACGGCTTTAGACTCTGTACACAAAGAGAAGGTCTTCCTTTCCCTCACCCACCCCCCTACCAAGACGAGAAAAACAGAGCTGTTTTTCTTCAAATAGATCGATTTTCAAAGAACGTGTACATGTTACTGGGAAGAAAGCTGACTAGCATTTATTGCTTTAAACATTTTCAAAAGCTTAAAGCTAGAAAACCTTAGCTTTATAAAAGCAAAATCGTCTAAAAGCATTTTCACTGGCTTATATTAGACAAGAGCGACAAAGACATACATGCAGATGAAGGTTCAGAAAATTAAGGACATCTCAGCAACATTAACATGAAAACTGCACTGCGTAAGGACAGAATGGATTGGGTACTTACAATGTAAAAGGTTTTTTAAAAGCTTAAAAGTAACAACTGCTTACAATTTTTTGTTGCTGCCATTTCGCTAGTCCTAAAACTATACATTTAAAACATTACCTTGTTAAAAAGAGAGCAGAAGGAGTTAATAAGATGGCCAGGTTTAAGTGTTTAATAGAGGAAACTATATATATTTAAAAATTTATTGTTCAGTCAAGAGAATACAGATTAAGACAGCTCCAAGCTCCCCCCACCCACCCAAGAAAAAAAAGAGGAAAAAAATTAAATATGTCATTTACTTAGGTTTTTTGGAATTCAAAATTGTTAACTGCTGACATTAATGGTGTGCTATGACCTAGTTATACAAGACAAAGATGGATTCCAAGTCATAAGGAAAAATCCAGATCTTTTTAAAAAGTCTTCTTCATTCTTCCAATTGTGAGTCCTTTAGCCTGTTGACAAATGTTAAACACAACACTGAGGCGTCCTGAACTGGATGGTGGAGTCAAAGGAAAAGCATTCCCCATTTGCAACAAAGGAAAAACCCACTTGGCCATTTAATTCCATTGCAGAAAAATGGCTCCCCTCATCTGTTGGCCTCTCCTTGGTGTCTGATGAACGATGTTTTGAGATCAGCGTCTAATAACTCAAGCCCTATAGAAGCCGCGCGCTGATTGGCTGCCGCGCCCTGCCGCCCTGCTCCAGCCAATTACCTACCCACGGCCAAATTACAAACCCCGAAAAGAGCCCCAATATGAAATACACCACCACGAAGCCCCAGAAAGGCGGCTCCTTCGCCTCGGCCGCCCGAGAGGACAGGCAGAGGGGGCTGCAAATGCGTCCTCGCGAAGCCCGGGAGCCTCAGAGTTGAACTCACAAAATGGAAGCCGCGCGCTGATTGGGCGCCGCCACTCCCGGACCTTTAATAAAGAAAGGGGAAGGAAAAGATAAATGCAAAAAAGGGGGACTCTCTCCTCCGTCGGTGGCTGGAGGAGGAAGGGGGGGGGGTGGAGAGAGAAGCATGTGTTTAGGACAATTACAGGGCGCTCCTCTCCAAAAATAAAAACAGAGCAAAAAGCTTCTATCACCCAGGTCCAGGCGAGGGCTACATCCTCCCAGGAATGTGAATGCTAATTTGGTTAAAATCCTGGTTTCCCCTCCCTAGCTCAGCACCACGGGGGAGGGGGTCTCGGGGCAGAAGGAGGAAGCCGGAGCGAAGATACCTCGATTGCAACTCGTCTCGAGTCGTCTTGCCTCCCCCCACGGTTCCCAGCATCTAAACACACAATCGTACACACACACCCCTCAAAAAAACCCAGCCCTTTCCCCCAGCCCCCACGAGCCCACCTCCGTCTTGGCAGTTTGGAAACAGTTTTGGAGGCCCCAGGCGCACGCCGCGGCCGCCGCGGCTCGGAGGGTAGCCCCAGCCGCGGGAGGTAGAGCCCGGGGAGACCCCCCCCTCCCCCGCCAGCCAAGCCCCCCACCTAAGTCCCAGCAGAATAAATAAATTAAAAGGCCTTCCCCCGGGGAGGGGGAGGCAGTGTGGGAGCGCGCGAGTGAGGGGTGGGGGGCCGCTGGGGCCCGGGGCTTTGGCGGCGCAGCTGCCGCCGCCGGGAGAGTGCCTGGGGAAGCGGCGAGGAAGGAGAGGGGAGGAGGAAGAGGAGGAGGAGGAGGAAGAGGAGGAGGGTGAGCGCTCGGGTCGGGCTCCTTAGCGGTGTATTGTGGGATGTGCGGCTACTGGGAGCCGAGCCTCCGCCGCCAGCCGCCTCCCGGGCAGCAGCAGCAGCAGCAGCAGCAGCGGCGGCGGCGGCAGCAGCTCCGGGCCCGGCAGCCGCGGCGGCGGCGCCCCCCCCTCCCGGCCCCCCGTCCGGCCGCCCCGGCCTCGGCTCCCGCGGGGGACACCATGTACTGGCTGGCGGCGCAGGGAGGCCGGCGCCCGGCGGGGATGTAAGCGCGGCTCGGGGAGGGAGAGGCCGCGGTCGGCAGCCGGGCGGCCCGAGCCCCCGGCCCCGGCCCCGGCCCGGGCTCCGGCCGAGCGGGCGGGCGGGCGGGCGGGCGGCGCCAGGCCTGCCGCGAGCCCAGCGCGCGAGCCGGGCCGAGCGAGCGAGCGAGCGCCACGCCGGGCGGCCGGGAGGCAGGACGGGCACCATGGGCCGGAGCCCGCGTCCTCCGGACGCCCCGGGCCCCGCCAGCACGCACCGGGGGCCCCCGGGAGCCCCTCGCTGCCGCCCCGAGACGGTGGCCGAGCGGGCGGGCGCCTAATTCTCCCGGAAGGGTTATTCTCTCGCTCTATTCTTATTTTGGGGGGAGCCAGCGAGACAGCTCCTTTTGGGGCGCGCTGGTAAGGTGGGAGGGGGTGGGGGCTGGACGATTTGATTCTTTCGCGTGTGTGTAGAAGCGGCGGCGGCCGCCGCCGCCGCCGCGGCGGAGACGACAACAACTTGCTCGTTTTCAGGTTGGGTTAACGGCATGGAGAACAGTCACCCCCCCCACCACCACCACCAGCAGCCCCCGCCGCAGCCCGGCCCTTCGGGCGAGAGGAGGAACCACCATTGGAGAAGTTACAAGTTGATGATTGACCCAGCTCTGAAAAAGGGGCATCATAAACTGTACCGCTACGATGGGCAGCATTTCAGCCTGGCGGTGAGTAGCCGGCGCGCCTCCCCGCCGCCCCCACCCACCACCAGCCGTGCCCGGGGCGGAGGGAAAGGGGTCCGAGCTGCCCAGGGACCCCCCCTTCCGACCACCGGGCCAACTGTCAGCCGGGTCCCCAGTCCTGGAGTTTGACAAGTGCCTGGAGAAGGGGGGGGGGGGCGTCTGCCTCTGCCCCTGGGGAGTGGGACCAGCCCTCCCATTCCGCCCCGCCCCCCCCCCATTCCTCCCCACAGATGTCCAGCAACCGCCCGGTGGAAATTGTCGAAGATCCCCGGGTCGTTGGGATCTGGACCAAAAACAAGGAGCTGGAGTTGTCGGTGCCCAAATTCAAGGTAGGACCCCCCCCCCCCCCCCGACCCCACGGTGTCTCCCCGCCTCCCCAGTCCCCGAGTTCGAAAATAACGCCAGTTCTGCCGGAGCCTAGGCTGGTTCTGAGTTCCCGCCGTCCATGGCCAGGGAAGTTTTGGCGGGGAGGGGGAGATGGCAGCGAGAGGGGTGTCCTCTCTCAGCTACTGTAAACAGAATAACATTCAGTGAAACTGTAATCAAGGATCTGATACAGTGTCCTGCCGGCCCAGCTGGGGGCTCCGGGTCCCCACCTGGCTCCTGCTAGCCCCCGCGGCTTGGCCTAGGGACCCACCCCCCTTCTCAGTCTTGTGGCTTAAGAGGGGACAACTTCATAGACCAAGGGTTCGCCCCTGACCCGGCTGCAGGGAGAGGAGGCCAGAATGGGGGGGTGGGGAAAGAGAAACTGTTTCTTTTTCCCCTTTCCTTTCGAACCCAGAGGACTTCCACGTTCCAAACGATTTAATCCTCCGCTTCCCGGGCCCGCCCGCGTGCATTTTTTTTTTTAAATTATTTTTTAACCTTCATTGTTTTCATCGGGCACGCGAGTGGGGAATGTTGTGTTTCCCTTCGGTTTCAATGTTCTCCAAACTCCCTTCCCCCTCGTCCCTGCCAGATCGATGAGTTCTACGTGGGCCCGGTGCCTCCGAAGCAGGTGACATTTGCCAAGCTGAATGATAACATCCGAGAAAACTTCCTGAGGGACATGTGCAAGAAGTATGGGGAGGTGGAGGAGGTGGAGATTTTGTACAACCCTAAGACCAAGAAGCACTTGGGCATTGCCAAGGTGGTCTTTGCCACGGTCAGGGGAGCCAAAGAGGCGGTTCAGCACCTGCATAGCACTTCGGTCATGGGCAATATCATCCACGTGGAGCTGGACACTAAAGGTGAGTGGAGACCCACTTGGGACAAACTGCGATGGAGGGGCAGTGAGACCTGTCACTACGACTCCTTTCCCTCCCAGAGCCCCTCTTGCAGTGTTAGGGACCCCCCCCCCCCCCCAGCAGCCCTTTTTTTTTTTTTTTTTTTTTTTGCCCCCTCCTGAGGATAGAGTCACATGGAGCTAAATGTGTTGTCTGTTGCTAGGAGACAGGCTATAATTTACCCAATGTGCTGTCCTTGGCTACTGCATGTACCCCTAGGGACCACCCAGAGGCTTCCCCACCACTGACACCCCTGCGGGCCCCTCCTGGAGCCCTAGTGGCCTGGGTTTAGGCAGTCTCCAGTGTTGCCATCTGTGTTAGGGGAAGAGGCAGGGTTTGTTTATTTGTGGGAGCTGAGAGGGAGCCACTAGAATGCCTTTAAATACATATAGAGTAGGTCCTTCAACTAAAAAGGGAATCCTCCAAGGATCCAGGGTCCCCCCCCCCCCCCCCCCATGCTGCCCCTTCCTTCTGGAGTGGGAACCAATCTGGGCTCAGAGTGTGGTTTCATTGATAATGTTCTGATAGAGCTGGGCGGGCTGCTGTGGGTGCTCAAGGGTTGACACTGTGCCTTCCCTCCTCTCTCTTAAAGAGACAGCAGCACCTCCCATGCGCCGGGAATCCCGCTATGTGCTCACTCTGAGCTCACTGCTGGCAGAGTGGGGCTGGGGAAGTCACCCTTCCTTCCTTCCATTCCTGGGAGGCTTCTTCTTGACCGGATGGAGGGGCTTGCAAGACTCTAGGGCATCCCCCAAAGTTTGCCTGTGGCCTCTCTAGGGAAGTTCCCGCCCATATGAAAGAAGGTGCTGGGTGCCCCAGGACCAACCTACCCTGTGACTGGGAAGGCACTGTTGGGTCCGGTGCTTCTTGAGGTTTTCTGGGAGACACTGTCTGGGAAGGCTTAGGTGGCCAGCTTCTAGGAGTTTTGTGAGCATGGTGTTTAGAGGCAAATGGCACACCAAACCCAAACAGGAAAATCTAAACCTTTCTTGTGCTTTCAACGATGAATACATATTGACTAGGTCTCTAAGACCTTGCTGGGGGCTGTGGAGGGATGCTGGAACTGGGTGGGCACCGTTATCCCACAAACTCTTGCCAAGCCCATATCTAGTTCTGAGTTTCCTCAGGGCACAAGCCTGGGTTCCTGTCTCTGTCAGGGGAGTACAGACCCTTCAAACTCTACACATCCCTTGTGTGGCTGCAGTCTCATTTCTCCCTGAGAACTGAATGTGGAACCTTCTTCCCTGTCACATGCCCATTTTAAGGAGCAGCCAGCTCTTCCCAAAATTTCATTTCTGAAAAAAAGGAAGAAAAAAAAAAAAGTGGGAGGCCCTCAGAGACTGCCAAC
Organism: Panthera leo; assembly: GCF_018350215.1. Classification (NCBI taxonomy): domain Eukaryota; kingdom Metazoa; phylum Chordata; class Mammalia; order Carnivora; family Felidae; genus Panthera; species Panthera leo. The sequence goes on along the minus strand of NC_056690.1, from coordinate 7,558,661 downwards.
TAACTTTGTATTTCAAGAAAGAGACCAGCAAAGTGTAAAGTGTAGCTCAAGGAATGTGCCTCCTTTGCATATGTAAGCAGCTGCCTCAGAGGGCTCTATAAATATCAATAATCTGGGGCCCCAGGGTCTATAGAGGCCTCTCTCTGCTGATGGGGGAGGGTTACCAGACAGGGCCCAGTGGGACCAGCCCGGCAGAGCTGGGGAGGCCTGGTCAGCCAGGTCAGCGGAGGAGGCCCATGGAGGTCACAGTAACGTGGTACTAGACTGTGTTTTACAAACTCTGCTGGTCACCTGGCCTCAGATAGTTAACAATAAAGTGAACTGTCACCTCTGTGTCACTGGGTCTCTCCACCTGCTGCAGGCTCTGGCTGTTAAGTGGGAAAACCTGACTCTTTTTTCAGGTGCTATGGCTCAAGTGACAGGGAGAGGCTCTGTGTTGGGGGTGGTGTTTCTGTTTTGGGGGAGTCCTGGCCCCACAGAGGATTAAATTCTGAATCTTAGGGTCAGAAAAATCACACAGGTGAGCAGCTTGGTTGAACAGATCGGACTCCTCAGTGAGGTACAGAGAGGTGGTTCCCCGGTCAGGGTCACAAAGCTTCTCAGGCTTGGGGGTCTCAGGCGCCAGGGGCCCATAAGCCAACCTGTGGGGTCTGCCCCATCCTGGAGCCTCCCTCAATCCTCCCTCCCTTGCCCTTCCCACAGGGGAAACCCGCATGCGGTTCTACGAACTGTTGGTCACGGGCCGATACACACCCCAGACCCTCCCAGTGGGTGAGCTGGACGCTGTCTCTCCAATCGTGAATGAGACCCTGCAGGTGGGTTTATTACCATCCAGTACCCTCCCCCCCACATACTCACACTCATCACCGGCCTCTGATGGGCCCTTCGCCCCCATTCACCATCTCTAGCGTCGGACGCCCGAGCCTAGGAGGCAGAGGAGCCTGGCCTTGTCCAGCCTGGGATTCCCACAGACCCACAGCCTACTTAGGGCTTCGTGTTAATGCTGAAACATTGCTGTGTCTGATGTCCTGGGCACTGCTCTAGCCCTGCCCCCAGAAAGCAGACCTCAGTGGTCCCCATTCCCAGAGCGAGACTGACGTGACTCCTTACCCAACCACTGCCTCCTACCTAGGCCACCCTCACACAGGGAGATTCTCAATCCAACCCTTCCCTGGCATCAACTCACCTACCCTCGGGAGTAGCTTTTCCACAACGCAGCCTTCACCGACTTGCTGGTCGGCTAGGTTATTCGTTAGGCACTTTTACCGTGTCACACGACTTAACTCCTAAAACATTGGGAGACCAGAGGGAACAGGACCCTTGGCCACCCCCTCACTCCCCAAACTATAGTTCTCCCTGCTGGAAGATCCTTGATTTCTGACAGTCTGAGACGGGAAGGAAATCCCAGTTTAAATCAAGACGTCAGGATCTTCTCTTCTCTCTGCTTTAAGGATTAGAAAAAACCCTCAAGGTTCTTTGGGGATAGCTGGCTATCCTATGATTAGAGAAAAGTTAGGACAATCCAGAAGCTCCTCTTCGATCTCCTACCCCTCCCCCCCCCCCCCCCCCCCCCCCCCCCCCCCGCTTCTTCCACCATGCAGCAGTTTTAGAGTGGCCAGCTTGGCTCTGAGATCCCCGGAGTGTAGAGGGAAAACAGCCCCCATCCATTGCATGCAGCCCCCTCCAGCAACCTCACTTGTCTCTCCCTCTCTCTCTCTAGCTGTCAGATGCTCTGAAGCGCCTCAAGGACGGTAGTCTGTCTGCAGGCTGTGGCTCCGGCTCCTCCTCGGTCACCCCCAATAGTGGTGGGACACCCTTCTCCCAGGACACGGCGTACTCCAGCAGCCGCCTGGACACCCCCAACTCCTACGGACAGGGCACACCGCTCACGCCACGTCTGGGCACCCCCTTCTCGCAGGACTCCAGCTACTCCAGCCGACAGCCCACACCCTCCTACCTCTTCAGCCAGGACCCCACGGTGACCTTCAAAGCCCGGCGCCACGAAAGCAAGTTCACAGACGCCTACAACCGCCGCCACGAGCATCATTATGTCCACAACTCCTGTGCGGTCACCGCAGTGGCCGGGGCCCCAGCTGCCTTCAGGGGCTCCGTGGACCTCCCGTTTGGGGCAGTCAGCAGCAGTGGGGGCAGCAGTGGCCCTCCATTCAAGGCCCAACCACAGGATTCGGCCACGTTCGCCCACACTCCACCGCCTGCCCAAGCAACCCCCGCTCCTGGAGTCACGTTCAAGTCGGCTTTCTCTCCGTATCAGACCCCTGTGCCCCCTTTTCCCCCACCCCCTGAGGAGCCCACCACCGCAACCACCTTTGGGGCCCGTGAGAGTGGGGAATTCCGGAGAGCACCTGTGCCCCCACCCCTGCCACCCACCGAACCCCTGACCAAGGAGAAGCCAGGCACACCGCCCGGCCCACCGCCCCCTGATGCCAACAGCATGGAGCTGGGTGGCCGGCCGACCTTTGGCTGGAGCCCTGAGCCTTGTGACAGTCCAGGCACACCTACGCTGGAGTCCTCACCTGCGGGGCTGGAGAAGCCCCACGACAGCCTGGACTCACGCATAGAGATGCTGCTGAAGGAACAGCGCACCAAGCTGCCCTTCCTTCGAGAGCAGGACTCGGATACAGAGCTGCAGATGGAGGGCAGCCCCATCTCCTCCTCCTCCTCCCAGCTCTCCCCACTGGCCCCCTTTGGCACCAACTCCCAGCCAGGCTTTCGAGGCCCCACGCCACCCTCCTCACGCCCCTCCAGCACCGGCCTGGAGGATATCAGCCCCACGCCGCTACCCGACTCAGACGAGGATGATGAGCTTGACCTGGGCGTGGGGCCCCGCCCCCCTCCGGAGCCAGGCCCCCCGGACCCTACTGGTCTTCTGGGCCAGACAACTGAGGTAGCCTTGGACCTGGCTGGAGACAGGACCCCAACCTCAGAGAAGATGGATGAGGTACCACCATGTCTGTCCACCTCTGTCTTGGATTGGTTTTGTCTATCTTGTGTCTCCCTTTCCTCCTTTGAAACGTTATCCCCTCAGGACAATTAGCTAAAACACAGAAGTAACAGGGTTAGGGCAGCTAAAATAACCGGTCAAATACAGAGAATAAAAAGCGAACGCAAAAAGCACCAGGAGCTGTGACTGAGCAGCTGCTTTGGCTCTGAGCAACCTAGCAGCCATAGAGAGAAGGGAAACATGACCTAGTTCTGTTGCTCTCCTGTTAGGTATGGGAAGTTAAGACTTTTCCTAGGGATCAATTCTGACTTGAGCTTCTTTGGTAGGAGTTTGCCGAGACCCCAGATAGTATGGACTATGGTAATGGTTCTGGATCCCCTTGTCTGTTGGGTCGCCTGAGGGTGATCAGGGCTGATCCTGACACTCAGGCATATTTGGGGGGAGGGATTAGCCAGAGCATTCTGCTAGGCTAGGCCGGATGGGAGCTCTGGAGCACTGTCTTCTAGAACCTGGTGCCCTCTGAAGAGAGGAAGCCATGGTGGGCAGGGAGGGCATTGAATTTTCCCTTAGCTTTTCCTCTGTTTCCAGGAGTCGGGACTTAAGGGTTAGCCTAGGGGGAAGGCCACAGCCAGAAACAGGCAAAACTGACCATTCTCCAGCCTCTCCTCAGCCATAGATCTTTATCTGGGGTCTTATTACCCAAATCTCCAGCCTCTGGGTTGGGGTGGGGGCTGCTGTGTGCTACAATCCCTTGGAGGGACAGATTAGGTCATCTTCCTTGGCCCTGCTCCTCCCCACTCCTGGTCCAGGCACCTGTCCTGGTCCTCCTGAAGACCTGTGTTGGAACCTGCGCGCCCAGCGGGCATGAGCAGCCAGGGGCTTAGACAGAGCTCTGTGCCCTTGTGGGCGGCAGGAGGGAGGGTCCCCCCTTCCCAGGCCCTTTGATTAGGCAGGTTTGGCTGCCTCGGGGAGGAACAGAGAGGAACTTGGCCTGCCCTGGAGGGGACTGCAGGTGGCCGGGGCTCCAGGGGGCCTCCAGGCAGTTCTGGGGAAGTGGTTTCTGGTGCCAAGGGGTCCGGGCAGGAGGAGCTGACAGGTGTGCAGAGGTGGGGGGCTGGCAGCCCTGCCATCTTCTCTTCCCTTCCTCTCTGCTGCCTGGGCTTGGGGGATGTTTACCATGCTGACAGAATGGTCCGGGACTGGGAATCCCAGGGTAGACGGAGGGACTGGGCTCTCCCACCATGTCACTGTAGGGAAGCGGGAGACTGAAGCCGAAGAGAGATGGGGTCGGGATGCCCCTAGATCTTAGCGGTAGGAAGACCAAAGTACAGAGAACCTCCAGGCTGGCCCTCGGGAGCCCCCTGCCGGCAGCCTGGAGAGCAGCACCCGGACTCCTCCAGACTGAACCTGGAGGGAGTCCCAGCTAGGTCAGGCTGAAGACTCCGGAGACAGAGCAGGGGCACCACTGAGGGAGATTCCCTTTCTTCACAGAGGCTGGTGGTTAAAAGTTCAGGCTCCAGTCCGTGAGCCTGGAAACCCAGCTCTGTCGCTTACTGGTTATGTGACCTTGGGTAAGGCACTTTCCTTCTCTGAGTCTCAGTTTCATCGCCTGTGAAATGGGACGGTGAAAGTACCTGCCTCACACGGTCTTCGGCTTAACTGAGGGGCCCGCAAGGGAAGCTCCCGGCACCGCGCGAGGGCCGGTGCTGAGCCGTGTGCGCTCGGCTAGTTCCCGCTGGTTCTCACCCCCACCCCCGGGCGCCGGAGGGGCGGAGGGAGGGGCAGGGCCGAGGGCTGGAGCGCAGGATCCCGGGTCTCCTTGTGATTGGCTGGCCGCGATGCCGGGTTAACCCTCTGTGTGCTGCGCTCGCCTCGCTGGGCGCTGTCCGGGACTGATCTCCCGGGCGCTGTCCCGGAGTATCGGGCTGAGCCTGCCAGTCCCTCCTGCTGCATGTGCGTGCGGACCTTTAGAGAGAGAGAGAGAGAGAGAGAGAGAGAGAGAGAGTGTGTGTGTGTGTGTGTGTGTGTGTGTGTGTGTGTGTAGTGGGGGTCTAGCAAAATCCTGAGCTTCCTACTGCTGCTGAAAGTTTAGTATTCCCCTTCTCCCCGGGGGCGCTCCCCCCCATTTCCCTTTGAGGACTCCCTCACCTGAAGATCTGACCTCTGACCTTACAGCCTGTACAGACAGCACCCCCTCAGCCTTCAAATGCATTCCCTGTCTGTGGCAGCCTACAAACGCTCTTGTCACCTTACCGAGATCTTCTAGGGCAGGGCCTGAGCCACCTTCTCACCTCTTGTCCGGACACAAAAGCCTGGGGGTGACGGAACTCTCCTCTCCCCACCCCTGCTCTGCCTTCTCACTCCAACCCTACCAGGTACACCCCAATGCCTCCTTCCAGTTCCAGGCCTGTGTCCCAATGTAAAGGGGCCCTTGCCCATTTCGGAGCTGGGGTCATCCTTGGCTTCCCCACTGTTTGCCTGGTACAGTGAGTGTTCCTGGATTCCATTCGGCAGGCATCCTGAGCTTGAGTCCCAGCCTTACTTCTGACCGGCTGTGCCTCCTGGGCCAGTGGCTTTTGGCTCTGTTTCCTCACTTGTCAGAAGGGATTGGAGTAGAGCCCCACCTTGCAAGGCTACAGTGCTGATGTGAAACAAGGTGTTGTGCAGTTTCAAGACCAGATGAAAGATTAACTAAGGAAAATAAAAAGACATACCTCCTATTTATGCAGCCTTAAAACTGCTAACTCTCCTTGCTCAAATGTCACCCTTGCCACCGGGCCCTCCTTGCAGCAGTGAGGACAGCAGGCTGACTGGGAGCCTAACTGGTTTGAATCCTGACTCCATCTCTTATTGGCTCTGTGGCCTTGGGCAAGTTACTTAAGCTTTCTGTGCTCCAATTTCCTTGGTAAAAGAACGGCCTTAGAAAGATACCGAGCACGTAGGAAGCACCCTAGAAGTGTTAATTGTTAGTATTCTCTGATTACAAATTGAAATAGAATCTCTCAAGCTGACATGGAATCTGTTTCCCTCTTTACACCCTGTCCCCCTCCCCAGCTTTCTTTTCCTCCAAGGTGGGCTCTATATTTCTCCTCTTCATCCTGGTTTTCCTGTGTCTCTTCCCTCTAGAAACTTAGCTCCACAAGAGCAAGAATTGTGTCTGTCTTGTTCAATGCTGTGTCCCCAGCACCTAGGACAGTGCCTGGCACACAGCAGGTGCTAAGCAAGTGTTTACTGGATGAATGAATGAATGAATGAATGAATCCTCGTAAACCAACTGGCAGGTATTAAGATGCCCATAATGCAAATGGGGAAACTGAGGCTTAGCAAGGTTAAGTGACTCCCCAAAGCCACATGGTCCCAAAGCCACATGGTCCAGAAGGGAGGGGACTAGGACCCAAACTGCAGAATCCGTGTTGCTCATTAGTCTTGCAAAGGGCTTCTCGAGCTTTCTGGTGTTTGGAAGGGGCTCTAGGAGCCAGCTTGGCCTCCCAGGCGCAGCCTCACCACTCTCCCCGGCTCTCCCCACAGGGCCAGCAGTCCTCGGGCGAGGACATGGAAATCTCGGACGATGAGATGCCCTCAGCCCCCATCACCAGCGCCGACTGCCCCAAACCCATGGTGGTGACCCCAGGGGCGGCAGCTGTGGCAGCCCCCTCTGTGCTGGCTCCGACGCTGCCGCTGCCCCCACCCCCCGGCTTCCCGCCGCTGCCCCCACCCCCGCCGCCGCCCCCACCACAGCCAGGCTTCCCCATGCCCCCGCCTCTGCCGCCTCCCCCGCCCCCCCCGCCCCCCGCCCACCCAGCTGTGACGGTGCCCCCCCCACCCCTGCCAGCGCCCCCCCCTGGTGTCCCGCCCCCACCCATCCTACCACCGCTGCCGCCCTTCCCTCCAGGGCTGTTTCCCGTGATGCAGGTGGACATGAGCCACGTGCTGGGTGGCCAGTGGGGCGGCATGCCCATGTCCTTCCAGATGCAAACGCAGATGCTGAGCCGTCTGATGACTGGCCAGGGCGCCTGCCCCTACCCGCCCTTCATGGCCGCTGCTGCCGCAGCCGCCTCAGCCGGGCTGCAGTTTGTCAACCTGCCGCCCTACCGGGGCCCGTTCTCCCTGAGCAACAGCGGACCGGGCCGCGGGCAGCCCTGGCCACCGCTACCCAAGTTCGACCCGTCAGTGCCGCCACCAGGCTACGTGCCACGCCAGGAGGACCCACACAAGGCCACTGTGGATGGCGTCCTGCTGGTGGTGCTCAAAGAGCTGAAGGCCATCATGAAGCGTGACCTGAACCGCAAGATGGTGGAGGTGGTGGCTTTCCGCGCCTTTGACGAGTGGTGGGACAAGAAGGAGCGGATGGCCAAGGTAGGCAACGAGTGCGGGGTGCCCCCGGGCGGCCGGCAGGCACGCTCTCTTCCCCTGGGGGACACTGATCCCCATAACCCCCAAGTAGGAAAGCGTGAGTGTTACCTTCTAAAGCTTGTGTGTCCATGACGCGGACGTGTCCTTGCCGCATGTAGCCTGCTCTGCAGGCGAGGAGGTTGAAGTTCAGTGAGACGGAGCTGGGCGCCAGGAATGTCGGGCAGGCACGAAGCCCAGCCGACTTGGTGGGAAGGAAGTGCCAGTTACCGTGTGGCTGTCGCTGTTGAGGGAAGGCAGGCTGCTTAGGGAGGGCCACCCACTGGGGAGGTGGGGGTCCACCGGCAGCACCGTAACCATGGTGACAGTCCCCTCCTCTCTCACACCCCAGGCCTCTCTGACCCCGGTGAAGTCAGGCGAGCACAAGGACGAGGACAGGCCAAAGCCCAAGGACCGCATCGCCTCGTGCCTGCTGGAGTCGTGGGGCAAGGGCGAGGGCCTGGGCTATGAGGGCCTCGGCCTGGGCATCGGGCTGCGCGGGGCCATCCGCCTGCCCTCCTTCAAGGTCAAGAGGAAGGAGCCGCCAGACACAGCCTCTTCTGGTGACCAGAAGCGCCTGCGGCCCTCAACCTCTGTGGACGAGGAAGATGAAGGTATGTGCGCCCCCTCACGTGGCGCTGGGCTCTCCCGTGCTTCCCCAGCCCAGTTCGGACACCCCTCTCTCCCCTCAGAGTCAGAGCGAGAACGGGACCGGGATATGGCGGACGCCCCTTGTGAGCTTGCCAAGCGGGACCCCAAGGGCGTGGGCGTGCGGCGCCGGCCAGCCCGGCCGCTGGAGCTGGACAGTGGCGGGGAGGAGGATGAGAAGGAGTCACTGTCGGTGTCCTCATCGTCATCGGCGTCCTCATCCTCGGGCTCCTCCACGACCTCACCCTCATCCTCGGCCTCTGACAAGGAGGAGCGGGAAAGCACTGAGGAGGAAGAGGAGGGGGAGGAGGAGGAGGAGGAGGAGGATGAAGAGGAGGAGGAGGAGGAGGAGGAGGAGGAGGAAGGCCCCAGGAGCCAGGTCTCCTCCTCCTCGACCTCATCCACATCAGATAAGGTACCTTCGGGTTGGGGAGGCCTGGGGTGCTGGGCCAGGTGAGGGGGGCCCTTCTGCTCAGCCTGACCTCCCCTCTCCCTCCCCCTCCCCCAGGATGATGACGCTGAAGACAGCGATGAGCAGGAGGAGTCTGAGAATGAGGACGAGGACATAGCCCTGTCAGAGGCGAGTGAGAAGGAAGAAGGGGACTCGGACGGAGGTGAGCGGTGTGGGCCCAGGCACCTGGTCTGCCCCAGGGCCCCTGTGCAGAGACCAGAGCCCGAGCAACTTTCAGCAGTACTTTTGGGGCAAGATTTCTTGTCTTTGAAACGTGAGCTCATTAAAACACGCACAGGACTCGCCCTACGATTCCATTTGTACGCAATGTCCAGAACAGGTCCCTCCACAGAGACAGAAAGTAAGCTAGTGGTTGCTTGGGTCTGGGGATGGGAGGCTGGAGGGGCGAGAGCTATAGGTGTTGGGTCTCTTCTTGAGCTCATGAGAGTGTTTTGGAACTAGAGATAGTTGTAATGTACTAAATACCACTGACTTATTCACTTTAAAATGGTTCGTTTTATGCTACGCGGATTTCACCTCCGTTTTTTTTTTTTAATTTATTATTTTTTTTTAATGTTTATTTATTTTTGAGACAGAGAGAGACAGAGCATGAACGGGGGAGGGTCAGAGAGAGAGGGAGACACAGAATCCGAAGCAGGCTCCAGGCTCTGAGCTGTCAGCACAGAGCCCAACGCGGGGCTCGAACTCACAGACTGTGAGATCATGACCTGAGCCGAGGTCGGATGCTTAACCGACTGAGCCACCCAGGCGCCCCTCGCCTCCGTTTTTTTTAAATGCTGACTAGTTAACACGCAGGCGCCCCCCCCCCCCCCCCCCCCCCCCCCCGAGATATCAGGGCCACGTTCAGCCTGGGTGCCATCAGTCTGAGATGTTTGGGGAAGCATCTAGCCGGAGCGCACAGCAGACGCTGAAGGGCTCATGCCTGTGTCCCCTGTGTCCCCTGCCCAGAGGAGACGGTGAGCATCGCCACGTCCAAGGCAGGAGCTGGGTCCTCCAGCGAGAGTTCTGAGTCTTCTGAGTTCGAATCAAGCTCCGAGTCCTCATCGTCATCCTCAGAGGATGAAGAGGAGCTGGTGGCAAGGGAGGAGGAGGAGGAAGAGGAGGAAGAGGAGGAGCAGGAGGAGGAGACCGCAGCAGCAGACGAGAGTATGGCTCCTGCTGCTCCCGATGAGGACTTTGAGGAGGATGTGGCCACGGGGGCACCTGTGACAGAGTCCTCGGTCACGGAAGGGGAGGTGGACATCGAGGCTGAGGACGGAGCTCCCGAGGAGCGGACTTCCGTGCTGGAAGAGCCCCCCTTGCCTGTGTGTGTCGAAGAGCTCGCAGGCTGCAAGGAGCCCTCGGAGGAACCGGGCCTGAAGCAAGAAGGGGCCAGGTTGCTGTCTCCAGAGCCCCCTGCTGGAGAGACGGAGGCCCGGCCCCCCCCTTCCCCGGAGCCCGCCCCAGGTAACACCTGCAGCCCACAGCCCGTTCCCCCACCTCCCCACCTTCTCCCCTCCCCCCCCCCCACCCCGGTTGAGGTGGTGGGGATGGAGGCAGGATGTCCTCACCGGCAGAATGAGCCCAGGCTCCTTTGGGTAATTCGTGTAACCTTCCCAAGCTTCAGTTTCCCCATCTGTAATGTGGGATCAGTGGTATGTCCCCCATGAGGTCGTGCGGGAGGGCAGAGTGAGATGACATAATGTGCCAGCACGGAGCCTGGCACCCAGCCACAGCTTCAGATAGCTGCCTGAGAGAACTGCTCCTGTCACCGTTCCTCAGTGCCACATTTCCCCACCGTTTGCTCCTTGGACCATTAGTCCTATGAGATGCTCTCAGAAAGGTGTGGCAGGGGTGGGGAGCAGGTGTATATGGTCATTTTAGTGACAGGCAGGTGGGGGAGGCTTGGGGTGCTGGGCCAGGTGAGAAGGGCCATGGACACAGCATTCTCTGCCACCTTGGTGGAGCCGCAGAAAGCATATTAAAGGCTGTAACATACTGTCCAGTGGAACTTTCTGCCGTGGTAGAAACGTTCTTTATCTGCTCTCTCCAATATCATAGCCATTAAATACAATGTTGCTAAGAGCACTTGAAATGTGGCAAGTGCCTACTGCTGAGCTGAATTTGTAATGTTATTTAATTAACTTAAACTTATGTAGCCACCGTGTGGTCAGTTCAATCCACGAATACATCCTTCGGGAAAGAAACCTATTATACTTTGTTTAATTCTGTATTGTTTGGCTACAGAACCTCAGGTCTTTGAATATTGCCATAGGTATGTATTAAGCCTATGTTGTGTCCCCAGTACTGTTTCAGGCACTGACAATACAACAGTGGCCAAACAGACAAAAGTATCTGCCTTCATGGAGCTTACATTCGAAGACAGGGTGATAAATGACAGTAGATAAGCTAGAAAATATATGACGATGGAGATAAATGCTGGGAGAAAGGCACTGACAAGTCCTGCAGAAAAGGGACTTGTTGAATTTTATTCAATAGCAGAGACCATTTTCTGGATCCATGGGACGTTCCCTGTTCACAAGAACACCATTCTAAGGACGTAATGCCAAAGGCTAAGAACCATATCTCCTACGTCTTTAGCTTATCAAGCACCCACTGTGTGCCAGACATTGGGCTGGGCACTAAGAAGCCTTGAGTGGTTTAGTTGTGGGGGGACGGTCCCCACACTCACAGAATGCCAGGGGGCCCAGAGGGGTGTGAGGTCGGGTATCAAGCACAGAGTAGGGCAGCATAAATAGGGCACCACGAGATGTTTGACTCCAGTAATAACGGTCCGGTTTCTGCCCACCTCTCTGCAGAGGATGACCTGGAAGTGGCGCCCGAGTCCCCTACGCTGCTCTCCTTACCACTGCAGCCGCCATTGCCACCCCCTCGACCACCCCGGCCGCCTAGCCCACCGCCAGAGCCCGAGACCCCAGAGCCCCCACACCCACCCGTCCCTCTGGAGCCGCCTCCCGAGGAGCAGCCCCCGCGTACTCCGGGTCTCTGTGGCAGCCTGGCCAAGTCACAGAGCACAGAGACGGTGCCGGCCACGCCAAGTGGGGAGCCCCCGCTGTCAGGGGGTAGCAGTGGCCTGTCACTGAGCTCCCCGCAGGTGCCCGGCAGCCCCTTCTCCTACCCATCCCAGTCCCCCAGCTTGAGCAGCGGGGGCCTCCCGAGGACACCCGGTCGGGACTTCACCTTCACGCCCACCTTCCCTGAGCCCGGCGGACCTCTGCTCCTGCCTGTCTGTCCCCTCCCAGCTGGCCGGCGCGATGAGCGGTCCGGCCCCCTGACCTCCCCGGTGCTCCTGGAGACGGGTCTGCCTCTCCCCCTGCCCCTGCCCTTGCCCCTGCCCCTGGCATTGCCCGTCCCTGTCCTGCGGGCCCAGACGCGGGCCCCCACCCAGCTGCCGCCCCTGCTGCCTGCGCCCCTGGCCCCCTGCCCACCCCCTATCAAGAGGAAGCCGGGCAGGCCCCGGCGATCCCCGCCGGCTGTGCTCTCCTTGGACGGGCCCTTGGTCCGGCCGCCAGGGGGGGCCACCCTCGGCAGAGACCTCCTGCTCCTGCCAGGCCAGCCACAGACCCCTGTCTTCCCCAGCACCCACGACCCCCGGGCCGTGACCCTGGACTTCCGGAACGCGGGGATCCCGGCCCCCCCTCCCCCTCTGCCCCCCCAGCCTCCTCCGCCCCCACCTCCACCCCCTGTTGAGCCTACCAAGCTGCCCTTTAAGGAGCTAGAGAACCAGTGGCCCTCCGAGGCCATCCCTCCAGGCCCCCGTGGGCGCGATGAGGTCACCGAGGAGTTCATGGACCTGGCCAAGGTTCGGGGGCCCTGGCGCCGGCCGCCTAAAAAACGCCACGAGGACCTGGTGGCCTCAGCCTCGCCCGAGCTCTCACCGCCGCAGCCCCTCTTCCGGCCCCGGTCGGAGTTTGAGGAGATGACCATCCTGTACGACATCTGGAACGGTGGCATCGACGAGGAGGACATCCGCTTCCTGTGTGTCACGTACGAGCGGCTGCTGCAGCAGGACAATGGCATGGACTGGCTCAACGACACACTCTGGGTCTACCATCCCTATATCCTAGACGACGCGGTGGGGTCCTTGCCCGCCTCTCTGGGCCCCGTCTCCCATGACACCCACGACGGCAGTCGCCCGACTCCCCGCCACCTACTGAGTGGCGTCTGCTGGCACCGTGCCAGGCTCCATGTGGAGTCCTCACTGGCACCTTTAAAACACCTTTTCTGTGCCAGGCCCGTCTCACCCCCAGAGTTAGCGGGTCCCGGGGCCAGACGTAGCGGCGGGATCGCACCACGTCAGAGCAGCAGAGGCTGACGGAGGGCCAACTCCTCCTGGCCCCCCCATCACCTAATTTGATCTTCCCAACAGGTCAGTGAGGTGGGAGCTATTATTCCCATTTCACTTATGTGGAAACCAAGGCTCAGAGAGGTTAAGCGACCTGCCCAAAGTCACACAGCTATGACGTAGCAGAGCTGGGATTTGAACCCAGGCAACTCTGGTTCCAGAGTCTGGGCTCTTAACCATGATGCTAATCCTGATAGTTGTGTTACCAGCACAGACAGAACTATCAAGTTGGAGCTGTCTTTATACCCCTTATACCAAACTAGTTTACTGAGCACTTCCTCTGTTCCAGGAAGTCTGCTAAGCACCTGAACGTGTATAATCATTCAGAGAAGCCTTGTTATTGCCCCAGTGCGCAGGTGGGAAACCGAGGCAGGAAGCAGATAAGAAATACACCCAGGACCGTGCAGTCAGGTACCCCTGACAAGAGTTCTGACCCTCAGTGGAGGTGGTGTAGGTGTGGGGGGTGGAACCTCCTGGAAATTAGCCTGAGGGTAGAGAGGCCAGGCCCAGTGGGGCTGTCTCTGGAAGGACTGGGAGGGGCTTTTCAAGAATGTCCATGTGGCCCTTGACCCACACCCACCCACCAGCCTCTCTTCAGCTAAGAAAAAGAAACGGGACGATGGCATCCGTGAGCACGTGACGGGCTGTGCCCGCAGCGAGGGTTTCTACACCATCGACAAGAAGGACAAGCTCAGATACCTCAACAGCAGCCGCGCCAGCACCGATGAGCCCCCGACAGACACCCAGGTACTGCTCTCAGGTGCCTGGACACTGGAGCCCCTCAGGCTGCCGTGGGTGGGGACCTTCTGGAGGGGGGCGTACCAGGCGGCATGAGGGGTTGTGGGGTCAGAGGGGCTGGCACAGGGGGCGTTAGGCGTTAATTCACCCGGGTACCCTGGTTGGAAAGGTGAGGCGAGGCTGGGAAGTGGGAGCCTCTGAGATTTTCATCAGGGATGTGAGCAGAGTGGAGTTGTGTTTCCAGAAGTTTCCTTCTCTCCTCTTTAAATTCAGCAAACGTCTCCTGAGCGCCTGCTGTGTTCCAGGCACTGTTCTGGGTCTACAGCAGTGAACAAAACAAAATCCTTTCCCTCACAGAACTTCCATTTTAGCGGGGAGGTGGGAAATGATCAAGCGAACAAATAAACATAGAATTCCAGGTGGGGAAAACAGGAGAGGAGGTTAGGGACTGGGGAGTCAGAGGGGTCACAGAAGGTGACAGTTGAGCCAGACCTGAATGAAGTGAAGAAATGAGCCACGTGAATAGCTGGGAGAGACCACAGAGAAGTAGGAAAAGGCTTCAAGAAAAAGTTCAAACAGGAGGGGAGCCTGGCTGGCTCAAGTCAGTAGAGCGTGCAGTTCTTGATCTCAGGGTTTTGAGTTCAAGCCCCATGTTAGGTGTAGAGCCTACTTTATTAAAAAAATAATAATAAATGAAAGTTAGGGGCCTGGATGGCTCACTCAGTCGGTTAGGCGTCCGACTTCGGCTCAGGTCATGATCTCCTGGCTCGTGGGTCTGAGTCCCGCATCAGGCTCTGTGTTGATAGCTCGGAGCCTGGAGCCTGCTTCGGATTCTGGGTCTCCCTCTTTCTCTGCCCCTCCCCTGCTCATGCTCTGTCTGTCTCTCTCTCTCAAAAATAAATAAACATTAAAAAAAACCCCACGTTCTTTTAAAGTTAAAACAGGAGGGGGGATGGGGTGCCTGCATGGCTTAGTTGAACATCTGACTCTTGGTCTCAGCTCAGGTCTTGATCTCCGGGTCATGAGTTCAAGCCCTGCATTGGGCTCCACGCTGGGCATGAAGCCTACTTCAAAACAAAACAAGACAGGAGAGGGGGTCACTAAGTCTGGAAGTCATGCTTTTCAAGAATGCCTTGAAGTCATGCACAGAGTGAACAGGATGTGCAAAGGCCCTGAGGTGGGGGGGGGGGGGGGGGTGCGGATCTCAGTGGCGTGAGAAAGGAAAGGAAAGACTAGCTGAGACCAGAGACAGAACAACAAGTCCTCAGGGCCCTGGAGGCTGTGGTGATGAGGTTAGATTTGTATTCTGTGTGTGACAGCCACATGAGGGCTTCCAGAGAGAGGGTGAGGGTGACGTGGCTCGGCCCATGATTTTCAAAGCTTACGCTGGCTGCTGTGTGAAGAGTTGACCCCAAGGGTCCACAGGGGAGACCGTGCACAGCTGCTACATTTCCCAGTCCAGACATTTGGGTAGGTTCAACTTGATTTGCTGTGAGAAAAAAGTGGATGTTTTTGAAAGAATAGCAGGAACAGTGGGATATCGGGAAGCCAAAAGGACAGCACTGGGGGCTGGATTGGCTGGAGGAGACCAAGGACCTGGCTGGGATGCAGCTGGGTCTGGCTTGGGGAACCAGGGAGCTGGATGCCAAGCTCTGAGGTGGGAAGCTTGCGTTCTGGGGTTTGTGGAACATCCAGGGAGTGAGGTCTTTTAGGCAGTTCGATATACGGGTGCAGTAGAGAACTTGGGGCAGGGGAGAGACTTCCAGTCATCGGGATGGAAATGTTCATGGGAGGTCACGGCAAGGAAGAGCTCACCCAGGGAGAGGGCGTGAGGGCAGGAGGGCAGAGGACGAGGGTGGCCGAGGGAAGGAAGAGAAGGAAGGGTGCCAAGGAAAGAGCCATGATCTCGAAAGCCTGGGGAGGTCGGAGGGCCGGTGGTGAGAGCCACGGGGGACAGGGTGGAGGGACACGCACCATCTTGTCTCCCGGAAGTGGAGTTCTTTCCAAGTCTTCTAGCTGGGACAGGAAAGACGGCAAGTGTGAAGGAAAAGTTGTGTTGTTCTCTGACCGGAGGCCGTTGAGGACGTTCACATTCTGGCAGGAAGGACCAGGGAAGAGGAGAGGGGACAAGTAGGGATGGGACAGGCACAGCCAAGCCCAGAGCAAGGAGGCTGAGAAGGTGGGACGACAGGAACCCGGGGCTTAGGGTGTGATAGGGACCCCGGTCCCGGTGCCACGGTGAGCAGGGCGGTCCCACCCCTCCTGATCCGTCCCCCCGTCCCCCTCACAGGGCATGAGCATCCCGGCACAGCCACACGCCTCCACTCGGGCCGGCTCGGAGCGGCGTTCTGAACAGCGCCGCCTCCTGTCCTCCTTCACTGGCAGCTGTGACAGTGACCTGCTCAAGTTCAACCAGCTCAAGGTGAGGCCGGGCCCCACCCAGGGCCGCCGGGTGGCAGCCGGGCTGCGGCCAGGCCTTTCACCTCTCAGCCCCTTTCCTCCCCCAGTTCCGGAAGAAGAAGCTCAAATTCTGCAAGAGCCACATTCACGACTGGGGCCTGTTCGCCATGGAGCCCATCGCGGCCGACGAGATGGTCATTGAGTACGTGGGCCAGAACATCCGCCAGGTAGGCACCGCCCGGCAGGCTGGGAGCAGGGGTGGGAGCGGGCCGGGCCAGCCCCGACTGAGGCCTGCTCCCGGCCAGGTGATCGCGGACATGCGGGAAAAGCGTTATGAGGACGAGGGCATCGGCAGCAGCTACATGTTCCGGGTGGACCACGACACCATCATCGACGCCACCAAGTGCGGCAACTTCGCGCGCTTCATCAACCACAGCTGCAACGTGAGTGCCTGTCCGGAGGCCGCTGCTGCCCCTGCCGCTGTGCCCGAAGGACCCAGAAGCTTCTGGCACGGAACCGGCATGGCCTCCGTCCCAAGCTCTGGTTGCCCGAGGGTGATGGAGGCAGGGTGGGGGGGGGGGCCTCGTTCATACACCGCGTTTTGCTCCCTTGAGCTTCAGTTTTCCCTTCCGCAAAACGGCATGACGAGACTCGAGGTGCTCTGAAAGTAGTCCCCCTCCGTTCACTCCGGAAGTAGTCCTCTCAGTTCACTCCGGAAGTAATCCGCTCAGTTCACTCCGGAAGTCGTCCCCTCAGTTCACTCCGGAAGTCGTCCCCTCAGTTCACTCCGGAAGTAGTCCGCTCAGTTCACGTTTACCCGGTTCCTCCTCCGTGCTGGCCTTTTGCTGTGCCGCCGGCGGTCAGGCTCGGCCCTCCGAGGCCTTCGGTCCCGGGGCGGTGCTGTCCAGCAGAACTCTGTGAGCGCCACAGCATCCGTAGTGGCCACTGTTGTGGTACCGGCTGCCTGTGGGGTCGAGCACTTAAAATGTGGCCCCTGCCACTGAGGAACTGACTTTTGGTTTTTGGGTTTTTTTTAACTTATTTTTTAATGTTTGTTTATTTTTGAGAGAGACAGAGACAGAGTGCGAACAGGGGAGGGGCAGAGAAAGAGAGGGAGACACAGAATCGGAAGCAGGCTCCAGGCTCTGAGCTGTCAGCACTGAGCTCCACGCGGGGCCCGAACCCGTGAACTGGGAGATCATGGCCTGAGCTGAAGTCAGACGCTCAACCGACTGAGCCACCCAGGCGCCCCCTGAGGAACTGAGTTTTTAATTTAATTGAGTTTAATTTTAACTTAAATAGTCTCACGTGGCTAGTGGTGACAGTGGTGGATGGCACTGGTCCAGGGGGCAGTGAGTGTTGACAACAAGGGGGGTTCTCACGCCGAAGATAGGCACAGGGAGCTTCAAACGGGACAGGCTAGTTCCAGAGCAGATATGCCCAACTCTTGTTTCGAGTCATGACCTTGCTACTTAGCAAGTGACTGTAGGCCAGTTAGTTAACGTCTCAGTGCCTGGATTCCTGATCTGTAAAACAGGGATGGTAACGGTCCCTCCTTGTAGGTTGTCGGGAGAACCAATGAATTCTCTCTTTTTTTAAATGTTTATCTATTTTTGAGAGAAAGAGAGAGAGAGACAGAGCTCGAGCAAGGGAGGGAGGGCAGAGAGGAAGAGGGAGACACAGAAACCGAAACAGGTGCCAGGCTCTGCGCTGTCAGCACAGATCCCAGTGCGGGGCTTGAACTCACAAACCGTGAGATCATGACCTGAGCCGAAGTCGGACGCTTAACCGACTGAGCCACCCAGGCGCCCCAATGAGTTCCCTTTGACACAGCGGACACAGCTAGCTCTCACGACTGTGACTGGAGCATCACTGGGGCCAGTAGGGACTTCCTCTTGCCTCCCTGTGGCACCTGAGGGTTAGGAGGGGATCACCAGGTGGCAGTGAGTGGGGCAAGTGTTCCGTTCAATGAGGCCCTGAAGGGACAGCAAAGCAGACAGTAGGGATGGAGTAGGTGTTGAGAGGGCGGGTAAGAGAATGAGGTTGGCAGGCTTGGGGTGGCCAGATCACTCAGCCTTGCAGGCCGAGCTGAGAAGTTTCTCTAAAAGCCAAGCAAGCGGGCCACTGTCAGGTTTCGAGCCATGAGACCACTGGGTCTGCTCTTCCTTTGGGAAGATTCCCCTGGCTGCTGGGTCAGGAGTAGATTATCTCAGAGGACAGCGAGGTAGCGGGCGCTGCTGAGGTCCAGCCGAGTGATGAGAGAGACCTGGCTGGGGCTGCGGCAGTGGAGGTGAAGGGCAGTAGACAGAATCAGTAGGTCCTTTGGAGGGAGAACCCTCTGGGCACAGCAGTGGGCCAGAGCCAGCCTCGGTGTAAGAAGGAGGTGTGGGAGACAGCTGCTTGGGGGCCTGGGCGCCCTACAGTTGAGGTTTGAGCTTACTGAGTCAAAAACGTCTCCAGGAGCTGCCGAAGGCAGATAGCAAGCAGACACTTGGATTTCTGGGTCTGGAGCAGGGTCCAGCAATCCTTTTCTTTAAAAGGCCTGATAGTAAATATTTTTGGCTTCGTGGCCCAGACAATCTCTTAGCAACTCCTTAACTGCCATTGTAACAAAAGCAGCCTGTAGACAGTGTGTAAATGAATGGGTGTGGCTGTGTGCCAGGAAAACTCGACTTGCAGTAACAGGCAGCTGCCGGCCGGGGTTGGCTGACCCCTTCTCTGGAGCTCAGAAGTGAGGCCTGAGCTAGAAATACAAAAACTTGGAAGTCGCCCGCAGTGTAAATGGAAATCGCAGCCCTGGAGAATAATTTAGTATCATCACCATCGTCATCATTCTTATTTATTATCAGAGGCAAGGGTCCCTGTCACCCAGACAGGGGAGCCGGGGGCCTGGAGCAGGTGGCCAGTGGAAATGGGGGGCAAGAAGCAAGTCGGTCAGGCTTTGAGCATGGAGCGTGGTCGGGTTTGGGGGGCCCGGGTCGGGTGCCTGGTGGGTCGTCGGCTCACCCTCCCCTCCCGCCTCACCCACAGCCCAACTGCTATGCCAAGGTGATCACGGTGGAGTCGCAGAAGAAGATCGTCATCTACTCAAAGCAGCACATCAACGTCAATGAGGAGATCACCTACGACTACAAGTTCCCCATCGAGGACGTCAAGATCCCCTGCCTGTGCGGCTCCGAGAACTGCCGGGGGACCCTCAACTAGGCCCCGCACCGGCGCCCCGCAGAAGGCCGCCCGTGCTGCCCTGGGGCTCCCGCGCGTGGAGCCCCCGGCCCCCGGGGCCCAGCCCCACCTCCCACCCCCATTTCAGGTGCTGTCCCCTACCCAGCGGCCATGTCAGGGCCTGGCGCCCCCAACACTACCCCCGGAACCCAGCGCAGCTCCAGCCCCTCAGTGGGAAAGGGCTTCTGTGTCTCTCGGCCCATGTCTCTTTGGTTTTTTTAAAATGCTCCCTTCAGGATTTTTGTTCAACTCCAGCGTAAACTTCTCTCTGTCCATGTCTCTCGCTCTCCGTCTCTGTCTCTGTCCTTCTCTTTCCCGGTCAGCCTCTGTCCACGAATGCTGCTATGTTGTTTTGTCTTCTCTTTACTCTCTTCCTCGTCGTAAGAAAAGACATTTTAACCGTTGAAATGTGAAGGCAGACTCAGAGAGCGGGGACCCCCGGCGGGGGCTGCAGAGGCCTCGGTATGGTGGCGTGTCGGCCCGCGTCCCGGAACCCCCGGGCCAGGGCGCTGGGCCAGGTGCTGCAGAGAGGAGGGGGGTCAGCCCCAGGCTGTGACCTCAGAACACTACGCAAGGCCCCCTCTCTGCTGGCAGCGACTCAGTGAGGAGAAGACACCCCCCCTTCTGTTCCTTCCCCAGCAGCCTGGGGGCGCCATTTCCCCTAGCAGACCCTGGTGGAGCCAAGCTGGTCCCAGGCAGGAATTTCCCCTCTGGGCTCTCCCTGCCACCCCACACCCTGCCACCCCCAGAATCTTGGGTTCAATGTTTACTTTCTCATTCGAATGCCAGCAATGAGGGAGCCTCCCGGAGGCCCCAGTGTGGGCGTGGGGGCACTGGGAAGGGTCCTGTCTACTCTCTCCTGCTCTCACCTCCCCCCAGGGCAGGAGGAGGGCCTCCCAGGGCAGGCGGGTCCCCTAGTCCCGCCACTTCGGGTCTCTGACCAGATGCGTGTGGCATTTTTTTTTTTTTTTTTTTTGGTCTATAAGCTTCACCCGCTTGCCCCTGGCCCATACCCGAACTCACCCTGCCAGCAGCCCCCTCATCCCAAGGAGGCAAGAGCGTATTTATTTTCAGAGTGAGATTATTCTCCCAGAGAAAGGAAAATCTTGGAGAAGATTTTTAAAGCTCAGATCTAAGTCTGACAGTTTTTTGTTTTTTATTTTTTAACTCCTTTTACCCTCTTCCCCATCATCCTCTTCAGGGTTTATTTCCATAGATTTTTTTTTTTTCTTGTGCGTGTATAAAATCAAAACGAAGGGAAGAAATAGGTTTTTGAAGTTCAGAACCAACTTCTGTATATAGGCTGCCATAAAGGACTTTTTCTCGGGAACATTGTTTCTTGTAGAAACATGTGGGGAGACTTTTTTGCTCATTTCTTTGTATTTCCAAAAATCTCTCTCTCTCTCTCTCTCTCTCTCTCTCTGTCTCTCTCTCTCTCACACACACACACACACACACACACACACACACACAAAAGCAAGTCCCTCGCACCCCAGAAAGCAGAGCAGGCATGTAAATAATTTCTGGAAAGTGACTGTTGTGACCAGGAGTCCTCACCAAGACGGGAGAGCTCCCAGCGGGGAAGCCCCCACCCTGCGGATGGATGCAGGCCCGGAGCCTCTGGTATCTCAGCTTGTGTCAAGCTTGTTATCATGTAAATTCTGTACAAAGAATTGTTATTTCTCTCTCTCTCTCTCTCTTTTTTTTTTTTGTCGTTGGTGGTTTTGTTGTGTTCTTTTTTTTTTTTTTTTTTTTAATTTCTTTACCCCATGCCCTCTCTGTTTGAGATTGTGCCCACCAGTTTCAAGGTCGAGGTCGATGAAATCGGGGGCATTAAGACACAGAGGAGGGACCTGGGCACAGCGGTGACCTTCTCTTCCGTTTGCGGTTTTCTGCCTAATTGTGCAACTGAGGAAATATTTATTTTTCACATGAGGAAATGTGTAGTTTGTAGAGATGGTTGATTTAAGTTGCTTGTGCGGCCCCCAAGGGGCTGCCTTCATTCTCTCCCTTCTTCCCATAGAAGTGGAGGGGGATGTGAGGAAACCAGGCTTGGGGGCCACCCTCGTCCCTCACCCTGGCCTCACCTTGGCCAATGGGCCAGGGGCTGCACCCTCACCGGTACCCGGGAACCCCCCGCCCCACCCCAAAAATGGTTGGCCATATCCAGAAACGTGGCTCGTTTTTCTTTCGATGCCTTCATTTTCATTGAACAAATCTTTGCTTTTGAAAAGTTGGGGGTTCCTACTTTTTTTTTTTTTTTTTTTTTCTTGTCCCTCCCTCTCTGCCTCTCTCCTCCTGCAAAGAAGAGAACCCATAAGTTTTAGGGATGTTTGTGCATATAGACTCTGTCATCCGTACGTAACTTGTTTTGAAGAGAAGTGTTTCCGTTGTGGGTGTGTCTTGTTGTAAATATTTGTTCATATTTTTGTGAATTCAATACTATGTACCATTGTATTATAGTAACTTTTATAAAGCAAACCATAAATATACTGACTTTTCTTACAGATACGCCGTCTCTCTTGCTCTCCTCTCTCCCTCTGCTCCTCCTCCTTCCTTTCTGATTAGGTACACCCTGCTCACACGGAGGTGGGCTGGCTGGGCTCTTGAGGTACAAGGAGCTAAGTGTGTGGTGTGGTCCAGTCGGACCAGTGGTTCTTAAACTCCAAGTCTGATAGGTGGATTCTGTGAACTGGGCCAAGTTATAGTCAGACCGGAACTTTTAATGCTTTGTCGGTTTGTTTGTTTTTCAGATTATTTATTTATTTTGAGAGAGAAAGCATGAGCCAGGGAGGAGCAGAAAGAGGGAGAGAGAGAATCCCAAGTAGGCTCCGCACTGTCAGTGCAGAGCCCAATGCGGGGCTTGAACTCACGACCCTTGGGATCATGACCTGAGTCGAAATCAAGTCAGACGCTTGGCCAACTGAGTCACCCAGGCGCCCCAAGTTGTTTTGTGTGTGTGTGTGTGTGTGTGTGTGTGTGTGTGTGCGTGCGCGCGTGCGTGCGTGTGTGTGTTTGCTTTTTGTTTTTGTTTTGCCTTCAAGTTTTGTTTCTAGAACTTTAAAAATCTTAGGTATCTGACACTGCTAGAGGTTTGCAATTAGGAAACAAGCTCAAATATCCTATTGCCATCACTGGAAAAAATTGGAAAACTGGTAGGTATCTCAAAAATGTGGAATACTCCCTTTAAGGAGATAGCCCTCTAGTTTGCATTTGAGGGGAAAGGAACTAATAAAATAGTCACAAGCTGAGCAGCATGAAGTGTAGCCAGTGTTACGGTATCCCAGATCTTCTGTGCCCCGTGGGTCTCAACCCTGCCTGATCCAGTGGTGGGGTAGCCCAGGGGCCCGTGGAGAGTTTGTTAGACGATATCCACTTACCTGGGAGAAGGACAGACGCAAAACCTCAACAGTAAGCAGCACGACTGAAAAAATGCCATACCTCACTCCTTACTAGAGAAATGCAAACTATACCACGAAATGGTCAATGTTGGCGAGGCCGGGGCAGGGGGCACTCGTGCACCGTTAGTGTAAACTTAAATTGCCGCAAACTTTAGGAGGAAAAATCATACAACCAGCTTCAAAGTGCACATAAACCTGCACAAATGTTCCACTGTCTGCAATTGCGCCTGAAAGCCACAAGCAGACAACAATATGTACAAGGATGTTCTTTGCAGCCTCACTCGTGAGCAGAAGAAACGAAGGCGGGGGAGGGGTCCTCAGTGGCGGGCTGTTTTTCGGAAATGTACATCCGGACAGGTGAGCACCACTGAAGGTGGACTGGGGGGGGGGGGGGGGGGATGGAAAAGGCCGAGGGCAGAACTGAGCCAGGAAAGGAAAAGAGCACCTGCTGGCCATTCTTCTGTTCATTCACCGGCATCACTGAGCGCCTACTATGTGTCAGACAGTCCTCTAAGTGCTGGGGGTATAGGAGCGAAGAAAACACATTCCCTGTCTTTATGTGATTGTGTTCTTGTGAGTGATCCAAGCAGACATAAAGAATAAATGCTGTGGTGGTGTCTGGGTGGCTCAGTTAAGTGTCCAACTCTTGATTTCGGCTCAGATCACAATCTCGCAGTTTGTGAGTTCGAGCCCCACATTGGGTTCCACGCCGAGAGTGCAGAGCCTGCTTGGGATTCTCTCCCCCTGCCCCACCACCACTCCTTCTCTCTCTCTCTCCCTCTCTCTCAAGTAAACTTAAAATAAATGCCATGATAAAGGAGAAAAACAGCTACAGAAAGGGGAGATCAGTTGGGGCGGGGGGGATTTTAAATACAGTGGACACCTGGAGGGAGGGTATTCCAGGCAGAAGGAACCGTGAGTGGAAAGGTCCTGAGGCTAATGCTTCCTAGGGCATTTGGGGACCAGCAGATCTGTGGAGCTTCAGCTGAATGAAGGAAGGGGGAGTAGAGGTCTGGCCGGTACCCCACCGGGAAGAGGGGGGACCAATGCTGTAGGGCCTTGCAGGGCAGCCTGAGGACAACTCAGGGCATGTAGCTCAAGGCACAGAATGGAAACCCATCCAAATCTGAGTCTCCTTCATCTCTCCTCTTGCACCTGCCTCTCTTGCCATAATTTCCACCTTAGTCCATGGCACTTCTGTTCCTCCCCTCCACCCACCACTGCTGCGGATTGTTGCTAAACTCAAATCTGAAAAACCCTGGACTTCTTTTCCCTCCACTACCATGTGGGACAGTTCTCCTCCCTAATTCTTCAAATCCATTCACCTCTCTGCCTCTCAGTCCCATAGGACAAGTCCTTTCTTCTCTGGTCCCGCTGTGGGGACCAGGAAGGGAGTCCCAACTTGAGCCATCTCCATGCAGACCAGGGTGGAGTGGGGGAGGGGAGGTGCCAGGTAGACTTGGGCAAGACCCTTCACCCAGGCCCCTCTCTCAAAATAACAAGAGCAAACATATAGCCCCGGCACCACACCAGGCACTCTTTTAAAAGCCTGATACTAAACATACAGCAGTGCTAGGAGGTGGGTATTGTTTAAGATGAGAAAAATTGAGGCACTGAGAGGTCACGTAGCTTGCCCAAGGTCACAGAGCTAACACGTAGCCGATCTGGAGTGTGAGCCTGGGCAAACCCACTTCCTAGTCCGTGCTCAGCCGATGAGGGTCTGTCGGCCCATGTCCCGTCCAAGGAGGCATGCACCACTTGGCACTAGTTGATAATTGCGTAGGAAGGCAAGCCCAGAACTGCCTAGTTGTTCCGAGAAGAAACAGAATCCTAGAATTTATATGTGAAATAATCCTACTTTCCGAAATGATTCAAATTTGTTTAAAACTATACAGACAGGGGCATCTGGGTGGTTCCATCAGTTGAGCATCCGATTCTTAATTTCAGCTCAGAGTCATGATCCCAGAGTCATGGGCTCTAGCCCCACATTGGGCTCCACGTTGAGTGTGGAGCCCTACTTAAGATTCTCTCTCTCGCTCTTTCTTGCTCTCTCTCTCTCTCTGCCCCTCTCCCCACTCGAGTGCACTCTCTCTCTCTACAATAAAAAATTGAGAAAATGTATAACTATACAGACAAAATAAAATACGTCTGTGAGCCAGATTTGGCCCATGAGCCACCATTTTGTAAACTTCTGAGATACAGAATTTCTCCGCTTTGCATAAGCCACAGGAAAATAGAGGGAGGATAGTTTTTAACTAGCAGCATGGGCCTGGGGCTGCCATTGTTCCTCTGGCTTCTCACTGTTGTTCTTTTCATTTCTGAAGTTCATGATCCCAGAAGCCCTGACTTCTATCATCTTCCTTTCTCTGGTTTTTATTTTCTCTCTCTCTCTTTTAAATATTTATTTATTTGTGGGGAAAGCGCAAGCAGGGGAGGGGCAAGGAGAGGGGGACAGAGGATCTGAAGCTGGGCTCTGCGCTGACAGGCTGACAGCAGCGAGCCGGATGTGGGGCTCGAACTCCTGAACTGGGAGATCATGCCCTGAGCCAAAGTCAGGTGCTCAACCAACTGAGCTACCCAGGTGCTCCTCCTTTCTCTGGTTTTTAAAACCAGAGGGCAGAAGCTGAGGGGCTCCGATCCTTCCCACCTGCTTTACTTCTCCGGCTGGGAACCATGTCTCTAGGTTGCTGAGCGGGAGTCCCTTGGCTAACATCCTCCTCTCTCCGAGGTCCGTAAGTTTGGGCACAGGGCAGGAAACCTGGGATAGAGATCGTAAAGCCATCAGATAGGACGCTGTCCAGCGCGGTTTCACCTCAAGGCCTCCACCCTTGTTTTTCCCTCTCCCTGGAATGCTCTTTCCCCAGATTTCCCCATGGCTGGCTCCCAAATGTCACCTCTCCAGAGGGGCTTTCTCTCTGTTGAAATTAGTACCCCCTCCCAGCTTTACCTCTGCTCAATCTCATCATCACCCGCTTTATCTTCATAGTATTTACCACTCTATGAAATGATACTGTCTTCCCCTCTAGAGTGTCAGCCCTCTGCCCTCCTCGGTTCCAGAATTCTCCCTGGCCGGCACGGTCTCTCTTAGCAAAACGCTTGCACCGTGCCTTCCTCGCTCGCTCTGGGCTGCGAAGCTAGAACGCAGACGCCTCCGGCAGTGCTGACGCCCTGAGCACCCCCTGCAGGCCAAAGGGCGTCACTGCTCCAGCCAGGCACAAACACCACGACCCCGCACGGGACCCGTGTCCGCTTTATTCCGAGGGCGGGACCAAGGAGCTGCCCCACCGAGGGGGGCGGGGTCAGAGCCTGGTGCTTCGGCTTGGTGGGCGGGGCCTAAGGGAGTGGCCAGTAAGGAGGGCTTGCAGTTCAGGGTACGTGGTGGGGTGGGCGTGTTCCAGGTCTGGGGGCGTGGCCCACCGGGCGCCCGCAGGTGGGCGGGGCCTCGCTAGGTCCACCCGCGGCCTACATGCCCGGCACTATCCCGTTGTTTTCTAAGTCGGTAAGGTTGCCCCGCAGGTTCTGCTCCTCTTCGAAAGCCTTGAACAGTGAGTTGAAGTTGCCGGCTCCAAAACCCTGGAGCGGGAGAGAGAAGGTGAGCTGCGGGCCCAGAAAGCCAGCCATGCTACCCTGCATGCTCCCGAGGGCTGTGGTACCTGGTGGTTGTGGCGCTGGATGACTTCCAGGAAGAGCGTGGGACGATCCTGCACGGGCTTGGTGAAGATCTGCAAGAGGTAGCCTTTCTCATCGTAGTCTACCAGGATTTTCAGCTCCTAGGTAGGAGACAGGGGGCAGGGTTAGGGGGGCGGCTGGCTCACCCGTCTAACGTGGCACGTGGGGTCTTTAGAAAGTCCCTAAGGGGATGCCTGGGTGGCTCAGTGGGATAAGCGTCTGACTTGATTTCTGCTCAGGGCATGACCTCATGGTTTGTAGGATCGAGCCCGCCTCCGGGCCTGAGCTGATAGCACAGAGCCTGCTTGGGATTCTCTCTCTCCCTGTCTCCCTCCTCCTCCCCACCTCTCTCTCGGTCCCTCTCTTTCTCTCAAAGTAAATAAACATTTAAAAAATAAAAACTAAAAAAAGAAAGTCCATAAGAGCTCCTGCACCTGAAAGCCAAGAAAAGACCCCATTCTCCCGCTGTTCCAGACACTTCCAAATAGATCTCTAAATTGTCCTGTTACCACCCACCTGCCTCAGTCCCTATGCCAGCCACCATCAAGGCTGTCCTGGACCTCTACACAGGTCACCTCTACACCTCACCTCTACACAGGTCCCCATGTTTCCCTCTTGCCTTCTTGCAATCCATCCTCCCCACAGACATCCAAGGGATCTTTCAAAAATCAGATGGTGTCAGGGCGCCTGGGTGGCTCAGTCGGCTAGGCAACCAACTTCAGCTCAGGTCATAATCTTCACAATTTATGGGTTCCCAGCCCTGCGTCTGGCTCTGTGCTGACAGTGTGGAGCCTGAAGCTTGCTGTGTCTCCCTCTCTCTCTGGCCCTCCCCTGCTCATGCTGTGTGTGTCTCTCCCTCCCAAAAATAAATAGGGGCGCCTGGGTGGCTCAGTCGGTTAAGCGTCCGACTTCGGCTCAGGTCACGATCTCGCGGTCCGCGGGTTCGAGACCCGCGTCGGACTCTGGGCTGATGGCTCAGAGCCTGGAGCCTGCTTCCGATTCTGTGTTTCCCTCTCTCTCTGCCCCTCCCCTGTTCATGCTCTGTCTCTCTCTGTCTGAAAAATGAATAAACGTTAAAAAAAAAAAATTAAAAAAAATAAATAAACATAAAAAATAATTTAAAAAATTGGATGGTGTCATTCCCCTGTTTAAAATCCTCCAGTGGAAATCAGAACTCTCATATGTTGCTTGGTGGGAATGTAAAATAGTGCAGCCTTTATGGAAAACTGCAGATTCCTCAGAAGGTTAAACATAGGGTTACCGTATAACCCAGCAATTTCAGTCCTAGGTATAAACCCAAGAGAATGAAAAACATGTCCACACAAAAATTCGTATGAGAATGATTACAGCAGCATTACTTACAATGGCCCCAAAGTGGAAACATGCCAATGTCCATCAACTGATGAACAGATAAGAAAAATGTGATATATCCATATAATGGACTATGATTCAGCCACGAAAAGGCAGAAGCACTGACACCTGCTACCACACAGATGAACCCTGAAAACATAACGCTGAGTGAAAGAAGCCAGACACAAAAGATCACATATTGTACGATGCCATTTATATGACATGTCCAGAAGAGGCAAATCCAGTGAGACAGAAGATGGGTGAGTGCTTGCCTAGGGCTGCAGGGAGGAAGGTGATGAGGGGTGTGAGGTTTCTTTTTAGGGTGATGAAAAACGCCCTGAAATTGATTTTGATGATAGCTACACAACATAGTGGGTAGTTAAAAAACCACTGAATTGTATATTTTTAAAGAGTGCCTTATATGTTATGTGACCTATATATGGATAAGGCTGTTAAAAACAAACCAAACAAACAAACACAAAAACAAACAAACAAACAAACAAAACCCCCAAACCCTCCATTGGTTTCTGGCCATAGAAGAGCAAGATCCAAACTGCTAAAGAATCTACAAGAGGAATCAGCCCCAGCCAACCTCTATGACCTAGGCCAGTCCTCAAACACTTCCTTTCATCCATTCTTGCCTTATTTCCATGCCTCAGACACTTGGAACTTGCTCCTGACTCACGACCTCTGTGCTTGCTCTTCCCCTAGCCCTTCACACAGCCATCTCCTGCTTATTGTTTCGAGTTCACTGAAATGTCACCTCCTCAGAGAGGCCCTCCTAGATCACCTCTGGTGTAGTAGCCCCAGATCATTCTCTGTCGTAGCCTGTTTTAACTTTCTACACAGCACCAACTCTCTCTCTGATGGTGTTTGTGTTATTACTTGTTTGTTATCTGTCTCCCCGCTAGACTGCAAGTCCCATGGTGGCAGGGACCCAGTCTGGTTTTCCTCTTGTGTCCCAGTGCCTGATGCAGGGTAGAGGCTTAGACAATATTTGTGAGGCAAGATGAAACTCAGGGCTCATTCTCCCCATCTCAAACTCAAGGATCCTGCACTCGCCTCACCTCCAGGACATCAATGTTCTCCTTCACTCGGATCTTGGCAGACTTGAGCTTCTCCCGCAGTTGTTTGTAGTATGTTGATGGAACACCCAAGAACTCCATGCCTCTCTCTCTCAAGTGGCGAATCTGTCTCAGAGTAGGGTCAAGGTCAGTCTCCTCTCTGCATGCTCAACGCCCCTAGCCAGGAGGAGGCAGAGTCCCTATCCTAGCTTCCCCTACCTGCCAGGATGCATCCCTGTGACCTCATGTCCCTCCTCTTCTGGACCTTGTGGGCCCCATTAGAACCACAGCAATTGCAGGGCACCTGGGTGACTCAGTCGGTTGAGAGCCCAACTTCAGCCCATGTCATGATCTCACGGTTTGTGGGTTCGAGCCCCGCGTTGGGCTCTGTGCCGACAGCTCAGAGCCGGAGCCTGCTTCGGATTCTCTGTCTCCCTCTCTGCCCCTCCCCTGCTCACACTCTGTTTCTCTCTCTCTCTCAAAAATAAATAAACATTAAAAAAACTTGTTAAAAAAGAACAGCAATCACTAACATGGAATTCTCATTATGTATCTATCTCAAGCACTTTCTGTGTGTTGCCTCATTATGTCCACGCAGTAAGTTTTTGAGGTATCCAAACAATTATCCCTATTTCATAGCTGGGGACACTGAGGCATTGAGAGATTAAATATCTATTCTCAACGTAGTAGTCAGAGTGATTTTATTAAAAAATACAAGTTAGGAGGTGCCTGGGTGGCTTAGTTGGTTGAGCATCCGACTTCGGCTCAGGTCATGATCTCACGGGTGATGAGTTTGAGCCCCGTGTCAGGCTCTGTGCTGACAGCTCAGCGCCTGGAGCCTGCTTCGGATTCTGTGTCTCCCTCTCTCTCTGACCTTCCCCTGCTCACACTCTGTCTCTCTCTCTCAAAAATAAAATAAAATAAAATAAAATAAAATAAAATAAAATAAAATAGTAAAATAAACTTTAAAAAAATTAAAAAATACAAGTTAGGGGTGCCTAGGTGGCTGTCGGTTAAGCTTCTAACTCTTGATTTCATCTCAGGTCATGCTCTCACGGTTCATGAGATCAAGCCCCACATCGGGGCTTGGGATTCCTTGCTTGGGATTCTGTCTCTGTCTCTGTCCCTTTTCTGCTCATGCTCTCTCTCTCTCTCTCAAAATAAATAAATAAATAACTTAAAAAAATAAAAAAATAAATTAAAAATACAGGTGAAATCATGTCACTTCTCTGCTTACCTCACAGTGATGTCCTCAGAGTCAAGTTCAAAGCCCTCACCGTCTGCCCTCAATTCCACCTTCTGACCTCATCTCCTACCTCCTCTCCCTTGCCCATTCTGTTCTAGCCGCGCTGATCTCCTGGCTGTGCCTTCAACCTTCCTCTGCCCTGCTTGTCCCTTCCGCTTGGGGCACGTTTCCCAGGTGTCCACGGGCTTCCCTTCTTACAAGCCTACGTTCTCAGATGCCTCCTTCTCAATGTGGCCTTTCACGACCGTCCTATTAAATGTGCACTCTCACCATCTAATATATGTATTTTACTTGTTGCCTCCATAAGGGCAGAGACTATTGTTTTGTTGACTGAGGTATCCTAAGTACCTAAAAGGGTGCTTGGCATATAATAGGTGCCCAGTACACATCTATTGGATGGGTGAATGAATGAACAAATGAACAAAGTTGCCAGGGTCATACAGTGAACTCCCGGTTAGGCCAGGATGGAATGGGGCCGTTCAGGCTCCTGTCCACTCTGATGTACTGCCACGTAGGGAATAGGTAGGACCCAGTCTCCCCAAGGGCTGGTGCCACAGACTCAGCACATTTAATTTGGCTCAAAGGACCTAATCCACCTTGTAGCCTAATATCTTCATTTTCAAGGTGAGGCAACTGAAGCCCAGAGAGGGGGTTGGATCCCCCAGGGACACACAGCAAGTCACTTGCAGAACTAAGACTAGAATCCAGGCTTCCTCTTACTCTGGCACCTGCTACTTTTAAAGCCAGCAGAGAAACCGTTCTGCAGAGAACCTGAACTCTCTGGGGTGGGAATGTGCCTGCACGTGAGTGGCAGCAATCAGTCAGGGAGCCGGGCCAGCCATCTGGGCCGGGGAAGACGCCCTAGGATTGCTACTACCCGCCCCCCGTGCTCTCCTCCATTTTGCAGAGATTGGCTCTGGAGCTGAATTAGGACCAGGAATGAGCTTCTAACCGCTGTGATGATGTCTTGGGTCTTGAGAGCAATGTGCTGGACCCCAGGGCCCCCATTATAGTCCACATACTCCTGTGGGAGGAAACAAGGAAAACACTGTCATTGGCCCCTGTCACCCACACCCCAGCCCCTGCAAGAGCCTGGAGACCTCTTTCCTGCTTTCTTTTCCCCCAACCAGGCCCCCGGGGTCCAGGGAAGGCCCCACCTGGATCTGGGACTTCTTCTTGCCCGGTGCTGGCTCATTAATGGGCATCTTGATGGACTCCTCATAATTGGCCACCACGATGGAGCGCAGAGAGCTGTATTCTGTGTGCACCTGTGTGTCGTCCACAGACCAGAAACGATGGAACTGCAGATTCTTCAGGTACCTGCGGGGTGGCATAAGGACCCAGTGGCTCTGAGCGCCAGCCGGGGACTGGCTCCCTGTCTCTATTTCCACCTTCCAGAATACCCCCCGCCCCGCCCCGAGCAGGCTCCAAAAAGGAACCACCGTTCACTTACATCATATACATCATAGACCTGTACCTTTATCATGACAATTTTCTTTCGGATGCAAGTGAAGTGTCTTGTAACAACACCCGTGTAGTATGGCAAAGGTCCAACAGATAGAGGTGCTTTGAGAAGGGCACTTGCTCCTCATTTGCACAAGGGCACTGTTTGGGGAGTGACAGACTGCCTCCGGGTCTCCCAGGACTGTGACCCCCTCTGTGCCGAGGTTCCCCAAGGTTCGTCAGGTTCCATCACTTTGAGCCTCAAAGCCCCTGGACTCCACGGTGATGGTTTTACAGGGAGAAGATGCCTCGGTGACATAAGGCTAGGCTCCCGCGCCCTTGTGGCCCCATTTCCCACGTGAGTGTCTTGAGGCAAGAACCGGGGGGCGGGCCTGACTCCTTTGCGCGGAGGGGTTGGGCCGGGACTCACCAGTCTGAGGCAGACTCCATCTCCTGATCAGGCTGGTTTCCCACAATGTGGTCGATAATCTCCAGACTGCAGCTGGGCCTGGGGGAAGGAAGCCGTTAGGCGGTGAGGATGGGGCTATTTCCTCAGTCTCCCCGTTCCCGCTGTAATAGCTCGCTGTGACATAGGACTACCAGAGGCGGCCGTTCGTGTCAGCTCACACACTCTTACTAGCCCCATTTGACAAACGGGGAACTGAGGCAGAGGGAAACGAAGTAACTGCTGAGGTTAAATGGCTATAAAATGACAGAGCCAGGGTTTGAACCCAGGCAGTTACGTCCAGAGCCTATGTTCTTAGCCTCTGTGCTACCCCTTCAAGCCACCCTTGGGGACCCTCGGGAGTTCCCCGGCAGGCTCCCAGATGCTCTGTCTCCTCAGAGAAGCCCCGTCTGCATGGAGGATCAGGGAAGTGCTTTCCACCACCACCCCTTTTCTACTCCCCTCTCCCGGGCCTGAGGCGTACGCACAGCTTGGAAAGTAGGGGGTCCACGAATGCTGGGGCCTCGAATCCAGGCAAGAACCGGCCGGTATAGTTCATCTTTTCCACCAGGGTGTGTGTCGTGTCCCCGTACTATGGGTGGAAAACAGCCCAGCTTGGCCCCTGAGCCCTCATCCCCACTGAGGCTGGGCCACACGTCACGATGCCAACACAGCTCCCACCCGGGTCTGACCCCAGGTCAAGATGGTCACCTCCCCCTTTCTGAAACGAATTGCCACGTGCCATGTGTTCAGGACTTTAAGGGTCTGCCTGCCACACACCCCCCCCACCTCCCCGCCCCCTGGGCCCAGGATCTGTGAGGGCAAGGCCGAGGTTTGGCTCATCATGGTATCCTCAGCACCTAGGGCAGTGCCTGGCAAGTAGTAGGGGCTCAAGAAAAATGTGTTGGCTAAGTGAGAATGATGAGGGCATTGGATCAAATTGTACCCAAGGGTTCTTTCAGTCATCTTAACGATCTTTAAGCTGCATTTAACCTTGAGGTGATGGGACCTGTGATTGTCTCTGTACGACAGTAACACAGCCTTGGAAATCTTTGCTGAGTGTCTGCGACATGCCAGGCACTGTTGTTCGAAATGCTGTGCACAAATGAGCTCATCTGAGCCTCGCAATGACCCTGGCCGGGGTTATAGTTGAAGACACTGGAGGCACAGAAGAGTTAAGTAGCCTGTCGCGCGTCACACACGCGGTCCAGCTGCAGGCCCTGCAGCCCGAGTCACAGAGAGGTGGCGTGCTTTGTCCAAAGTCACACAGCTGGAAGAGGGCGGGGCTTCCCCAGACCCCACTCACCCTCTTCTGCAGAGCCCCTGCCTTTCGTTTACATCCCATTGTCATCACTGCCATCCCCCTCCCTACCCCGCAGGGGAGGAAGGGAAGCTGGGGGGGGGGGGACCGGTTGCTCCCATGAGCCGCTGCACCCTGGCCAAGCCTTGCAGGCAGTCAGACTTGAGGGAGAACGTCTGTGTCGAGGCACAAGGGCGGGAGGGTAGGATGGAGCGGGGGGGGGGGGGGGGGGGGCGAGGATGGTGTGGGGAATCCTGGCATCTCAGGGGAGCGGACAGCAGGAGGGGTAGGGGCACCGAAGTTAACTCACCGTCTGCAGCACAGCCAATTTCACCTTCCCGAATTTATCTTGCTCTATCCAGGGCTCCCGCACGATTTTGGCGCCCCGTTCCCGGGCTTTCTGCAGAGGAGATGGGTCAGGGAGGCGGTTAAGTGCTGGACCCTCCCGGAGCCCTTGCCGGCTCCCCCTTGGTCCAGCCTCTGCGGGACTTCCCCACCTCGTCCTGCCACGGGCTCCTCCGGTTTTTCCAGCCCCGGGCGGGAACTACAGCCAGCTTCAGCTACCGCCCCTGACACCCATGCCTTGTGCCCGTCTGGCAAATAGGGAAACTGAGACCCGGGCCCAGGGTCGGGGCTACGAGAGACAAACCAGGTGGGGGTGGGAGCGTGTCCCATCTGCACTACCCCACTCTGTGGCCCTTCCCCCTCTCCAGTCCTCAGCTTCCCCATCTGTAAAACAGGTGGTTGGATAGGAAGAATCCGACGGGCATTTATCGAGCACCTGTGTCAGACCCTTGCCAGGCACCCTTACGTGCACGACTCCTGCATTCATTTAGCAAAACCTGACTGCATAGCTGTGCTTCTCACACGTCAGGCATCAGTGAAGCTAGTAACCTCTTCCACCCTCAAAGCAACATTACAGGAAAGGTACTGCGATTGTCTCCGTTTTATGGTTGAGGAAACAGAGGCGCAGAGAAGTTAAGTCACTTGCCCAAAGTCTCACAGATAATAAGATTCAGACCCGGGCAGTCTGGCTCTGGAGTCTATGCTCTGAACCTCCAAGCTGCTTCTCGAATAGGGTGTTTGGTTCGGAGTTGCGTGCGAGAAGTCGTAATTATGATCTCATTTCCTCGGGGTAGACCTCAGTGAGGTAGGTGCTCTGAGTGTCCCCGTTTTACAGATGTGGAAACTGAGGCTCGGAGAGACGACATGCAGCTGGCAAGGTGGAGCTCAGGTGTGCGTCACAGCGCTGTCTGGGGTTGTCACCCCAACGCGGCAGGTCCTCCGGCCCTGACCTACAGGGGACCCTGTGACAGACCGAGGGCAGCCCAGAAGCCGTCTCACCTGCACGATGTAGTCACAGTCTTCCACCTCAAATGCGATGTCCTTCACTCCATCGCCGTGTTTTACCAGGTGGTCGCCCATCTCTGTGGCCGGTAGGGGAGGTCGTGGCGCTAGAGCCATGGCCCCCTCCCCCCTCCCCTCTACTGTCAGTCCCGGGGTTCCATCTCCTTCTAGGCTGGGGAACCCTCCCTGAACTGGACCCACTCCTTTGTTCCTTACCCTTCCCCCACAATAGCTTGTCTTCACCCCCTGGTACCCTGAGCCCCCGGGGCCTCCTTACCTTTGTTCCAGGGGTTGAGGGCCGAGGAGAAGACAAACACGATCTAAGAACACAGAGGAGAAAGGAGGGGTAGCTGGTGGCTCAGGAGAGCACCTGGCGATGTATTCCCATCCCCTCCTCCCTGCCCACCTGGGAGACACCCCAGGACCACATCACCCCTCCCAGCCGGGCAGGATTCCTTAACCCTGGGTTCCAGCTCCGTCTCTGCCTTAGCTTCTCCCTGAGATGAGCTCTTGGCTCTGGCCCCCCCAGGGGAGGGAATCCCCAGGGGTCCCGGGGACCAGGGCACTGCTCGGACTTTCAGTTCTGATGTCTGAGGCCTCTGCCAACTTATCAGGAACATCTGTGAGGCCAGCGTTGGGCCAGGCCAAGGAGATGACACTAACGTCCGTGTTGCAAGTTGTACAAAGGTGCCCGTGGAGGGGAGAGTGGGGGCTCTCAGCCCACGTTCCCTTAGCTCCACCAGATGTCCCGGGAGAGAACCAGGTCGGCCTGGGGAAAGGGCCTCCTGGTCTACTTCACCCAGAGGCACCAGAGCCCTAAGGAGACTCAGAGACCAGCAGGGGCAGAGAAGGCAAGTGGGAGCCTCCTGGGTGAGTGGGGTCCTGGGGTGGCGACTCACCTTGCCTTGCTTGATCACGTGGCTGACCACCTCCCGGGAACCCGTCTCCAGGCCCTTGTAGGCCAGGGGTTCAAAGCCCATCTTGTTACAGTAGAATGACGCAGCCTAAATCACAGAGTTGCAGCCGGGTTCCTGAGGGCCAGCCTGGGGGGCCCCCAGCTGAGAGCCTCCAGTCCCCCTAAGACTGTCTGCCCTGTGGCCCCAGGCACAGAGTCCGTCCTGCGAAGAAAGGCCACTGCCTGGCCCATTCTGATGTCAGATAAGTTTCCTGCTGGGGTCTGAGGCCCTGATTGTGTAATTAGGATCCAAAGAGTGTCTGTCTTTCCTGGGATGGTCCCAACACTGGCCCTGATCCTCCCCACCCAGGGGCCAATCACAGGCCCTACTGGAGGCCCGCCCTTGTCCAGGAGGCTCTCTTGCCTGCCCTCTGCCCTCTCCAGTTCCCGGCCCCAGCTTTTACCTGCTTGGCATTGCCAACCCAGAAGGTCACGGAGTGGAAATGGAGGAATCGGCCCCTCGCAGGCTGCAGAAGGAGAGAAGGGGAGAAGCTAAGTCTCTGGAGGTGGGTCTAGAAAAGCGCGGATGGAGAGGTGTCGTCTAATCACTTTCCTTGTGCCGGCCTTCATTCCAGAACCGAGAAACCAAACACCCTGCGGCCTTGCCAAGCCTCAAGAGACGTTTCTCACGTAGAGACTGGTAGAGATTGAGCTCCTGGGGGTTAGGATCAGAAAGCCCCCACATGAGCCCTGCCCAGGTCTCCCAGAGGGGAGCTGCCGTTTGCTACAGCCACACGGGTTTAAAGTTAAACCTTAGAAAGAACTTCCAGGGCTGGCTGGCTGGCTCAGTCAGAAAAGCATATGACTCTTGATCTCAGGGTCATAAGTTTGAGCCCCATGTCGGGGGAGAGATTATATTAAAAAAAAAAAAATCTAGAAAGAACTTCTAGACAGGATTAATAGATTGGTAGAAATTTAAGAAGAAGAGGTAAAATTTTTCTTAGCAGGGCCAGGCTGAGTCCTGCTAAATCTTTGGGGGACAGGGACGGGCAGAGATGAACCTGAGCAAGCAACTTGGACGTCACACACCCACCGAAGTTCCCTTCCTGCTCTTTGCTGACATCCCAGTCTCCCGGGGCCCTGACCCCACATCTCCCCTCCTGCTTACCTTCTCTCCTTTGTTGCTGTAAGTTGTCTGAGGAGAAAGAAAAGGACAGTAAGACTCGGAGGCTCAGATACAAGGCACGTGTCTGGAAGTCTCACCGCAGATGTCACCAGGGGGAGGCTGCCATGGCCGCCGGCAGGCACTTACCATGATTAATCGAGGTCAAACTTCCTGCTCTAAGACTGAGACAAGAGGCCAGTGGAGTGCTGTTCACAAGTATTTAACTCCGAACAGGTCCCGCCCCTGGGCTCCTGGCCTTCCTAGGGGTGGGCGGGAGCTGATCCCAGTGCTGGAAGCACCTAGGCCTGGGAGCCTCTGATCTAGCCGCAGCCTCATTGGACAGGGTGATGCTGTCGGGCCCAGAGAAGGGGTGTGACCCCCAAGGCCAATAGCCAGCAGCGCAGGGCCACGGCAAAGAGCCAAGGGCACACTCCAGTACCCCAGGCTGGGACTGTTTTCTCTGTCCATCAAAATAGAAAGCTCAGAAGTCAAGGCCAGATGGAGTGCAGTGGTCGCTCCAGAATTCTTGTTTAGGGAGAATTTGAGGGGGGATAGGGGCTGGTCTTGAAGCCCTGAGTGCATAGCGAGTGCGTGGTTTATAATTAGGTAAAAGGGCCATACTCCATGGTGGTTAGAGGCATGGGTATGGGGTTTGGATCCTGGCCCTGCTACAAACTATGTAACTGGGGAAAGTCATGGAACCCCTCTGAGCCTCAGTCTCCCCGTGTGTAAAATGGAAGCCATAATAGTGTGGTTGGGATTAAGTGAGATAAAGCATAAGTTTTTGGAATAGCGCCTGGCGCGCGGAAAGGTCACTTGTTAACGCTGGTCATGATTACTTATGTTCCTTTAGGGCTCTCGGCAACTGATGGAGAATAGGGGGCCTTGGCGTTGCCACAGCCTGAGTATTGGGAAAGAGGTTATGGTCCTGCCCCTGCCCCAGGTTCGCAATATCTGCAGACTGGTGGGAAGGTGGAGCTAATGGCTCTCAGAGGAGGAATGCCAGGACCCTCCTAAGCAGCCCCACGCCCGGCTCCTCAGGTCTCAGGTCTCACTTTCCTGAAAGATGGAATGGTGGCTGCTGGCCAGCCATGGCATTCACCTGAGGGTCCCAGGACAGCCTGCCGCCTCTCGTTCCACCCCAGTCCCCAGAACCTCTGTTGCTGAGCCATCCTTCCCTTTTCTCGGGGAACTTACTTTTCAACTATCCTCATTGCCTGGAAACTTTTTCTAGTCTCTCATGCTTACGGTGTTGGCTCATGACTGTGTTATGACCCCCTACCCTCTTGCATTTGGGCTCCCCAAATGTCCTGCATCAAGCCTTTTTTGCCCCTCTTTCTTTTGTTTTGTTTTGTTTTCTTTTTTTAAGTTTATTTTTGACAGAGAGAGAGAGAGAGAGAGAGACAAAGCATGCGTGGGGGAGGGGCAGAGAGAGAGAGGGAGACACAGAATCTGAAACAGGCTCCAGGCCCTGAGCTGTCAACACAGAGCCCGATGTGGGGCTCGAACTCACGGACCGCAAGATCGTGACTTGAGCCGAAGTCCGACGCTCAACCAACTGAGCCACCCAGGAGCCCCCCTCTTTTTCTTTTCAGTATGTAAAAACAAATCAGCGTGAGTGGTAATGCCTTTAAGGATCATTTGATCCAACATTAGCATATTTCAGGTGAGACAAACTAACAGTAAGAAAGTGCTGGAGGCTACTCTCCTCTTTCCTTCTTCCCTCCCATGCCTTTCTCTCCTCACCGGGGAGCAGAGAGTGGCTTGTGCCAGGGAGGAACCCCCCTTCCGCCTTCCTCAGCAAACCCTATCAGCTCCCCCCTCCCAAAGGGCTGTTCTCAAGTTGCCACCTTCTCCAGGAAGCCCTCTAAGAACTCACCAGACCCAGGTCTGAGGTTTAGCTAAGCCCTGCCACGGGTCAGCCTTAGCCAGCAGCCCTGAGGTGGGGTCCAGGACAATTAGAGAACTTTTCCAAGTCATGCAGTTAGCAAGGGGCACGGTACAGCTGGAATATGAAATGGGTTATTCTGACGCCACAGCCTACACTTTTTTCTTTTAATTAAAAAAAATGTTTTAATGTTTATTTATTTTTGAGAGAGAGACAGACAGACAGAGCATGAGTGGGGGAGGAGCAGAGAGAGAGGGAGACACAGAATCTGAAGCGGGCTCTGGGCTCCGAGCTGTCAACATAGAGCCTGATGCAGGGCTTGAACCCACAAACTGCCAAATCGTGACCTGAGCTGAAGTCAGACGCTTAACCGACTGAGCCACCCATGGGCCCCTCAAAGCCTGCACTTTTAATTCCTGCATTGCCTTCTATACAAATAGGAGATGTTGGTATTCCCACTAGAAGGATGGGGAAACTGAAGCCCAGGGAAGGAACACGTGTCTGCAAGGTCTCAGAGCTGGTAGGAATAGGGATCTAGGGTGCCTGGGTGGCTCAGTCGGTTAAGCGTCCGACTTCTGCTCAGGACATGATCTCGCGGTTTGTGAGTTCAAGACCCTCATGGGGTTCCCTACTGTCAACACGGAGCCTGCTATGGATCCTCTGTCCCCTTCTCTCTCTGCCCCGCCCCCCTATTGTGCTCTCTCTCACTCTCTTCAAAAATAAAATAAACACTTAAAAAATTAAAAAAAAAAAAAAAAAAAAGAATAGAGATCCAAACCCTGGCCTATTTGCTTCTGGGACTGGATCTCATTCCACCAGTCCAGACATCATTTCCCAACTTCTCTCTTCTGTTTTCTGGGCAAGTCTGGAGACTGGCGAGGTGATCCTACCTCCTTGTTCTGCCCCTCCTGGGGGTGCCTTGCCAGCCTGCCCCCAGTGTCTACCTCAGCCCTCTGGGTCTAGGTTTCTAATTGAGAAAAATGGTGTGGAGGGAGCCCAGAGTGGAGCTCACAGGCCAGAAGTTTCCACCAAGGGAGAAGGGCCTCAGTGCAGCCCTCTCGGCCCCCCAGCCGAGGCGGAACATCCTGTCCCCGTGTGCGGAGTGGCCAACTGGAACCTCTACTCCTGGAGCTTGGCCTGACTGGTGTCCTAGGCACAAGTCAATGTTTACCAGATCAAGGGAGCAGATTATCAGCAGCAGAGGGCTGGAGGCAGATGTCTGGCTCAGCTGGCCAGGGCTGGTGGCTTTGTCCTACCCTCTGGACTTTGCCTCCAGAAACACTGTGGATCTCAGTCACACTCTGGATATACTACTAGGTGCCTCTTTCAGCTGCACGCAGGGGCTGGGGAGGGAGAGCCCACAGGGCTCAGTCTCTGTAGCCCCCACGTTCCCTCCCAGACTCTCCTTCGCAGGCTGGGCCCAGTTGGATAACGCATCAGCAGTGGCTGGGTTATGGCTCTCTCTGCTCTTTGTTTCTGAGTTGTCTCCTTCTGCCCAATATGAGCTGGGAGCTGGGTTCTAGAAGCCTCGCTCATGGAGTCTTCTCTCCGGAGGGACTATGAAGGCTCATCTTCCACTATGCCCTGGTGTGCAGAAAAGAGTAAACCCAGCAGGCTTGAGGAGAGAGGCTGGCTTTCACGGTTGAGCCTTGGTTGGCACTGAGAAACTTGAAATTCAGGAAGGTCCCCACCATCCCCAGAAATGATCAGAGTAGTTCCTTGTGTGTAAACTGTTTGCATAAGCCATGTGCTTTACAGCAAACACCTGCTTTCTTTCTGGGAGTCTGGGATTTTGGTTTGTGCTGTGGAGCGGGGCGCCCGTATGACCGGCCCCCAGTAAAAACCCTGGTGTCCGAGGCTCAGGCAAGGTTCCTTTGTAGACAACATTTCACAAACCCCTTGCTGGAGGAAAGCAGTGTATCCCATGGGACACCCCCACCCCGCCCCGGGAGAGGACCCTTGGCAGCTTGTACCTGGTTTCCTCTGGACTCCAACTACGTGCCTTTTCCCTGGGCTGGTTTGGCCCTGTGTCCTTTGGCTGTAATACATCTGAGGCATGGGTATGGCCATAGGCTGGGGCCTGTACTCTTCCTAGCACGTTAACAAACCTGGTGGTGGCCTTGGGAACCCCCAACCCGTGCTGGCGGCCATAGGACGTGCTCTATGGATCCTGACTCAAGTGGAATGCGGTACAAGCATTGTCTGGGGAAAGGAAGGGTGAAGGAAAAGGGACATCCTTGCTAAGATATGAGCATGAGATTCCTAGCTGTATAAGCACTGGCTGTCTTCTTCCTTTGTGACCGTGACCCAGGCGGCCTTGGCCCTGAGCTCTTTTCTGAAGCCCTTGCTGAGTGCTCGGTACCTGCCCAGGGGCCCTGGGGTGGCCTGCATGGCCTCCCGGAACGGTCAGCCATCCTTTGGTGCGTGGGTGGCTCTGCAGTTACCCGTGGTTTTTGCAAGAGCTGTTTGAGCCACAGCCGAATCTGCTGTAAGAAATACAGATTACCTCTGGGATCTGACAGTGATAGAAGGAGCCCAGGAGAGTTGAGGAGCCGGATCCCTTGGCCTCTTTTGGGTGCGCTGGCTAAAATGAGAGGGGGAAATCTCAGGGGGTGATGTCTTTGGTTTTTGTTCCCTCCTCAAGGCAGGAGGAGAAAGAGCCCAAACATTTCCAATGGTGGCCTTTGGCTGGACCAAAAATGTTGGAAGTTTATATTATTCTCTCGTCCAAGCGGGAAGGAAAAAGTTAAATCAGTTCTCAGAGCTGGAGCAAAGCTTCAGGCAAATCACGGGGGAAGGAAAAGAGGGGGGGCTCCAGCTGGTGCTGCTGCCACAACCCCCCCATAAATACTGAATTTACTGCTAGGGGTTTAAGTAAATTTGCAATGAAAATAAAGGAGAAGGAACTTTTAAAATGCCTTTGTATTTTACAGCTATTTCATCTGGATGTATGGTTAAAATTGATGTAAACTGTTATATGCCTGTAATTTCATAAGTGCCAGAAGGATCATCCCAATTAGAGAGAGTTGCAAAAAAATAAAAAAATAAAAGTCACTGGGATGCAACTTTCTTGTATTTTGCCATGTGGGTGGCCTGGAATTTGAAATCTTACGAGTATTGAAAACAGAACAATCATCTGTAACTGATGATTCTTACTATGATTTTCGCCCTTTGGAAATTCTAAGGAAAAAAAAAACAGAGCGAGAACTGAAGAAGAGAAGCAATCTCTAAATGGAGATACACTTTTGAGGTTTATAAAAAGCAGTTTCAGGGGCACCTGAGTGGCTCAGGTGGTTGAATGCCTGACTTCAGCTCAGGTCATGATATCATGGTTTGTGAGTTCGAGCCCTGCATCAGGCTCTGTGCAGACAGCTCAGAGCCTGGAGCCTGCTTCGGATTCTGTGTCTCCCTCTCTCTCTGTCCCTCCCTCATTTGCAATCTGTCTCTCTCTCTCTCTTTAAATAAACATTTAAAAAATTTTTTTAAAAAGCAGTTTGAGGTTGCTAATGAGTTCTTGTGAAATTGCCTGTCTGACCGTTAGAGGCTGATGATACTCCAGATGACGTGTATACTTTTGAGGTCACCCACCTGGGCTCTAAGACCAACATGACAGAAAGAGGTAGGAAAACTGTCTGGCTTGGCTGCAGCAAAAGAAAACCCAGTGCCATTTCCCCCTCAGCTTTATTGAAGTGTAACTGGCAAATAAAAATTCCCTAGAAAAAATTGCCCATAATTAAGGTCTACAATGTGGTTTCCTGCTATGCAATGTACGAAATACGAAATACGCGTACATTGTGAAATGTTTACCACGATGAAGCTAATGAACTTATCCATCAGATTACAGTTACCTTTTTTATTTTTTTGCCACTGACTTTTGGAATCCTGAATTCACAGAGCCTGGTTGCCTGGCTCCCACTCTGGGCTGACACCTGCTGTTGTCTGCTGCGAGCCATTTCAGCCCCATCACGAGCTGTGTGGAATGAAAATCAGGTGAAATCACTCCACTCGATGAGCTGGCCAGATTTGGGACACCCCTCTGCGGAGCGGCCGCTGTGAAAACATTACGGGTGCTGCCGGACCGTCTGGTTGTGCAGATGTCCACGATGAAGGGTTTGCTTTCTGATGGCACAAGTTAAAACTCAGCTGCTGATCGGCTATTTCTGGTGCAGACTCGTTGCCTTCCTAACTGTGATTCCTGCCCAAAGCAGCAGGTTGGGCGAGGGCATGTCACAAGGACCGTGACCCTCCCACCCACTCCTGGCAGATGGGAGACATCTCATGGCTATGGATTGTTGCATTTGACTTTTCCACTAGTTGTAGTTTCCATAAATGAACTGACTGATAGTCTGATTCTCTGGTTTTCAGAGAGAGAGAGAGAAGAAGGAAGAAAGAAGAGAGAGAGAGAGAGAGAGAGGATCCAAAGTAGGCTCTGTGCTACCAGCATAGAGCCCAACGCAGGGTTTGAACTCACAGACCATGAGGTAATGATCTAAGCTGAAGTCAGACCCTTAACCAACTGAGCCACCCAGGCACCCCAAGAATTAAAGTTTTAATTACTGAATGGGACATAGTGACTTTTTAACAACAGAGAAAAACAAAATCCCAGTACCTGGGAGGCTCAGGGGATAAGAGGAGAGAGCATCACTGATCTTGGCTTTTCAGAACTGTTCTGGCTTGGAACTGATGGCCTCAAGTAGTCCCTCTTAAGCTAATAACTCAAGGGAATTATTTGGACTGCAGCCAGAACCCTAGGATAGGAGGTCCCATCTGGGGAGTCCTGATACCTTGACTTTCAGACAAATATACGCCCTCCTAGGGGGGCCCTGACACTGTAAACTCTGTTTCAGGTGGGGGGGGTGGGCAGGTTTGGCCTCTGGGACTGTACTTCTTCTGTGAGTCCTCTGGACGTCATGATATTCATTGCCTGTGCCCCGGAAGGTGTTCAAAGCAGCTTCAACTTACTGGCCACAGTTGTGCTGTGCTGAATCCTTGTGCCTCTGCTCAGGTAAAGAAAGGCTCGTACAGAAATGTTAAGAAGCCATTCCCTTGTCTAAGATAAACCTTTGTGATTCGTGGGTTTCATTTCACCTGGGTCCAAGATCTCTGTATGGCATAACCAAGTTCAGTGATGTATGCTGGTCTCACCCAGCTGTGTGGGGTCCTACTGATCATGTTTTGTTCTCAAGATGCCTTGGCCCAAGACAAAGGGCATGTGCAGAAAAGAGTTAACCTAGCAGTTCTAGAAAGGCGTGCTTATAAGGTTGGCCCTTGGCTGGCATCTGAAAATGTGGATTTGGGGAGGGTTCCAGTTTCTTTGAATGGGTGCGCCAGGGTTTGCTAGCATTTCTCATTAACCTCTATACTCCACTTGTTGACAAATCAAAGTGGGAGTCTTGGTTACAAGACAGAACATAGGGATGCTTGGGTGGCTTAGTCAGTTAAGCAGCCGACTTCGGCTCAGGTCATGATCTTGGGGTTCGTGAGTTCGAGCCCTGCGTCGGGCTCCGTGCGGACAGCTCAGAGCCTGGAGCCTGCTTCGGATTCTGTGTCTCCCTCTTTTTCTGCCTCTCCCCCACTTGTGCTTTCTCTCTGTCTCTGTCTCTCTCTGTCTCTGTCTCTCTCTCTCAAAAATAAGCACTTTTAAAAAATTTAGAGCACTGCCAAACTCTTTTCCACGGTGGCTGAGCCGTTTGCATTCTCACCAGAAATGCAGGAGGGTTCCAATTCCTCCCCAGCCTCGCTAACAGTTGCTGGCCATCCGTTTTGATTCTAGAGATTTCATCTTTCCTTGAAGTGATGCTTCATTGTGGTTTTGATTTGCATTTCCCTAATGACTAGTAATGTTGATTTTTATGTGCTTATTGCCAATTTGCATATCCTCTTTGGAGAAATCTCTACGCATATCCTTTGCCT
This sequence comes from Panthera leo, assembly GCF_018350215.1. Lineage (NCBI taxonomy): Eukaryota > Metazoa > Chordata > Mammalia > Carnivora > Felidae > Panthera > Panthera leo. Next base: position 7,514,359 of record NC_056690.1, on the reverse strand, counting down.
ATTTTTATTTTTTAAAGTTTATTTAGAGAGAGAGAGTGTGTGTGTGTGCAGGTGTGTGGGCGAGTGGGGGAAGGGCAGAGAGAGGGAGAGAATGCCTAGCAGGCTCCGTGTTGTCAGCTCAGAGCCCCAAGCAGGGCTCGATCTCACGAACCTAGAGATCATGACCTGAGCTGAAATCAAGAATCAGACACTTAACCGACTGAGCTGCCAGTGCCCCTCTTCGCCTATTTTTAAATTATATTACTTGCCTTTTAATTATTGAATTGTAAGAGTTCCTCCTATATTCTAGAATCGAGTCCCTCATCAGATATATGATTTGCAATAATTGTTCCCATCCTGTGGGTTCTTTTCACTTTCTTGGTGGTGTCATTTGCAACACAAAAGTTGTAATTTTGATGAAGCCCAATTTATCTACTTTTTATTAGTCATCTGTGTATTTTGTGTGTATCGAAGAAGAGACACTGACTTGTTTCCTTTTTTTTTTTTTTTTTAAGATTTTATTTTTCAGGCTCTGTGCTGACAGCAGAGAGCCCGACACGGGGCTCGAACTCGCCAACTGTGAGATCATGACCTGAACTGAAGTCTGATGCTTAACTGCTTGAGATACCCAGGCACCCTGAGACTGAGTTTTTAAGTTAAGAAAAGATCTCTAGCTGAGGGAATGGGATCTGTCTCCAAGTTGTCACCTTGGAAGGCAGAGCACCTTAAAATAATAATAACAAAAACTCCGATTTTCTGGTCACTGATTTATGTGCCAGGCACCGTGCTAAGCACATTATATACTGTGCTCTTTACTCATTAAATCCCCAGATAACCCTCAGAGGTAAGTGCTATCAACATCCCCATTACAGATTAGAAAACAGAGGCTCAGAGAGGTGTCTGAGCACAGCGAAAAAGTGACAGAACTGAGAAATGAACCAGGCCTGACTCTCTCCAAAGCCTACAAGCTAGCCACTTCCAGCCATGCTGTCATTACTCAGATATTTTGGGAAATGCTTTGGGAATGACCTCTGAGCCCATTTTCAAGCAGCAGGAAAAACAAACAAACAAACAAAAATCCAGTCTCCTGGTTGTACTCATTAAGACCTGGAGAAGTTCCTCTTCATTTGGCCTCTGGCAGAGTGGGAAGGGCAGGCGTGGCAGGAGGCCAGGGTGGGCCCAGGAGGGAGCTAGGAGACCTGTGGGCATGCGCAGGGGCTCTGTTGGTGGGCTGGAGAGGCAGAGGTGGGTGCCCCGTCACTGAGCAACCTTCGGTAAGTCACTTCTCTCTGAACCTCAGTTTCCGTGGCGTCCCGATGGAGTGGGGGCTGGCATGGTGGTGAAAGAATTCACCCAAGTCAGAACAAAGGAGATAGAGACTTATTGAATACACTGCAAGAGAGCAGCGGGCAGGACAGCAAAGGAGAGACTGTCTGCCACCAGGCGGTATTGTGGGGCCACAGTTACAGGGTGGGAGGAGGAGATATGGGAACATATGGGAACTTTTTTTTTTTTGGTAACTGTGTAAATGGCCCGTTGGTTAGTTAAGGCCTGTGGCTATTTTAAGAAGAGTTGCCTAATGAGCCTACTTCATTGGGGGGGGGGGGGGTGGCTGTGGGCTAATTTACCTCACTCAGGTTTCCACTGCTCAAGCCTGTTGCCTAGAAGTGGCCCTGATCATCCCCCCACCCCGACAGGTCGGCAATGACAAATCCTTGGCATTTGAGTGGAAGTCTCGTCTTCAACGGCTTCTTCCCGCTGAACGAGGGGTGTAGAGATGTCCCTACGTATGGATCAACATTGGTCGGTTGGGAATTTATATGTTGGGATTATGAAAGGCAGAGGCGGCTGTATCCAAGGCAGATAGCACGTGTGAATTTTCCCGAGTGGAAAGGATCATCTGTCAGCTCAAACATGTGGCCGTGAAGGAATCTCGGCACCGGGCGGAGAGAGATCTGGAAAATAAGATGATGATTATTAGGATGAAAAAGAAAAGCCCTAATTAAACGACTTTTGACCCAAATCCTCCTCCAGTCCAGGAGTTTAACCAATCATGAATGGAGTGGGAGGGAGACTTTAACATGCCAATTTGGGTAGTATTCATCTCAGTAATTTTTGTGGTTATCTGGAGTATATATATAACACTCTGGGTTTTTTTTTTTAAGTTTGCTTATTATTATTTTGAGAGAGCGAGAGCACAGTGGGGGGGAGGAACAGAGAGAGAGAGAGAGAGAGAGAGAGAGAATCCCAAGTAGGCTCCATGCTGTCAGCGCAGAGCCTGATGTAGGACTCGAACTCACAAACCATGAGATCATGCATGACTTGAGCCGAAATCAAGAGTCAGATGCTTAACAGACTGGGCCACCCAGTAGCCCTGTAACATTCTATTTTAATAAACCGTAGGTTCCTTCTTGAGCTGCAGTTGGGATATCAGGGGCCGTTGAGTTTTGGAGGGCTCCCTTTAAATTTGTGGGTGACTGCATGCTGGGCTTGATTAAAGGTGGCGGCTACATGCTTGGGTAAAGCCTCTACTTGCAATTTTACATCAATGATGCAGCTCCTGGGACAAATACCATTAAGAGATAAAACCATCAGGAAGCCCTCTTTGTTTGGTATCCAGCCTTAACAATATCCTAATTATGAGAAATTGCTGGCAAATGGGGGAAGACTCCTCTGGGGGATAAGGCCGTCCCAAGGGCATCCTCTATGCAGTCAGAAGGAAAGTGGGGCCATCTATGATCTCCACAAGTCCAGAGTTGACCCTGTAGAGGAGGGTAGGTTCTGGCTTTTAGGAATGACTGTGTCATCCCAGCCACACAGAATTGGTCAAGGTGATAGTTGAGTTATACAATTGTTGAGTCCATCCTGTTTTCCAGCTGTTCAAATAATCATATGCCCATGGGGTCCGCTTATTATCCCCACAGAGTAACAAGCACAGAGATTGTCTACATATGAGCCATTGTGGCAATTTCTCTGGTTTCCAAGTTGTCTAGCTAAGCAAACAACAAACATTCAAAGACAATCAACTAGAATTTAACATCCACGAAGGTGTGTTATTGAAACATAATTTTTCTCTAAACTCACCTTCCAGAGATAGTCAAATCAAGACTAACTCATTCTTTTTTAATGTTTCTTTGTTTATATTTATTTTGAGAGAGAGGGAGAGAGCGTGAGCAGCGGCAGGGGCAGAGGCAGAGAGAGGAGGGCAATAATTCCAAGCAGGCTCCGCGCTATCAGCACAGAGCCCGATGCGGGGGCTCTGACTCACGAACTGTGAGATCATGACCTGAGCCAAATCAAGAGTCAGATGCCCAGCCACCGGAGCCACGCAGGTGCCTCCTAGATTGAACTTTTAATAGCCTCTTGAGGCCAGAAGCCAATCCAAATACCTGCCATTAGACATGCCTGCAATACCTGTAGATGCGGGTGAATTTCTCTTCTCGGGATCCCCCAAATATCCTGAGGTTTCTGCACCTGCCAGGAAGTGATGTTCTTTACTCACCAGGTAAGGCTGCTGGAAACTCTGTAAGCAAGGTATCAGGCCAACATTTCCAAGGAGCTTCATTGGCTCCATAAAGTCAACCTTAGTTCCTTAGAGCTGTCTGGTCCCATCTGAGTCTATGCACGTCTCTGTCAAATAGGACGTTCCAGTCAAAGCCTTGGTAAAATAATGAAAGTTTCTAATGGGTCCTGTTACAAGGAGAACAGATTCTCGGGGTGCCTGGGTGGCTCATTTGGTTGGGTGTCCGACTCTTGATTTCGGCTTAGGGCATGGTCTCATGGTTCATGGGTTCGAGCCACGAGTCGTGCTCTGTGCTGACTGTGGAGCTGGCTTGGGATTCTCTCTCCTCTCTCTCTACCCCTCCCCGCCTCAAAATAAATATATAAACTTAAAAAAAAAAACAAGGACAGATTCTTGTTGAACTTATGCAAATAATTGTAATTGCCAAGGAAGAAAGAATACTCACTGAGATTTTCTGAATTTTAGAGGGTTCAGGTAGGGAGAAAAGTTAAATGTTTCAATTTGCTCATAAAAGAATACTTTATCATATTTCTCTAAGTCATGGATATCTTAAGAGAAAGTTTCCTTAATCTGAAAAAGCAAACATTAGAGAACCAGCAATGTTTCAAACCAGAGTCATAAAACTACAGTCATCTTCTTTAATTCATTCAGTTCTACATTATTAATTTCTGTTCTGTTTGAACGAAGCTTTCCCATTAGTTCTGGAAATTCTTACCCGGTTCAGTTTTACGATCTTAAAGATACCAATTACCCGTATTTGTCAAAAACAAAAACAAAAACAAAAAAACCCGTCCTTTTCATGAATCGCCTTGAAGACAAAACTCGTTTTGCAAGAACATCGGAACAGTAACTATAAATGACAAAAAAAAAACAACCCTCAGAAATGGACATGGTTAAAGATTTGATAGTAAAGTTCATTATAATGTAGCTGACAAGGAAATCCAGTTATTTCTGTGACACCTGGCATTTTATTTTATTTTTTAAAATTTTTATGTTTTTTTTTTAATTTTATTTTGAGAGAGAGAGAGAGAGAGAGAGAGAGAGAGAGGCAGAGAGAGAGGAAGACACAGAATCGAAGCAGGCTCCAGGCTCCGAGCTGTCAGCACAGAGCCACCCAGGTGCCCCAACACCTAGCATTTTAATGATTAGAATGTCAAGTGATGACCTTATATCAAAACATATTAAAACCCTAGGGACTGTATGTAATTTCTAAAGCAGTTATAGCATTTGCCCATACAATACAACCTAAGGCTAATTACTATGAGTTTGATTGTGCTTCCCCAGTAATTTAACAGACCAAATCAACAAGCCCAATGAGTCAAAAAGGCTTCATTGACAATTCAAATCTCAGGGACGTTTGTTAGAAACCTTAGAAAGTTTTAAAACACCTATCTAAATAGGATTACAGATCATTATAAATTTTGAGAAGTTTTAACTTTAGTCAAAGACCTGATAAAGACAAAACAGAAACTTTTGTTTTCTGGGCAGATAAAAAAAAAACAAAGCACCTTTGTTTACACTTTCTTATCAAGAGCAGACCAACAATCCAAGAAAACTTTGTCTTTTTAACAGAGTATGGTAGAATTTCAATCTTATACCAGGTGTACTTTATTTATTTATATGTTTATTTATTTTTGAGAGAGAGAGAGAGAGACAGGGAGACAGAGTGTGAGTGGGGGAGAGGCAGAGAGAGGGGGACAGAATCCCAAGCAGGCTCCAGGCTCTGAGCTGTCAGCACAGAGCCCAACACTGGGCTTGAACTCAGGAACTGTGACATCATGACCTAAGCCAAAGTCTGACGCTTAACTGACTGGGCCACCCAGGCGGCCCCCAGGTGTACTTTTAAAATCCATTAGTTTCAAGCTTAGTCTGTCCTGACCACACATAAAATTCTTCTCTAAGCTTTCCCTTCACAAACCTACAGCTTTCTTTTGCATTCAGATTTTGTCCTACGCCTTTTCTCTAAATAGCTAGTCTCACTTTAGGACAATGTTACTTTCTTTTTCGCTCAACAAAATATATTCTCACCTCTTATATTCTTCTTACACATCTCCTACTGTCCTACATACAGAGTTGCTTTCCTTATCATTTCTATCAGTCTTAATTACATTTAGCAGAATTTTAACTCTTAGAAACCTTAGTCTCTAGGGAAAACTAGTAACCAATTGTGAACTGTATTACAGCAGGATTCTTTAGGTTGGCAAATTTATAAATACATGTCATAGTTTTTCATTGTATAATCTTTCAGTAAGGCACAAAGCCATGTTTTCCAACAGACCCAAATAGCTTTAATTTCTCTGCAAAGAAGCCAAAAGCTGTTAAACCTTGTGTTTAGTAATTAATGTCGAAGTATTTTATCTTACTTAGCCAATGAATTCAACTTAATTTAGAATTTAGCTTAGCAAAACTTTAAAGTTTCAGGTTAGCGAAGGTTTTGAAAGGTATTTTAAGAATTACCCTTGAGAACTTTATGAGACAGACATAATTGACCATAATTTTTTAAAGTTTATTTGTTTATTTATTTTTAGTAATCTTGACCCTCAATATGGGGCTGGAACTCACGACCCCAAGATCAAGGGTCACATGCTCCACTGACTGAGCCAGCCAGGTGTCACCCCCCTTTTTAAGTTTATTTATTTATTTATAAAAGTAACCATCATTTTAAGCCATCCTTTTGCTGACCAATTGCCAGAGATATAATGTGAGCTTATTCGACTTTAGTAAACCTTGGTAGAATAAGAGTTTTATATTTAATGCTGATAACTCTGAAGATACATGTAATTAAACCAACAAACTTAAATTAGCTTTAATACTGAGTATATTCCACCTATGTCCATTAAAAGTCAATCAGTTTGTTCCCCATTGTCAATTTTTATCTGAGGTACCTGTGGGAAAATCTAAAGTGGGCAGTTTTAGCTTCAGAAAGTTTTGGGTTTTTTAAATTTTTTTTTCAAAACTTATTCGTTTTTTTGAGGGCGGCGGGGGCGTGTGTATGTGGCAAGAATCCCAAGCAGGCTCACGCACAGCGCAGAGCCAGATGTGGGGCTCAAACCGTGAGACCGTGACCTGAGCCCAAATCAAGAGTAAGACTCTCAACGGACTGAGCCACCCAGGTGCCCCTAGACTTAGAAAGTTTTAAAGGGACACCTAGGTGGCTCAGTCAGTTAAACATCCGACTCTTGATTTGCACTTTCTTATCAAGAGCAGACCAACAATGCAAGAAAACTTTGTCTTTTTAACAGAGGGTAAAGCAGAATTTCAATCTAGGGAGCCCCCAGGCCTTCGGGGGAAAGGGAAAGACGATGGGCTGGAACAAAAGAGCAGTCATCTAGAATGTCCACAAGGTCAGATGGGCCATGAGACCCAGCAAAACAGATTCTACAGTTTTTGTGGAGCTTGGGACCTTGGGGACAGTGCCATGAAGGCTTGCCCGTGAGACCTCTGACCATTTGGAGTTCTGGCAAAAGAGGTCAAGCCGGAAAATAGTATTATAAGAAAGAGTTCCATGGAGAGGTCATACCTCTTGATTTGGGAATTTGTACCGAGGCTGGGAAACATTACATAAAAAGATGAGAAGTTTTTCCTCGGGCCTTGGGGATCATGTTTGTTCCATTTTTAAATTATTGCTATTTTTTAATGTTTATTTATTTTTGAGACAGACAGAATTCGAGTGGGTTAGGGGCAGAGAGAGAGGGAGACACAAAATCTGAAGCAGGCTCCAGGCTCCGAGCTGTCAGCACAGAGCCCGACGCGGGGCTCAAACCCACGAGCTGTGAGATCATGACCTGAGCCGAAGTCGGACGCTCAACCGACTGAGCCACTCAGGCGCCCCCACGTTTGTTCCATTAAAAAAAAAAAAAAATACAGCCCCAGGGTGAGTCCGGAGGCATAGAGGGGATTATAAAGACCGGCTGCTGGTTTCCAAAGGGGCGTCCCAGTAAGGGGAATGGAGCTTTGACTATTGGTCTTGATTTTAGTCAAAGCGCCCCACCCGATCAGAGAAAAAGAACTTTACTGTAGCTCCTCCTCTCTAAGAAGGATTCCTGAGGCATACGGATTGTAACACTCCTACGGCTCCCTCAAGGACTTCTTTAATGTTTGCTCTGGTTAGTGTTACTTTCTTCCGATAATGGTAACCCCTCCACACCAAGATATACTTTAGCAATCGCCTTTCAAACAGTATGGCCCACTGATATACATTTGAAGGGTTTCGTGACTAATGTTTTACTAAACAATTAAAGCAACTTTATTTTAACAATAGCAGCCCTCCAAGAACCTGGGACCTTGCTTTTAACATGCACAGATTCCTTAGAGATTTACACTATCCCTAACCCCCACTCACTAAAAAGTCTGTCATCAGTCACTCATAATCCCAGGGCAGCTCTTTCTACCCATGGGTCCTGTCCCCATGCTATAATAAAAGGACCTTTTTGCACCGAAAACATCTCAAGAATTCCTCCTTGACCATTTACTCGTGGCCCCACATCATCGCTGGTCTAAAAAAGGGCCAGACCTTATATGGGGTGACTGAGTCTACTGGGATGTCCCTCCCCCCCCCCCCACCCCAAGGAGAGGGTCATGGCAAATGGCACTAGCAATCCCTATTGGGGCATCCCCTACGACAGGAAAGCCAGACAGCGGGTGACCAAACCAGGTCAGAAGAAGGAGGTGGGGGGGGTCACCACTCAGATGCATGGGAATGTGTTTTGCCTATAGATCAAGATGGTGGCTGTTTCCTCGGAAACAAAGGAAAAGGAGGGGGTTCCTAAAAGAAGCTAGGCAGCTGACAGTCAGCCAGCGTCAGTAATGGGTCCCAACTGAGTCTGTATCATGCAGATTTACCCTGGATGAGCTGCAGAGGGAATGGGAAAGGAGAGGAAGGGGTCCTTCGCCCTCACAGGAGCGGACAGTCTGACCTGTTCGCCCTCAGACCTTCAGACCACACTGGGCAGCCACCCTGGCCAGAGACCTTCAGCTGTCCGAGCAACACCAAGGTTAGGCCACCAAAGGGCCAAAAAGAGAAAGGAGAGGGAGGAGAGGATCCCTCTGATGGGCAAGAGGGTAAATTCCTCACCCTTTCAGGCAAGGGCCATCTAGCAGGTTCCCTGCGGGGCTCTGGATCCTTGCTGAGGACTAACCGGAACTGGACGTCATCAGTTCCCCAAGAAATAACTAGAGTCTGTCCACCAAGGGAAAGTCCTGAGAAATTCCCCGACAATCCAGGGAGAGTCCCAGGCCAGCAGAGGTTCCCCATATGGGCCACCAAATGTGGGGCGTCCCGGGGTGGGGGCAGCGATCGTGGCAGTGCAAGAACTCACCCAGGGCAGAACACAGAAGATTAGTGAATACATTGCAAGGGGGCAGCGGGCAGGACAGCAAAGCACAGACTGCCTGCCACAAAGTGGTGGTGAGGGGCCACACGCATAGGGTGGTTGAGGAGGTATGGGAACGAACAGAATTTTCCTTTTTTTGGTAACGGGCTGTTTGTAAGTAGCCTATTGGTTAATTAAGGCCTATGGCTATTTCAAAGGGGGGTTGCTTAATGAGCCCGCTTGCATTCAGCCAGGTGGTCACTGCTTTGCTCAAGCTTCTTAACTTTTATTTATTTATTTTTTTGACAGAGACAGAGCATGAGCGGGATCAGAGAGAGAAGGAGTCACAGAATCCAAAGCAGGCTCTAGGCTCTGAGCTGTCAGCACAGAGTCCAACACGGGGCTCGAACCCACGAACCGTGAGATCATGACCTGAGCCAAAGTCGGACGCTTAACCAACTGAGACACCCAGGCGCCCCACGCCTTGGTCAAGTTTCCATTGCTTAAGCCTTTTCCCTAAAAGCAGACTCTACAGTTTCCTCTTCTGTAAATGGGGAATTATCATAGCACCTCCTTCATAGGGTCGTCTGAGGATCATCTGATCTAATGAAGGTAGGATGCTTTGCTTGAAGTCTGGCCCTTAGTAAGACTCAGTTAATGGTCACCAATTATGTCGATTGTTATAAGGAATGTGGGAGGTTCTCGAATATTGGGTTATGGTACTTGGGTTTTATCTCTGAGGCAGTGGGGGGCTGTTCAGAGTTTTATAAGTGCAACATCATCATGACTTTAAAGGCTCCTCCCTTCAAGGTCGTAGGAAAGAGAGCTGAGCAGAAAACCCAGCTGTTCATAGGTGCTGTGCTGGGACTGGAGTGGCCCAGTGGCCTATTTGTGATTCTTCATTATATTCAGAGAACAGAAATAAACCAAAGCTTTAGTTACATTTTAGAATTGGACCTAAAAACAGCCAAACAGTCTTGTGTTCTGCTTCCTAGAATCTACAGCTACAGAGCCCCAAAAAGAAGGAATGAGGATTCAAAGGCACCAGCCCAGGGATAGAATTTCCCCCACCCTGCCCTGCGCCCCACAGCCTTCCCCACAAGGGCACACCGAAGTTAGGGAGAAGGTGTGGGCTGGCCAGGGGGCTGGGCTGTTATCAGGGTAGTGCAGTGGGGCGGGGCCAGTGGGGCGTGGCTATTCTGTATCTCTCCCGGCACAGAGCCCACAGGCCTGAGCTTTGAGGGGACAGGCAGCCATATCACCAGGCATCAGTGATGGCCTGGAGGGTCAAGAGAATTGTTGGCCTGGGATACAGGATCCCTGGGCTCTGGAGACTGTGAACTTGGGCTACTCCCAGCTCCTCTCAGAGTCTCAGTGTTTCAAACTGTGCAAGCAATGAGTGCCCTGCCTCTGATGTGTTCTGAAGGATGTCCTCCTGGCTTGGCTCTGGGAGCACTAAGGAATGTCCTGGATATTTGCTGGGAGCACAGAGGAATGTCCTGAATATTTGCTGCCAGCATCCACTCCTACCCTGTTGTCACAGCATCTCTTTTCCTTTGCGAAACCATCCCTTCCCCTCCCTGTCCACGTGGTTTTAAGGGCAGGCGAGCCGGGACCAGCCAGTGAGAAAACCCTGTGATTGCTTCAGGGATGGGAGCCTGGCCCAGAGCCAGCCAATGTGGGTTTGCCCTGGGACTTTTGCTTGAGAAAGAGCGTCTCTCTGAGCTCTGTATTTGTTCAGCTGAACGCACAGTGCTTTACTGGCCACGTCTGCTTCCATGCGGGGTAAATGTGCCTGTGTATGAAGCCAGCACAGGGAAAGCAGGGACGGGAAAGAAACAGATTCCTAATATCTGAGCATCTTGTTCCAGCCATGCTTCTGGGTGAGCCCGAATTCTCCCTCTTCTGCTTCAGCTAGTTTGAGATGGGCTTCTGGCCTTTACAACCATTGATTCTGGCACACTAGGAGAACAATCGTAATCACAGCAGTAACAACGCTGTCCAGGAGCACTTATCCAACGTCAGGCGCCAAGGTGGTGGTGGAGGGGGGCGGGGCTTGTCTGCTATAGCAACTGCCATTGATGTTGTTTCAAGTTGCTGGCACAAAATGATAAAATAACGTTGACGGACTTCAGCAGTTTTTATTATTTTTTTAAATTCTTTTTAAGAATTATTTTCATGTTTACTTATTTTTGAGAGAGAGAGAGAGAGTGCGCATGTGCACAAGCAAGTGAGAGGGGGGCAGAGAGAGAGGGAGACACAGAATCTGAAGCAGGCTCCAGGCCCTGAGCTGTCAGCCCAGAGCCCGACCTGGGGCTCGAACCCATGAGCCGTGAGATGGTGACCTGAGCTGAAGTCGGATGCTTAACCAACTGAGCCATGAAGGTGCCCCATATTATTTTTAAATGCTTTAAAGACAGTGCACCCCTGTGGTAGGGACAACGACCTGCTGCCCCATCTGCCTTCGAGGCAGTAATTGCTGCCCAGGTGCAGGGACACTGGCAGGCTGGACGCTCCCACAGGATCTGCTGCTGTAGAGACTTTTCCCAAAGCAGCTGCGACTGAGCACAGTAGGGGTTGAAAGGTCAGGTCATTTCAGCCCAATGGGGAAAACCGATGGGTAAGTCTGTCTCCGGAGCCCCCGGTGGGGTTGGCCAAGGCCTTGTGGCTTCCTCCCCCACTGACCACTCCTTCTTCTCAATCTCGTTTCCCCCCTCCTTTCAGCAAGGTGGAGCCCTAAAAACTTCTTGCACCTCAAGCTCTGTCTCAGCCTCTGCTTTTGGAGAACCCATCCCGTGACGCCCTCACTGTACCTGCCCCTCTACCGCACCTGGTGTGCGCCTCCGGGCATTGTACCTGTCTTGTCCTCTCAGTGTTACTTCTTCTGTGTTACAGATAAGGAAATCGAGACTCAGGAAGATGAAGACTGGCACAAATCACTTGTCTGCTTCGGTTAGAAAATGCCAAGGGGCGCCTGGGTAGCTCAGTCGGTTGAGCATCTGACTTCAGCTCAGGACACGATCTCACAGTTCGTGGGTTCGAGCCCCTCATCAGGCTCTGTGCTGACAGCTCAGAGCCTGGAGCCTGCTTCGGATTCTGTGTCTCCCTCTCTCTCTGCCCCTCCCCTGCTCGAACTCTGTCTCTGTCTCGAGAATAAATAAACCTTAAAGAAATTGAAAGAAAGAAAGAAAGAAAGAAAGAAGAAAGAAAGAAAGAAAGAAAGAAAATGCCAAACCAGGGGACTTCTGGCTGGCTCAGTGGGTAGAGCATGCCACTCTCGGTCTCGGGGGCATGAGTTTGAATCCCACATTGGGAGCAGAGATTTCTTTCAAAAAATTTTGGGGCACCTGGGTGGCTCAGTTGGTTAAGCATCTGACTTCGGCTCAGGTCATGATTTCACGGTTCATGAGTTCAAGCCCCGCATCAGACTCTGTGCTGCCATTGTGGAGCCCACTTCAGATCCTCTGTCTTCCTCTCTCTGCCCGTCCCCAGCCTGCACACACTCTCTCTGTCTCTGTCTCAAAAATAAAATAAACATTAAAAAAAAATCTTAAAAAAAAAAAGAAAAGAAAAATTTGTTTTTATTGGGGCACCTGAGTGGCTCAGTCAAAGTGTCTGACTTCGGCTCAGGTCGTGATCTTACGGTTTGTGGGTTCGAGCCCTGCATCGGGCTCTGTGCTGACAGCTCAGATCCTGGAGCCTGCCTAGGATTCTGTGTCTCTCTCTCTCTTTCTGCCCCTCCCCTGCTCAGTCTTTCTCTCTCTCAAAAATAAACATTAAAACATTTTTTTAATAACAATAAAAAATTCTTTTTATTGAGGTATAATTGACAAATAACATTATATTCAATGTAACGAACTCAATATGTGTATACAATGTAAAATGATCACCACAATAAGTGAAGTTAACATCTGTACCATACATAGATAGTTAACAGAATTTTCTTTCTTGGGGCACCTGGGTGGCTCAGTTGGTTGGGCATTTAGCTCTTGATTTCAGCTCAGGCCTCACATCTGGGCCCCACATCTGACAGTGCAGAGCCTGCTTGGGATTCTCTCTTTCCCTCCGTCTCTCTCTCAAAATAAATAAATAAACTTTAAAAAATTAAAAAAATAATTTTCTTTCTTGTGATGAGGACTTTTATGATCTACTCATTTAGCAACTTTCAAATATGCAATACTCTTTTGCTCTTTTTTTTTAAATTTTTTTTAACATTTATTTATTTTTGAGACAGAGAGAGAGAGAGAGCATGAACAGGGGAGGTTCAGAGAAAGAGGGAGACACAGAATCTGAAACAGGCTCCAGGCTCTGAGCTGTCAGCACAGAGCCCGATGCGGGGCTCGAACTCATGGACCCTGAGATCATGACCTGAGCCGAAGCTCGACGCTTAACCGACTGAGCCACCCAGGCGCCCCTCTTTTGCTCTTTTAAAAGTCTAGAGTAGATCCTGGCAAGCATTTTCTGTAAACAGCTAGATAGTATATATTTCAGGCTTTGCAGGCCATATGGCCTCTGCCGTAGCTATTTAACTCTGCTGTTGTACGTGAAAGCAGCCATAGATGGTTTGTAAATGAATTGGTACCACTGTGTGCCAATAAAACTTTATTACAAAAACAGGCAGTGAGGGGGAAAAAAAAAACAGTGGTCCAGATTTGGACCAGGGGCTGTAGATTGTTCACTCCTGCCCTGCCAATCAATAAAACAATAAAGCAAGTCCTAATTTGTAGCAGTTGCTGAATTCTGTGGCGTATATACGACCTGTGGCCAATTTCAAACTACCAGTGTGAGGTCACAGACACCTGGAATTGAGAATGGGCAGGTGCAACAACACATCACACAGCTGTAATAGAAAGAGCCTCAAAAGCACAGGTAAAACTAAAACACAGTAAAAGATTTAGGAAGTAGTGACAACTGAGCATTTGTTACCTTTGTTTTAAATGCAGCTTTAGTTGTAAGTTTATTATTTAAACGTTTGCAGTTTTTTTAAAAAATTTTTTTAATGTTTATTTATTTTTGAGACAGAGCGTGAACAGGGGAGGAGCAGAGAGAGAGAGAGAGAGACACAGAATCCGAAACAGGCTCCACGGTCCAAGCTGTCAGCACAGAGCCCGACGCGGGGCTTGAACCCATGAACCGTGAGATCATGACCTGAGCCGAAGTCGTACGCTTAACCGAATGAGCCACCCAGGCGTCCCTAAATGTTTGTTTGCAGTTTTAAAATTTACTTTTTAGTACAATTTAAGTGATGCTGGTGTTTAAAAAAAAAATGGTTTGCAAACTTCCTGAAGGGTCCACAAATGGGTTTCCTGAGCCTGTAGGAGTTCCTCCACTGCTCTGATTGCCAGAGGTCACGACTGGGGAGTGGCAAACCGAGCCTTGGCCTGCACAGGGAGCATCTGCTCTGTATGGGATTGAGGCCAAGGGCACGTCAAAGGGGGGGGTTTCTCTTTCCTCTCAGGTGAAACCGCCATCACGTCAGTAGCTTGATCATTGCATAATCGGAGGGCCCGATTACTCAAGGTCAACCATTGGTCCCTTCCGTACTGAACCTGTGTCCTCATCATCCAAAGTCCCCAAGCTTTTGAACATGGCCCACCCTTCAGTTCAGACTATTGACTCTCATTCTTCACAGGGGCAATGGGTGAGTTAGCTTTGGCTTACAAGTTGCTGCTTAACCTCTTTGAACCCTCTTTTCCCATTTCTGAATGGTAGGAAGAGGTGTTATGAGTCTCTAATACCTACAGGGATAGGCGTGATTCTGTGTCTAGTATTCTGTTAGGGAGTGGTTACACAACATCCTAAATGTTCTAAGTGCCACTGAACTGTTCACCTTCAAAATTTTATGTTATGTGATTCTCACCTCAATTAAAACATTGTGGTGGTTCTCAAATTTTCTTTTTGATTTTGTGCATTGTTTTGATACTGAAAAGTAGTATTTTTATTGAAGACTAATATACATGGAAAAGTGAAAAAGTATAAAGCTCTCTGAATTTTCACAAACTGAATACATGTTTAACCGGCTCAGAGGTGTGTTTTATTTTATTCTTAAAAAAATTTTTTAATGTTTATTTTAGAGAGAGAAAGAGAGAGAGAGAGAGAGAGGTGGGGCAGAGAGAAAGGGAGGCACAGAATCCAAAGCAGGCTCTAGGCGCTGAGCTGTCAGCACAGAGCCTGATGCGGGGCTCGAACTCATGAACGGTGAGATCATGACCTGAGCTGAAGTCAGACGCTTAACTGACTGAGCCACCCAGGCACTGCTTATTTTATTCTTTATAACAGAATTAATGTAAGTTAATTTAGGGAAAAAAGGAGAAAATACATCTAATTAAAAGTAAAGAAAGGGGCGCCTGGGTGGCTCAGTCAGTTGAGCATCCAACTCTTGATTTTGGCTCAGGTCATGATCCAGGGTTGTGGGATCGAGCCCTGTGTCGGGCTCCATGCTGAGCATGGAGGCTACTTGAGATTCCTTCTCTTTCTCCCTCTGCCCCTCTTCCACTCTCTCCACTCGTTGTCTCTCTCTCTAAGAAAAAAAAAAGAGAGAGAAAGAAATACAGAAGACAGACCCACCAGTTATCCTCCTTCATCTATAGACTATAAACAACCACCATGACTGATTTAGACACAACCACTGAAATATACATACATACATAGATAGGTGTGGATATGAGTATAGATATGCTTTCCTGTAACAATTTTTATTTTTTTATATTTATTTATTTATTTTCAATTTTTTAAATGTTTATTTATTTTTGAGACAGAGAGAGACAGAGCATGAATGGGGGAAGGTCAGAGAGAGAGGAAGACACAGGATCGGAAGCAGGTTCCAGGCTCTGAGCTGTCAGCAAAGAGCCCGACATGGGGCTTGAACTCACAGACCGTGAGATCATGACCTGAGCCGAAGTCGGAAGCTCAACCGACTGAGCCACCCAGGCGCCCCTGTAACGATTTTTTAAATATATGCTTTGTAAACACTTTTCATGATTGTAAACACCTATGTTCATTGTGTGTGTGTGTGTGTGTGTGTGTGTGTGTGTGTGTGTGTTTCACTGAAAGGCTGTATCATAATTACTTTACCCAACCCCTAGAAACAAACAAAATCTTGTCATTAGAAACAGCATCTACAATGATCTATCTTACTTGAATGTGCAGTTTCTTTAGCAATTATTTTCTTTGTTAAATGACTCTGAATTCATATTAATAAATATCCTATTTTTTCTATTGTCTTCTCCCCTGCCCCACACCCTGTCCAGGTACTAAATCCTAACACTCTCACATGTATAATCCCACACCTTTCTCCCTTCTCATGCAATCAAGCAATTATACATACATATATGGGAGAGTTGACTTTGTTGTGTAAAACTAGGATCATACACTATGTGGGGCGCTGCATCTTTCTTTCCCAAATGTTTAAATATTGGCAACTGTGCTGGATATTCCTTTGCCCCTCTAAGTCTCTTCCCTCCCTAACTCTTTATCCCTAACCCCTCTGTCCTCAGCTTCCCAGAGGCTCTTCTCAGAGCTTCCCAGAGGCTCTTCCCAGAGGCAGCAGGAGGGAGAGGAGACGTATGTACCCTAGATGTTCTAGTGCAGCTGTGTTCTGCTGACCACCACACTCCCGCTGGGTGGCTACACCCTCTCTAGCTTTGGAAACTGTTCCCTCTCCTTGCCCCTTCGGGTCTGGGGTGGTAACTGACCCCGTGTTGCTGGTCCCAGAGAGTTTCATTATCCCTTATTTGCTCCCTTAAGTTTGTCCGTGACTCTGTAAGTAGGCCTTCCCTTAAATGCCTCTTAAATAGCCTTCTGAGTATGGCAGCTGTTCCAGTAACTAACTTAAAATTCTCAGGGTCCGACTCTTGGTTTCTGGCTCAGGTCATGATCTCACGGTTTGTGAGTTCGAGCCCCCTATCTCTCTGCTGTCAGCACAGAGCCCGCTTGGGATCAGATCCTCTGTCCAACCCCACTCCACCACCCCCCCCCCATCTCTGCCCCTCGACTGCTTACTCTCTCTCTATCTCTTTCCAAATAAATAAACTTTAAAAAATAAAATAAAATAAAATTCTTTACAACTCTTAGTGTACTGGGGTGTCTGGCTGGCCCGGTCAATAGTGTACGTGGCTCTTGATCTTGGAGTTGTGAGTTCAAGTCCCACATTATGTGTGGAGATTACATTACGTATGGAATGTATATATATATATATATATATATATATATATATATATATATATTCTCTCTCTCTCTCTCTCTCTCTCAAACACTTAGTAAACCAACTCACACTATTTGGGTGTTGGAGGCCAGCCCCTTGGTTTATAGCCACAGGACTAAAGGTAATTGTCTTGCCAGTAGGTCTGACTCCTGGGGGCAGGAGGGAAAACAAGGAAAATTTGCAGCCAGGCCATATGAAGTATGTCTGACCATGTCTTCCTGGTGTGGCTCTAGCTTCCTGCCTCTGTTTCCCCATTCCTTATCTCTTGGCTTCCTTCTTGTTGTGGAATAAAAAGAGGTAACCGGTTTAGGTTCTCCTAGATCGTGGCAGCTTTCTAAAACAAAGGATCTGCTGGCTGTCCGAGGCCACTGCAGGTAAGAAGAACCAGAACGACAGGAATGGGGGAGAAGCAGACTGTTCTCTCAGCCTGTCTCCTTTGCATCCTCTATTAAACACTCACTTACAAACATTTGAAGATAAACAAGCTTCAGCCCACATCCTCTAAGAATCCTTAGTGCATGGGACACACAGGTAAATATGCATTTGTAATACATGTGGAAAGTACAGTAAACATCACCCCTAGCTTTGGGGTGGGTCACAGAAGGATTTCCAAGGGAGGTAGTGTCTGAGTTGGATCTTGAAGAAGGAGCTAGAATCAGCCTGGCCTGACATGGTGTTCCAGAGGAGGGTGCTAAGACCCAGTGCTGAGAGAGACTGAGCAATGAATGTGTCAGAAACTGCTAGATGTTCAGTGTGGCTGGAAAATAAGTGGGGTGTGTGTGTGTGTGTGTGTGTGCGTGTGTGTGTGTGTATCCAAAGGCAAACAGGGGTTAGAAGGGTCATGAAAGCCGAGAGAAGAGCACTGGAAAGCCATTGAAAGCTTTTAAGCAGCTGAATGACAGTGTTATTCTTAGGGTAGGGTTCTTCTGGCTGTTACGTGGAGAATGGATGGAAGGGGCAACCTAGAAGCTGAGAGCAGGTCAGAGGCCGCTGTGATCCGGAAAAAGATTGGGGTATTGGGATGTGGGTGAAGGAGGAGTTAACGGATGGATTTGAGAGCTATGAAGGCAGTAGAAGGTACTGGATCTAGGTTTATTATAATGATAATATGGACAATATCATCATACAGTGACTTAAACAATAGCTCTGGTTTCAACAACAACAAAAAAATAGCTCTGGTTTCAGATGAGTGGAAATCTTCCCACACAGGCTGCACAAGAGGCATGGGTAGAAATCTCCACTCTGCCCTTTTTATTTGGAAAAATTTCAAACCTCAGGAATTCCAAGATAGTTTCTGCCAACATCCGTATATCCTTCACTTACCTGTTGTTACATTTTGCCTTTCCCTTAACCTCTCTCTCTCCCTCTCTATTCTCCAACGCCCCCCCCCCCCCCATGCCTTTAATATTTAGGCGTGTTTATGTACAGCTTTTTTTCTAAACCACTTACAAGTTAGTTGTAGAAATTATGATACCATATCTCTAAATACTTCAGCACTCACCTCCTTGAATAAGAGGATTCTCTTAGATAATTAGAATACCAATACCTGTAAAAAAATTAAAAAAATTTTTTTAATGTTTAGTATTTGAGAAAGAGAGCAAAGGAGGGAGGGGCAAAGAGAGAGGGAGACAGAATCTGAATCAGCTTCCAGGCTCTGAGCTGTCAGCACAGAGCTTGATGCGGGGCTCAAACCATGAAATCATGACCTGTCAGGGCGCCTGGGTGGCTCAGTCGGTTAAGCGGCCAACTTCGGCTCAGGTCACGATCTCATGGTTCGTGAGTTCGAGCCCTGCTTCGGGCTCTGTGCTGACAGCTCAGAGCATGGAGCCTGTTTCAGATTCTGTGTCTCCCTCTCTCTCTGCCCCTCCCCCGTTCATGCTCTGTCTCTCTCTGTCTCAAAAATAAATAAACGTTAAAAAAAAAAAATTAAAAAAAAAAAAAAGAAAGAAATCATGACCTGAGCCGAAGTCAGATGCTTAACCGACTGAGCCACCCAGGTGCCCCTTTAAAAATTTAAAAAAAAATTTTTTTTTCATTTTTGACAGAGACAGAGCAGCAGTGGGAGAAGGGCACAGAGAGAGAGGGAGACACAGAATCTGAAGCAGGCTCCAGGCTCTGAGCCATCAGCACAGAGCCCAACACAGGGCTCAAACCCATAAACTGGGAGATCATGACCTGAGATGAACTCAAGACGCTTAACCAACTGAGCCACCCAGGTGCCCCTAGAACACCAGTATTTTAACAAGAGAAATAGAACATTGATGCAATATTATAATCTAATATAAAGTTCATATTAAAATTTTCAAGTTTTCCCAATAATATCTTTTAAAGCTGCTGCTTATTATTTAAAAAAAAAATCTCATATCCAATTGGAGATTGTGCATTGTATTTAGTTATCAGGTCTCTCTTTTCTTCCTTTCCTTTTCTTCCTTCCTTCCTTTCTTTTTTTTTTTTTTCTTTCTTTTCTTTCTTTCTTTTTTTTTTTTTTTTTTTGGTGGGAAGGGTCAGGGTTAGAAATGTTAGTTTACTTATTTATTTATTTAAATGTTTATTTTTGAAGGAGAGAGAGACAGAACATGAGCAGGGGAGGGACAAAGAGAGAGGGAGACACAGAATCCGAAGCAGGCTCCAGGCTCCGAGCTGTCAGCACAGAGCCCCACGTGGGCTCAAACTCACGAACCATGAGATCCTGACCTGAGCTGAAGTCGGACACTTAACCGATTGAGCCACCCAGGTGCCCCGAAATGTTAGTTTATTTAAAGAAGATAATTGAACAAAATAAAGGAGTCCGAATGCAATCAATCCTACTTTTTTCTCTATAAAGATTATTTTTGTAACTTTTTATTTTGAAAGAATTTCAAACTTACAGAAAAGTTGCAAAGATGGTAAGAAGAGTGTTAGTATGTGTTTTACTCAGAATCACCAATTATTTACTTTATCACATTTACCTTACCATTCTCTTGTCTACAAATATATGTTTGTACTTTTTTTGTGAACAACTTGAAAGTAAATTGCCTCTCTTGCTCCTAAATACCACGGGGTACAATTTCTAAGGACATTGTCTTATGTAACCACAGTACTATACTAGTACCAAAATCAGGAAATTTCACATCGATACTATACTATCCATATTTCAACTTCTCTAATTGTTGCAAGAATGCCCTTTATAGTGTTGTTTTTTTTTTTTTTTTAAGAGAACTGGGATCCAATCCAGGATCACACATTGAATTTAATTATTGTGTCTGTTTAAGCTCCAAGATTGCTTAGCTTGTGTATGTGTATTTCACAACATTGACCTTTTTTGAAGAGTTCAGGCCACTTGTTTTGAAGGATGTTCTTTAATTTGGATTTGTGTTTATTTGCCAGGATTAGATTCAGGGGAAAATGTTTGAATGCTACATAAGTAATGGTATGGCCTTTTGAGGGCAAGATATTAGGGGGCACATGTTTAGATGTTAAGTTTTATCATTTGGTTAAGCCACGTTGAAAATTTGGAAGTTTATTCTGCTGTTTGGACAAGTTGGTTATTGAAAGGGTTTTCTCAGCTGTCAAATGAGGACAATAATGACCCAGGTTTCACAAGGTTGTTGAATTGATGCATGTAAAGCACTTAGAACAGTGTCTGGCACATTGTATTTGATAAATTATTATTATCATCACTATTTTTATCAAAGTTTATAGAGGCCTTTTTAAAATTCTTTAAAAAATGTGTATTTATTTTTGAGAGACAGAGAGCGCGCCGCATGAGTGGGGGAGGGGCAGAGGGAGAGAGGGAAACACAGAATTGGAAGCAGGCTCCAGGCTTTGAGCTGCCAGCACAGAGCCCAACGGGGGGCTCAAACTCACAAGCTGTGAGATCATGATCTGAGCTGAAGTCAGAGGCTTAACTGACTGAGCCACCCATGCACCCCAATAGAGGCCTTAATATGTAAGAGGTACTGAGTTGTAACTCAATTCTTTACTTTTCTAGCTCCTGGGACAGTATATGACATATAGATGACATTTAATAAATATTTGTTGGCAAATGGCAGCTCTCTGAGATATATTACTGTCACTATGCAACCATTTTAGAGATGAGCAAACAGCCTCAGAGCAGTGAAGTAATTTACCTAAGGTCATGCACATTACAGTGAGTGGCAAGAACCAGATGTGAACCTAAGCTTGTAGGGTTTGTAAAATGTGGGATAAGGTGGGGGGCATTGGCTGGCTCAGCTGGTGGAGTGTGCAACTCTTGATCTCGGGGTGGCAAATTTGAGACCTACATTGGGTGTAGAGATTACTTAAAAATAAAATCTTTTTTCCTTTTTTTTTTTTTTAAAGTTTATTTTGAGAGGGGGCGCCTAGGTGGCTCAGTCGGTTGGGCGACCGACTTCAGCTCAGGTCATGATCTCACAGTCTGTGAGTTTGAGCCCCGCCACTGGGCTTTGTGCTGACAGCTCAGAGCCTGGAACCTGCTTCAGATTCTGTGTCTCCCTCTCTCTCTGCCCCTCCCCTGCTTATGCTCTGTCCTTCTCTGTCTCAAAAAAAAAAAAAAAAAAAAAAAATTTAAAAAGCTTCTTTTGAGACAGAGAGCGCATGTGCACCACCGGGGGAGGGGCAGAGGGAGGGAGAGATTCCCAAGCAGGTTCCATGCTGTCATTGCAGAGCCCCACGTGGGGCTTGAACTCAGTGAGATCATGCCCTGAACCGAAATCAAGAGTCAGACGCTAAACCGATTGAGCCACCCAGGCACCCCCAAAATAAAATCTTTTTTTAAAATGGAGGATAAAGCTTGAAGGTGTTTTGCAAAAGCTCAGGGCTGGGTAGATGTGAAGAGCTGAACTGAAGATAGCCTTGTACAGTGCTCTAGCACAACCACGTGGTAGGCGCTCAATAGATGTCTGTTGAATGAATGTAGAAAGCAAATGAGTCACCTAGAAAGAGATCATCCTGTTCCGGCTGGTGACAGCGCGTGTGAATGACCTGGAATCCTTTTCTCCCCGTAGTGGTCCTTGCTAGTCACCAGACCAATTTTTTTTCCAGAGGGGTGTGGCTTCCGGCGACCCCGCCCGTCCACAAACCACGCCCCTTGCCCATCCTCGCACTTGCTGATGTCCGAGGAAGTTTGGCCCGCGGGCGGATCCGTAGCCGTAGTCCCCTCAGGCGTCCGCAGCCAGGAAGCCGGGAAGCCTGGAGTCCAGGATACGGCGCGGAGGTCCAGGATGTCGGAGGAGCAAACCGGGCAGAGCGAAGGCTCCTCTCAGGCTCGTGGAGTGACTGTCAGCGACATCCAGGAGCTGATACGGCGCAAGGAGGAGATTGAGGCGCAGATCAAAGCCAATTATGAAGTGCTGGAGAGCGTGAGTGTGGGCTCGGGGTTCCCTGGCGGGAGTAGGAGGAGCCCGGGGCCTCTTGACCTGGCACCCGGTTCTGGGAGGACTGGGAGGCAGGGGCGGCCTGTGCTTGAGCTCTCAACTGTGTGTCTCTCCCTCCCTGGGAAGCCCAAGGCGCGGCAACTGCGGCCTCTGTCGGCAGGAAGCAAGTAATATTAGCAATTAAGACTAATCGGTGTTGGTGCTGTAGCATGGGTTTATGGAGCGCTTACCGTGTGCCGGGCGCTGTTTTAATTGCTTTACGTTGATGAGCTCATTTAACCGTCACAGCAACCTTTTGAGGCTGTTACTCTCCCCATTTTAGCGATGAGGAAACAGAGGCGTTACTTAAACGTGCCTCGGGTCACAGAGCTAATAAATTTTCGGATGTCACCAACATCGTCAGTCCTTGTTGACCTTGTACCAGAAGATCTGTGCTTTGCTAACCCGCTCACGTCAGAGCTTCCTAAGCTTTCGTGTGTTTGGCAAGCACTGGGGATCTTGTTAAAATTTCAGTTTCTGATGAGCTCGGGAGCGCAGGTGCAGATGCTGTGTTTCTAGCAAATTCCCAGCGCTGCTGATGCTGCTGCTCTAAAGACCGAGCTTTGAGTGACAGGTAAGGCTCTTTATCATTATTGTATAGGGAGGGAACTGAGGCCCAGGGTGAGGCAAACCTAGTCTAGGGTCATGTAGCTGGGAAGTGGCAGTGGTGGGTTTGTTCCCTGGTCGTCTGGCTACCGAACTGATAGTTCTTCTTATGTCACTTAGTGTAAAGCCACAAATCAATTTGCAGAGGAAGAATAAAAGACATCTTATGTAGGGTGGATAGAATGCATTTTAGGTGATGGGAGTAAGATAGAGGCATCATACGGAGGCCAGGGTACCATTTTATTGGTGCTGATTGTATGCCTGAAGAGTGTTGGCTTATGTGTGTGTTAGATCATGAAATCCACACAACCACCCTGTGAAGTTAGGATGTTACCCTGAAGCTCAGAAAGGGGAAGTCACTTACTTAAAGTCTCAAAGTGAGATTCAGATATCAAGCCTGTTCAATCCAGAACTTGTGTTTTCAACATTATGCTAACAGTTTCCCAAACTTTACTTTCTACCTCAAGCAGATGCTGTATCCATATACCTCCTGTACTGTATTTTTCTTTAAGTTGATCCACTTTTTTACTTGATTTAGTTTAAATGAAAATTTTATAGCTCTACAGCATATGGGGAAAAATGAGATTTTTTCCCCTTTAATATAAAATAAAAATAGGTATCAGGGTGCTATAATATGTTCATTCCTTGTCATTAGCTACCATCACTGGCTAAAAGCTTGAAGCTTGAAGCCCTGCTCTATGTTTGTTTTCAAAAAGAGGGGACAGCAAAAACTATAAATCTCTTAGAATAAAGCCTAGGAATAAACTTTTGTGACCTTGGATCAGGCAAAGCTTTCTCAGATGTGATGCCAAAAGCACCAGGAACAAAAGAAAAAGTAGGTAAATTGGACTTGATCAGGATTTAAAATGTGTGTTTCCAAAGACACAGTCAAGAAAGGGAAAAGGCAGTTCACCAAATGGGAGAAAATATTTGCAGTTACCTAACAAGGGATCCAGAAAATACGAAGAAGTCTTCCAACTCAATACTAAAAAGACAATAACTTGATTAAAAAATCAGCCAAAGGGGGCGCCTGGGTGGCTCAGTCGGTTAAGCATCCAACTTTGGCTCAGGTCATGATCTCACAGTTTGTGGTTTTGAGCCCCATATCGGGCTCTGTGCTGACAGCTCAGAGCCTGGAGCCTGCTTCGGATTCTGTCTGTCTCTCTCTCTCTCTGCCCCACCCTAGCTCGTGCTGTGTCTCTCTGTCCCTGAAAAATAAGTAAAAAACATTAAAAAAAAAAAAAATTGGCCAAAGACCTTAACAGACTCCTCACCACAGAAGATCTACAGATGGCAAAGAAGCATATAGAAAGATGCATCACGTCCTAAGTCATCAGAGAATACAAATTAAAACACCCGCGAGGTGCTACTATGTACTATGTATGTGTCAGAATTGCCACCTTCAGATGCTGGTGAGGGTGTGGAGGAACTCTCATCCCGTCCTGATAGGGATGCAAAAGTAGGGCAGTTTCTTACAAAGCTCCCCATTCTCTTACCACCCATCCAGCAGTTGTGCTCCATGCTGTTTACCCAAAGGGGTTGAAAACGTGTTGACACGAAAACCTTCCTGATGTTCATAGCTGCTTTTTCCACCGTTGCCAAAACTTGAAGCAACCAAGAGGTGTTGTTGTTTTTTAAGTTTATTTATTTATTTTGAGAGAGCGAGCGAGTGAGCACAAGCGGAGGAGGGGCAGAGAACATAGAGAGAGAGAGAGAATCCCAAGCAGGCTCCATGCTGTCAGCACAGAGCCTGACGCAGGGTGTGATCCCACCAACCTCAAGATCATGACCTGAGCCAAAACCAAGAGTCGGATGCTTCACCGACTGAGCCACCCAGGAGTCCCAACCAAGAGGTCTTTAAGTAGGTGAATAGATAAATAAATTGTGGTATCTCAAAACAACGGAATGTTACTCAGTGCTAAAACTAAATAAGCTAGCAAGCTCTGAAAAGATGTGTAGGAACCCTAATTGCTTATTACCGACTGAAAGAAGCCGGTCTGAAAAGACTACATCTGTAGGATTCCAACCAGAATCTGGAAAAAGCAAAACTGTGAGACAGTAAAAAGATCAGGGGTTGCCAGGGATCAGGGGTAGTGGTGGGGATGAATAGGTGGAGGACAGAGGATTTTTAGGGCAGTGAAAATACCCTGTGTAACACTGTGATGATGGGTACATTCATTAAACATTGGTCCAAACTCATAGAATGTAAGACACTAAGAGCGAAGGCTGAGGTAAACTACGGACTTCAGTTAATAACGGGAAACAGTAGGTGTAACCCAGTGGCTTCCAGATAGAGAAGTGAATGGAATCTTTCGTCCTGCATATATGTATCCTGGGCACCTTTTCTGCTGCTGCCACAATTACAGCCGTGACTTGTTACTTTTATGCGTATTAATTTCCTAGGGCTGCAGTAACAAATTACCACAAACAGGGTGACTTAAAATGACACATTTAGTCTTTCACAGTTGTGGAGGCCAGAAGTCTGAAATCAAGATGTCAGCAGGGTTGGTTTCTTCTGGGGGCTCGGAGGGAGGATCTGTTCCATGTCATGTCCCTGTCCTACTTCCTGGTGGCTGCCGGCCGTCCCTGGCTTACAGTTGGATAACGCCAGTCTCTGCCCCTGTTCACACGATCCCCTGTCCTGGATCTCCCTTCCTTTTCAACAAGGATATCTGTCATTGGATTTGGAGCCCACCCTGAATCTAAGACAGTCTCATCTCAAGAGCCTTAATTACATCTCCAAATCCTTTTTCCAAATAGTCACATATACAGGTTCTGGGGGTTTAGGACTTGGGGCATATCTTTTGGGGGCCACTATTCACCCCACTGTGGGTGCGCCTAGCACTGAGCTAAGCTGTCCACACAGGTCAACTCATTAATTCTCATCGCGAGTGGGAAGGGAGTTGAGTGCCATTATTCCCATTTGATAATTGAGGAGGCTGAGGCTTGGAGAGGAGTCTTAACCAAGGGCACCCAGATTGTACGCGGCAAAACTGGGATTCAGATCAAAGTCTGACTGGGACACCTGACTGGCTCAGTCATTTAAGCATCTGACTTCAGCTCAGGTCACGCTCTCACAGTTTGTGGGTTCGAGCCCCACATCAGGCTCTGTGCTGACAGCTCAGGGCCTGGAGCCTGCTTTGGATTCTGTGTCTCCCTCTCTCTCTGCCCCTCCCCGACTCACACTCTGTCTCTGTCTCTCTCAAAAATAAATAAACATTAAAAAAAAAAAAAGTAAAAAAAATCAAAGTCTGACTGCAAAATCTCTACCCTCTATCACACAACACGACACTTTGCATTGCCTTTGTGCGCTGTGCTCTGATTTACGCAGGAAAAGTCTTTAAAATGTTAAAATGTATTGTTTTGAATAGGGAATATACGTCCACGGTCAAACCTCAGAGTCTACCAAAGGGTATAAAATGAAAAGTCCCTCTTCCCTCCCTGTCCCCCAGCCACCCACCCAATTCCTTTCCCCAGAGGCAATTGATGTCAGTGTGTCCTTGAGGGATGAAAAACCTTTTGAAATCCCTTTCAGATCTCTTTTTACTTTCAGAAAGAACCAAGGTCCTGCCACAGCTGGATGTCCTTGGGGGTTTTCACTCCCCTCCAGCTTCCAAGGCCACCAGCCAGGTATCAGCTGCTGTAGGAAGGAGTGTTTGGAGGAATCCAAGAGGCTGGCCTTGGGGATGAGCTGCAGAGCTTATTCTGCACTGTTCTGACTTCAAAAGAGGAGACTGGATTCCTGCATTTCTTGTGTTATTAGAAATCAATAAAAAAATATAGTGCCCCCCCCCGCCCCCCGCCCCCCCTGCCCCCCCCCCCCCACTTTGAGGGTGGTTGAGGGAGCGTGTGGGGAAAGTCCGTGGCCTGTGCTAAGCGATCAGCATGTGGCGGCTTTTGTTACTGTCGCCTTTATGATGGCTGCACAGGGAAGGAGGTCTGGAGGACTTCACACCTGCGAAATCTTAACCGTGTGTCTTCCCTCCAGCAAAAAGGCGTTGGCATGAGTGAGCCGCTGGTGGACTGCGAGGGGTACCCCCGCTCCGATGTGGACCTGTACCAAGTCCGGACCGCGAGGCACAACATCGTCTGTGAGTGGTGCGCGTGCAGGGCCCTTCCCGAGGCTGAAGGCACACAAGTGAAATCTCCTTCTTCCATAGTAATCTGCTTCCCCCTCTTCTGCCCTGATGCGATTCTCTTACCGTTCCCCCCCGCATCGAGGGACTCAGAACGGAGGAAATGGTTTGGCCTCTAGGGTTCTAAATTTACGGTTTCGTTTTTCATTTCGTTTTTAAGGACTTTGCTTCACTCTGGAAACTTTTCTGAAATGGTAATAGAAGCCCAAGTCAAATATTGCTCACAATCCTAATCAAAGCAGTTATGTATGAGCTGGTAAGGATAGTGACCTGGCTGTGGTCACTCACACAGAAGTGCTCAGTCCCTCGGTACGGACGTTTGGAGGTCGGCAGTGCAGGGCTGGCCGCCACATCCCTGGCTCTGCCATCCTTAGGACATGTCTAGCTTTAGGGTCACCGTGTCCGTGCGCCAAGCAGGAAGGGAGGGAAGGAAGAAAGTAAGGAGGACGAAAGGTCCTTAGCCAGCCAGCACCCTCCCCTCAAAGATCTGTCCTGGGGGCCCACCCCCACCTTGCTGCAGTGATTTCTGTTTCGCCTCCGAGGCCCCTCTGCCGGCAAGACATGTTGGGGGATGTACCCCACGGTGGGCATCTCCCGATCCTAAATAAAATCATTATTTGTTCATGGTTGAGGAACAAGTGGAGAGAAGTGTTTGGATAGTGTATCAGTTCTCTGTTCTCTGCTAGAATAAATTCTCAGACTTAGTGGCTTCAAATGGCACAGATTTACTCTTACGATAATAAGGTGTCCAAATGGGTGTCACGGGTCTAAGGTGGAGGTGTTGGCAGGACTGTGTTCCTTCAGGAGGCTCTAGGGAAGAGCCCATTTCCTTATCTTCCTTATCTTAGCTTCTGGAGGTGCCTGTGTCCTGTGGCTCATAGCTCCTTCCATCGTCAAAGCCAGCAAGGTCATCCCCCAGCTTCTGGTCCCACCGTCCCACCTCCTCCTGTCACTCTCTGCCTTCCTCTTTCACTTATGACCCTCGTGGTCACACTGGGCCCCCCATCTGGGTAATCCAGGATGATCTCCCCATTCAGTGTCCTGAACTTAACCACCTCTGGATAAAGCCCCCTTGGCCACGGAAAGTAACATATTGGGCGGCTTCTGGGGACAAGGACGAGAGCACCTTTGGGGGCCATTATTCACCCCGTCACAGGCGGGCAACCAGCAGCCTCTGCCACAAAGTCCTGTTAGAGGGGAACTTGTCGTGCACATTTGTCACTCAGGGACCTCCGTTTTATGTGCGTGAACCTCAACTCCGTCCTCAGCACGTCGTGGTATAAAGCTGAGCTGCTCACTGGGGTCGCGAGTAACCGCAGGAGACACCGCTCAAGGTGCCGACCATTCCTCAAAGCTGCAGTGTGATCCCAGAACAGCTTCTTAGAGTGTCACTTTGCCTCGAAGATTTGGGGGAAAGAAGCACGCCATCTTTGTATTGAAACAAAGGGAAGGTACAGGGTAGGGAAAAGCCATATTAAGACGATCAGACTGAGGGAAATTTGGGGCTTTTGGCTAAACCCTCAGACTCCCCAGGGGTGTGGCCTGCTTTCTGGGCACTTAGGATTCTGGGGGAAATTTGAGAAGCGGAGCCTACGGTGTGAGAGAGGGCACTGACTTATTTGTTTCCGGGTGGTTACCCGGATGTTCCAACACCATTTTTTTTTTTTTTTAATTTTTTTTTTTTTTTAACATTTATTTATTTTTGAGACGGAGAGAGACAGAGCATGAACGGGGGAGGGTCAGAGAGAGGGAGACACAGAATCTGAAACAGGCTCCAGGCTCCAAGCTGTCAGCACAGAGCCCGACGCGGGGCTCGAACTCACAGACCGCGAGATCATGACCTGAGCCGAAGTCGGCCGCCCAACCGACTGAGCCACCCAGGCGCCTCCCAACACCATTTATTAAATAGCCTATTCTTTCTCCATTCATATGAAATGCTAGCAGTATTACATAGAGAATTTTTAGACATATTTAGGTCTCAAGTTTTTTGCACTGTTCTGTTGATACATCTCTTTGCTAATATCACACTGTCTTTTTAAGTTTATTTCTTTAGTAATCTCTACACCCAACTTGGGGCTTGAACTCATGACTCTGAGATCAAGAGTCACATGCTCTTCTGACTGAGCCAGTCAAGCACCCCGGTGTCACACTGTCTTAATGACTTTATTGTATTTAAGAATCTGGTTGTGGGGCACCTGGGTGGCTCAGTTGGTTAAGCGTCAGATTTCGGCTCAGGTCATGATCTTGCAGTTCATGAGTTCAAACCCCGTGTTGGGCTCTGTGCTGACAGCTCAGAGCCTGGAGCCTGCTTCAGATTCTGTGTCTCCCTCTTTCTCTGTCCCTCCCTTGCTTGCACTCTGTCTCTCAAAAACTGAATAAACATTAAAAAAAAAAAAAAAAGGAATCTGGTTGAGCAATGCTGATCAACCTTTTGAAAAATTATTCTCAGAAGTTTCTTGTTTTGTGTGTGTGTGTGTGTGTGTGTGTGTGTAAACTCTAAACTCTATACCCAACATGGGGCTTGAACTCACAACCCTGAGATCAGGTCACATGCTCCACCAACTGAACCAGTCATGTGCTCCTCTTGTATTTTTAAAAATGGATTTGGGGAGGGGGCGTGGGGGCTGTATGTACGGCTTAGTCGGTTAAGTGTCGGACTCTTGATTCTGGCTCAAGTCATGATCTCATGGTTTGTGAGATAAAGTCCCGAGAAGGGCTCTGCCCTGACAGCGTGGAGCCTACTTGGGATTCTCCCTTTCACTCTCTCTCTGCACCTTCCCTGCTCATGCATGCTTGCCCTCTCTCTCTTTCTCTAAATGAACATTAAAAAAAAGAAAAATGGATTCTATTTTTTAGAACAGTTTTAGATTTACAGAAAGATGGGAAACATATTAACAGAGAGGTCCCATGCAGTCCCCAACTTTCCCTATTATTAACATCTTAGTATACTGAATTTGTTATAGTTGCAAATTTATTTTTTTGAACTAGGCCTTGGAAACATTTTGTCCAAGAGAATAACTTTTTTTGGAATTCTGATTAGAATTGCAATAGATTATAAGTGAAGTTATCCATTCCATCACCCGGCAGCTATATATGGAGTACTTACCATGTGCCAGGCACTGCTGACGATTCTGGGGGTCCTTGCGGAGCTTACTGTCCAGGGGGTCTTTTCTAGTCAGACAGTGACCACATATTATATGTTGACACCGTTTTAAGTCTTCCTGCCCACGTATATGTCTCTACTTATTCAAATCTGGGTTCTTTTCTTGTGTCTGCTCCTGTGGGTTGGGTCCCAGAGTCCCATTATGCCTGAGGGCCTCCCCTTCCCTCGAAGTGACAGAGACAGAGGAACCAGGTCAGGTGGCCATGTGTGCTTCCAGTCGAGGACATCTGGAAAGTCTGAAAGTCCGTGACCCACAGATGCTGGACGTGGATTGGCGGGCAGTGCTGGTTGGCGGCTCTGGCCTCTGAAACTCCTCAAAGGGAACCTTGGGAGTGACATGGCTTGAATGAAGGAAATAGAGGAAATTGTTTTTAGGTTTAGAAAGTTATCAAAATGCTGCCAACCAGGCCAGTGCTGCACTGGCCTGCTGCGGTGACTTACTCACTAGCATCGTGGTTCACAACATCTTTTTTTTTTTTTTTTTTTTTTTTTTTTAGTAATCTCTACACCCAACGTGGGGCTTGAATTCACAACCCCAGAGATCAAGAGCCTCTTCTGACTGAACCAGCCAGGCGCCCTATTTTGCAACATTTTGAATTAGCCATCAGTACTGAAAAAAATCAGAGGGTTTTACCCCACGGTTCCTCATTTCCAGCTTTTGTCCTGTTAGGTCTCAGACCGAACATCACTTGCCATGTATTAGTAGACTTAGGCATCATTTTTCATTCCAGAGGAATTAGGTGAGAAGTAAAGCGGGACGATTCCTCTGCTCACCTTTCAAGTCTCAGTTGAAATGGCGCTGCCTTGGGGAAGTCTCCCCTCATCTCCTAGACTAAAAAGGTCAGGTCCTGGCTGGCCAGCCCTCATCACAGTCATCAGATGTGACTGTGGCTGCCTCCATTGCTAGACTGAGCTTCGTGAGGGTAGTCCCCTGTCTCGGCCACACGTTTGTCCTCAGCCCCTAGTCCAGTGTCTGGCATGTAGGAGGTGCTTGTTGAATATTCAGTGAATGAACGTGGGAGTCTCATGTCCTCCGCTGTCTTCCCTGTCCCCTGATACGGCATTCTCCTCCCAGGCCTGCAGAACGATCACAAGGCGGTCATGAAGCAGGTGGAGGAAGCCCTGCACCAGCTGCATGCTCGGGACAAGGAGAAGCAGGCCCGGGACATGGCTGAGGCCCACAAAGAGGCCATGAGCCGCAACCTGGACCAGAGCGAGGGCCTCAGCCCCCCTCAGGCCTTCGCCAAAGTGAACAGCATCAGCCCTGGCTCCCCGGCCAGCATCGCGGTAAGCCAGAACCCGGCCACGGAAATCCATAGCCAGAGAGCGCCGTGGGTCGGGTAGCCTTGGGGTGGGGGTGTGGGCCGGGTGGGACTGTGGACACAGACTCGTCATCTCTCCATGCTGCAGCTTCACTTTACCCACTCACTTGGCAAGCACTGGCCAAGGCCTGGGGGCCCGGCCCTGTGCTGGGGCCAGGGTTTCGAGAGGAGTCAGTCCCAGCTTCCCACCAGACTGGTCAGGGGGAGGCCTGGGACACAGGCAGGAGGTGATAAATATTGCTAGAGAGGGAAAGAGGACCTCTTGTTGGGCGTATTTTAGCTGGGCTGTGAGTAATAGACACGAGAATGACAACGGTAGCCACCATTTACTGAACCCTTGCTGGGCACTGGCTGTCCTGCCGAATGACTTACAGATCTTACCTGGTGTATTTTTAAAAGTTTTAAATAGCTTTACTGGAATACAGTTCACACACTGTAAAATTTACTCATTTAAAGTATATGATTTCCCGGGGCACCTGGGTGGCTTAGTCGGTTAAACGTCCGACTGTGGCTTAGCTCATGATCTTGCACTTTGTGAGTTCAAGCCCCACATCAGGCTCTGTGATGACAGCTCAGAGCCTGGATCCTGCTTCAGATTCTGTGTCTCCCTCTCTCCATGCCCCTCCTCCGCTTGTATTCTCTCTCAAAAATAAACTAAAAAAAAAAAAAAAAAAAATGCAATTCCATGGCTTTTAGTGTATTCACAGAGCTATGTATCTATCACTGCAATCAATTTTAGAATATTTTCATTATTCTAGAAAGAAACCCTGTACCCCCAGCCCCATCTCCCCTAGCCCCTTGGAACCACAAGTCTGGTTTCTGTCTCTATGAATTTGCCTATTTTGAATACTTTATGTAAATGGAATCATATAACGTATGATGCTTTATGACTGGCTTTGTCCACTTAGTATCATGTTTTCAAGGTTCATCCCTGATGGAACATGTATCCCTATTTGTTTCCTTTTTTATTTATTTATTAAAAATTTTTTAATGTTTATTTGTTTTTGAGAGAGACAGCACGAGCAGGGGAGGGGCAGAGAGAGAGGGAGACACAGACTCCGAAGCAGGTTCCAGGCTCTGAGCTGCCAGCACAGACCCCGATGTGGGCTCGAACCCACAAACTGAGATCCTGACCTGAGCAAAGTCGGATGTTCAACCAACTGAGCCCCCTGGGCACCCCCTTCTTTCCTTTTTATGGCTGATTAATATTCTATTGTATGGCTGCATCACATTGTTTTTATCCATTCACCAGTTAACATTTGTTTTTTTTTCCATTTTTTTGGCAATTATTAAGAATGCTACTCTGAACATCATGTTCAAGGTTTTATGTGGTTGCATATTTAATCTTTAATCCCACAGCCACCTTCTGGGATAGGCAGTAATCTTTACCCCCATTTTGCCCATGAAAAAAAGCCCCTGAGCTCTGAAGTAACTTGTGCCAGTACACATTGCTCCTCAGTTATGGAACCGGGTCCTGGAGCCAGGGCCTGCCAGCCATCTTTAATGGTCACAAGACGTTAAGTTACACAGAAGCTTCGTTGTACTCATTACTCTATCCACAGCATCGAGCACAGGCTGTAGTTGGCCCGCGACAAATATAAGTTGAAGGAGTGAATGAATCCTGATCTGTGTTTTTGGAATGAAAGGGTCACACTAGCCCTGGGTCAGCCTTGCGCCTGTGGCTGCTTGTCTGGGGACCTTTAGGGCAAACTGGTCTAAATCCTGACCCCTGAACAAAATAAGCTCAGATTGCTCTGCCTCTTCTTGCCCCTGAACCTGGGTCGGGACCCCAGAAGGCAGCATTTGGTTTTTCCCCTCATTCTTGAAGGCCTGTACAACCCCAGCTTTTATCAGACATTGGGCAGATGTGGCCCCCTTTCACTAGATCTGTCCCAGAAGGAACCTGCAGGGGGAGGTGGCCCAGTTATCCACCACCCTCTCCCATGTGCAGTAGCTAAACCCCTGACCTCTTTGCTTTGTGCCTGCCATTCTCCCCTGTAGAAAACACGTTCTTGGCCTGGGTGTTAAAGTTGGATGTGGAAGGGTAAAGAAACCAGAAGCACATTTAACCTCTACCCTCGTTTTCTATTTTCTCTTCTCTGTCTAGGGTCTGCAAGTGGATGATGAGATTGTGGAGTTTGGCTCTGTGAACACCCAAAACTTCCAGTCTCTGCATAACATTGGCAACGTGGTGCAACACAGTGAGGGGGTGAGTTGGAAGTCACATCCGGTCAGTAACCCTGGAATCGCTAGGGCCAGGAATCGTCGCTGGGGTCTTTACTGCCTTCAGAGAGATGTTGCTCAGGCCCAGCGCCTTTGCACTTGTTGGAGTGTTTTTTTCTCCCTTAGGCCCATCCCTCATCTTGTACAGATGACACCTGTATAAGACCTTTGCAGCCGCCCTATCTAAATACCCCTTCCTCCTTCCTATCCCTGCTTTCATTCAGCAGTGTTTCTTGGAAGTCTTTTCGTTTCCACATACCTTGCTCTCTTACACTGTTGCACAGCACTCTGTTGTGTGAGTGGACCCCAGTTTGTCCATCCCCTGCCTTATCAGTGGACGTTTTGGTGATCGCTGGTTTTTTACCAGCACGAACGGTCACACACTCTTGTTCATGTGCTATTTCTTGACATTGATACCGGAAAGTACTTACAGGCTCTCAGTGTATTATACACAGTTACAGTAGGTAATCTGAAGAAGTTTTACTAATTTGTACCCTGACCAGCAGTGCCTGAGAGCATCACGTCATCAACAGAACTCTCTATTACTTTTAACGTCTTTGCGAAAGTGGCATCTTATTTTCATTTGTATTTTCCTGGTTACCAGTGAGGCTGAGTGTCCTTATTTTTTATGTGCATTAATGGTCATATTTTGATTTCTGTGGATTGTTTATATATTTTTTTCTCATTGGGGTATTCGTCCCTTTAAAAAAGTGATTTGTAGGAATTTTTTTTAACATAACAGATGTTAAACCTTTGCCTGTTTTCACATTACATGTTTCTCCTGTTAGCTCCTGGTCTTTTAACTTAGTTTATGGTGATTTTGATTACTTGGAAATGGTTTTTTTCTTTAATTTACAGGGGTAAATTAAACAGGGTTTGTGTTTTCCGTACTTGCTCAGTTACCACTCGTCTAGTTTGTTAGCTTTTCATTTTGGTGCCGTCTCTTTCTGTACCGTCTCCTTCCGTTTTATTTGTCCTGTGGTCGTGTCCCTCTGCTGTCCCTCTGCTGTCCTGTCTTGTCAGTGAGGCTCCTGGAAGTGGTGCAGGTGTAGTTTCATTCTGTTATGTTTACCCACAGTCTCTCTTGATCTTTCACTCCTTTTCCCTGGAGTTTCCTCGTGTTACGGTTTACTCATGTCTCTTGCACACCTTGGTGCACATACTTCAAAACTTGCAGGTGTCTGGGATCATTGTTACTGGTTTGTTTTGTAAATATGCCTTTTTTTTTCTCGAAGAGGTAATACATAACATGAGTTTAAGGCAGAACCAAAGAACACATGATGGAGAATCTCCCCCTCCTCCTAGAAGTAGCCACTTTCCAGCTGTGTGTCCTTCCAGGGTTAGTCTGTTCATATACCAGCATATAGAGCTCCTGGTTATCTTGATTAAGGTGTAATTTACCTACAGCCACATTTACCCTTTTCATTGTGCGGTGCTGTGAATTTTGACACACGTACCTAGTTTGGTAACTGCCGCCGTAATGAAGATACAGAGCAATTCCGTCATCCTCCCCGGAATGGCCCCATGTCCTTTGGTGGCGAACCCCTCCCCCAGCCCCCACCCCACGCAGCCGCGCGGCTGTGCTCCAACCCTGTAGTTTCACCCTTTCAAGAATGGCTTGTCAATGGAACTGCCCAGTATATGGGGCCCTTTAAGTCTGGCTTCTTTTCACTCTGCATCATGCGTCTGCGATTCATTCATTCATACGTCGTCGTGCGTGCGTGTAGTCACTCCTGTCTGTTGCTCAGTAGTGCTGCACCGTGTAGGTGAACGCCAGATTGCCTACCCATTTACCAGGGAGGGACATTTAGGTTGTTTCCGGTTTTTGGTGATTAGTGATAACAGCTACTGGTTTTGAGTCTGTCTTTTCTAGTTAAATATATTCTTAAGCTCTTCATAGATCTGTGAGTTCCCCCCCCCCCTTTTTTCTTCTTTACTGAGGTATAATTGACATATAACATTATATTAGTTTTGGGTATACAGCGTAATGATTCCATTTTTGTATATGTTTCAAAATGATCATCATAAAGTCTAGTTAACATCCATCACCATAGTTATATATTTTTTTCTTGTGATGAGAACTTTTAAGATTTACTCTCATAGCAACTTTCAAATATGCTATACAACATTACTATGTACTGTAATGCACAGCATGGTGACTATAGTTAATAACGCTATAAATCCTTCCTTACAAAAGTAGTCATTGAACATTTTTAAGCGACAGAACCTTTTCTTCAAATGAAATTTCTCGGGGAATTCCAATATATCAAATAGATAAAAAAAGCTGAGCTGCTGGGGTTGGAACACGTCACCCCCCTCAGGGCCCTGGATCCTCCTGGAACCAGAATCCTGACTTGAGAATCAAGGGTCCGCTCTGTGTCCGTAGAAAAATGATTAAAAAAACAAAAAAACCCACTATATTCTGTTATTAGACATTTAGGTGGTTTCCAATTTTAGGGAAACCTGGAAATGAACACTCTTGTAGACCAATCTCTGTTTCTTTTGATAACTTCCTAAAGCTGCCTTTCTGGATCAAATGCATGTATTTTCAAAGGAAAACAAATCTGAAATTTAAAAAAAAGTCATCTTTAGTATAAACAACGTTTATTTTATTGAGCTGTGGAAAGGAATGGAGTGCTGGTCTGCTGTAATATGGATGAACCTTGAAAGGATTTGTGGCAAGTGAAAGCAGCCAGGCACAGAGGGCTGCGTATCTGAGAATTCCATTTATGTGAAGTGTCCAGAACAGGCAGATGGACGGAGACAGGAAGCAGGTTGGTGGTTGCCAGAGGCTGAGTGGAGGAGGGCATCGGGAGTGACTGCTAATAGGTACTGGGGTCCTTTTGAGGGATGAAAATGTCTTGGAATTGATAGTGGGAGTGGTTGTACGAATCTCTGAATATACTAAAATGCACTGTATTGTATACTTTGAAATGCATTTTATGGTATATGAATTATATCTCACATAAATAAAAATGCACTTAAAAAAATTTTTTTTTAAAGTTTATTTTTGACGAAGAGAGCGAGTGTGAGCTAGGGAGGGGCAGAGAGAGAGGGAGACACGAATCTGAAGCAGGCTCCAGGCTCCGAACTGTCAGCACAGAGCCCGACGTGGGGCCCGAACCCACGAACCGTGAGATCATGACCTGGGCGAAAGTCGGACGCTTAACCGACTGAGCCACCCAGGCGCCCCAAAAATAATGCACTTTTAATGCAAAAGGTTTTGAGGAAAGGATAAAAGTCCTGAGTCTCTCCCTCCCGAGGACCCTCCCTGCTCTGTTTGAGTGCTGGACAAGGTGCGGGTGCTGAAGTGGGAACAACAAAGGTAAACAGAAGGCCCTTGCCTCGGGGACGCTTTGGTGGGAGAGACCAGCATTAATCCAAGGTAATTCTATACTGTCATGAGTATTATGAAGGAAAAGATTGAGGAGGCTAGGAGAGCAACGACGGGGGTTAGGATAAGGTTCCCGAGGACGTGACCTGTGAGTGTTAGAAGTTGTTCAAGGCTGGAGACTGGCGGGGAGAGGAGTTTTCCAGCAGGGTCATGGCCCTGAGGTGGGAGGGCTGGAGAAGATGGTTGGAGACCAGAGCAAGGGGGAGAGAGGAAGGGAGGAGGAGGCAGGTCCGGGAGGTTGGCAGGGGCCAGAATGCATGAGGCCCTGTGGTCCCTAGTCAAGATGTAGTTCTTTTTTCCTGAGGAGCAGTAGAGAGCCATACGTACATTTGCAAGCTGAGAGGAACAGATGTAAGCACCTTTGTGTCTTGGAAAGATTTCTCCAGATGCTAGGTAGAGAGCTGATTGGAGGGCCGACAGTCTTAGCAGCCTGGTCAAGAGGTGATGGTGGCTTTGGTGAATGGGCTGGAGGTGGAAGGAAGTGGACAAATCTAGGAGACCTTTAGGATGGAAGTACATAGGTTTTAATATGACACCGAGCCCATGTCAAGGATGACCTCTGGGTTTCTAGTTTGTCTAGGGGTATTGTTTCTAGAACCAAAGCACTCAGTGTATCTCTCATATATTTCCTAAGTGTGAATGAATATGTCCATAGCGATTGCTTTTTGAAAAAGAAGACGGGCACCTGGGTGGCTCAGTCGGCTAAGTGTCCGACTTCGGTTCAGGTCATGATCTTGCGGCTCGTGGGTTCGAGCCCCGTGTCGGGCTTTGTGCTGACAGCTTGGAGCCTGGAGCCTGCTTTGGATTCTGTGTCTCCCTCTCTCTGCCCCTCTCCTTCCCCTCCCCTCTCAAAAATAAACATGAAAAAAAAATTTAGAAAAAGAAGACAAACAAGACCTACCCTACATACTGTTCTGGATTTCCCCCTCCCCTTTGAGGGGATTTCCTTTTTTTTTTTTTTTTTTTTGGAAGATAATTACATTTAATGGAGGAGACAAAAGGTTATTTGCCATATGATTTTGTTCGTATTCAGCCTTCAGTGCCCTTTCTCCCATTCTCCACAAGTCCAGCAATTACCCAAGCTTCAACGTCCAATTCAAATGCCACCTTTCTACATGATGGTTTCACTGTTCTTACAGTGAAGGATTCAGCTAGAATGTGAATAGAATCTCCCCCCGTACAACGTGATAAACACTAATCACACCGTCTTCATTCTACTTTGGGTTTTTTTTTTTTTTGTTTTTTTTTTTTTAATATATGAAATTTACTGTCAAATTGGTTTCCATACAACACCCAGTGCTCATCCCAAAAGGTTCCCCCCTTTGAGGGGATTTCCGTGTGGGTACGTACCTACCTTCACCATTTTCCATTGCTCGGTCTACCATCTTTTACTTAACCATCCCTCCATACAGAACATTTAGGTTGTTCCCAGGGTTTGCCCATCACCAACAATGGTGTCGTGAATATTCTTGTCTTGTGGGAGGGTTTCTGTCCGAGAGATTTCTAGAAGTGGAATTACTGGGTCAAAGGCAGTGCACATTTATAGATTCCATAGATGTCACAGTGTCCTCCAAAAAGTTTGGATTAGTTCACATTTTCTTTTTTTTTTTTTTTTTTTTCAACATTTTTTTATTTATTTTTGGGACAGAGAGAGACAGAGCATGAACGGGGGAGGGGCAGAGAGAGAGGGAGACACAGAATCGGAAACAGGCTCCAGGCTCCGAGCCATCAGCCCAGAGCCTGACGCGGGGCTCGAACTCACGGACCGCGAGATCATGACCTGGCTGAAGTCGGACGCTTAACCGACTGCGCCACCCAGGCGCCCCAGTTCACATTTTCTTGAATAGCGTATGTGAGGGTTTGCTTCTTGACCCCTCTCGCCTGTGTTATTTATTGGCAGTCTCATTCTTTGACCATCTGAGTGAAAAATGGCATCTTTTTGGTTTTTGTCTTCATGCTCTGTTTTGTCACATTTCAGAGATTACATTGATAGATCTGCCGTAATTAAAAAAAATTATGGTAAAATATACATACCATAAAATTTACCATTTTAACCATTTCTTTTTTTTTTTTTTTTTTTAATATTATTTTTGGGGAGAGTGCAAGCGGGGGAGAGACAGAGGGAGGGGGACAGAGGATCTGAAGCAGGCTCTGTGCTGACAGGCTGACAGTGGTGAGCCCAATGTGGGGCTCTAACTCAAGAACCGTGAGATCATGACCTGAGCCGAAGTCGGACGCTCAACCCATTTTAACCATTTCTAAGTGCGCAGCTCTCTGGCATTTAAGTACATCCGTGTTGTTCTGCAACCATCCCCTCCATCCATCTCCAGAACTTTTTCATCTTTCCAAACTGAAACTCTATACCTGTTAAACACTAACTTTGCATTCTCCTCTCCCCAAGCCTCTGGTGATCACTAATCTGCTTTCTGTCTCTATGCCTCTGGACCGATCAGTGGAATCAGACGATATTTCTTCTTTTGTGGCTGGTGGATTTCACTTAGCATAATGTCTTCATGGTCCACCCGTATTGTTGTGTGTGTCAGAATTTCCTTACTCTTTAAGGCTGAATGATACTCCATTGTATGAATAGACCACATTTTGTTTATTCCTTCATCCATTGATGGACACTTGGTTTGCTTCCACCTTTTGGCTAGGTGGAATTGGTTAGGAATAATGCTAATTATTGGCTAATTATTGGCTAATTATTGGTTAGCTAATAATGCTAACCAATAATTTGGTTAGGAATAATGCTGCTATGAACAAGGATGTACAAATATCTGTTCGAGTCCCTGCTTCCAGTTCTTTGGATGGATACTAAGAGGGTTAAATGTAGGATGATGTAGTGATTTTTTTTTTTTATGGAATGCTTAATTTCATTTGTTATTTTTTAAAATTTATATCTAAATTAGTCAGTATATAGTAGTACAACAGTGATTTCAGGAGTAGATTCCTTAGCATCCCTTCCCCATTTAGCCCATCCCCCCTCCCACAACCCCTCCGGTAACCCTCAGTTTGTTCTCCATATTTATGAGTCTCTTCTGTTTTGTCCCCTTCCCTGTTTTTATATTAGTTTTGTTTCTCTTCCCTTATGTTCATCTGTTTTGTCTCTTAAAAATCCTTATATGAATGAAGTCATATGATTTTTGTCTTTCTCTGACTAATTTCACTTAGCATAATACCCTCCAGTTCCATCCACATAGTTGCAAATGGCAAGATTTCATTCTTTTGATTGCCGAGTAATACTCCATTGTGTATATATACCACATCTTCTTTATCCATTCATCCATCGTTGGACATTTGGGCTCTTTCCCTACTTTGGCTTTTGTTGATAGCACTGCTATAAACATTGAGGTGCATGTGTCCCTTCGAAACATCACACCTGTATCTCGTGGATAAATGCCTAGTAGTGCAATTGCTGGGTCGTAGGGTAGTTCTATTTTTAGTTTTTTGAGGAAGCTCCAGACTGTTTTTCCTGAGTGGCTGCACCAGCTTGCATTCCCACGATGTAGTAATCCTACTTTCAGTTTTCTGAGGAACAGTCACCCTGTTTTCCACGGCAGCAACACCATTTTACGTTCTCTTGCAGCTGTGCACACGGGTTTCAGTTTTTCCACATCCTCACCAACTCTCGTCATTTTCTGTTTTTGGATAGTAGCCATCCTAATGGATATGCAGTGACACCTCATTGTGGTTTTGATTTGCATTTGTTTAATGATTAGTAACGTGGAGCATCTTTTCATGTGCTTTTTGGCCACTTGTTTATCTTTTTTTGGAGAAATGTCTACTCAGGTTTTTTTGCTTAATTTTTAATCAGGTTGTTTGCTGTTATTGTGCGTTGTAGGAGTCCTTTGTTTCTTCTGGATATTAATCCCTTATCAGATATATGATGTGCCAGTATTTTCTCCCATTCTGTGAGTTACTTTTGACTCTGTCAGTAGTGTCCTTTGATGCACAAAAGTTCTAGATTTTGATGCACTTTGTTGTAATGCGTAAGTTTCCTTGGTATGCTATTTTAATTTTTCACACTAAAGTAATACATACACATAGTAAAAACAAATTAATTGAATGGAAAGATATAAAAGCAAATGTCGTCTTTCACTCCAAACTCCTAGTGCTTCTTCTGCGAGTAATTACTGTTAACAGTTTTTTCGTGTATCTTCCAGAAACCTTTGTATGCATGAAGCAATCTTTATGTCCTTTTAGAACGTATATTGAGGGGCGCCTGGCTGGCTCAGTCCGTAAAACATGTGACTCTTGATCTCAGGGTCGTGAGTTCGAGCCCCACATTGGGAATGGAGCCTCCTTGAAAAAAATAAAAGTAAAAAAATAAAAAACATGTATTCACATGGGTTCATGTTTTGCTCGTTTTGTTTTGTTTTTACCCAA
Organism: Panthera leo; assembly: GCF_018350215.1. Lineage (NCBI taxonomy): Eukaryota > Metazoa > Chordata > Mammalia > Carnivora > Felidae > Panthera > Panthera leo. Next base: position 7,472,719 of record NC_056690.1, on the reverse strand, counting down.
ACTGCTTAATTCACTCTGCTGTATTTGAATAATACCTTATTGAGGGATATTTTGGTTGTTTTCAGTTTTTGAATTTATAAACAGTCCTAGAATGAACACTTTGTTCATATATCATCTTGTACTTTTGCAAAATGTATCTTGTAGGCACCTTTTAAAGGTTTTTTTTTTCATGGGGAGACGTGTTTGTCCAGGAAGATGGTGCCAATCTGCAGCCCCATTAGCCGCCCCAAGAGCGCCATGTCCCCCACACTCTTGACAGCTGCCGGGTTATACTTCATATAAGCACCTTACCAACCTGATGTGCAAAAATCAGTATCTCGGCATTTTAGTCTGAATCTCTTTGGATTCTGAACAGGTTGAATATATGAGCTTATTGTCCTTTCAGAAGCCCCTGAATGTGACCGTGATCCGCAGAGGGGAGAAACACCAGCTTAGACTTGTCCCAACCCGCTGGGCAGGAAAAGGACTGCTGGGGTAAAGTATCATTTCTGTTTATTCATAAGGCAACTGTCGGTTGTCACCTGGGTGTTTGCTGGATATAAAGCTGTGGGGAGGAGGTGGGAGCCACTGGGAAATGATGGCATTCCCCAGATTGCCTGCAGAAACTCGTGATAAATGCTTGTGGCAGGAATGAGATTGCAGATCTGGAGGCAGAGGGAACCCTGGTCTCTCTGGTTCTTTCATTAACTGGGCATTTGCTTTATTTTATTTTTTAAATATTTATGTATTTATTTTTGAGAGAGAGAGTGTGAGGAGGTGAGGGGCAGAGAGAGGGGGAGACAGAGACTCTGAAGCAGGCTCTGTGCTGCCGGTGCAGAGAACTGGGCATGTGCTTTAAAAGAATTAAAGAGGGGCGCCTGGGTGGCTCAGTCGGTTAAGCGTCCGACTTGGGCTCAGGTCATGATCTCACAGTTCGTGGGTTCGAGCCTCGCATCGGGCTCTGTGCTAACAGCTCAGAGCCCGGAGCCTGTTTCAGATTTCTGTGTCTCCCTCTCTCTATGCCCCTCCCCAACTCATGTTCTGTCTCCCTCTGTCTCAAAAATAAATAAACATTTAAAAAGAAAATTAAAAAAATAAAATAAAAGAATTAAAGAATGTGGATGAAACACTCAGACGGCTCACTTTCTGATCTTGCTAAATGGAGTTGCCAAACTTACGTTGTTCCTTTTTCTTTTCTTCCAGCTGCAACATTATTCCTTTGCAAAGATGATTGCCTCTGGGGAACAGTAATAGGAAAACATCTTCCCTTGCCCTGGACTTGGGTCTGGTGGGGATTTCTTCCTTCTTTTCTCTCCCTGAAGCTTAAGCATCTGGAAGAGGCTGGAAGCCTGAACTTCTGGGTAGTGGAAACACTATGGCCTCCCAGTGTAATCTCTTGGGATTAAGACATTGTTAACTTGGTTTGTAGTTGGCATCTTTTGCATATTAGGCCATGGCCCTAAGTGGGAGCCATCTGGATTGTGGGCAAGTGGGCTGGAATTATTCTGGCAGGTGCCAATATGTCTTTATTTTAGGATTTTTTCCCCCAAATAAACACAGGTTTACAGTGCTGATATGACCCATGTTATCACCCTAACTGAATTTCTTATGAACCTCCCAAACCAAAGCTCAGACAGAAATTAGAACATTATTTTAGAAAGTCGGACAGGAGCGCCTGGCTGGCTCAGTCAGTGGAGCGTGCAGTTCTTGATCGCAGGGTTGTAGGTTCAAGCCCCACGTTGGGTATAGAGATTACTTTAAAAAAAAAAAAAAAGTGGACAGAACAGGGGCACCTGGCTGGCTAGGTCGGTAGAACATGCGACTCTTGATCTTGGGGTTCTGAGTTTAAGCCCCACATGGGACATACGGCTTACTTTAAAACAAAACAAAAACCGGGGTTGGACAGAACAAACCAACAGTGGTGCTGAAGTCAAGATTCGGCCAACAATACTTCAGGAATGTCATCCTTAGTAACTGAGGTTTCCAAACACTCAGGCTGCACCATCTGCATTTGCATTGTGGCATTGCTGCTCTGGATACAGAAATTGCACCCTTGGCAGATGGGCCAGCAGTTGGACATCCGGGGCCAAAATTGCTCCCTGGAAGAACAGGGAAAGCCAGGAGGCTCCCCAGGTAGCCCACCATGGTGTCGGCTTCCTTTTCTATAACCCACCAGAGGGCAGCAAGCTCCCTTTGTTTCTGGAATAAAAAAAACCTTGCAAATTCTCTTCTAATTTGACTTTTTATAATTGAGCCTCCTGGTCATCCGCTCAGATCAACAGTAGCTTGTAAACTGCCAAGGTGTGCTCGATGGCTAAGGGGAACCAGCAGTGTGTGCCAATCTGACTTCTTGAATCAGCCTCCTTCCTTTTATTTTCTCTCTTCCACGTGACAGCACGGGTTTCGGTGATTCTTAGTGACCCTGTGTCTTTCTTTCTTCACCTATCACCACGTTTATCTCCATAGTTCTTGCAGACCACTTTGTTTCAGAGGTCAGGTGTGGCCCATTCTGTTGGCATGCCTGTGCTCCTTGGGAGTGGATTTGCTTGGGTTGGATACAGAAACCAGCTTGCCTTGACCGGAGTCAGTACCGGGGCAGTACTTCAAGGCATGGATTCTCATCGCTCAACTGGAAAGCCTTCCTGTTGAGTTCTTGCCCCAAACTGTATTCTAGCTGTACCTCCACATGTGTTCCCCCCTTGTAGGCACAGAACATGCCACGCTTACCAGTGTTTGCTGTTTAAATTGTGTGTTCTGATTTCAAGTGTGTTTTCCAATCTCTTTTTATAAATCCTAGTTTATAATAAACACAGCTTGTACCATCAGTTTGATCCTTTTTTTTTTTTTTTTTTTTTTTTTTTTGAGATGTATGCTTATTAATCAACCAGCATTGGGTGGGACCTGGGGGTAGGGGATAGGGAGCATCATTCACACTGTCCTAAAATGAGAGGACCAAAGAGTTTCCTGCCAAGTCTCCCTTTAGAAACCTCAGGATGGCCACGTGTGCTGTCTCTTTGAGATTCTGAGAGTCACTTTGAAGTGATCCCAGTAGATTCAACGAAGCTGGTTTTGCAGAAACATTTTGTGATCAGAACAGCAAGATCATGTAACCTATATAACGTGTAATCCCAGCCAGCTAAAACACTGCACACAACACGTAGAGAAAGTGTGGAGGGCAAATCTGTGTGCTGCGTCTGTGAAACCGGGAAATTTAGTTTGCTTTCGGCAAAGAGAATTTTGCCAAACAGCTCATACTTCTTCACTTCATCTCGTCAAGCCTTCAGAAAGTCAGAGGTGCAAGCATCCACCGCTGCAGCTTCTCAGACTTCGGCGCCTGGGGGAAAAAGTTGGGAGAGGAACAGGAGGAAAGAAGCGGCCAGGAAGAAGGCCAACTTCGCTGCCCCGAGTGGCGGCCGCGCCCGTTCCCCGGGGACCGCCAGGGGGCGTGCCGGCCCGCTTACGGCAGAGCCTTGGGCACGTGACCACCGTCCGGCCCTCCCGCTTTACGGCCCGTCGCCCAGGCGGCGGTTACCTTGGGGACGGGGCTTGCGTGGCAACGGTAACTAAGGAGCTCGCGGTGGAGAAAGCCGGGGCCGCTGGAGGCGGGGAGGTGACAGGGGTCCAGGCGGCGGGACGGCCCGGCCACTGAGGCCCACGGAGGGCGCGCTCTGTGAGTCGGGGGCGGGGGCCCTGGCGTGGGAGGGCCCGGTGCCCCGCGGGGGGCGCTCGCCGCACCCCGGCCGGGCCTGGGGCGGCCTCGGAGAGACCTGAGCTGCGCGTTGTGCCCCCAGCAGGCCCCCACACCTTCCTTCCGCCCCTCCCCCGAAGCCGCGCATCAAGATGCGCCGGCAAAGTTTGCAGTGGGCGCAGGCCTCGTGCTGAGGGCCCCTTGCTGGAAATCATAGTAATGATTTTTGAGATGCAGGAACCAAGCGTCAGGGAGGTCTGCCTCTTTCTAGCGGTGTGATCTGAATAAGTCCCTTCAACTCCCAGAGCCTCACACTCAAGTTTGGCGGAAGGAATAAACCAGAGACTATGCTGGAAGGCGTTTAAACTTTGTAAACAGTTGCCGCCTTTCTCAGCCACTCTGCTGCAGCTGCGTTGAGCATTTGACATGGCATCTCAACCCCAGAATTTAGGGCTCTCATTTTTATTTTGCCTGTGAGCAAATTTGGACCCTGAGGGGTATAGGACTTGCCCAAGGGCACAGAGCAAGTGAGTGGTGGAGCCAGGTAGGGTTCAGTGCTAGGAGAGGCCGGTTGCAAAGCCGGCTTTTAACCACTAAGCACACTGCTTCTGCCCTTATTTACATTATTAGTATTGTCGTTAATGTCGGGGTTATCATTTTGCTGCCTGAGGGAATATGAATATGTATAAAGTGAGTTAAAGGGCTCTCAAGTTATTCCTAGAAAGGCGAGAGGCCCTGGGATCAATATGTTGAAGATTTGGGACAGGCTTTCCCAGGAGTATGAAATTATTTTTGTTGCTGTGGAAGGGAACCAGGGCCAGCATTGCACATTTCATCGATAGGTTAGTGCACCAGGAAATTAAAATGGGAACTGCTGATTGTTATGGTCAAAATTTCTCTAGAGAAAACTCCACAAAGAGGAATGTCGGACGCAGGGGAAGAGCCACTAGAAGAAACAGAAGAAGATGGAGGAACAGAAATGGAAGAAGAAGAAGAAGATTATAATTCATATTATAGAGAGGGAGAAAGTATGCCACAGAAATTAAAGGAAGATGATATGTTAGTATGGAGACAGCCTCGGGAGGAGGGGGAGCAGGAGGAGGAGGAAGAGGAAGGAGAGGAGGAAGGGGAAGAGAAGGACGGGGTGGAGGAGAAATGGGAGAAGGGGGAGGAAGGGGGAAAGGACTGGGAGGAGGAGGAAGAGGAGGAAGAAGGAGTGGAGGAAGAGGAAGAGGAGCAAGGGGAGGAGGGAGGAGGAGTGGGAGAGAAAGAGAAGAAAGGAGAGGAGGGGGAGGAAGAATGGGAGAAGGAGGAAGGAGTGGAGGAGAAAGGGGAGGAAGAGGAAGAAGGGGGAGAAGGTGGGAAGGAGGAGGCTGTGAGAGAAAAAACGGAGGAAAAGGCTGCAGCTGCAGGGGAGGAGGTAGCTGCAGGAGTACAGGAAGAAACCACAGTGAAGCCCCAAGAAATCACCAAGTCCAAGATCAGTTTGGAGAAACTTACATTGACTGATTCCCAGTCAATCATGTCGGGAACTTTTCTAGTAAGTAGTAATTGTAAATCATTCATTCATTCATTCATAATCATTAAATGACTGCTTACTATATACCAGGCTATGGAGATACAAATAAGATACAATCCATTCTCTTAAGGAATTCTAGGGAGTGTCAGGAGGCAGACCTGAACTCTCTAAAACAATATGCTAAGTGCAGTGATTGAAAGATGCAAGGGAGACATTTAAAAAAACAAAACAAGAAAAACAGGGACCCTTAACCCAGCTAGGAGGATGGTCAGGGGAAGCTTCCTGGAGGAGGCGTGCACCAGAGCTGATGTAAAGAGGGGCTAGGGATTAGCTGGAGTGTGCTTGTTTTAGAACAGAGTCAGTGTGATTATAGTAATGGAGGCTTTCCACAGACTCATCCTGGAAGAGAACTCAGCTGTGGTCCAAGGAGAAGTGACTCTGTGCCGAGTCTGTCCTCGGAGAGGACCAGTGCCACTTAGAAGAATGGTTCTGCTGTGTGGTTCTGCTGGTAGGCCAGGAATAAACCTGGCACACCCATGACTCATTTAAGTACAAAACGTCCCAGGCTCCTTTTTAAAGTGCTTCATGGTTCCCATGTGAGGCTAACACTGATTGGCTGATTAGGAATAGAAAGGAAAATTTATGAGGGAATACGGCAGCACATACTGTAACTGGAATCACAATCTTCTTTTCTTTCTTTTTTAAGAAAACCCATAGTGGTGATGAGTCAAAGCGTGCATCAGAGCATTCAGAAACAAATGAGCTTTTTAGAGACTTGAGCTCACAACGAAGATTTCTTGATTTGGAGCAAATCAGTTCTGAGGAACTACAGATTAGTTCCCCTGACTCACAGCCCTCTAGCAAGCTTGGGCAGAAAACCCACCAGATGCCCCAAGATGAATCGGGACAAGAAGGGACAGATTTGGAAGCAGAAAAGGGAGAAAGGATACAAGACAAAAGACTATCATACTTAAGTGAAGAAAAAGGAAAAGAATTCCAGCCCCAAACAGAGATCCCAGAGGATTCACTGGTGGCCACCAGTGAGGACATTTTGTTTCAAAAGGATGACAGAGCCAATGTGTACCCTTTGGTGAGTGTCATGTGCTTTTTGATTTCCTCCAACGCTCGGACAGCATTGTGAAATAGGGGAGTTTTATGCACATGGAAAAAAAAAATACCACCAGAAATATCCTTTTTAAACTAACAATAGACTTGTGTGTTTTAAAGTTCAGTTCAGCGCTCCAGCTGGACACGCATGACAGGCTACGGACAGGAACGCCGCATCTGGGTCCAATAGTGTTGCTCCGCAGGCAGGAAATTCCGGACGTGGTTTGTCCGTTGCAGAGGGTGCTGGTTTTGGTGGGAGACTCAAGCTCCATCTCTCCTCCTCCCTCCCCCTCCCTTTCCCCTCTCCGTTTTCTCACTTTGTGCTCCTCCTCCTCCATTCCTTCCCCTCTCCCCCCTCTCCTCACCTCTTCTGCCTTAGCTTGCTTGATAGCTTTACAAGCTCCTAAAACCATTACAGGCTCCTAAAACTATCCCATTACCAAGATGGGTCAGAAAGTGAAGGGTGTGGACTGGGGCACCTGGGTGGCTCAGTCGGTTAAGCCTCAGGTCTCGATCTTCAGGTCTGTGAGTCTAAGCCCCTCGTCAGGCTCTGTGCTGACAGCTCGGAGCCTGGATCCTACTTCAGATTCCGTATCTCCCTCTCTCTCTGCCCTTCTTCTCTCTCTCTCTCAAAAATAAACGTTAAAAAAAATTAAGAGAAAGTGAAAGGTATGGAAAAAAAGTGAAAGCCACTGTGAAAAGCACCAGGCAGTCCAAAGGAATCTGCCTTTGCTGCCACTGACAGTATTCCAGGGAGGCACCATCTGCGAGGAATAAAAATATTATCATTTACCAAGAGAAGGGAGAGGAAAGTTTTTTTTCCCCCTTCTTCCTCCATCTGCTTCTGACAATTGCCTCCTAGGATTCATCTCCTGTTTTTCTTTTTTCCCTGCAGAGTTGGCCTTTGGAAGATTTGTAAGCAACTGAATGCATATAAAGCGTTTAATGTAGTTCGGAACATATAGGGCGCACTTGAGCGTCAACAGCTAGATGGCAGTGGTGGTGATAATGCCAATGAGGATGATGGAAAATGTCTAGCGAGAAGGGCAGACAATTGACAGCCTCCTTTCTGTATATTTGGCTTACTTTGAGCAGTGGAGTTCAAGGTCAAAGCTTGCGATTATTCTGTCCAAAAGAAAGAATAAGTAAGTTTTAGAGCCCTTGAAGACTTTTGTCTTGTTTAGCCAGCTAATAAGACATCATGTAATATCACTAATGAGACCAAGTGACCTTTGTGCCAGGGCTTTGGGTCTCCTGTTAACCTTGGGCTCACCACAGAACCAGACCTCTCTCTACAAACTTGTTTAGCGCTTTGAGTATACCTTCTTTCTTTTCCCGTTCCTGTATTGTTTTTCCTTTCTGTTAAAATTACTAGGTGCTCCATACATTAAAAAAAAAAAAAAAAATTAAACAAAGCAGATTCCCCTTCTTACACTGACCACGCCCATCCCAGTTCCCTGGGGTGACTACTGTTACGGTTTGGTATAACTGTAGATCTTTCCAGACCTTGTTCTGTGCATCTACAGACCTGTTAGCTGTGTACTCCCGTGAGTGTGTGCACACACACACCATGACACCCATTAGTTTTTGTTCTCTTTACCAGTGACAGATTCTGCATGTCTGCAGAGTATTTTTCTACTTCATATATCTTGGAGGATTTTTTTTTCTATCAGTGAATGTAGATCCATTTCCTCGTTAAAAATTTGTTTTAATTTTTTTAAATGTTTATTCATTTTTGAGAGACAGGGAGAGACAGTGGGTGAAGGGCAGGGAGAGAGGGAGACACAGAATCTGAAACAGGCCCCAGGCTCCGAGCTGTCAGCACAGAGCCAGACACAGGGCTTGAACTCATGAATGGTGAGATCATGACCTGAGCCGAAGTCGGACACTCCACTGACTGAGCCACCCAGGTGCCCCTAAAAAAATGTTTTTTAATGTCTATTTATTTTTGAGAGAGAGACAGAGCGTGATTGGGTAAGGGACAGAGAGAGAGGGAGACACAGAATCCGAAGCAGGCTCCAGGCTCTGAGCTGTCAGCACAGAGGCTGGAACTCAAGAAATGTGAGATCTTGTCCTGAGCCGAAGTTGAACGCTTAACCAACTGAGCCACCCAGGTGCCTGCCCCCATTTCTTCATTTTAAATTCAGGCATTTCCCTATTATTGATGGCCATTTATGTTCCTTCTGATTTCGTGTTCTCACTAGAGGTGCTTCAGTGAGCGTGCTTCTGAATCTCTCTCTGTGCCCGTGGCACCCTCTGTTTCCTTTGGGGTCCCCTGCCTCATCCCAAAGGCCTGGAGTGGCCCATGGGGCTCATGGACACTGTCTCCAGCCAAGAAAGAAGGGTATCCTGCATTCATGAGAGGGGATCTTGTGACTGTCAAATGTAGTGAAATCTGGTTTTGACAATAACGTTTTGTTTTCATGTTTTACGGGAAAAGATTCCCATAAGAGATGGCTGTCTTCGTGATTGGTCACCATGAGTGCAAAATGCAATGAATACTGTGTGGTTTCAATTAATGTGAGCACTGCTTGACAAGGAAGTTCTGTTAATACCGAATGAACGAGTTACTAAAAATCTCTAATCACTTAGCCATCGCTTTAGACAACACCACATTCGATTAATTGGCCTTAGTTAATTTTTTTTAAGCTTACTTATTTTGAGAGAGCGCATGTGAGCTGGGAGGGGCAGAGAGAGAGACAGAGAGAGAGCGAGAATCCCAAAGACTCCGAGCTGTCAGCGCAGAGCCGGACCCGGGGCTCAATCCCACAAACTATGAGATCATGATCTGAGCCGAAATCAAGAGTTGGATGCTTAACCAACTGAGCCACCCAGGCGCCTGGTGTTAGTTAATTTTTTAAATGGACTGGTTTTTTGTTTTTGTTTTTTTTTTTTAAGTAATCTCTAGACCCAGTGTGGGGCTGGAACTCATGACCCTGAGATCAAGAGTCGCACACTCTACCGACTGAGCCACCGGGCACCCCTAAATGGACTGTATTTTTGAGGAGTTTAGGTTTATAGCAAACTGAATGAAAAATAGAATTCCCTTCTACTCCCTTGTGACTCCTCCATGCCTAGGTTCTCCTTTCATTAATATCTTGCATTAGCATGGGACATTTGTCACAGTTGATGAGCCGATGTTGATCTGTTGTTATTTTTTTAATGTTTGTTTATTTATTTTGAGAGAGGGAGAGAGAGCAAGAGAGAGACAGAGCGAGTGAGCGGGGGAAGGGCAGAGAGAGAGAGAGAGGGAGAGAGAGAATCCCAAGCAGGCTCCACACTGTCCACGCAGAGCCTGACACGGGGCTCAAACTCACGAATGGTAAGACCACGGCCTGAGCCGAAATCAAGAGTCAGCTGCTTAATCCACTGAGCCCCCCCATCTTAACCATTTTTAAGTATACAGTGTAGTAGTAAGTACTTTCACGCTGAGGTGCAACCACTGCCTGGAGCTCATCTTGCAAAACCGAAACTCCCTACCCATTGAACAACAACTCCCCATTCCCCAGCCCGGCCCCTGGTAACCGCCGTTCTACTTTCTGTCTCTGTGGATCTGACTCCTCCTCTAGGGACCTCATGTAAGTGGAATCCTACAGTGTTTGTCTTGCTGTGACTGGTGGATTTCACTTACACGGTGTCCTCCAGGTTCATCCATGTCGTAGAGTGTGTCAGAAACTCATTCCTTTTGAAGACTGAATGATATTCACATTTTGTTTGTCCATTCATCTGTCAATGGACACTTGGGTGGCTTGGCTTTTTTTTTTTTTTTTAATGTTTACTTAGTTTTGAGAGAGAGAGAGACAGAGTACAAGCCAGGGAGGGGCAGAGAGAGAGAGGGAGACACAGAATCTGAGCTGTCGGCACATGGCACCATGCATATAAAGCGTTTAATGTAGTTCGGAACATACAGGGCGGCTCATATGAGGAACAGCTCAGGTTCTGAGCTGTCGGCACATGGCCCAGTGGGGCTCGAACTCACAGACCATGAGATCATGACTTGAGCCCAAACCAAGAGTTGGATGCTTAACCGACTGAGCCACTCAGGCACCCCAGAATTTACCTTTTAAGTGTACAGTTCATCGGTCTTTAGCCTGTTCACAAGGGTGTGCAACCATTACCACTATGCAATTCCTGAACATTTTCATCCCCCCCAAGAGAAATCCATCCCCCTTGGCAGTCACTCCCCACCCCCTCTTCCAGCCGCCCCGCAGCCGCTCATCTACCTTCTGTCTCTGTGGATGGAGTCACACACTCTGCGGACCTGTGTGTCTGGCCTCTTTCAGAGTCATGGCTTCAAGGGTCATCCACACTGTAGCACGTGGCTGAGGACTTTCTTGAAGTGATTTCTCCTCTTTGGACTGATGATGTGGAATCTTTCTCCTCCAGAGACTGTGCCAGGAGCGCCTAGCATCCTAGCTCTGGCCTCAGCACACTTAGTGTCTTGCTGGTTTTACCTTTGTCTTCCAGACCTTGACCTGGTCTTTTGGCTGGAACAGTTCTCTTCCTGTTTACTATATTCGAGATGAAAGCCAGAGAGTTCTTCTGTATGTCTGCGCTCACACCGCGGTCATCTACAACGTTTTCAGTAATAATCAGCACCATCTTCAGGTACGCAAGGTTTCTGGTTTTTGTTTTTCGTTTTGTTCTGTTTTTACCACAAGTAAAAGAGGTGGTTTTTCACTAGACTACAGCATTTTGGTTTTTGTTGCAAGGGCTGACTTCATTATATCACCATCGTGTTTTCCTACCTCTCTTCTGAACTATAGCAAATCTTGTCTTTAGAAGCACATTTTATTACTCATTGTCTGTCTGATCCTAATCAGAATCAATTAACAAATAGCAATTGCTTTTAATTTTATAGCAACAAGAATTTAAAGCATTTGTATTTTTTTTTTCTGCATTTCCCTAAAAATGCGGTCAGGATAGATCATGTTGTCTCCACACATCTGGGGGGAACACAAAAGGCTTCAGCAGGGATTCGAACCCTTTGCAGGTTTAAAAGGGCATTCGTTGATCCTTATAATCATGCTGAGAAGTGGGTGTTCATATTCCCATTGTACAGAAGAAAAAACAAAGGCTCAGAGCAGGTTAACTGACTTGCCTGAGCCTGCACATGAAGCCAGGTCTTGAATCCAGGTCCCCTGACTTGAAAGTATTGAGTAGGTTGGTTTTGTCCTGTCCTGTCCCCCCCACTTGAACACCTTTATTTGTTTTCAGCGCCCTCTGTGCCTCCCCAAGTGTCCCACATGCCTGCCTTCCCCTCCGTTCCTGACATTTTCTGCTTCCTCCGTTCCTGACATTTTCATCATTTACCTGACCAAATGTCCTCCTTTCTTGGACTTCTCGGACTTTCCACTCATTAACCCGATGAACAATTCCATGTTACCCTTTTCAATGGACATATATTTTAATAAGGACCTGCTTTAATCAATACCTAGGTCAAAAACATCACAAAGGATTTTCCCATAGTCCATTGTGCCAGGGATCCAAGCCATGTGGGTGCAGCTGGAAAAAGTTGCTCTCTAGAAGGCCAGGAATACACACGAAACCAGCCAGCACCACCCTGCGGAGCTCAGTTGAGTGTGTGGGACTGCGCACAGTGGGAATGGCACAGGGAGAAGGGAGAGCTGGTGTCTGCAGAGTCAGGAAGAAGCGGGAGTGGGCAGAGGGGCTGAGAAATGGGGACAATGCCAGGCAGGTCAGAGTGAGCTGGCTGGGAAAGGCCTTGACCATTCATTCATTCATTCATTTCACAGATATTTCTCATAACATCTGTTGCAGATTCTGGGTCTGTAGTCATGAACAAAACAGATCCAGTCCCCCCCACCTCGTGGAGCTTATAGTCTCGTAAATACATAACTATGAATTATAACAAGCACTCCAAAGGAAATGTGGGAATGCTATAGGGGAGAGGTCAAGAGTGAGAGCCGGAACTCAGATTGGGTTGCCTGGGAATGCAGACATGCCCTTCATGCCGAGATCTGACTGATGAAAATGAATCAACCAGGGACAGGTTGGGGAGGAGCATTCTAGACTGAGTTTGCAGGCCTGTGCGTGGGGCCCAGAAAGGAGGCCAGTATGGCTGGTGCAGAGTGAGCGAGGGAAGATGAAGAAGGGTGGAAATAGGCTATTTCCTGGCAGGGAGCACTACCGTTTTTTCTGTGTTTCCAGAAGATTCCCGAGTTACTGGGAAAGGATTATAGGGGGCTGGGAATGAAAGCAGATAGACCAGCGAGGAACCTTTTGCTCCAGAGCTGCTCAGTGACCTGATGTGGACACTGTTTTAGGGCGATGAGGCCGGCAGGGAGCTTCCAGGGGACTAGGCAGAACCCCAACATTTATTCTCAACCTGGGTTCAGAGTGGGGGACATGCCTATACCTGTAGGACACCCCTGCTCTTGTGGGCAGTGGGGCTTATCCAGGTGTTTCGAGGGGGAGCAAATTTGAACACCGCTGGCTATGGAGAAATGCCAGGGAAAGCCAGTGGGCATGGAATTTTCAGCCAGATGAACCTGGAAGGGGAGCTCCGTTCTCTCTGGGGCCCCAGTCACTCCTACCAGTGCCAAGCCTGGGCCGTGTCCTTGAGGTTTCAAAACATTTTCTCTCCATTTCTGCAGGGCCACCCCAATGTGATCTCGTGCCTCTGCATCAGTGAAGATAGGCGGTGGATTGCCACGGCCGACAAAGGGCCCAACTGCCTGATAATTATATGGGACTCCTTCACAGGGTAGGCTTGGTGCCACCATGCTTTCTCCTACTTAGTGTCCTGTGTCTGCCACTGTGGGCAGGACGGACGAGCAATCTGGCCTGGGCGTGCAGAAACCAGTGATGGGATGCAGGGTGAGGGGCTAGGGGACCTGGGGGAGGCTGGCCATCTTGTTGCCTTGAGTGACATTACCTTGGTGAATTTCCCGTTTACGATTCTTGGCTCCCGAGGCCCAGAAACTTGGTTTGGCGGTGTCCCAGAGTAGACGGGGCTGAGGGAGGTTAACTCACACAAATCCAGCTTGGAGGCCCAGAGAAGTGAAGTGACTTTCCCCACCTGCAAAAGGAAGAGGCTAATCATACCTACTGTTTTAGTTTTCTTGGGATGCTCTAAGAAATTACCACACACCGAGGGGCCTAAAATAACAGCAAGTTACTCCCTCACAGTTCATGAGGCTGGAAGTCTGAAACCAGGGTGCCTGCAAGGGTGGTTCCTTCTGGGCCTCCGAAGGAGAATCTGTTCCAGGCCTCTCTCCCAGCTCCTGGTGGTGGCTGGCAGCCCTTGGCAGTCCTTGGCTGGTAGACTGATCCCTCTAGTCTCTGCCTCTGTCTTCACATGGCATTTTCCCCTGTGTATCTCTTTGTGTCTTCTCTTCTGTGAGTTCAGCAGTCATTGAATTTAGGGTTCATCCTAATCCAGTAGGACTTCATCTTAACAAACTACCCCTGCTAAGACCCTATCCCACATAACGCTCACATTCTGAGGTTCTGGGTGGACATGACTTTTGAAGGGGGCCCTTCAACCCACTACACTTACTTTACAGGACTGTCATAGAGGCCAGTAGAGCACGGTACCTGGCCCGTGACGGATGTTTATATGTGAGTTTTCTTTCTTAATTCCTGGTCCTAGAGGCAGAGAGCAGTGTGGGATTAGTTGACAAGATTGTAAGGCTCTGGTTGGGAGTGGACGAGTCCAGTTGGGCTAGATTAGGAAGAAGGTGTGTTTAATGCTCTGGAGTGTTCTGGAAAGTTATATTGGATCTTCTAAGACACAGGTCCCCAGGTGACTGGTGACCTGGATAGGGCCATGTTACCTAACCCTGGTCCTCATCTTACTGGACATCTCAGTGGCATTTGACACTCTTCATTTCCTTGGCTTCTCTGATACCACATCCTCTGGTTCTCATCCGACTTACTGCCTCTTCCTTCTCAGACTCTTCTGAGTCTCGCTTCCTCTGGCCTTTCCTTGGCCACGGCCTGAGGATGCTTTGGTATTGTTCTCCAACCAGGAAGCAGCAGACCTGGGACTTGAAACCACACTGTCTTCATTTCAATGCCACCTCAATATTGGGGCACCTGGGTGGCTCCGTCAAATAAGCGTCTGACTTCGGCTCATGTCATGATCTCAAGATTCGTGAGTGCGAGCCTCGCGTCGGGCTGTCTGCTATCAACTCAGAGCCCACTTCAGATCCTCTGTCCCCCTCTCTATCTGAACTTTCCCCACCACCTCTCTCTCTCAAAAATGAATAAGCATTAAAAAATAACCACCTCAACACTTCCTGTTTTCACTGATGAGGAAGCTGCCGGAGAACATTCCACCTGGATGTCCCATGGGTATCTCCTGCTAAAATGTCCCCAAGCCCTGTTGTATCTCTTCCCGGGTGCCCCTGCCCACCCTCTCTGGCCCGGCCGGCCTCCTTCTCTCCAGCTTCACTCTGCAGTCCAGCCTCCGGGACACTGATTTTGTCTTATTGTAGTAAAAATACATAACATAACATTGACCATCTTAATGATTTTTAAATGTATAATTCAGTGACATTCATTGCATTCACAGTGTTATGCACCCATCACCACCATTTCCAGAACATTTTCATCACCCCCCGCCCCCGACAAACAGAAACTCTGTGCCAGTGAGCTCCCCCTTCTCCCTCCCAACAGCCCCTGATCTGCTTCCTGTCTCCATAGATTTGCCTGTTGCTAGTTCGTGTCAGTGGACTTGCCCGTGGCTTTTTGCATCTGCCTTCTCTCTCTCAGCATGTTTCCAAAGTTCTGCCGTGTGGTAGCTTGACCCAATGCTTCCTTTCTTTTTCTAGCTGCTCAAGATTCTGTTGCATGGATATACCAGTTCTGTTTATTTGTTCACCTGTTGATTTTTAAAAATCACTTTATTTATATTTTTTAGATGTTTATTTATTTTTTAGAGAGAGAGTGAGCAGGGGAGGGGCAGAAGGGGAAAGAGCAAGAGAATCTCAAGCAGGCTCCACACCGTCAGCACAGAGCCCGATGCGGGGCTGGAGCTCGTGAACCATGAGGTCGTGACCTGAGCCAAAACCAAGAGTCAGACACAGCCAGTGACTGAGCTACCCTGGCACTATTAAAAATCATTTTATTAAAAAAACATTTTTTAAATGTTTATTTATTTTTGAGAGAGAGAGAGAGACAGAGACAGAGACAGAGCATGAGTGGAGGAGGAGTGGAGTGGAGGAGTGGAGGAGAGAGAGGGAGACACAGAATCTGAAGCAGGCTCCAGGCTCTGAGCTGTCAGCACAGAGCCCGATGCGGGGCTCGAACTCACGAGCTGTGAGATCATGACCTGAGCCGAAGTCGGATGCTTAACTGACTGAGCCACCCAGGTGCCCCTTTTTTTTCCTTTTTAAAAAAAAGTTTGTTTATTTATTTTGAGAGAGAGAGAGCAAACATGGGTGGGGGAGGGGCAGAAAATGAGGAGACAGAATCCCAAGCAGGCTCTGTGCTGTCAGCACAGAGTCTGACACGGGGCTTGAACTCATGAACCGCAAGATCATGACCGAGCCAAAGTCAAGAGTCAGATGCTTAACCCACAGAGCCTCCCAGGCACCTCCTCCTTTTTTTTTTTTTTTTTTTTTTTAAAGAGAGAGCATGAGCTGGGGAAAATGGCAGAGGGAGAGAGAGAGAGAAAAAGAGAGAGAGAAAGAGTCTTAAGCAGGCTCAAAGCTCAGTATGGAGCCTGATGTGGGGCTCAATCCCACGACCCTGGGGTCATATCCGAGCCAAAATCAAGAGTCGGATGCTCAACCAACTGAGCCATCCAGGTGCCCCGTCTCCATAGCATTTTGAGTGTGATCTTTTCCCAAACACAGAATCTGATTGTGTTTCTCGCCTGCTTAAAACCATTCAGAGGCCGGCCATTGCCGGCCCAGCCTGTGTCACAGGGAATACGCACCTTGATTCATAGCCATGGGAGCAGGTCCCCTAGAAAGTGAAATTCCCCGTCTATATGACTGGCTGTCATCTGTGGCTGTCACATACTTTCAGCTGCAAGTACTGGGACATCTGCCTTAACACACGAGGGAGCGTTTTTATATCCCGTGAGAGAGAGTCCACAGGTAGGAGGGGGGCCCCTCGTGTGTGTCTCTTCTCTGAAGCCGTTGCTCACGGCTCCCCTTCCCCAGGCACCGCTGGCCCCTTAGACAGTGTTTATTCTTTGCTTCTCTCTTGCTTGTAAAGCTGTCTCCCCCACCAGACTGGGGGCGGCTCTGGCAGCGACATTTTTTCCCAGTTACAAAGTAAAGTGCGTCTGTGCTTAGCAATTCAGTATGTCGATATGAGTTTATGATATAGGAAATGATGACTTTGGGGCCCAGAAAAGATTATTTGGTTTTAGAGTTAATGTTCACTTTATTAAAGTTATAAACTAAAAGCCACAGTTTTTCCTTAAGCCTTTTGCTCAACTTATAAATCTTACTCCTTTTATAAATCTAGCACATTTTTGCAATTGCCTTTAAGGGGGTTTTGATTAATGTTTGGCCCCACTCACAAATTTGATTATTAACTCCTTTTAAGCATTTTTAAACTGCACTTAGAAATTGAATATATTTGGTTTTATCTTTAAGTTCTTTAGTAGTCTTACTAAAAAATAAACCCTTCACCCGTACTTAAGTAATTCTTATAAGTCTAATAAATTAGACATAACTATGGGAAATTTTAAGTTCTCATAAGTAGTCTAATATTGTTTATAAACCCAGTGTGATTTGAATTTGAAATCGTAAGTCTAAATCAACTACAGACCTTAAATTATAATCACAAATCTAATCCATCAGAGACTCTGAGATGTTAAGTTCTCCTAAACATCACCCATTCCTAAACAAAATGACCAAATTCTCTTACTACCGATACGTTTGTGGTACAGGCCCGACCGACATCATCGTCCCTAGGTTGAATTCTGAATATCCACAGGGACAAGACGCTTTTCCCCACTAAGGGCATCGCCGTGGCATTTGTAGTAATAACAGGACTGCCTCCCAAGTGAATTTGGGGGGTACTTCCCAGGGTGAGGAAATCTTCTTGAGTGACAGGGAACCGGCCAGGTCCTCAGCCGGGACAGACACTTGGTCCCAGCCAGTTGGGTGACAAGGGCTCTATAATGAAAAACAATGGGGAACCATCAGTCCCTGTCCCTACCACCTCCTCTTCACCTCTAGGGCAAGTCAGGCCCCCCCCCCCCCGCCCCACTGCCCCTCACTTACATCATTCCCATCCTTGCTTCTGCTGTCTCCTGCATTTCTTTGGCTCTCTCTCATATTTAAGTATCTAATTAAATTCCGCTTGTGACAGGCCTTTGCCTACTGCCTACACTTCTGCGGTCTTGCCAGTGACACAGTGCAGAAGTGAGTGAGGAAAAACAGACGAAGTCCCTCCTCACCCAAACACACCTTCAGAGTCACCCATGTGTAGTTGGGAGTCCATTCCTCCAGACTTTTCTGTGCACATAAATGCACACACGCTCTCCCTCCCTCACTTAGGATGATGCTCTGTATGCTGTTTCACAATTTGCTTTTTTTTTTTTTTTTTTTTGCAAAATCTGGACACCTTCCCACATCTACCTCATTCTTTTTAAAAGTAGCATAGTTTTTCATTATGCGGTTATGTCATAATATACTTTTTAATTTATTTTATTTTTGTATTTTATTTATTTACTTATTTTGAAAGAGAGAGAGAGAGAGAGCGAGCGAGCACGAGCAGGGGAAGGGCAGAGAAGCAGAGAGAGAGAATCCCAAGCAGGCTCCGCACTGTCAGTGCAGAGCCTGATACGGGGCTCCAGCTCACGTAGAGTGAGATCATGACCGGAGCCAAAATCAAGAGTCAGAAGCTTAACCGACTGAGTCACCCAGGCGCCCCCTGCCCCACCTGTCATAATATTTTTAAACAATTTCTACATCCATGGATATTGGTGTTGTTTCCAGATTTTTTTTTTTTTTGCCATTAAAGCCATGCCACAGTGAACATGAGTGTATATTTATCTCTGTTTACTTTTGCTATTATTTTTCTGGGAAAAAGCCATAGCAGGGACATTGTTGGGTCCTAGTGCATATACATTTAAAATTTTGATAGATGCGGTGAAACTGCCATCCCAAAAGCTTGCTGATTTACATTCCCACTTAGGTAGGAGGACACGCGTTTTCCTGGGAGCCTGGGATTGTCATAGGCATCTTTCCCCATATTTTCATCCTTTGTGCCTGGCACAGAATCAGTGCTCAATAACTTCATGAAAGCAGCAAATAGCACATTTACGTGATGATGAATTAGTTTTATTTCTTCATTTTTTTTGAGGTAAAATTCACATAATGTAAAATTAGCCATTTTATTTTGTTATTTTTTATTATTTTATTTTAGAGAGAGAATGCACATGCAGGGGGGAGGGGCAGAGAGAGAGAGAGAGAGAGAGAGAGAGAGAGAGAGAGAGAATCTTGAGCAGGCTCCATGCTCAGCTCGGAGCCTGATACGGGGCTCGATCCCACAACCCTAGGATCATGACTTGAGCCAAAATCAAGAGTTGAATGCTCAACTGAGTCACTTAGGCACACCTAAAATTAACCATTTTAAAGTGCAAATCCAGGGGTGCCTGGGTGGCGCAGTCGGTTAAGCGTCTGACTTCGGCTCAGGTCATGATCTCACAGCTTATGGGTTTGAGCCCCGCGTCAGGCTCTGTGCCGACAGCTCAGAGCCTGGAGCCTGCTTCGGATTCTGTGTCTCCCTCTCTCTCTGCCCCTCCTTCGCTCACTCTCTGTCTCTCTCTGTCTCTGTCTCTCTCTCTCTCAAAAATAAACAAACATTAAAAAAAATTTTAAGTGTGCGATCCACTGGCACTTAGCACACTTACAGTGTTGTGCTACCACCACCCGTATCTGGCTCCAAAATATTTCCATCCCCCAACAAAGGGAAGCCCGTTCCCCCCTCCCCACGCCCCAGCAGCCACCGATCTGCTTTCTGTCCCTATGGATTTTCTAATTGTGGACATTTCATATTAATGGACTCATACAATATATGGTCTTTGTGACCGGCTTCTCGCACGTCGCAGGATGCTTTCGGGGCTCACTCATGGTACACTTGCGTCAGTGCACCAGGCCTTTTTAGGGCCGAGTCACCGTCCGTTGTATGCCTGGACCACATTTCATTTCTCCATAGCTGTTATGCTTTTGAAATGAGTCCGTCTGGGAAGCAAGGCAGACCTCAGCAAATGCTCGTTCCCCGGTCCTGTTTTGCAGCATTCCTGTGCACACGATATTTGACAGCTGCCCGGAAGGCAACGGCATCGGGGCCATAGCCATCACCCGGGACGCCAAGTACCTGGCAACCATCTCAGATGCTGAAATCCAGGTACAAGGCCCTTTGGGTCGGCCTTGGCAGGCTGGCTGGCCTGTCATGCATCCCGGTAGGCAGCTCTGCTCAGGCCACACGGCGTGTGTGATGCTCTCGTGACCGGACTCCGTGGCCCCTTGTCAGGGGCTCTCTGCCTGTGGCTCGGCTCACAGTGCCGTCCTCAGTTCACCGAAGTTACAGGGTTACCACGGCAGGTGTGGAGTACTTCAGCAGCCTTCAGGACCTTTCTCATTCCCCTCTATCTGCTGTTACAGAAAGTTTGCATCTGGAGGTGGACGTTAGCAGTGGAAACGCCAGCGTGTACTCTTGACCTTCCCAAAGAGTATGGGTTTCAGGTGAGCTCAACTGAAGTCTGTAAAGCTCTGCCCGCAGCGACGCCGAGCCCAGGTCAAAACCTACTTTCTGTTTTACTAGTTTTGTTACGGTGCACTAGAGGTCGTAAAGAAACAAAACAAAACACTTTCATCTCCATGATCTCATTTTATTTTTGAGGCTAGTGGCAGTATTTTTCTGAGCACTTGTTACGTGCCAGATTCTGCCAAGTTCTTTACATACAATCCATGCACACATGCTGGGTCGGAGTCGTTACTTTAGTAAGGCCTGTGGAATGCTACCATTGTTAGATAATTTGTCTGAAGTCACCAGCTAGCAGCCGTTCTTACTCTAGAGGCATGCTCTTAGCTGCTCTTCATATCCGGGAGTTGTTATTAATCTCGGTTTGCTTGAAGTGACTTGCCAAGGGCACCCACAAAGTTTACCCTGCTGTGCTGCATTGTCTTACTCATATTGCATCCTTCATTCATCGCACGCTTGCTGAGGGTCTACTATGCACCAGACACCGTGCAAGCCGCCTACCTGGCTTGCAGGACCTGGAACCCAGTCAGAGGGTCTGGGTGACTAGGCTCAGCCAGGCACACACCATACCGCAGCCTTATGTCCATTTCTCTCCTTCTGCCCACCCCCCCAACTTTCCTCCGCTTCCCTGGAAAAAACTTCCTTTTTTTTTAAATTTATTTTTTATTTTTTTATTTTTTAAAATTTACATCCAAATTAGTTAGCATATAGCATATAGTGCAACAATGATTTCAGGAGTAGGTTCCTTAATGCCCCTTCCCCGTTCAGCCCATCCCCCCTCCCACACCCCTTCCAGCAACCCTCAGTTTGTTCTCCATAGTTACGAGTCTCTTCTGGTTTTTCCCCCTCCCTGTTTTTATATTATTTTTGTTTCCCTTCCCTTATGTGAAAAACTTCCTTACATGTTTTCTAAGCTGAGCTGATAGGGTAGCCGCCACCCCATGTGGGTTTCTCAATTGGGGCAAAAAATGCCTCTGAGATTTTGATAGAGACTGCAAGGAATCTGTAGATCGCTTTGGGTAGTTACTGTTCTCGGAACAATCCACGGGCACGAGATGTGTTTCCATTTACTTACGTCTTCTTGAATTTCCTTCAGCAGTGTTTTATAGTTTGCAGTGTACAAATCTTTCACCTCAATTTATTCCGAAGTATTTTTATGCTATTGTAAGTGGGTCCATTTTCTTTTTCTTTAAAAAAAAATTTTTTTTTTAATGTTTATTTATTTTTGAGAGGTAGAGCATGAGCAGGGGAGGGGCAGAGAGAGAGTGAGACACAGAACCCGAAGCAGGCTCGAGGCTCTGAGCTGTCGGCACAGAGCCTGATGTGGGGTTTGAACCCACGAACCGTGAGATTGTGACCAGAGCTGAAGTGGGGTGCTCAGCTGACTGAGCCCCTGCCGGGCGCCCCCGTAGATCCATTTATTTTCTTAATCTCCTTCTCGGATTCCTCATTGCTAGTCCTGTGTACAGAAACTCAGCTTATTTTGTGTCCTGAAACTGCTGAATACCTGCGGCTACTTAAGTTTAAGTCAATTGAAATGAAAGAAAACTACAAATTCATTTCCTCAGTGTCACTACATTCCAAGTACTCATCAGCCACATGTGGCTAGTGGCCGCCGCTTTCGACGGCGCAGATTATCGAACGTCTCCATCTTAAGGTAAAGTGCTATCGGGCAGCATTGCAGACAGCCCTAGGCCTGGATGGACTCCCCCCACAGCCTGCTCTGCGTCCCGACTGAGCAGGCTGGACGTGGCTGGAGAGAACCACCCAACTAAGCCGATTCCTTTTACTTGGCATCGAGCCACAAATGTGGAGGGAGCTCTCAGCACTGCCTGGCCATTCTAGTAGGCTGTCTTTTTGGTTTCTAGAGACAACAGTGTCACATCGTCTCCTCCTTCCTCTTCGGTCCCTTCTCTTTACTCTCAGCTGATGGTTTCTCTCATTTTTCATTGAGAAACTGAGAGCCATTGGATACAAACACTGGCCTGCTCTCACCCCCAGGCCTACAACCTGCCTTCAACCTACCACCTTCTCTTATCCCTCTCTCTGCTTGAGAGCCGGCTGCACTGGATCCCTCCCCACTCACGCGGCCCTCGCCTGCAGTGATCAGCTCTCCCTCTGCTGGGTGGTTACCCCCTCCACAAACACACGGGCTTCAGTGTCACTCTTCTTTGGAGAAGAAGCCGCCTCTGACGGTTCATGTCCCTCCAGCTCTCGCCCGCTGCGCCTCTTCACGGTAAAACGTCTGAGAATGACTGTCCGCACTTGCTTTCTTCCTTCTTTATCTTTTTTGTGCCCCAAACATTTGGTCTCTTTATGTTTTCATTGCTAAATAAGGTGTCTGTGTAAAATGTGTACATTTTAAGGAAGAGAACGAAATGTACCTGTGTGCTCACTGGTGGGTCAAGTAAGAGGACATCATCCAAACCCTGAGTCCCTTTGTCCCCCTTGCCCAATCTCATCTCCAGCCTTGCTTCCCAACTTAACCAGTGTCCCAGGTTTTGTGTTACCCATTCCCTTGCTTGCCTTTACACTTTTCCCCAGCAATGTACGTAGCCCTCCGTACTATCCTATTTTGTTTCACCTGTTTTAATCTGTACATATTTGGAGTCATAACTGCTTCATTCTCTCCGCCTGGTTTCTGAGATTCATCCGTGTTGATTATTGAGCTGTAATTCATCAGTTCTCACTGCTGTGTAGTTTCTCCTCGTTTGAGTACAATACAGCTCATTTATCGTACAGTCGATGAAGATTTTGGTGTTTTTCATCTGTCTTCCGCCCACCCACAGATCTACCGAAACTGTCCTTATCACAGTCGCTGGTGATACAGCGACCAAGTCAGATGAGCACTATTAAGTCCTCAGGTGCATCCCTGCCTGGGGGCATTTCCGGCTCTCTCACTGGCCTTCTTTCCCGGGCTCTTCTGTGGGCTCTTCCTCGTTCACTGCCTACCTTCTACGTGTTGGCGGTCCTCAGAGTTTAGTTGTGGGAGCTCCTCCTCTTGCTACACCTTCTTCCCGGCTGTTCTCATCCATTGCCATGGCTTTTAAGTACTCTGTACCCCCCAGCTACATCCCAAAATCCTGCCTCCCTTCTCTGTTTCTACAGCCATCACATCCACCTGCATGACTACAACATCCTCCCATCTGATCTGGGTTCGGTTTTGACGCACTCCTACCAGCCTTCCTGTGGCAGCCAGAGCAGGCAGTTTTTGCTTTGCTTTGCTTTGCTTTGCTTTTCTTTACGATTTACTTGTTTTTGAGAGACAGAGACAGAGCACAAGCGGGGAAGTGGCAGAGAGAGGGAGATACAGAATCTGAAGCAGGCTCTGGGCTCTGAGCTGTCAGCACAGAGCCTGATGAGGGGCTTGAACTCACCAACCCTGAGGTCATGACCTGAGCCAAAGTCGGACACTTAGCCCACTGAGCCATCCAGGCACCCCCAGAGCAGTAGTTCTTAAGCCAAACAAATTATATCCCTCTCTTAAAATCTTTCAGTGACTTCCCATTGGCATGGGAATAAACTTAAACTCCCCCTCCACCTGTCTCCCAACATCTATCTCCTGTTTATTAATGTTTTATTAGTTTCCATACCCTAGAATTGTACAGGAATGGACTCTTTTTGTGGGGGACTCCGGCTTCTTTCACTCAATTTAATTTTTGAGATTCATCCATGTTGTTACATGTTTATTCCTTTATATTATTCTTTGTGTCCTTTATTGAGTTAATGCTGAATGGTAGTCGTGTATTGAGTGGATATGACACAATTTGTTTATCTATTCACTGTTGAAAGACATTTGCATTGTTTTCTTTCTATCTCTAGCTGTTGAAAACAAGGCTGCATGAACTTTCATGCACGAGTCTTTGTAGGGATATATGCTTCCGTTTCTTCTGGTAATTATCTTTGTTTTTGAAGGTTGTTCTCCCTAACTATAGGATTTTAGGTTGGTAGTTATCTTCTTTCAATACTTTCAGGATATTATTCCACTGTCTTCAGACTTACACCATTTCTATTGAGAAGTCAGCTATCAATCTTATTGTTCCTTCTTTTGAAAGCTATGTGTCTTTCCTTCCCCTCCTGCCCCAGTCTGGATGCTTTTATGATTTTCTGTTAGTTTTCAACAGTTGGCTTTTTTTTGTTTTTTTGTAATTTTAAAAAAATATATTAAAAAATTTTTTAATGTTTATGTTTAAGGGGGGGGGGAAGGGCAGACAGAGAGGGAGACAGAATCCAAAGCAGGCTCCAGGCTCTGAGCTGTCAGCACAGAGCCCAATGTGGGGCTTGAACTCACAGACTGCGAGATCGTGACCTGAGCCGAAGTCGGACGCTCAACCGACTGAGCCACCCGCTCAGGTGCCCCTGAGCACCTGATGTGTTTCTGGAACCTGTTTTCCAGGGCAACCGGCTACAGCCCTTCACCCCAGGTTGCAGCCAGCCCCTCCCCCCTCCACATACATACCCTGGCAGGACATGTGCCTAAGTCTCCCGAGGGATTTCAGCCGTGTTGTTGCTATTTGATTTAGTTCCTGCATTTCATGGTTTCCTCGCTTCCATAGTTGCTGCAGGGCTTTTTGGGAAGAGAGCCAGGCAACCCGTGCTATTCGCTGCCTTGGCAGGAATCAGAAACTCCTTCCAGTATTTGGCATTCATTCCAAGTTACCTTGTGGCCTTGTCAAATTTAGAAATGTGGATGCGGCAGTTTTTGTCCAAAAGGACACAGAGTAAAGGTTATTAGTGAATATTGTTCAACTTTTGCTCGTTCCAATTTACAGATGATGAGTTATAATAAATAAGACTAAATGAGAAAGGGAACACATTTGAGACCATTAATTTTAACACTCGATGTTTAGATTATATTCCTGTTGTTTACAAAATGCCATGTCTTTTCTGTTTTATATTCCTATCCAGTTATTTATTATAATAAAAATATTATTTAATTTTAACAGTTTAGCCAGAGAGAAACAGAAAATTTATTGTAATGTAATATATTTCTATACTTTATATTTCAGAACTACCTTATTTTTAATCCAACAAATAATAAAGAATTGGTGAGCAATAGTAAAACACAGGCAATATATTATTTGTGGGTAAGTAGAAATATTTTTGTTTGTCTTAAATATGGGGACAAGTATGTGTTCATTCTCTAAATACAGATATATTGGTAATGTAACAATATAGTATCCACTTAGGAAGCAATAGATATGTATTGAAATGTTTTTTATGTAATTACAATTTTAATTTTAGCCCCACTGGAAATTAGTGTATTAAGTCAGAAACAGATAATTTAAATTTAATTTAATTTATTAAAAAAAATTTTTTTTTTAACATTTATTCATCTTTGAGAGACAGAGACAGAGCATGAGCGGAGAAGGGGCAGAGAGAGGGAGACACAGAATCCGAAGCAGGCTCCAGGCTCTGAGCTGTCAGCACAGAGCCTGACGCAGGGCTCGAACCCACGAACTGCGAGATCACGACCTGAGCCGAAGTCGGACGCCCAACCGACTGAGCCACCCAGGCGCCCCTTATTTAATTTTTTAAAGTAATGAGTCAAATATTTATTTAAACGTCCTTAACAGGTTTAAAATGCGGGGTTTTTCAAGACCTTGGTTTTTATAGATAGGAATTAGCAAACAGATCAGCAACATGTATACTGATACAGGGTGCAATCATGAGATTAAAAAAGCATCGAAAGTTAAATATAAACTTACCACAGGACTCAGGAATTCCTAAATGCAAGAGAATGTAAAACAGGCAAGCCGACAAATACTCGCATACAGATGTTCATAGGGCAGCATTATTTGCAATAAGCAAGAGGCAGAAGCAAGCCAACTGTCCGTCAGCTCATGAATGCAGACCCAATGTGGCAAATGCATACAATGGAATATGATTCAGCGATAAAAAAAGAACGAGGCACTGACACCTGCTGCAATGTGGGTGAATCTCGAAAGCATGGTGATGGTGCTAAATGAAGGAAGCCAGACACAGCAAACCACATGCTGTATGATTGCACTGATATGAAATGTCCAGACCAGGAGAATCCAGGGGACAAAGTGCAGAATGGTGGTTGTTGGGGGCTCCGGGAGCCGCACGTGGGACTGCTTCATGGAGAGGGGGCTTTCTTTCGGGGTGATAAAAGTGTTCCGGGACTAGGAGAGGTGATGGCTGCACAGCATTATTAATGTACTAAATGTCACTGAATTATACACTTTAAAATGGTAAATGGTTAATTTTATGTTATGTGGGTTTTACCTCAGTTAAAAATGCAAAACGAAAACACTGATTGAATGAATCACTGATTTTTCAGTGGTAGTCATTACTTCCAGTATTTATTGTAGCTTTAATGCCTTACAAATGTAGAATTCAGATTTGCATTCATTCCCATTTAAAGTCACAACCATTTGTGGCATTTTTTTTACGCATTTGCTTTTCTTTCAGAATGTTTTCAGATGTTCCTGGAGGCAGCAGGCTCCCTTATCTATAGAGATTGCAAAGCTCTGAGCCTGTTTAGATGCATTTGTTTTGATTTTGTGGTTATATTCTCCTTTTGGAAACCAGGTCCTTTTTTTTAGTAGTGATTATTTTTTCTGTACTTAATAGTGTGAAGAGAGAGATATACTTGCTCACAGTGCCCCACATTTAACAGAAAAAGTGAGTATGCCTGTTCCACTTTTATATGTCAGAGTTTGTGCAGAGTAAATATGTATGTGTGAGCTTAGTCGCTTTGGGCTACTCTTGGTGTCTTGATATTAAACCACTGGGAAATCATTTGAATTTTTTACTTGGGTCCTTCACCATATTGAATTGCCAGCTGAAAATAATGGACTTTTGTTCAAAATAAAATATTATGGAAATGATAGTTGACTACCCTGAGAAAATACCCAAAACAGCGATAGATTTGTGTGTGTGTGTGTGTGTGTGTGTGACACAGAATAAAAATTAATTTGGAGTGATATAATAGTTGAACATGAGTGGATCCTTTTTAAGCCACCCAGTTTTCAGAGCAATAAAACCTGATGTGGGGTATTGGGAGGTTTAAGAACCAGGGGGAAGGCAGTGCAGCAGGGGTTGGAGGAAACTGTTTGTCTTGCCTGCTCGCCTCCAGCTGTCCCGTCCAAGGTGGAACTGGGGTCCTGTCTCCTACAGCATTTTCTGCATTTGACACCCGTGTCACCTGCCCCCCGCGAGCATCTTATGATGTTTCTTCTTTCATTCTTCACTCTTGTTATGATTTATAGGAACTTATTTTTTAAGAGGGCATGCCAAAAAAAAATATGAGATGGATGAATACAAGGAGAGAATATTCTGTCTGCAAGCTCTTTTTCATAAATCAAAGTTTTCGCAAAATAAAGTCAGTTCTCATTGTTCGTGGCAGTTACGTTGGATCAAGTCTCTGCAGACCTCAGATAGTGAATACGAAGTCATTGCTCCTAGGTGAAATACACAATTAGGTTCCTGCCGGCCTCTGGTCATTAACATTTTTGTCAACAGATAGATGCATAACTTCGTTTTATGTATGTTTTTGTTTAAAGACACCATATTTAATATGTAATGTTGATTCACTAACTTTGACTCACGACCGACAACTCTGGAACATATGCCTGAATGAAGATTATCTCACTCAGGTCTGTCCCCTGGAAGGCACATCGTAGCCTTCCTGCACTCAGGAACGCTACACAGCATTTCAGTATCTTGTTTGGGGCCAGTTTAAGTACTGAAATCGCCAACAAAAAGCACCTCATAACTGCAAACAACATGGCACTAAACAGACCACGAAAAGGACACTTGTTTACAGTTTGAGAGCTGAAGTAAGGCAGAGCGCATCCTCGCTTGACCTCAGCTAAGAACGTGCGCCTAGGGAGAGTCCAGTTTTTTTGCCTCTCTGCACATGTGCACGTCCGCAAATGATCATCGAAAGTCCCACAAGGATTGATTTGGGTTATAAATAAATTTCAGCGAGGAGGTGAAGTTGCAGATACAGAACCCACAATGAGGATTGTCTGTAGTTTGAAATGATGAAAATGCCTTGTATTGAATCAGAGCTGCTCTTAGAAAGAACTTGATGCCCTTGCTTAACCAGCTATTGTTTTCCTGACCCTCTTGCGTTCAGGGCAATAGAGGTAAACCGTAGAGTCTTCTCTGTGTAGTTGGGAGAACCGGGCAGCAGACATGCTGTCTTGCATGACAAAATGTGGAGTTTCTTTGATTTACTCATTTGTTAAATATTCACTGTGGGGCTCCACTCACTGCTTTGGGTTCTTTCTATACTTCATCTCTAAGATGTTGCCTAAGAGAGATGGCCTAGTGCCTTATTTTTTGTAGCACACATTTCATAAGGAGTCAGGGGCATTTCTGTACTGTATGGTACTTAATTTCTACTGATGGGAAAAAGGCTATAATTATGAGACTGGGATAATTACTTTATGATATCTTACAACTGGAGCATGCTCACGACAGACATTAGTCTCTTTATCAGTCTCTGAAACCCCTTACTCTGAAAGTAAGAGAAGTTGAACAGGTATAAACAAGTGATTAACCACTCTTTCATTTGATTTAAGCAAACAGTTTAATTAGCACAGTACATAACCCTTCACTTGGCTCTGAGCAAACCTTCAGAGGCTCAGAACTGCCTGCACCCCGGCAATCCACCAGGGAGAGATTTGTTAGTGATTGTTTTGTTTAGATTTTATCTTTTTCCTACTGTATTTCAGTGTAATATTATAAAATGTCATATTGATAAATGTTTTGTTTTATATTTATTACCAACGGTAACTTGTAATCTGTCTTTTGAAATGCAGACGTTCAATAAGCTCGTGGGAAAATTAACCCAGTCAGTCTTTCATTTGAATTTAACACAAATACTCTCAGCAACAATGGAAGGGAAGCTGGTTGTCTGGGACATATACCGCCCCCCATCGTCTGCCTCCGCCTCTCTGGACTTTCCTCATATCAAACCTTGTAAATTGGTTCATTTGCAGAAAGAGGGCATCACTGTGCTTACTACAGTTGATAGGTAATTAACTTAATTAAAAAGTAGCTATCAAGGATTACAAAAGTATTTTAAAACCCTTTTGGATGTATACATGTATTTTGTATATGCATAGACTATTTCTGGGGAAATTCGTTATTAACTGGGAATGTTTGTTGCCTCTGAGGAAAAGAATGGAGAAGTAGGATCAGGGTGGGGGTTAGATTCACCTCTTTTTATAGTCTCATTTGTACTAATTGGTTTGCTTTTATTATTATTTTTTTAATCATGGGCATATATTACTTTTAAAAATCCCTTTGTGTTGGTGAAACAAAAAGTAACTTGTTTTTCCTTCCACACTAATTAGACTTTATTTTGCACCCTAAATTTTACATACTTTAATTTTAAGAAAATAACGTGAATAACTATGTTGGGGTTTTTTTCTGATTACAAAGTAACACTTAACCAGGGTCCCTGAGTGGCTCAGTTGGTTGAGCCAGTCAGGGACCCTGACTTCGGCTCAGGTCATGATCTCACGGTCTGTGAATTCAAGTCCCATGTATGGCTCTCTCTTGTCAACACAGAGCCTGCTTCAGATCCTCTGTCTCCCTCTTTCTGCCCCTTCCCCACTGGTTCTCTTCCCCCCGCCCCTCTCAGAATAAATGAATGAATGAATAAATAAATAAATAAATAAATAAATAAATAACACTTACCCATTATGAAAAGATGAAATACAACAGACCTTTATGAAGTTCACTGACTTGAGAGGTTGTAGGGGCTCAGAGAGGATCATTAAAAGCCTTAGTCTCAGATAGAAAGGGGTTCACATTCTAGGTGCATCTGTTCCCTGCTGAGGGACCCTGGGCAAGGGACTTTGCTGAGCCTCCATTTTTCCATCTGTAAAATGGGCATAACAATACTATCGCTCTCAGAGTGATTTTATGGGGATTTTGTGAGACAAAGCATGTAAAACTTGTAACACATCGTCTGGCACAAGGGAGCCCTCGGTGAAAAAGTTAGTATGCTAGGAAGTTCCCAAAAGTGATGGAGAAAATTGCCAAATGACAAGGACCATGCCCATATAATTGGAGCCACTGTGCCATCTGCTTTCCAAAAGCCCTGCTTTCATTTTCATTTCTTTTCTTTTTTTTTTTTTTCATTTTCATTTCTTTTAATAAAGGGAGCAGTGAGGGTCTGGCATGGCTTTTCAAAGAGAAATGTAAATTGCTGTCCTCACGTAGTCGCGTGGAGAAGACGGTGATGGAATTGCCGCTGATGATGAACCAACCTTTAATTACTTGGGGGTTAGGGCCAGTGAAGACCAGGCCTCTGTTCCGCTCTCTCCGTGTTAAATAAAACCCAGACGGGACCAGGGAGCCCATGAAGGGAAAGGTCTTGAAAATACTTGGCTTGTTTTGCCTTTTCTGTCCAGCAGAGGGCAGTGAAAGGTGTTCTAGCCAATTACTCTGCCCACCTGCCTCGCTTATTAATCAGAAACCTCATTTAATCACTTTGCATATATGAGAGGAAATTCATCCCCCTGTCCGCCCCCCCCCCCAATTAGAATTATGTTAGAGACTTTTTTTAAAAAAACCCATTTGGAATGGATCTGAGGACTGGAAATAAAAGCCATTTTGTCACGCGGCACTGCCTTTGGCTGTGATGACTGGACAGGGTTTTACGATGGCTCTAACAACAGTGCCTTCTTGTAAAGCAGCTTGTGTCCTATTGCCAGGCTGGGTGATATCGGACGGCTGGTAGACGGTTTCACAGCAGAGAATGTAAATCACTGCCCATTGCCACTGCACATGGCTGATCTGGGAAGGCAGGGAGAGTAAAGCAAGAGCACAGATTTTGCATTAGGTACATCTGCATAGTCTAGCCACAGGGCCTGATAAAGTTGCCTTGTGTAAGTATGTCCCGTACGTTATTTGGGACATACTTAAGCTAGAAGATTACTCATTGTTTAACTGAAATTCAAATTTAATTGGGCAACCTCCATTTCTATTTGCTAAATCTGGCAAACCCAGGCCTTGAGCAAATTTCTCAACTTCTCTGAGCCTGAGTTTCCTAGATGTAAAGTGGAATAACAGTAAAATCAGCCTTGGATGGTAGTATGAGGTCAAGTTTTTACAATTCCCGGAGTCTAGAGCCTGACATATGATTAGCTGTTCAATAGATATCTGGTCCTTACTACAGTTAGCTAACAAACTCACGTTTTTCTCCATTTCAGCTATATTGTCACGGGTGATATTAGAGGTAACATTAAGTTCTACGATCGCACCCTGTCCATTGTTAACTGGTACAGCCACTTCAAACTGAGCTCCATAAGGACCCTGTCCTTTTCAAAGACCCCAGCAGCTCCGCCTACCGAAAAATCAAACTATCCTCCAGACTGCACTTTAAAAGGTGACCTTTTTATCGTAAGGTAAGTTGTTAATGAATCTAGTCATTTGAGTGGCCAAAAAAATGATTGATGTCTTATAGTTGGCATGCGGTGGAATGTTCACCTTGTTCCTAGCATATGTGATAGAACAGGATCGCTCAGTCCTTTGCAGGGCTCGAAGATGGATCTCCAAGGCTGATTATCATCCCTATTTAATCATTTTTTAAGATGAGGCATTATTTTCGTATTGAGACTCTTCAGCGACTGGAAGCTGGACAGGGCTTATCCCTGAGTTCTAATCTCTGTTGTGTTTGGAGTCCCTCGCTGTAGCTTGGTGTCTCTTCTCCAGGCCGAGTTTGCCCTAGCGCTGCGGTTAAAGGCATTTGATAATTAATAGCCATAACATTTCGAGACTGAATTATGTGCGAGTCTGCTTAATTACCCTTGCCGTATTTGCAGGCACATCTGTATGTGTGCACCAAACTCCATATTTGCATACACAAATGAATATTTGCATGTGCAGATTAGCTAATTGTACAACTGACTGTCCATCTGCATACTTAATGACTCAATTTACATGTAGAAATGTGGGCTTTTTCACTTGCAAATGGAGGCTGTATTGGTATTGGTAGTATATTTTTGGAGATGGTGGGTTAATAATGTCACTAAATTACAGACGACAGAGGCGTTTCATGTGCAATTAGAAGCAGAATAGCTGGCGTGCCCCGTTCCCTGCAAACGCTGATAGTGTCTGGTCTCTCCCTGGCAAACAGGAATCTTATCATCGGAACATCTGATGCTACAGTGTACCACTTAACGACGGACGGGACCAAACTTGAGAAGTTATTCGTGGAGCCCAAGGATGCCATTTGTGCCATCTCCTGCCACCCATATCAACCCCTCCTCGCCATTGGGAGTTTCTGTGGGATGATCAAAGTGTGGGATTATGAAAAGAAAAAATACCTTTTCAGCAGGGTCTTTGAGAAGGGGCTTGGCATCCAGAGTCTAACCTATAACCCTGAAGGTATTTTCATTTCATCAGCCTGTCTTAGCCTCCAAATCAAAAACAGACCCAAATGGCTGCAGCCCTTGGCTGTAACAGCTCCGGGAAGTTCACCTTGACCGCACTCCCCCCAGCAGGCCGGATGACGCACCTTGTCCCTCTGGACCCTGCAGCGTTCGGTGCCTAGTAGTCTCTGAGCACTCATCCCAGAGACTCCTGCTTTTCAGTCCATTTCTCCGTCCAGGGTCCTTGTCCGTCATGTTCATTGCTGTCTCCTCAGCACCTAGAACAAGGCCTGGCCCGGAGTCCATGTTTCTTGAATGAGTGAAGTCCTTTTCCAGCATTGTTCTCTGGCCTGTGATTTCAGGAGTCCTTCTTGGAGCCGGCTTCACCGAAGGGACAGTTTACATCCTCGATGCAATGTCCTTAGAAAACCAAACCCCGGAGCCTTTCAAATATTCCAGAACCAGCGTGACTCACGTCAGCTTCTCGCATGACTCCCAGTACATGGCAACTGCTGTAAGTGTTTCCACTGTGTGCCATCCAGTGGTCTAGCAGCCTTGTTTACGACCAAAAGGGAGAGGGGACTGGGCGGGGTGGGCGGGGATCGCTGGCGAGTGACTGCTGATGGGTTCGGGGTTCTTTGAGGGGTCATGTAAATGCTCTAAAATTGTGGCATGGGGCAGGGCTCTGTGAGTACGCTAAAAACCATGGAGTTGCACACTTTAAAGGTGTGAATTGTGTGGAGTGTGAACTGTATCTCCACAAAGCCGCTGTAAAGGGGGTGGGGGAGACTCTCGCTCGAAAACGAGACCGGGCCTCAGGACCTGCGGACTGGGATTTGGCCATCCTGACAGCTCATTTTGGTGTGTTGGTTTCTGGACCCCTTTCTCGGCATCCATCCTTTCATCTTTCTCTTTGATTTTTGACAAGATGACATTCTCATTCATCTCAAAGCACAGTCTTCCCTGGTGTTTTGGATTCTGTTCCTTCCCTCTGTGAATAGGGCTCTTAAGCTCAGTAAAGATTTTCCGAGACCTTTAACCTCTCCCTTCCTGCCAGCTCTCCTGGTCTGCAATGCGCAAGTCTTGCCTTGATGTGGGGTGAGGAGTAAGAGCCACCATGTCCCCGATGCTCTCCCACCCCTGCCTCTGTGCCCGGCTCCTCCTCTGGTGCTGCCTGTGCGGGCCCAAAGCTGAGCCTCCGCACCCCTGCAGCACCTGACTTTGGCGCCCCCTTCCCTCAGGCTGCTCTCACACACTCTCCTACCCAGTTCACTCTCAGCCATGATACTATTTAGAACTTACATCTTTTAAGTTTTGTGTAGCTGGATACAGAGAAGGGAGGACAAAGGCAAAAGAGTCAGGGTTTCATTTTTCCACACAGAAAGAGGTGGGGACCAGAAAGAAGGGTAAGGCCACAGTGTCAGTGTCTCCCTCCCCGACAATTACCTTTGTGGGTTATCTACTGTTAACCTTAATATGTTCCTCTGTAAAATGGGTATTGTTGTTTTTTTTTTTTTTAATTTAACGTTTAGAGGGACAGAGCATGAGTGGGGAAGGGGCAGAGAGAGGGAGACACAGAATCTGAAGCAGGCTCCAGGCTCCGAGCTGTCAGCACAGAGCCCGACGCGGGGCTTGAACTCACGAACTGCGAGATCATGACCTGAGCTGAAGTTGGACGCTCAACTGACTGAGCCACCCAGGCACCCCAAATGGGTGTTATTTTATTACTTGCTCTGATAGACTAAAATTTATTTTTGGATAAAATAGTCTTCTTTATTATTCTTTTTATTGTTTTAGAGATACAGCACAGACAAGAGTGGGGGGTGGGCAGAAGGAGAAAGAAAGAGAATCTCAAGCAGGTTCCATGCTGTCATCACAGAGCCTGACATAGGGCTTGATCTCACAACCCTGGGATCATGACCTGAGCTCAAATCAAGAGTTGAATGCTCAACCGACTGAGCCACCCGGGTGCCTCTTGGATAAAATATTCTAACGGCAACATTAGTATGAAAAACATGATGATGATTTTCAAGTTACAAAACCTAGCAAGGAATGACTTGTACTCTTTTGCTCCTATTCAGGATGTACGTTTTACCGTGTCTGTTTATGTGGTGGTAGTCAGAAATGGACACAGGGTCTGGGAATATCTGGCAAGACTTCGTTCTCATCGCAAAAGCATTTGCAGTCTCCTGTTTGGGGTTCATCTGGACAGCAATGAGCCGAGACTGCTGAGCCTCGGGAAAGACAGGCTCTTGGTAAGCCGTTCAGTGTCCGTTTATCTCACCACTGGGACTGTGTGTATTTCATTCTTGTTGTGTCCCTGGCATCTGGTATAGCACTGGGCCCACAGTGCATGTTGGAGAAAATGAGTGTACAGCATAACATAGTAGCATAAACATCTCTGGGTCGATGCTTGGTCTCAAGGATGTGCAAAAGCAATGCTCCTTCAGTAGAAGCTGTGTTTGAAAGGTTGAATCTGGATCCTGTCCCAGGCTAGCGACCTGTGGCCCCATCCTCTCCCGCGATGCTGGACAGAGGCCGCAGCGGCTCCCGGTCAGCCACACGGTCGGGAGGGTCAACGGGTGGTACACGGACAGCCACCTGCACCCACACGGCTGTTACGTTTGTCACTTTTAGTACAGGATACAGTAAATTACATGCAATAGTCAACACCTCATTATAAAACAGGCTTTGTGGTGGATGACTGTGCCCAACTGGAGGCTCATGTCCATGTTCTGAGCACGTCTAAGGCGGGCCAGGCTAGGCTGCGGTGTTCCCCAGGGTAGGTGTGTTAAATGCATTTTTGACTTACGATAGGTTTATTGGGATGTAACCCCATCGTGAGTCAAAGAAGTTCTGTTTCTGTCCATCTTAACTTCCTTCCTCGCTCCCTCCCTTTCCTCCATCCCTTTGTCTCCGTTATTATGGCCACCCATCCATTCATTCATCCTGGCCTGGCCACCAAAATCTACCTATGGGTGAAATTCAGCAAGCTGCTAATTTATCATGGTCAAGCGCTGAGATTTAGATATGAATTAGTTCCCACCCTCAAAGAGTTCCCAAGATAATGTTAAGGGAGACAGTATAACATAACTGTGAGAGTTCAGGTTTTGGAGTCAGTTGGAACCTAAATTTGAATTCTCACCCTACCAGTTCTTAGCTGTGTGACCTTGGGCAAGACACTGAACCACTCTGAACAGGTTTTCTAATCTGTAAAATGGGCACAATGGTACGACTTGACAGGGGAGTCATGAGTGTTAAATGGCATCATGTTTTTAAGGTGCTTAGCTCACTGTCTTTGCTCATAAGGAATGCTCCATAATGGCAGCTTATTAGGAGCAAGGGTCTAAGCAAGTCTTCTCTTAAGAGGCCCAACGTTGTTTCCCCCAGAATAAGACTGTGGGTTGACTTCATTTGGCTCAGTCCTCATGTGTGAACATCTGGGCTCCTCTGCAGATCGAGTATAATCTTCTGAAGAGCTCCAAAGACCACCTGGAAGTCCTGGACATTCACCGAACCGATCAGGGCAACTACCCTACCTGTATGGTCTGGTACCCACCACTCACCAGGGAGCTCTTCCTGCTCATTTGCAACAGTGGCTACAAAGTGAAACTTTTTAATTCCACCACGAAAATGTGCAGGTAAGCAGCAGGAGCCTCCCACTGATGCAGAAATCAGTTCCTCAGCCCCCAGCTTATTTCACGTCCCAGCTCGTGGACCCATGAGCAGCTTGGCTACCTTTACTCACACTCACTTTGCAGAGGAGGAAAGAAAGGCATGGAAAAGTTGAGAAATTCTCATCCAGGGTCACGTGGCTGGGAAGTTGCCAGAGGCAGGATGCAAATCCAGAGCCCTCTTCTGAGCCCAGCCCTGCACAGAGATGAGGGACCCAGAGCTCAGTGCCTGAGACCCTGTGAAGGAACCCGAGAAGTTGCTGATGCTTTATAAGCTCTCCTATCCTTCCCTCGTGGATAACAACAGATATTTTCACTTGAATACTACCAATTGTGTGATTTTTAAAAAAAGATTTTATTATTTTTTTTTAAGTAATCTCTGCACCCAACGTAGGGCTCAAACTCACAACCCCGAGATCAAGAATCACATGTTCTACCGACTGAGCCAGCCAGATGCCCCTAATTGTGCAATTTTTCTTACTCTTGGTTCCTAAAGGAGTTTTTCAGTTTACCTGATGGCATTCGTGTGTTCCCGCAGTATTCACCCAGCCCCTACCTGAGCCAGGTTCTGTCCGAGGTGCTGAAGGTGGGGATGCAAACAGCATTGTTCCTGCCACCATGGAATTTGCATCTTGGAGGGGGAGTGGAGTTCGTGGGAGTTCTGGGCCGGGTCCATGTTTGAGGTCAGGAGCACATGGTGCTTTAAAGCCATGAGGTGAGAGAAGATTCCAGAAGGGAAAAGTGTATAGAGGAGCGGCCAAAGGACCAAGCCCAGGGCATCTTCAAAGCTGAGCCTTTCAGAGCAGCAGCCTCTCCATCCTGAAGTAGGTCTACATCTGTGCTTGGCGCTTGTGCTGCTAGGCCCGGCCCCCAGGGTTTGCTCCTCCTGAGAGATACAGATTATGGTGCACCGTCCCTGCACCAGGGCTCTGCACTCTTCTTCAACAACGCTCCCAAGTATTATCCCACTGAGGTTCTGACATGCAACAGAAATTGCTGCTCAGGACAGGATGAGACTTAATCCTTGAACCTAGTTCTGACTCTGTCCTCTACTTCGCACCACTGAGTGCCGGTGCAGCCCTTGCTTTGGGTGCATCCCCTCTCTGCCCGGGGTTTGGCTGCCTTGTGGTATGGCTGGCAAGATCAGAGCCATGGAGGCTGGAGAAACACAGAGGTGAGAACTCATTAGTGACCTCACCTGGGAGAAAGAAGTGAGAAAACTGGCCAATAGCAGCTGGTCCTATGCTTGAGGAAGATCATCGTTTTGAAATGTTTCTCAGTAAGATAGGTCCTCAAAGGATCACCCTCATATTTTTCTTCTTCTTCCTTTTTTAAACATTTGTTTCCAGAAGGGTACAAGGAAAAATGACTGAGAAATGCTATGTCATGTGGCATGAATAGGAGAGAAATCCAGCACAACTTTTTTTTAATGTTAAAACACTGGGAAGGAGACATTTGAAAGATACATGGCAAAAGAATTTTAGGACGATCCTGGAATCTTCATACATCATCTTTAATGGAAACAAACCTTTTGGACATGGACTATCCCATAGATATGCAAGTCCTGAGGAAATCTGACTTTGCCAAGCAGATAGATTGGGCACGGAGGGCCCCCAGGCTCGAAGTTCCTGCTAACAGTTACTAAGCAGAGACTTAGAGCCACACAGTTAGAGGAGTTTCTGCCATTGATAATCAGTTGGAAATTAGCATAAGGCATCTTTTTATTTTTATTCAAAAATTTCTTTTCATAAAACATCTTTTACAATTTTTTTCAGAGAGACAGCCTGAGCAGGGGAGGGGGAGAGGAGAGAGAGAGAGAATGTCAGGCAGGCTCCATGCTGAGCAGGGAGTCCAAAGTGGGGCTTGATCTCATGACCCCAAGACCACGACCTGACCTGAAATCAAGAGTTGGACATGTAACCAACTGAGCCACCCAGGTGTCCCTTAAAAAATAATTTATCGAAGTGAAATTCAATAACACAAAACATAAAAACTAGTATCACCTGGGTGGCTCAATCGGTTGAGTGTCTGACTTCAGCTCTGTCTCTCTCTCAAAAAAATAAACATTTAAAAAAACATAAAAACTAACCATTTTATTTTTTAATTTTGTTAATGTTTGTTTATTTTTGAAAGAGAGAGAGAGAGAGTGAGCCGGGGAGGGGCAGAGAGAGAAAGGGAGACAGAGAATCCAAAGCAGGCTCCAGGTTCCGAGCCATCGACGTGGAGCCCAACATGGGGCTTGAACTCACAAACTGTGAGATCATGACATGAGCCAAAGTCAGATGCTTAACTGACTGAGCCACCTAGGCACCTCGAAACTAACCATTTTAACGTGAACAATTCACTGGCATTTAATGCATTCACAATGTCATACAACAACCACCTGTATCTAATTCCAAAACATCTCCATCACTCCAAAGTAAAGCCCTTTGCATAAAGCATCTTTTAAGTTGTAGGAATAATAAGGCCTCATAACCACACTTGCTTGGGTAAGAAGTGCCTTTTCATGATAAATCCAAAACAATTTTAAAATGCATTAAAAAATAGACCTTAAAAAGGCAGTTCACAGAAAAAGACCAATAAACCTATGAGCAGATGTTCACTAGTGTATCAAAGATGTAAATGAAAGCAAGACATCATTTTTCACGAACCAGATTAGCAAAGATAAAGTTGACCAACAGTGCACAGTGTTGGCAAAGGTGTAGGGGGGTGGGCACTCTCTGCCTGCTGGGGAGATGTGGAAACTGGGGCATCCGTTGGGAGAGCAATTGTTGCCCGCTGTTAATTTGCATCATGTTGTCTGATGTCTAGGAATGTAGCCCACAGACGTCCTCACCCAGTATGCCAAGACATAAGTAAAAGGATGTCTTGTTTGAAAATATTTTCAAAAGTGGAAACAATCCAGATGTCCATTAATAGGGGATTGGTTAAATGATGGCTTGTTACTACGCTGAAACATGATACTGCTTGTAGAAAAGAAAAAAAGAGGGGCATCTGGGTGGCTGGGTTAAGCATTTGTCTTGATCAGCTCAGGTCTTGAGCTCAGGGTCGTGAGTTCAAGCCCCACACTGAGCTCTGTGCTATGTATGAAGCCTACTTAAAAAAAAGAAAGAAAAAAAAATCAGCTTTCTGTGTAGTATCATGCAACTATCCCTATGACATACTATATTTTCATATACAATGGTGTTTCCATAATTTATATAATTTTCACATAAAATTATAATTATATAGGTTAGAATACATAAAAGAAATTCTCAAGTCTCAGACACCAGACTGTTACCCACAATTATCTCGGGATGAAAGAGTGCAGCAATGTGGGGGTCTAGGTAGACTGTCTATCTTATGCATGTCTAAATGTGTGAAATTGTTTACAATGAATATGTAATACTTTTTTAATTAGAAGCAAAAGATGCTAACTTTATGAAATTGTCAGATATGCTTAACAATGGTGACAGTTACATTGGCTCCTACTATGTGCCAGAAATTGTTCCAAGTGCTTTATGTATATTAACCTACTTAATGTTTACCACTGACTCCTGGGGGAGGTGCTGTCATTGTCATTGTCCCCATTTACTGTTGAGGAAGTGGAAGCATCGGGAGGCTGAATAGTTCAACTTTTTTTTTTTTTTTTGCTTACTTATAATTTAAATCAAGATACGTTTTACATATCATAAAATTTACCCCTTTTCAGTGGTTTTTACTATATTTACAAAGTTGTGCAATCATCACCACTGTCTAATCCAAGAGCATTTTCATCACCCCAAAAACAAACCCTGCACCCATTAGCAGCCATCCCCCATACCCTCCTTCCTTCCTTCCCCAACTCCTGCCCCACTCCTGACAGCCACCAATCTGCATCTGTCTCTGTGCATTTATCTATTCTGGATATTTCGTGTGTATGGAATTATACCTGTGTGACGTTTTGTGTCTGGCTTCTTTCACTCAGCATCCTGTTTTCAGGGTTATCTGTGGTGTGGCATGTTTCAGTGTTCATTTTTATGGCTGAATAATACTCCATTTTATAGATGTATCCCATCTGGGGGCACCTGGGTGGCTCAGTCGGTTAAGTGCCTGACTCCGGCTCAGGTCATGATCTCACAGTTAGTTCGTGAGCTCGAGCCCTGCATTAGGCTCTGTGCTGACAGTTCAGAGCCTGGAGCCTGTTTCCAATTCTGTCTCCATCTCTCTCTGACCCTCCCCTGCTCACGCTCTGTCTCTCTTTCAAAAATAAATAAACATA
Source organism: Panthera leo (assembly GCF_018350215.1). Classification (NCBI taxonomy): domain Eukaryota; kingdom Metazoa; phylum Chordata; class Mammalia; order Carnivora; family Felidae; genus Panthera; species Panthera leo. Next base: position 7,432,455 of record NC_056690.1, on the reverse strand, counting down.
AAAAAAATGTCTACCTCATCTGTCTATTCATTCACCTGTTGGTGGACATCGGTGTTGTCTCTGTGTTGGGCTCTTATGAACATTTGTGTGTAGGTTTCCATGCAGGTACATGTCCCGTTTCTCTTGGGTAGAGACCTGGGAGTAGAACTGCCAGGTCACATAGTAACTGTTTAACCATGATGAGGAGCTGCCAGACTGGTTACCAAACAGTGCCACCCACTCACGTTCCCACCAGTGGTGTGTGACAGCCCCACGTCCTCCACGTGGGATTCAAATCAGTCTTCTCTTAGCCATGGTCTCCCCGCCTCTGTCCACTCAGGGATACTTGGGGAAGGTCCTCGGACATCCCCACACAGGGTGACTTGTGGCTAACCAACGTGTGGTCCCTCAGGTGGCTGTTTAGCATTTCTGACATTTCACCTAAGTCTCCATGTGTATGAACCTGACCGTGGATCATCCAACCTGATCCCCCGCCGCCCCCGGCCCCCTGCAGCATCCTGCAGCCCGGCCAGCATCTGCCCTCACAACTGGCCCCTGCTCCCCTGCTCAGCTCACCGCCCTCCACCTCCCACTCCTTCCCCCTTAAATTTTCCTTCCGCAGTTTTCCACCAACAGTCCATCTTCCATGCACTTGCACCCCCTGTTTTCACTGCCTGTTCTGTCACCTCCATATTCTTCTCCACCTTTCCAACTCACCATTGCACACCCAGCTCACAGGTCTCCTTCCTCAGAGCTGTCTCTGAGCCCTGAACCTGCCTGTTCCCATGTCTCTGCCCTCACGGTGCTCCCGTGCCTGTCGTCCCTGCCAGGCTGTGAGCTCACGTCTGGGTCCGAGCACCTCACACAGTGCCTGGCACAGAAGGTCCTTAAAAAAGGCTGTTTAATGGATCTGTACTTTGTTTGTTCAGTGCACGTACATGGAGTATGTACTGTCCCCACTAGACATGGGCTGGGGACAGGGGACACAGGGAGAAAACACATCCAAACAACAAGGGACTTATAATAAGATTGTAATAGCTACTTGCCTCACAGGGACAGATCCAGGTTTTGTGGGGTGTGAAGTGTGTTCGGATTTGTGGGCACTGTTAAAAAAAAAGGGGGTATATAATTAAGACTAAAACACATCAGGACTCCTCCTAGGCCTCAGAAGATGCCTGTGCGAGCCAGAGTCCTGAAGCTACCATTTTCCAGCTTCAGGAAATGTCCTGCTCCGGGCTCAGGGTAACATCCCGTCACTTCCTCGCCTCAGATCAGATTCCTAACAGAGTCTGAGTTAAAGAAGTCTGACCATTGTGGAGGTACAATTCATTACAGTCTGAGTCACAGACAGTTTTTTCGGAAGTCTGTGTGTTGCACTTGGACCCGCGTGTCAGGCGTCTGCAGCAACAGGTATCACGTCATCTAATCTCTTGGCCGACCTCTGAGGAAGGGGTGTTTTCCTGCTTCCTGCCCACGCGTGCCACTCGTTCACCGCCTTTTTCACATCCCCTGTTCCCGTACACATTCTCGAGGCATAATGTTCCCTTCACTCAGCCGTCAGGAAGGAAAGTCAGAACCTCCACGCAGAAAGCATCCTTCACAGTCTGACTTTCCTGGAGCATTTACTGTCTGAGGCTGTGCCCCTTATTTATGGCCGCTGTTAGCCGCAGTTGAGAGCGAGGTTCTTAGCCAAGTGACAGGTCAGGAAATTCAGAATTTAAAATGTATACAGCATCATGAAACGTAGCCAGTCAGGAAAACTGCATTCAGATTTGTGGAATTAAAAAAAAAAAATGTTTCTTTTTTTTTTTTCTCATGCAGAAAGACGCTTCTTGGGCCAGTTTACGGTTCTTCCATTGAACAGGTACAAATCCTCCCGGTGAAGAGCACCTTGGAATTGCAGAAACGCTACATGGTGTTTATTAACAGAGACAAGGTATGAGCCTCTGCTCTCTGCCTCTGTGAGATGACGCTGTGGGTTTTGAGTGGCAGTCAGCCCCAAGTAGGATCAGACTCTAGGAGAGCCCAGCCCCTGACTTCTGTCCCGGTCCACAGTGCTACTGAAATTTGCCATAAATGAGTGGAAACGGGTCTTAGGAGGCATTTTGGAGCGGAGTTAACTCTATTTTCTGTACTCCCATGAAGACACGTTGTCACCAAAGGATTTTTTCTTTCTGATTTATTTACATGGAAAAAACTTATAAAGACATGCAAACTCGTTGCACTTAGTCCTACATTTAATAAATAATCTAGGGGCGCCTGGGTAGGTCAGTCAGTTGAGCGTCTGGCTCCGGCTCAGGTCATGATCTCACGGCCTGTGGGTTCCAGCCCCACGTCGGGCTCGGTGCTGACAGCTCGGGGCCAGGAGCCTGCTTCGGATTCTGTGTCTCCCTCTCTCTGCCCCTAACCCACTCGCATTCTGTCTCTCCCAGAAATAAATAAATATTTCAAAAAAAATTTTTTAAATAAATAACCTATTGAAAAGCGTAAAATCATGGGATTCCAGAATTATTCTGGAAAACCTTGGATATCTGACTCTGAAGACCAGTGAAATCCTTCCTGTGTCTCTACTGGGACCTGGCATCTCTCCCCTAAGGGAACGCCCCACAGGGGTCAGTGTATGTGAGCCCCTGGCCACGCGAAATGTGTGGGGTAGCTCCAGATGCATACGTCCTTCCGGTAAACAGAACCGGAGGTAGCACGTGAATGTGCGAGGTCCTAGCCCAGGCCCCAGTTGTCTGAATCTGAATTTCCAATTACATATTCCTCCCTAGGTTGGACTTCAGATCTTACCTGTGGATGGCAATCCACATAAGACATCTGCTATTATATGCCACCCAAGCGGGGTGGCTGGAATGACCGTTTCCTATGACGGCTGCTATGCCTTCACGGCAGGAGGACATGATCGATCGGTGGTGCAATGGGAAATCAACTTAAGGTATGTGTTGAGGCGAGAACCCTACCCCCACAAAGAAGGTGTCAAGTGTAGCCGCCTTTTTCTTAATGTTTATTAATTTTTGAGAGAGAGAGAGAGAGAGAGAGAGCGAGCATGGGAGGGACAGAGAGAGAGAGACGGAGACACAGAATCTGAAGCAGCCTCCGGGATCTGTTAGCACAGAGCCTGACGCAGGGCTCGAACCCATGAACCACGAGATTATGACCTGAGCCGAAGTCGGATACTCAACCGACTGAGCCACCCAGGTGCCCCCAGACCCTCTTTTCTTAACTAGTAACAGCAGACGGGTGTTAACCCCCTACAGGCCTGGCGTTCGGGTTCCTCCCCATGACATCTGTCCATACCGATGTGCGGATAAAAGGTTACTATTCACTACTATTTGCAGCGAAGGCAGCGTGATTCCACTTTGTTCGGTGTGGCCCCTGAAATACTTCCCACTCTGCCATCTGCAGACTCGCACCAGCTACAAAGATCTTGCTCAAATCTCCCAAGTGTGTGTAACAGAAATGAGTCTGATTTGAAACATGTGTGTCCACTCTGCTCTTCACACCCACCTGCCTTGAGCTGAGACGCTCTACCTCGGGCGAGGCTGGAAAAGTCCGGGTTGAGGATCAGACAGTACCCGCACCTGGAGGCCCAAGAGACATGGGTTTGGATGTGGAGCCTCCTTTCTGCTGGCTGTGACACCCAGGGCATGCTTCTTACCATCTCCGATCTTCAGATTCCTTGTCTGTGAAACGGTGGGGGGAAGGAGGGTAACGATAGGGACTTTAATAGGATCCTTGTAAGAAGGATTGAGTAGGTTAATATAGGGAAGGCATCTAGCACAGAGCTAAGGGCTCGGTACATTATTTCCTCTCTTCTGGTCTTCCTTGTGAAGGTCTTATTAAAGAGCTTTCCCGAAAAGGGGGGCAAGTACTACAGTAATCCTCTCATCTACCCCGATTCACTGAGCTGCCACCGGGCAGAGCCAGTGCCCGTCCCTCAACACCTTCTCCCAGCACCTGCCTCTCAGATGGCCTCCTGCCCGGCAGCGTCCCATTGAAGAGCTGGGTATAGACAGCTCAGCGGCACCTTCCCTCTTAAAGAATCCTACCTTCCTTCGATTCCTGGCTCCCAGTGAAAGTGTACCCCCTGTCATCTGCCAAGCGTACATCTTTCTTTTATGGCAGACATCGAAGCTTCTTCCCTTAACCTGAATATAAGCAAAACTCGCCAGGTAAGTCTGCTCTGGATCCTCGCTGGCTTCAGACTGCAGTTGTCACTCTGACCTTCACCTCTGCCTTCACCTAAGAGCAGTTCGTGGGAATTTGGGAATTCCGAAGCTAGAGGTGAGCTCTCACATTGAAAAGCACTTCCTGAGTGTGTGGCCAGTCCCTGGAACAGCGGAGGCGAGCCACACCCTGCTGAGAGAACAGAATCACCCCCCCCCACACACACACACACCTTTTCATTTTTGTCTTCTTCTCGATAATCATGGTAGAGATTAAAGGGTGAAAAACGGCACCCGCTTTGCAATGGCTTCCCGGTGCCTGGCCAGAGTCCAGGCTTCCGAGAATTTCAATTTAATCTGTTGTGGGGACAAAGGATCATTATAAGCTAATTAGCACTTCATTGCTGTTTCTGGTGTCTTAATATGTTCAGTGCTCCACTAATGGGAAGAAATGTAACAACCCTAAACAAATAAACAAACAAAATTCCCTGCTGGCCTAACGACGGTGAGTCGTAGGGTGAGGTACAGATGTTAAGTCCGCTCACGTTCCCATGATTGTAATCAGGGTGCTTCTGGGCCCAAATACGATCACTGCAGCACATTGACCTTCTCCTGGGCAGACCCCTTCCTTTCATCTTCTCCTAGGGTTCGTTCCATGCATACTGTGCTGTGCCTTTGCCCCGACTTTGCTGGCATGCTACCTTTTTCCTCCCCTTGTTTGGCACGTATTTGGTTTTTATGGTTTTGTTTGTTTGTTTGTTTGTTTGTTTAGATAGAGCGAGCGGAGAAGTGGGGCAGAGGGAGAGAGAGAGAGTCTTAAGCCAGGCTCCATGTTCAGTGTGGAGCCTGACTCAGAGCTCGATCCCACGACCCTGGGATCATGAGCTGAGCCAAAATCAAGAGTGGGACGCTCAACTGACTGAGCCACCCAGGCGCCCCTGGCACCCGTTTTTAAATCCCCCGTTGCTCTTTTGTGCTTAACCTCATAGCCACCTGGGGTCCTGCTGCTGTGTTCAGACAAGAGCAGAAAGACCCAGATTCACATACCACTTTTCCTGCCTGCTTGCTGTATGACCTCAGGCTAGTCCCTTAACTTCTGCGTCTCAGTTTCTCCATCTGTTAAATGGGAATACCATCAGTGTTTTGAGGGTAGAGATTACCACAGCTGCTGTTCCTCTCCTGCCTCCTCCCCTAGGGAGCATTTGCTGAACCTTACCATGTGCTGATTACAGTGTTCACTGCTTCTCCTGACTGAGCTCATGTCCCAGAAGTATGGCTCGGCACACAGTAGGTTCGCAATAAGCCTCCTTGCCCTTTGTGCCCTAATGACCCCCTTTTTTTATTGCAAGTGTTCGAAACCCAGCTGAAGCACAAAGGGGAACTAATGAGAAGGTCATGGGCATCTCAGGTAACCATGCTGCACGAGGTGCAGGGACTGCGTGTGCACGAGGCGCCCTCGCCACTTGCTCTCTGTGGGGCTCTGCTACTGGCTTCATTCTCTGCACAAGTGGATTTTGTCACCCGGAGTGAACATGGCCACTGACAGTCCTCAGATTTCACAAACTGGAGCTCTCACGGCAGAGGGAGTGGGTTTCTTTCTCCAGCTCTGCTCGGACAGGCCAGTCCTGTCCCTCTCGCTCTCTGGGGTCAGTCAGCGGTGGGCAGGAAGTAGGGTGCATGGTATGGTCCTGACCACCAGAGTGCTGTTTCCAGAGAATCTGGAGCTCTTGTGAGCCTCTCCCAGACACTCCTGGTAGTGACAGGCTCCTCTGTGTCGCTTCTGGCCTTTACCTGGCCCCGTTCCAGAGCCACGTGGCTAAAAGTGGTCTCCCACAGAGCCTGTCGGGATTGGGCCTGGACAAGGCCTGGAGGCCACAGAGGAGGAGCCCTGTCCGCTGGATACCTGCCTCGATGGCTAATACCAGAGCTGAGAGCTGGGTGAAGCCTGGGCCCTGCCGGAGAGGGGCCTCAGGCCCCCTGGAGAATACACCAGCTCCCCCAGACCCGAAGGCAGCCTGCTTATGCGGGCTCTCCCGACAGAGGGCCAGCACGCTTTTGTGGCTGACTCTTTGAAGAGGAGAGCCATGCAGGTGTATAGTGATGCCCAGTTCAACAGTAATAATCGCTCCTCGTACTGAGCCTTCGCTGGGCCGGGCCCTGTGCTGACTGCTCTCCACCCATTGTCTGATTTCATGCTCACAGCCATCCTGGGAGGCAGGGACTGGCAGTGTCCCCACGGTGGTACCCCCATATATCTGGAAACTAGCTCCAGGGTGCTAAATGACACCCCCCCCCCTCCCGCCCCAAGCACTGGAGTAAGTGGTGGGGCTGGGATTCACATCCGGTCTTTCTGATTCAACGCCACACCTAACAAACACTCATCACGGAGGAAAACAAAGAGGAAAACAAAGGGCTTCGTGTCAAACCCTTTATGTGCCTTCACTTTATTTTCGAAACAACCCTGTGAGGCAGACCTGTGACTATTCCCATTTCATAGATGAGGAAACTGGGGCCCAGGGAGGCTGTCGCTGACCCGTGACCACACTGCTTGCGAGTGGCAGAGCCAGGACTCAACGCGTGTCCCTCTGACTCCAGATTCTGGATACTTAACCACTTCCCTGCCGTGGTCTACACCGAAGTGTGTTTTAACAGCTCCACGAAGAGGCTAACGGCCTGATTAGCAGAAATCCAGTTAGCGGACTATTACAATGATTTCCTATTACGTGTATTTCGTGCGGGGCAGAGTCAGTCTCACACACAAAAGTAGGTTTTCTTACCATTTACGGTGCCTATTTTTAGAAAACCTGACCCCATGTTAGAGAGCAGAGGGTTATTTTTATCTGACTGGCATGGGTCCCTTGTGGCCTCCCGAGTTTTTATGGAAGCAATTAGTGTTGGCAGTGTACCTGCACTTACCCCGTTTTTGGCTCTGGTCGCACAGATCTCACGAGGGACGCGGCTCTACTGGGGAGCACTGTGGTTTCAGTGCACAGGGGTCCTCCCTCCCTCCCCCCACCTCCCTGCCTCCCTCAGGGGAGGAGCCGTGCTCCCCGAAGATTGCCCACAAATTGCCAAGCGCCTGCCCTGTCATCGGCGAGAGAATATCACTACCGTTAAGGCAGGTACCCTGTACCACCAGGTTCCACATTGAAATTGAATTTTTCGTTTTTGGCTTCATTTCAGAAGGAATTTTCCTGACAAGTTTACGGAGACCCTACTTGTACGGGCATCGTGACACCCTGCCGAGGTCCGCAGTGCCAGCGGGACTCGGGCTGGCCAGTGCTCAGGCGCGAGCGCTCCCTAACAGCGATGTTTCTGTCACCGTTCTAGTGCTCTGGAGGCTGCAGTTTCTCTCGGGGGTGAAGACTTGACCCCGTTCTACGGTCTGGTGGCTGGTGGCAGGGAAGGAAAATTCTACAGGGTAATTGTCCTCAGAGTAAACACTTCCTGGTAACATCTAGTTAAGTTTGTGAAACAAATGAGCCCGGGATGAACCTTCTTGCCTTTTTCCCAAAGCTCTTTTCCCCACTGAGCTCAGAACGTACTTTCTAGAAAATGTCCTTGAAGTCCTAATGGATGCTGCAGACTTGAGCCAAAATGTGTGTTGTGTTTCATTGTATTTGCACATAGGAGCTGGAAGACTATTTTTACTATTCTCAGCTCCGTAGTCAAGGAATTGATACAATGGAGACCAGAGAGGTGTCGGAACACATTTGCCTGTCGGAGCTTCCTTTTGTCATGAGAGCAGTTGGCTTTTACCCCTCGGAAGAAAAGGTAGGCGGAACGAAAACAAGAGCAGCAGTGGGACATGTTATTCATGAAAACGACCTCTGGGAGCAACAATTATAGGTCAAAAGTAAAAATTTAACATTATTCTTACGTAAATGGATCAAAAAGAAGGTTGTGGGCATCCCAGACCCTCTCCTTAGAAACAGACTTACCATAAAGATATTCCTTAAAGACTCTTCCTTACCACAGTTTGATGCCAGTAAGAGCCTGGGTTTTGGAATTAGACTGGCCCCTGATGAGTTCAAGGAGATGATGCCCGAGAAATGCCCACAAAGCACTCAGCACAGGGCCAGGCACATAGGAAAAGCTCCGTAAATGGTCGTTATTGGGATGACCTTCACTTTGTAGTTGCTGTTAACCTGGCCTGTGTGAATGGGGCGCCTCTGGGAGGTGGGTGCTCATCCTGTGCTGTGGGCTCAGGAGACACAGTCATTCCTCATGACCTCACACAACACGCCCAGCCGCAAGGGACCAGAAGCTCTCGAGGGAGAGTGTTCCCCTTAGAAACCGTGGTTACGATGCAACTGACTTGGTTTTCTCTCAGACTTGAGGTGTTAACACATTCTCATTGTAGAAAGTTTGGGGCACCTGGGCGGCTCAGTCGGTTAAGCCTCCGACTCCAGCTCAGGTCATGATCTCACAGTTTGTGAATTTGAGCCCTGCACAGAGCCAGCTTTGGATCCTCCCCCCTTCTCTCTCTCTAAAGTAAATAAACATTAAAAAAAAATCTTAAAAAAAAAAAGGAAAGAAAGCTTGGAAACGGTACGCAAATGAAATGAAGAAAATATTAATAATCCCACTACACAGACTTAACAGTTTTTAGTATTTTCCGGGGTATCTATATAAAATTTTGTATATATATTTCATATATATATATAATTTAAACACCTAATTGGTATTGTATTGAATATATATTTTTACCCTATATTTCCTCTTGATGTCATTTCATAAGCATTTTCCATGTATTAGTAATTCTCTGAGAACATGATTTTTGAAGGATATGCCTTAATTTTGTAACTTACCCTGATTTAGAAAATAGAACTATAAAGAAGAAAATAGAAATTACTCAGAGATAATCACTGTTAACATTTTAGTGGACTTCCTTCTATTGTTTTATGCATGGGTATAGATACATCTATATTTTTAAATTTTTTTTTCAACGTTTTTTATTTATTTTTGGGACAGAGAGAGACAGAGCATGAACGGGGGAGGGTCAGAGAGAGAGGGAGACACAGAATCGGAAACAGGCTCCAGGCTCCGAGCCATCAGCCCAGAGCCCGACGCGGGGCTCGAACTCACGGACCGCAAGATCATGACCTGGCTGAAGTCGGACGCTTAACCGACTGCGCCACCCAGGCGCCCCAGATACATCTATATTTTTAAATAAGGAATTGGCATTATATGGCATATATGTGTCTGTGACAATATATATCAACAGTTTACAGAGGATGTGTGCATATACATGTACATATGTACAGATTTGTGTGAGTATATAGGCATATCTGTGTATGTGTATATATATGTATATATTTGTATCAACATTCTTTAAAATTTTTTTTAGCGTTACTTTATTATTGAGAGACAGACAGAGGCGGGGCAGAGAGAGGGGGAGACACAGAATCTGAAGCAGGCTTCGGGCTCTGAGCTGTCAGCACAGAGCCCAATGCGGGGCTCGAACTCACGAACCGCGAGATGATGACTTGAGCCAAAGTCGGACGCTTAACCGAGTGAGCCACCCAGGCGCCCCTGTGTCAACATTCTCAGTAACTGTTGTTTTGTAAGCATGGTGGCAAAAATTCCTTGACAATATACTTTTCCCCCCAGCTTTGTTGAGACAAAATTGACATACAACCTATATAGTTTAAGGCATACAGTTTAGTAATTTTATATACGTATTGTTGCAAAAACGATCACCACAGTAAGGTCAGTTAACAGACCACCACCGCGTGTAGCTACCATTTTTTGGTGTGGTGAGAACTTTCAAAATCTATAGTCGTCATGCTGTACATTACCTCCCTGGGACTTTTTCATCTTATAACTGGAAGTTTGTACCCTGGCAACCACTCTCTGTTTTCTATTTCTATGAGTTTGGTGTTGTGTTTTTTTTGTTTTGTTTTTTTAGATTCCACATACATGCATTTGTCTTTCTTTGACTTATTTCACTTAGCATAAAGCTCTCAAGTTTCATCCATGTTGTCGTAAATGGCAGGATTTCCTTCTTTTTTATGGTTGAATAGTGTTCCATGATGTATACAGAAATCACATTTTCTTTCTTTATTCCCACCAACAGTGCACAAGGGATCCCTTTTCTCCACATCCTCGTCACCAGTTACCTTTTGCCATTCTAACAGGTGTGAAGTGACAGCTCATTATGGCTTTGATCTGTGTTTTCCTGATGATTAGGGACATTGTGCACCTTTTCACGTTTGAATATCTTTTTTGGAAAAATGGTTGTTCGGGTCTTTGGCCCATTTTTAAATTGGGTTATTTATTTTTTTGCTATTGGGTTATATGTTTTCCTTATATATTTTAGAGAGTAGCCCCTTATCAGATATGTGGTTTGCAAATATTTTCTCTCATTCCATAGGTCACCTTTTCATTTTACTAATTTCTTTTTGTTGTGCAGAAGTTTTTTTTTAATGTTTTGTTTAATTTTTTTTAATGCTTATTTATTTTTGAGAGAGAGAGTGAGAGAGACAGAGCACGAGCAGGGGAGGGGCAGAGAAAGAGGGAGACCCAGAATCCGAAGCAGGCTCCAGGCTCTGAGCTGTCAGCACAGAGCCCAACCCCACAAACTGTGAGATCGTGACCTGAGCTGAAGTTGGACACTCAGGCACCTGAGTCACCCAGGCGCCCCCAGAAGCTTTTTTAAAATGTTTACTTATTTATTTAGAGAGCAAGAGCAAGAAAGAACATGTGCACACACATAAGCAAGGGAGGGGCAGAGAGGGGGGGGGGAGAGAGGGAATCCCAAGCAGGCTCCATGCTGCCCGCACTGAGCCCAGTGTCGGGCTCGATCCCCTGAACTATGAGATCATGACCTGAGCCCAAATCAAGAGTTGGGTGCTCACTCAATCAACTGAGCCACCCAGACACCCCACCGGGCGGGAGCTTTTTCGTTTGATGTAGACAACATGCTTTTTACAGGCTGGGTACTTGCTTGCGCCGGTCCCCAGCTGACAGCCATGTAGATTGTCTTGAAGTGTTTGGCTGTCAGAGACATGGTTGTGATGAGCATCTCTGTGTGCAGTTTTTGCATACTCCTCTGATTATTTTCCAGTCTCAGCGTCCTAGAAATGGAATCACTGGGTCAGAGAATAGGAACTTCAAGGCTGTGCTGCCAAACAGCTTTCCAAAAATGTAGCATTTCACGGCACGCCATCAGGCATACGGAAGGCCTGAGACCCAGCTGAGATGTGGTGCCCACATTGGTGGCTCGGTGCATTTTAGGGGTGTAAGCTCTGGTCCCTGGTATTTCTCCTAGCTTTGGTGGCCCGCCTAGAACCACCTGTTTTGTGTGCTCTGGGTGTGACGGGAAGATGACCTTCATTCTCCAGATGGCATCTGGAAAGATGAGCTCTGTGAGCCCACAGACCCATGCAGAGACCAGGGAGAGCACCTTAAGCTCAACAGGTATTCTAACAAGCTCCTCAAAAGGTCTTTTTTTTTTTTAATGTTTTATTTTATTTTTGAGACAGAGAGAGACACAGCATGAGCGGGGGAGGGTTAGAGAGAGAGGGAGACACAGAATCCGAAGAAGGCTCCAGGCTCCGAGCTATCAGCACAGAGCCGGACGCGGGGCTCGAATTCACAGACGGTGAGATCGTGACCTGAGCCGAAGTCGGAAGCTCAACCGACTGAGCCACCCAGGCACCCCATCAAAAGGTCTTTTGACCAATGTACGTTTTGGTAAAAGTACATGCCCGGAAATGGAAGCAGGTAGGGAGAAAGTTGAGGCTGACGCGACCCACATGAAAGTGTTCCTGGGAGCTGTCGCTCCAAAGCACGCTCCTTGGACTATTGGTTCCCAAACTGGCAGGCTGCATCAGAATTACGTGGAGCACTTGCTAAGGAGACAGATTCCTGGGCCCATCCTGGGTCTAGCCAATCAGAATCTCCAGGTATGCGGCCTGGCAATCTGCATATCCCCCCCCCAGGTTTCAAACCCCTGCCTTAGCACACTGGCCCCTGAGGTGTTTACCGAGGCCACTTATGCCGGAGGAAGGACGATTCAGCACAGCGAAACAGGATTATTGGTCAGGACTCTCCTTTGGTTACGGGTTATAGAAACCTAACGCGAACTAGTTTTTGGGTCGCCACACTCCGACTCTAGAGGCAGCGGTAACACCCAGTGTAACCTCATCCGGGCACTCACACCTCCTCCAGAGGGTGTCCTTCTTCCGGGGCCTCACTTGCCTCCATGTTGCCTTTCTTCTCAGGGGGTCCCTTGGCCCACGTTCAGCATGCACAACCCCAGAGCCCTGGTGACCACCCCCAGCCTCCTGGCCACTGTCCTCGGGCAGGTGCTGCTCGGGTTGGCCAGGCCTGTATACTCCCTGCACCTGGAATCAGAGGCAGGGTCAGCCACCTTGACCATGAGGATTCTGGGGCAGGAGGAGTGGTCTCCAAATGGAATTCTGCATAGAAAAAAAAAAATGGGTCCATTATTCTGAGGCGCTAAAAGTTTACTGAAGGGGCACGTGGGTGGCTCAGTCAGTTAAGCGTCCGAGTCTTGATCTTGGCTCAGGTTGAGATCTCACGGTTCATGAGTTTAAGCCCCATATTGGGCTCCGTGCTGACAGCGTGGAACCTCCTTTGGATTCTCTCTCTCCTCCTCTCTGTCCCTCCCCCACTTGTGCGTGAGCTGGCTCTCTCTCTCTCAAAATAAATAAATAAACTTTAAAGGACAATAAAAAATAAAAGTTTGTTGGACACTGGGAGTCTTGAAGTGAGGTGTATACATGCAGGATAGCACCCCCCAAATGGACTGATTGTGGAAACCTGTCTCAGTTCAGTCTGGAAGTATTGCCTTTGACTTCTCACTCAGGCTCTACTCCCTCTGCGTTTCATCTTCTCTATTGTATCTATGGTTCATCTTCTTTTTTTAGCCAAACATTTATCTTAAGCTAATACCCATCTTCTCGAGGGATTGGCTGGCATAATGCCTAGTACTTCCAGACTGAGGAGGAGGGAAAAGCAGATGTTGTAGGAAGGGCAGGGACGCAGAACCTGGCTGACCTACTGGCTCCCTTGGCAAGTCATTTCCACTATAGTCTGAGTTCCTGCGTCCCCATCTGTCAGATGAGGCTGGAAGCAGCTCTGACCTCGTATGTCATCACGAGGACCTGAGGACAGGAGTCCAAGGAGCGCCCCCCCCCCCATCCAGTGTGACACAGAATAGGTGCTTACTCAGACCCTCTTCTTACTTCAGTATTTCCTGTCAAAATGGTGTGTTCTTTTTGTTTTTTTTTTTTTTAATGTTTATTTATTCTTGAGAGAGAGACAGAGCATGAGCAGGGGAAGGACAGAGAGAGGGAGTCACAGAATCTGAAGCAGGCTCCAGGCTCCGAGCTGTCAGCACAGAGGGTGACACGGGGCTCGAACTCACAAACTGTGAGATCATGACCCGAGCGGAAGTCAGACACTCAACTGAGCCGGGCGCCCTGAAACGGTGTGCTCTTTTTAAGAGGTTGATGCGATTGCCCCCTCTTTACTTATTTTTAACTCTTTATTTTGGAAAATTCCAAACATGGACAAAAGCAGACAAAATAGTGTAATAAACCGTTGTGTACCCATCAGTCACCTTCAACAATTATCAACTCCTATTACATTCAGACCCCCCAACTTCCTCTCCACCTGTGGCCTATTCTGAAGCAGGTTCCAGGCACTCCTACCTCACAGAGAGGCCTCTGGAACTGAGGTGTCCCTTACTCAGTCGTCCAGCTGGGGAGAGGGTCCTTCCTCTCCCACTCCCCCACCCCCAGTGGGTGTCTCCAGCTCACGGTCACTTCTGTCCTGTGGGCAAGCATTCCGGTGCCTCTCTGAAGGTCGCAGATCCAAGCCGTCCTACTTGGGACGTAGCACCCGATAGCTGCTGGGAGCCCAGGCTCCCATGTCAGGGGCTCTGGGGCGAAGAGTTGGTCGAGTTCCTGGATCTCTCCCGAGTCTCTGTCTCGAGTGTAAAACTGGGACAGTAGTGGCGCCCACCTCCCAGAATGACGGACGATTAAATGAGCATCTATGTAGCGCAGGACGTGGCACATGTTAAGTCTTCAGAAAATACCATCCAGTGTTACTGTCTTCATCCTCAAGTCCTCATCTCTGGACGTGTGATTGTGAAAGGCCTGTAGACGAACACTCCTCCGACCGTGTGGTTCTTTGCTCGCAATTTCCTTTCTAAAACCAGTTCGTTGTTTCCTTGACTCATCTGGTAAGGGCACTTTGCCAAGTGACTGAAAGTCATCAAACTGATGGCAGGCTTCTCATTCAGGACTTTCTTTGCTTTTTTTTTTTAAGGGCTTTCTTTTTCTTTTCTTTCCTTCTTTCTCTTTCTTTTCTTTCCTTCTTTCTCTTTCTTTTCTTTCCTTCTTTCTCTTTCTTTTCTTTCTTTCTTCCTTCCTTCCTTCCTTCCTTCCTTGCTCTTCACCCAGTGTGGGGCTTGAACTCACGACCCTGAGATCAAGAGTTGCAGGCTCTACCGACTGAACCAGCCAGCCACTCCTTTCAGGATTCTCGATTTTCAGCCCTGAGCTTATATAAGCGTGTCCTCCTCCTCTGCAGTCGTGCCTGGTTAGTGAGGGAATTCTGGGTGTTTAGCCTTAGTGACCATCACTCACCGGCCACATGAACTGCTACAGACGGAGGGTAGACACAGAGTGACCAGCCTTTCCCTGCTTCCTGCAGAAGCAAGGACGGGCAGTCACTAAGGCATACTCAGTTACCTGGTCATTGGCAAAATGTAATAGAGCCTAACAGCCTCTCCATGTCTCGTTGATGAGTAAAAGGTACCCAGAAAAAAAATGTCAGTCTTCAACAAATGTCATAAAGTGACATTGAGCATTAGTTACAAACATAAATAGAAATAAAAATGGTGATTGCAAGGTTTTCAATGGCTGTTGTATACATCTCTCCCGCTGTTAAAAAGGAGACTTTCAGTGCCCTGCTCGAATGCCTTCATTAATCCCTTGGACTCCAGGGTTTTTAATCCACCTAAAAGAAAAATACACTCACTCTTTGGCGATGTTCTCTGAAGACCCCCGATCCAGATGTGGCCATGTGAGTGTGCAAACTTTGCTAGCTGATGAGTCAGTTCATGTCTGAAGCTGCACAGGGAGAGCTTTTTGGTCTCTTGTTTTCACATTGGATTTATAGCGGTTTCAATAAAAATGTTTTCAGGGCTTTGAAACTTTTAAATCCAGGCTTTGTCGTGGTTAATGAAACATTTCCTATTGAGATGCAGCTGTTCCCCCTCCCCCGAGAAGTTGCACGAAGAAGTCTGCCCAGCTAAACTTGGTTACATAAAAGACTCAGTCACAGAGATTCAGCCTTCCCGCCCCAACCAAGGCTATACATTATTTATATTTTTCTGACGTCATTTTAACTGGCTTGGGGATTTCACTCTAGTCAGTGTGGTAAATTGAAGCCAAATTACATAAGAATATAACCCTCCCCAAAGAATCCCTAATTGCTGTACCTGGGCATAACACAGCCAAAGTCATCGGGCTGGGCTGCTCTTACAGATTTTTTTTTTTTTTTTTTTGAGAGAGACAGAGAGAGACAGACAGAGCACAAGTGGGGGAGGGGCAGACAGAGAGGGAGACACAGAATCTGAAGCAAGCTCCGGGGCTCGAACCCACAAACCGTGAGATCGTGATCTGAGCCAAAGTCGGACACCCAACCGACTAAGCCGCCCAGGAGCCCCACACATCTTCATTTTTTAAATGAAAGATTTACACTGTTCATAGTGTTACAGAAGGAACCAAAACTTACGTGTCATTGTTTCCTATAGCTGAGCTCACATAAGACAGAGTTTCATCTTCTATCTGTAGAAGTTTTCTTTTCCTCCAGGACTTTGGAGTATCATGTTGGGGCAGGGCTCACCTGTCACATGTGTTCCCTGGTTACTGGTAGC
Organism: Panthera leo; assembly: GCF_018350215.1. Taxonomy (NCBI): domain Eukaryota; kingdom Metazoa; phylum Chordata; class Mammalia; order Carnivora; family Felidae; genus Panthera; species Panthera leo. The sequence goes on along the minus strand of NC_056690.1, from coordinate 7,416,387 downwards.
TACGTTTCTATTTAGCTTGCAGAGCGGTGTTTAACCCTGGTAGGTTTTCGCAGTGAATTAACAGTAGTGTAACCACTTAGTTCGATAAATGTAAGGCCAACCCTGGCAGAGACGTCTGTTTATGACTGGCAAGTGCTCACATGATAAATAGACACTCAGAGAATATTGGTCAGACGAGTGAGTGAATGAATGAATGAATGACGGACGCTCTTTGGTCATATGTGGCTGCAAAGACAACAAGGAAAATAGAATCCTGGCCATTATTATTTGATCTCAGAGTAGTTAATAGTAGCCCTGAAGTATTCGGTATATTCAACAACAGCACTTAAGTGTTGTTTAGGAGTGTCTAGAGAAGAAATAAATAATCGTCTAACTTTTGATTTTGTATTTCCTTTTTTAAAGTTTTAATTTATTTATTTTGAGAGAGACAGAGATAGTATGAGTAGGGGAGGGGCAGAGAGAGAAGGAAAGAGAGAGAACCCCAAGCAGGCTCCACACTGTCAGCACAGAGCCCGATGTGGAGCCCGAACCCACGAACCGCGAGACCATGACCTGAGCCGAAACCAAGAGTCGGACGCTTAACTGACTGAGCCATCCAGGCGCCCCAACAATTGTTTAACTTTTTACGTGTCTTTGGACCCACCTAATCTACTTTTAGGAGCGTGTCCTCCAGAAAAACTCACACAAATGTGAGTGACGTGCATATGAAAGGACAATTGTCGTTTATTTTCCTGATGATGAAACGTTAAAACAACCCTAATGTCCCTTGATAAGAGATGGGATAAATAAACCAGGCAGACCTACGCTTAGCAGTCCTTAAAAAGTGAAACTGACCTACATTTCTTGACTCAAAGAATGTTCAGGTTTTGTTATTTAAATGGAAAAGGGCAGTGGCGCTGGGGTGGCCTTGTTAAGCATTAAGCGTCTGACTTTGGCTCAGGTCATGATCTCATGGTCTGTGGTTTCGAGCCCCGCGTCGGGATCTGTGCTGACCGCTCAGGGCCTGGAGCCTGCTTCTGAGTCTTTGTCTCCCTCTCTCTCTGCCCCTCCCCCGCTCATGTACACACACACTCTCTCTCTCTCTTTCTCTCTCTCTCTCTCAAAAATAAATAAACATTAAAAAAATTTAAACGGAAAAGGGCAAAACAGTATGTAAAGCATAATCTCATCTCATTAATGATAATTTATATATTTGTACACTCCTAGCAAAACTCTGAAAGAACATGCTCCAAACGCTCAATGACATTGATTTCTGAGGGCTGGGATCTGGGAGAACTTTTACTTCCTACTCTGTACATATAACCCCATGTCCACAGAGGCCCCTGGTACCAGCTGGAACCTGGCTCTGGTTCCAGAGTTTTGGGGCTACCCTGGGGGTGGGGGGGCGTCCACGTGTGTGTGTGCAGACTCTGTCTAGCCCACATCATTCCAGACCTGATACTCTCAGCTCTTTCCTTGGTTTCCACAAAAACACAAAGCCCACACACACAAGACAACTTTCTTGAAAATTTGGGCATCGTCAGAAAGAGTCACACGTAAGCACATTTCACAGCAATTTACCTGAAACTGCTTTGAGACCTTCTTCCCAGTCCTGACGAGGACCCGGACAGGGGCTTCCTTGCTGGCCTTTACCCCATGCTGAATTCCGTGCTCTGTTCCCCCTCTTTCCTGGTGCGCCCCCAGGAACTCCACGTTCTCCCTCTGCCAGCCGTGGCAGTTGGGCTCTTAGCTGGTTTCCAAACCTGCAATATAAGCCCATCTCAAGGGTCTATAAATGAAGAAACTTCCCATTTAGTGGCTTGTACCCTCCTCAGAAGACAGTTGTGGTTATATATGGGGTGGGGGCAGGGACTCATACACTTCTGTAGTATTCTAATTTATTCTAATTTTTCTTAGCTGCAAGCATGTAGCTTGTGTTGCTTTTGTATCTAGAACAAAACCCAGAAAGATAAACAAACAAATCCTCCCAAAGCCGTTTGTGCTAATCTTGTGGCTAAACCATGGTCCCAGCTGGGATGGAGGGACTGTGGCCAAGCAGCACAGCCTTCCCCATACAAGGAGGAGAAATCTGAGCCAGTGGTCATGGGCACAATTTCTGCTCTGATAAAGACCCCAGTGGGAATTTGGTGATTTGCACTTTGAAAAGAAGCCGTCACTGTGTTAGATTTGCTCTGAAGCCGGAATGTCAGGAGCTGTTTCCCATGGCCCACTATTGTGGGGAGGCCTTCCCGGTCAGCTGAGTCCCTACACCAGCGAGCAGGGTGTCTCCCCTTCAGAGAGATGAGGGCAAGACAAAATAATTTCTATTGTTCACACTTTAATGCATTTAAAGAAGGAAATCCTGAAATGCCACGCAGCCACCAAGAAAGAATGGAGGTGACCATAATACCGTAATAACGCCAGCAACAGCACCAACCAGGCTCTTCTCTCTGGGGCTCTCACCCTGTGCCAGGTTCGGGGCTAACCCCACCGTCCTTCAGTCCTCCCTCCCACAGCAGGGAGATGCTTTTATTGTCTCAGTGTCACAGATGGGGAAGTGAGGCTTAGGGAGGCGAGGGAGCTTTCCCAGTCACAGCCCCTGAGGGTAGAGCTGCGTCTGCGCCCCAGCTGGCCGGGCCCAGACCCCATGTTCTGTTTCTACACATGTGCTGTAGTGCAAACAAGGAAGAAACCCTAAAAGCTGGGACATCAAACACTGGCTATTGCTGAGAGATGGGGAATTATAGGGCACTTCATTTCCCTATCTCCATTGCTTAAATTTTTTATAACAAGCATATTCTATCTTTACTGGTTTTATGATTAGAACAGGTTAGAACATAGTGATGGTAGAAAATATATTTAAAAAAAATACTTTGTTACTTGCCTTTGCCATGGCTTCACCTCATATTATTTTTCTTTCTTTTTTTTTTTTTAAGATTTTTAAAAATGTTTATTTATTTTGAGAGAGAGAGAGAGAGAGTAGGGGAGGGGCAGAGAGAGGAGAAGAGGAATCCCAAGCAGGCTCCGCGCCATCAGCTCAGAGCCCACCATGGGGCTCGGTCCCACAGACTATGAGATCATGGTCCGAGCTGAAATCAAGAGACAGACACCCAACCAACTGAGCCACCTAGGCGCCCGTATTTTTCTTTCCTTTTAACAACTTTATTGAGATATATCACATACCATACAATTCGTGCATTTAAAGTGTACAATTCAGGGGCTTTTAGTTTGTTCACAGAGTTGTGCAACCATCACCACCATCTAATCCCACAGCATGTTTATCACCCTAAAAAGAAACCTCATACCCATCAACACACTTAATGCAGTGACCCGTGAATAGTCACTCCGCCCCCCCCCCGCCCCATCCTCAGCTCCTGGCACCCACCAATCTCCTTCCTGTCCCTATGGGTTTGTCTGTTCTGGATGTTTCATATCAGTGGAATCATACTATGTGGTCTTCTGTGACTGGCTTCTTTCACTGAGCATCATGTTTTCAGGGTTCACCCATGTGGTAACAGGTGTCCGCATTTCACTCCTTTTTATAACTGATTAATATTCTGTTCGTTCTTATGGATGTGCCACATTTTATTTTTGCACTCATCAAATGATGGGCATTTGGTTGTTTCCACGTTTTGGCTGTTACGCATAATACTGCTATGAATATTTGTGCACAAGGTTTTGTGTAGAGCTATGTTTTATTTTCTCTCGCGTACGTCCCTAGGAGCAGAATTGCTGTGCCAATAACCCTATGTTTGAGGACTGCCAGATTGGTTTCCATCTATGCTATTTCTTGACTGGAACCAGGACCTATCTATCCCCTGTTTCTGGGCACAGCTACAAGGAAGCAGGACTTTGAAGAGCTGTGAGCGCTTAACTGACAAGCCCTCACTGTAGGTTTGGGATGAGCTGGAGAAAGTGTCATCTAGATTGGAAAGCCTTTAAAACCATTTCCTGGAGTCAGTGCCTGGAAGTGTTTGACACCTGGGCTCCGATGAGGGGCTGAATGAAGGTCACCACCATAGAGGGCCCTGGAATGGGTGGTGTTCTCATTTCTGGGTCACCTCACCCCAGACAGCAGGGAGAAAGAGTGGTGGCCGCGCACCAAGGGCTGGCCTGGGACTGCATCCAGTGGGTGTGGCATGTCCTACTCCTGGAGAAAGGCAGCTGTCGTCCAAATATAGTTCCTGGAGGAAGCGGGGGGCAGCTGTGAGTCACGGAGCAATTCATAAATAGCAGGAGTGTCTCCAGATGTGACTGTGCAGTGAGGCTGCCCAGCCCTGAACGCTACTCCTCTGCGCCCCTCCTTCCCTGCCCAGGGCAGTGTGGAAGCACTCGAAGGGGTCCCGGGAGAGGAGAAGACGTGCGCTGTGATGAGACAGGCTCCTCACCTGCAGAGGAGGTTCTAGAGAGCACCCTGCGTCGGGAGGCAGGCGCGTGGAGCAGGGAGAGTCCTCCCAGCCTGCGAGCCTATAAAACCAGCACAAAAGACACTGACCCACACCGGGAGCCCGCTTGTACAGTGAGGAAGGCCTCGGTTCTAATGTATTATGTTCCTCACCGCCTAACAGGGAGGTTAGAAAGCATAATTTATAAAACACGATGCTGAAACAAGATTCTAAGATCTCTTGCGTGTCTCTTCACAGGGCCCAGACCGGTGCTTGGCACCTAGCAGGTGCTTAATAGATATTTGCTGACCATAAAGTCCTAGAGTGTAGGGCTATCCTGGAATAATTAAGTGTCTTGCCTTTCGTTCACCTAGCACTAAACCAAATGCTCGGTAACTTCTAGTAAATTGCACTAACAAGAGCAGTAACTAAGTGGTTATTCTAAATAAGCCTTTTGTATATTTTAATTTTTTTAATGTTTATTTTTGAGAGACACAGAGAGAGGGAGAGCAAGCATGCAAGCAGGGGAAGGGCAGAGAGAGAGAGAGAGAGGGAGACAGAATCCAAAGCAGGCTCCAGGCTCTGAGCTGTCAGCACAGAGCCCAGCGTGGGGCTCGAACTTATAAACCGCAAGAGATCATGACCTGAGTTGAAGTCAAGACGCTGAACCGACTGAGCCACCCAGGCGCCCCAGCCTTTGGTATATTTTAAGAAAAATTTTCCCATGACCTCACTTGTGCCTGCATTGTTTGTTTTGTTTTGTTTCGTTTTCTTTCTTATTTCTCTGGTCCCTACAACTGCCAGGCTCTGAAGCTGCTGAGGAAATAGACACGAAAGTGATCGCTACAGCTTAATGGAGGAGACAGGTGTGGGCCCAAAGCAAGAACAAGTTCACAGCTGCCCGCCACCACTCCTCTCCAGTGAAAATCACAAGGCTTTTTGGCAGGAGTATCACCTCTGCAGAAGCGATGTGGTCTAAGAGCAGTGGTTCTCCATGATGTGGCCCCCAGACCAGGGGCATTGGCATCACCTGGAGACCTATAAGAAATGCACATTCTCAGCTGCCCCCCTCCCCCTCCATCCCAGACCCACTGAATCAGTCTGGGGGCGGGACCAGCCATCTGTTTTAATAAGCCCTCCTGGTCATTTTGACCCCCGACAAAGTTGAGAACCCCTGCCTTAAAGCCATGCTTCTCAACCCTGGCCATACATTCAGATCCCCTGAGGAGCTTTTATAAAATATGACTGCTCATACTCTACCCCAGACGAATTCAGTTAGGATCTCTGGGAACAGGGCCTGGGGCTCAGAATGTTTAAAGCTCCCCGAGTGACCCAAATGAAACACTGCCTTAGTGGAGGGAGGGCCGGCGTGAGAATGCCACCAAAGGGCTGGCTGAAGCCAAGCAGAGGCAGGGCAGCAGGGTCGGCTTCACACCGGAGCGTAGGGAAGGCTCTCGGCGTTCTAGTCCATCTCCAAGGCTCCTCTCCCAAGCGTGAACTTTGTTTAGACATGCCTTTTCAACCAACATTTGCAAAGGAGGCTCAGGAAAGAAATGTCAATGATGCCGAAGCTGCCAACTTTGTTTTTCGAGTCGTGATTCTTTCTTTCTTCTTCTTCTTCTTTTCAATGTTTATTTTTGAGAGGGAGAGAGAGAGAGTGCGGGAGGGGCAGAGAGAGAAGGAGACACAGAATCCGAAGCAGGCTCCAGGCTCTGAGCTGGCAGCACAGAGCCCGACGGGGGGTTTGAACCCACGAACTGTAAGACCATGACCTGAGCCACAGTCAGGTGCCCAACTGACTGAGCCACCCAGGCGCCCCATCGAGCTATGATTCTTGATCAGTCATATGGGAAAAGAGAGTAAGAGGTGAATCACCTACTCAATGGTTTGTGCTGAGAATGTTCCCTGAGATCTTTGGAACGCTCTGGGTATGAGTAACTCCCACTTTTGAGTTCCTTTTTGGTATCTTTGGGTTAGCCTTATAGTTCTGAATTGAGTTAAATCATTATGTTACGTTTATAATTTGTATATATCGTTTATATTATTTATGTAATTATAAACTATACATATAATTTATAATTTAATTATAATATAATTTATAATTTAATTATAAATTATACATATAATTTATAATTTATAGCTATAAATTATAATTTATATTATAATTATATGTATTGTAATTAGCAAAGGCATAGAAAGTATAATAATCATAAGAATAGTTACTGCCTGTTGAGAGCTTACTGTGTATTAGGCATTATGTTTAGCACCTTAAATATATTGTTGCAATAAACTTCAAAACTCCTTTACCCCCTTTTCCAAGATAAGGAAGTTGAGAAGGTCACATAGAAAATGGGAGCACCAGAATTTAGGAACCTAGGTCTATCATCAAAGGTCATACTTCTAGCCCTAGTCTCTACTCAGAGTAGAGACTCATAGTAAATAGTAGCACATGTTTATAATAATACTACTAAAATTACACAGTACAAAGTATAAATAATATGATGGTGGATAATGTTTTATTTATAACTAAAATTATACATAATTTAACTTGCAACTGTACGTAATATAAACTCAATAAATATTCCATGGGAAGATGTTACAATTTAAAGCTACTTACATAGTATCGATTGTAATTCATGTGTATCTGTAACCAATGATATTATGTCTAAGGATCATTCCTGGAATGTTGCATTGAAAATATATGGCTTCTTTGAAAATACTAGGTGAGGGGCACCCGGGTGGCTCAGTCGGTTAAGCGTCCGACTTTGGCTCAGGTCACGATCTCAAGGTCCGTGGGTTCGAGCCCCGCGTCGGGCTCTGGGCTGATGACTCAGAGCCTGGAGCCTGCTTCCGATTCCGTGTCTCCCTCTCTCTCTGCCCCTCCCCTGTTCGTGCTCTGTCTCTCTCTGTCTCAAAAATAAATAAACGTTATAAAAAAAAATAAAAAAGAAAATACTAGGTGATTACTCAGATACAGTGTTAAAGGGGGGGAAAGCAGGATCCATAATTATATACATATAAGAATTTTGCAAAACATATACATATATATTTTATACCTATGGGGGAAAAATGGAAAGTGCCTCAGATCTTTCACAGAAATTATGGTTGGATGGTTGGACTGCAAAAGATTTTTATTTTCTTATTGATAGTTGGGGCCAGACCAAGACATGAGAGTGCCCCAGACAGTCTGATATTTGGTGTTTCTTCAAACTGGTGCTCTTCTGATTTTTTTCTATGTAATTTATTGGACAGGGAGAAATTGGTTACCTATTGATAAATATTGTGTACAAGTACAGATTCAATTCCTGATTCATTCCTACAGACGAAAGCAGAGTTCATGTTCTGGAAAAAAAAAATTATTTCCTGCTTTTCTGTGGCTCTTATTCTCTCTCTTTGTAAAATTCCAAGCCCTACAACTTGTTAGGACACATATTAGTTTAAAATGTAGATAGGGGCACCTGGGTGGCTCAGTCGGTTAAGCGTCCGACTTTGGCTCAGGTCATGATCTCACAGTCTGTGAGTTCGAGCCCCGCATCGGGCTCTGTGCTGACAGCTCGGAGCCTGGTGCCCATTTCAGATTCTGTGTCTCCCTCTCTCTCTGCCCCTCCCCTGTTCATGCTCTGTCTCTCTGTCTCAAAAATAAATAAACGTTAAAAAAATTTTTTTTTAAATAAAATGTAGATATTAAAGGGGCACCTGTGTGGCTCAGTTGGTTAAGCATCCAACTTCAGCTCAGGTCATGATCTCGAAGTCCATGGGCTCAAGCCCCAAGTCACGCTCTGTGCTGACAACTCAGAGCCTGGAGCCTGCTTTGGATTCTGTGTCTCCCTCTTTCTCTCTGCCCCTCCTCTGCTCGTGCTCTGTCTCTGTCTCTCTCAAAAGTAAATAAACGTTAAAAAATTTTTTAATGTAGATATTAAAATAAATTACTCGTTTCTAGCCCTTTGCCAGGTATAATTTGGGTTTTTGAATTTCAGCCACCTGCAATGTGCATGGTACAAAAATACTGCACAGAGAGAGATGGATGGCAGTGAGGAGTGGTTTTATTTGTTTTTATATTTCTCCCTGTCTTTTGTTCTGGCAGTTACATAAGGAGACCCATGTGGAGACCACATTAATGGTCACCACATTTCTGTTTGAATCCACAGACATGACAGCACTCTTTGTCATCCTAGAAAATTTGGAAAATACACAATGAATTTCCAAATCAGAAAGCAGTCCTCATAGAATGAATTGGGACGTGTTCCCTTTTCTCCTGTTTTTTTTTGGGGGGAGAGTTTGTGGAAAATTGGTATTTTAAAAAAATATTTGGTAGAATTCACCAGGGAAGCCTTCTGGTCCTTGGCTTTTCTTTGTGGAAGTTTTAAATCTCTTTACTTGTTATAGGTCTGTTCAGAGTTTCTATTTCTTCTTGAGTCAGTTTTGGTCATTTGTGTCTTTCTACAAATGTGTTCATTTCATCTAAGTTATCTCATTATAACATCATCAGTTACAGATATATAGAAATGAACTATAAATGAACATGCTGTTCATACTTTTTATTTCTGAGAGGTTGGTACTAATGTTCTCTCAGTTCTGATATTAGTAATTTGAGTCTTTTCTCTTTTTTTCTTGGTTATTCTAGCTAAAGATTGATCAGTTTTGTTGATCTTTTCAATGAATGGTTGCTTCTTAGGTATTCACTTTTTAATTATACCCCATAAGTTACATACAGTCTTTTGTATATATAAAAATGGAAAAGAGAAAAAGGAAAAACATGGTGAAAAACTGAAATCATGGTGCAGCTAATTGTCTTAAGAAATTTATTAGGCCCATTGGTCCTATATTTGAGTTTCATGTTGAATTATTTGCTTATTCCTTTTTTTAAGGTTTATTTATTTTGAGAGAGAGAGAGAGAGAGAGAGCAAGCTGGGGAGGGGCAGAGAGAGAGGGAGACCGAGAATCCCAAGCAGGCTGTGCGCTGTCAGCATGGAGCCCCCGGCAGGGCTCGATCCCGCAAACTGAGATCGTGACCTGAGCCAAAATCAAGAGTCGTACGCTTAACTAACTGAGCCACCCAGGCGCCCCTGCTTATTCTTATGAGCTAATTTCCAAATCCGTGAGGATTCTACCTTCTGAACGAAACTAACATCTGTCTCACAAAGCGAGAAAGAGGTGATAATAATGTAGCCGTGTTAATAGTATTGAAAAACTGACCACTGTATTAGTGTTGCTGCAACAAAACATCACCAACTGGGTGGCTTAAACCAACGGAAATTTATTCTCCCACAGAATAAAGCCAGCTGTCAGCAGGGCCACATTCTCTGTGAAACCTTTAGGGGAGAACCCTTCCTCCCTCACTTCTTCTGGCTTCTGGTGGTTACCAGCAGCCCTGGGCTTGAACCACATCTTTCCACTCTCTGTTTCCATCATCACATGGCCATCCCCTCCCTGTGTGTCCCTCTCCTCTTCTTACAAGGACACCATTCACAATGGACTAAAGACCCGTCCCACTCCAGTATGATCTCATCTTAACTAATTGCATCTGCCACGGCCCTTTTTCTAAATGAGGTCACAGTCTGAGGTCCTGGGGGTTAGGACTTCAACATCTCTTTCTTGGGGGTATAATCAACCCTTAACAGATATGTTTTCAGCTAACTGTAAACATTTGTCTGTTACTGTTCAATTTTTAGAAGTATATCAAAGTGTCTTTTCTGCTAACCATGGTCTTTTTTTTTTTTTTTTTTTTCCAATCTCTTCCCTAGATTGAAGATATGTTTAACGAAATCAGATTTAGTGAGTATGTGGACACTGGAAAGCTAGTTGACAAAATCAACTTACCAGATTTCTTCAAAGTTTACCTTAATCACAGACCACCTTTTGGGAACACCATGCGTGGCATTCAGCATAGCTTTGACATCCTTGGTTTTACCAATTCAAAAGGAGAGAAGGTTATACGAAGAGAAGATTTCCTAAAACTGCTTCTAACGAAAGGTAAATCCATAAATAGGGAATATCTTGTCCCATTCTTGGGCCATTTCCACTGGAGAGAACTGTGTTTGGGGAGGCAGACCCCTGGCATCTTTTTTTTTTTTTTTTTAACGTTTATTTATTTATTTATTTATTTGTTTATTTTTAGAGACAGAGACAGAGCACTAGTTGGGGAGGGGCAGAGAGAGAGGGATACACAGAATCTGAAGCAGGCTCCAGGCTCTGAGCTGTCAACACAGAGCCCGATGCGGGGCTCGCACCCATGAACTGTGAGATCATGACCTGAGCTGAAGTCAGATGCTTAACTGACTGCGCCACCCAGGTGCCCCTCTTTTTTTTTTTTTAATGTTTATTTATTTTTAAGAGAGAGAGAGACAGTGTGTGAGTGGGGGAGGTGTAGAGAGTGAGGGAGACATGGAATCTGAAGCAGGCTCCAGGCTCTGAGCTGTCAGCACAGAGCCCCACATGGGGCTCGAACCCACAGGCCATGAGATCATGACCTGAGCTGAAGTCTGATGCTTAACTGAGCCACCCAGGTGCCTGGACCTCCTGGCATCTTTAATCGGACGGGGGCTTCAACCATGAGGGATGCCATCTACTGACCCACAGAGCTGGCAAACGCGGGGTGATGGGAAGGGCGCCATCCTGGGTCCCCTAAGACTCTGATTTGTGTTCCAACTTGCTGAACCTCTTGAGTCGGTGTTTATGAATGAAAGTGCTAGCCACCAATGTCACAGGGCTATTATGACACTGGGATGTGATTGTGAGATAAAAACCACACCAGTGTAAGATTTTTCCTCTTTACCTGCTGTTTTCCTCAATATTTCATGTGAGGAAGTCAAGTAGGCTTTCTCTTCGGGTGACAGTTTCCTCTTCATCAAGCTGGTGGTTCTAGTGTGAGGGAACATGAAACGAAGCAGAGCACAGTCTTGATCATAAAGTTGTCTTTGGGGCGCCTGGGTGGCTCAGTCGGTTTCGGGTAAGTGTCTGACTCGGTTTTGGCTCAGGTCATGATCTTGCGGTTTCATGAGTTCGAGTCCTGCTTTGGGCTCTGCGCTGGCAATGTGGAGCCTGCTTAGGAATCTCTCTCTCTCTCTCTCTCTCTCTCTGTCCCTCCCCCACTCATACTGTCTTGTCTCTCTCAAAATAAATAAATTAACTAAAAAAAAAAAAAAAAAAAAAAGTTGTCTTATTCTCTGTATGAGCAACACCAGTCTTAACACCGTGTAAGGAAGGATATGTCTAACACCGGACTCTATAGATTGTTTTTGTGTCTCAAGGAAAGGAAATCGTGGAATAATTCTCTTTTAAGACCTCAGGATGACGATGCTAAGCTCTGACATTATGCGGAGCCCCAAGGGTGGGAGCGGACGCTCTTTCGTTTTACGATACTCAGGTGAGCACATGACTGAGGAGGAGATGTGTGACTGCTTTGCTACGCTGTTTGGACTGAATCCCGAGGGGTGGAAATCCGAGCCCGCAGCCTCCTCCATCAAAGGTACCGTTCCTGACCCTGCCCGGGCTTGCAGCCGGAGCTCACTAATTTGTCGTAGACTTAAGCGTATTTCTCTCTCCTGACTGGTGCAAACCATCCTCCTTAATACCGTGCCCACAACGAAGCAAGTCTGCCTGGGCCCCAGCGTGAGCAAGGAAGGACCAGTGAGCGCGGTCACGTTTGTTTGCCGTGCGCTGTCCATCCTGTGTCTTCTGGCCTTATTTCCGCCCTTTATTCCACCGACCGGTCTGCATCTTTTCGGCTTGGGTGCGTGCCTACTGGCCGCTGGGAGAAGATACAGCTTGGAAGGTGTTTCAGGAGACGTGTTGTCAGAGACTTGGAGAAGGACAGGGCTGCGAACAGGCACAAGCCCGGCTTCGAGCTGCTAGTGCTTGGAAGTTTTTAAAGCTCGTCCTCCTTTCCTGCCTAAGGATTGCTCACCTCCTTCTCTAGTCCCCCGGAGGGAGGAAAATGGACCCGAAGTTAGGCTGGGAATTTAAGCTCTGGAGGAACCAGTCTAAACAGCTCTCCCGGGCCCGCGGGGGTGTCTCCACTGCCAGGCCCAGGACGCTGCCCGATGCCCCTCGGTGGTCAAAGCCTGTCACCAGTACCGAGACTGGGGTCACGAGCAAAGACCCCCCCCCCCCCAGGCTTCCTTCTCCCTCTCCTGTTATTGCCCATCCCAGTGTCACATTAAACAGAGTTCTTGATCTCAGACAGTTCTAGACTCCAGTATCCAGGGGGTCGTTTCGAGCCTCCCAGCTCCCCTCCCCCATTCCCTGTGTCCTCAGGACATCAGACTGTAACTTACGCTGTGTTCCTAGATGTCTCCAAACAGTAAATCAACCATCCCGTGTGGTTTAAGGCTTTCCCATGAAGTTTGCAGAGATTTGGTGAGAGTGCTCCAAACCGACCCGGGGCTTTTGAAGGACTCCCAGACAAACCGGGACACAAAGCGCCTCTCACTTTTGTTCAGTATCGGTTCCTTGTATTTTTGGAACGTGCTTCTGAGTTAGAAACCTCATCATAATGAAGGCATTTGTTTTGTTTTCTTGTTTGGCTAGGTTCAGAAATCTGCTTTGAAGAACAACTTCCAGACGAAATCACTGCAGAAATATTCACGACTGACATTCTTGGCCTAACCATTTCACAAGATTTCACACAAGATCCTCTGGTCAGTGAAGTTGTAAGGAATGTTTGAGGCACAAAGGACTTTGTGTGTGCGGGTTCCCCCTCCCCCCCGAGAGGCACTGCTTCCCTGTATTTCCCTGCCCCCACCCTAATCTTTGGAACATTTAGACATTAAAAGGAAATTTCGGTTAAGCAATGGAATTCACAAAGTTGGACATTCCACTGTTTCTCAAACAGAAGAGTGGGTGGAGGCAAAAAACACACTGGCAGCTGGATGTGAATGGTGGCCGGAGAATGGTGGCTCTCTGCTCTGTCCAAGGCAGTGCTGCCTGAGCAGGGTTGAACAGGACAGGCAGGTGGCTGGTCCCTGGGGGGCAGAGAAGGGTTCCAGCTGCCGTAGGCCTTCCTAGGGACACGTGCGGCCTTATTCCCTCCCCCTCCCCGGACCCTTGGCATCATATGGTCTAATGGGGATCACCCCTGCCTGCTGTTTGACCGGCGGGGGGTTGCTGGGTGTTCTGGGCTCCTGAGAGTCCCCGCTCGTGCCTTCTCATCAGCAAAACAACTAAGCAGTTGTGTGCGGCCGTTATGGAGAGCTTCACTGGCCATGCCTAACCCCGGTGGCAACTGCCAGAGAGAATGCAAAAAAGCACCCCTGGGGCCCGGTGTGTGTGCAGCACCTGGACCAGAAACCACCGGCCAGGCCTGCGGGGTGGGGGCAGAACTCGCCAACTGGAGTCTGTGAGCCTCCCCTCCCCCACACACCCCTGCCACAGGCCTGGGTGGTCGGCCGCCGCCTTACGCCCCCTCCACAGGGCTCCCAAGCACGTAGTAGGCACAAACGGGGCCCAGCTCCCCAGCTCAGGGGACATTTAGGACACGCTGCTAAGTTTTCAGCAGTGTTTTGACCTTGAGAATAGAGTATCATCATTGTGCACACAGATGAAAGTTATGGTCTGATTTTAGAGATTTGTTATCAGTGATGAGTTCTCATTCAGACACAAGTGCCAGGTGTTATTCTGTACACACGCTGAGCCCATCGCACCCTCCCACCCAAACCGGGCCCTTCCCCAGAGGCGCTGGCACGTGAGATAACATCTCTGACCCCCTAAAGGCCCTTCTTGCTAAGGACCAGAGTGTGTGCAAGAGAAGTAAACGGCAGTACCTTCGTCCTTCATGCACTGAGCCCTCCCTGCTGCGTGGGGGTCCTCTTGGAGACGTGGCCTCAGTGAGTCTTTGGAACGCCTGGGAACATAGAACAGAACCATCTACCCCAAACCCGGCTGCGTCACCGTGACCTTGGGACGGGCGGCGTGGGCCAGGGTCCCGCAGGCACCTTCTCGTCAGGTTGTGTGGCCAGGGCTTTGCAACCTGGTTTACATTTTGTTCTTTAAAAAAAAAAAAAAAAAAAAAAGGCGAAATAAAACAAGACAGAAGAAAAAACCAAACATGCTTTATGAATCAATTTTGCAGCTGCTAAGGGCTTAGGAGACATATTACCAAGCCAGTTAAAAAGTTCCTGGGGACAATTTAGGGAACAGGAAACTCTCAGATGACTGTTCTCTTCAAAAAAATTACTCAGAATGGGATGCTGTCCGGACACCAGCCAGGGCTTCTTTCATTAAATCCGGCACACTGATTTCGTTCTGATCGACTACATGTACTGGAATCACTGTCTGAAGCAGAACTGGCCAGTGACCAGGAGGACCCACTGTGGCTGGACCCGTGAGCTGGAACCACCGTCACGCTGTGTCCATCCGGCTTCCTGCGTCTCCAGGTCAGTACGGGGGGGGGCGGGGTGGGGGTGGGGGATGAGGCCCTGGCTCTGACGTTCACCCAGGAAGGCCAGAACCCCAGGGGACGGCAGCATTCGTGTCAGTAGTGTTCCCAACCGCTCCCAGCCCAGCTTGGCCAGGGGGCGCCCTTCTCACCGTCAGGGCCCCTTTCTGCAAGTGCTTTTGTTTGGGTGTCTCTCAACCCGTTTGACCCACACGGAGAGGACCTGTGCGCCTTTCAGCACCAGGAGGCCCTTTGCCTCCCATTCCTGGCAGGCCCCACCTGCTGGCCACATGGGATGTAGGACATCGGTGTCCCCACTCAGGGGAGGGAGTGGAGGACAGCCTCCCCGCCAAGTGAGCAGAGCACCCAGACTCTCCCGCGGCGTGCATGGCAGAGCAGCGACGCCAGAAGAGGAGCGAGGAAAAGACCAAAGAAGGATAATCGTTGGGCGTGAACATCAAGGCTGAAGATTGTGATGCTCTTTTGGAAGAACGCTATTTCAGATGGGGTCTCTGGCTACTGACCAACCAAACCATCCTGGTTTGTTGCTTCTAGAGTTCAGGAACCACCAGCAGCCTCCCCACCCCACTCCCTCTGCTCCAGACCCCGAGGCTCTTCCCAAGCATGGTGAGGGTTTTGTTTGCACACTATCTGCTCTGGAAGCCCAGGGGCTTGACTGGGCTCATTTGCTGCTCCTGCCATTTAGTGGCTCCCTATGCACCCTTGGGTGTGGCTAATCTAATCTCTTAAACCTCAGTTTCCTCCTGGAATTCTCCTGGGTGGTTGAGAGGATTAAAGGAGAAGGTGCAAGGAAAGTGTTACCAGCATAAGGCAGAGCTCAAAATGGGGCAGTGACTGTTATTATTACAGGACACCTGCGCCTGAGACCTGGGCAGATGATTGATGGGCATTAACCTCCTCCGGTTCCGAAGTTTTAGCTTCGTTAGCACCTGCTTGAATAGGGGTGCCTGCTGGTTTTGACAATGGGCCCTCAGTAAGTATCCGTGGAATGACTGGATGGATGAACTCACAGCTCTTTAATAATAGCTGGCTTTGCTTTAGAGCAAAGGTGAGCTCCAGGTCCTGCCAGGCTCTCTCCACTGGGGTCTTTCTCTGTAAAGGGCCAGAGGGTAAATGTCGAGGCTCTGCAGGCCTTATGGCTCTGTCACAACTCCTTGACTTGCCCATCGGAATACAAAGGCAATGACAGACCATCCAGAAAAGAATGATTGTGGCTGTGTTCCAACCAAGTTTACTTAATGGACACTGAAATTTGGATTTTACGATCATCTCCACCTATCACAAAATCACCTTCTTTTGATTTTTTTTTTCAACCATTTAAAAATGTGAAAACCATTCTTAACCTGCAGGGAAAACTCCATCCGCCATACCCCCTAGGCCAGGATCCCTCATCCCAACAGAGTTTTACAAATACAGTGCATCCGTACAAATGACCAGACCAAACCGACATGCTCTCCAATCCCGTCAAGGTCAAGACGAGCAAGTCTCCTCCGATGGGAGGAGACTAAGGAGACATGGTGGAGAAGTGCAAAATGGGACCCCGGAAGGGATGTCCGGGACAGGAGGCAACACGGGGAAACCGTGCACTCCAGGTGAGGTCTGTAGATGAGTTAACAGCATTGCAGCAATGTTAATGTCTTCGTTTTGATCACTATATGGTGGTTACATGGGGTACACACCTGGGAAGCTGGGCAAAGGGCTCGTGGGAACTCTCTGTCCTACCTTTGCAACTCCCCTGTAAATCTAAAATTATCTCAAAATTAAAAGTTAAATATACGTGTGTATACACACACACACACACAAACACACATACACACACACACACACACACACACACACACACACACACACCACCTCTCTGAGTCAGTCGCCCCGGAATGGTTTCCGTGCTCTGCCCTACGCCTCTCTGTTCCCAAGCAAACACTCCCGAAGCCAGTCAGGGCTGGTTGCTTTTGTGTTACCTCACTTGCTGTCCGTCCTCTGTGGCCATGAGCCTCTGCTGTGCTTCCAGGCACTGCAGACAAGAAGGGTCTTTTTGAAAAGATCTGTGTCCTGGGGCGCCCGGGTGGCTCAGTCGGTTGAGAGTCCAACTTCGGCTCAGGTCACGATATCACGGTTTGTGGGTTCCAGCCCCGCATCGCGCTCTGTGCTGACAGCTCAGAGCCTGGAGCCTGATTCGGATTCTGTGTCTCCCTCTCTCTCTCTCTGCCCCTCCCCCGCTCATGCTCTGTCTCTCTCTGACTCTCAAAAAATAAAAAGTTAAAAAAAAATTAAAAAAAAAAAAGAACTACCCTCTGCTAGCTTAGCTTAAAGGAAAACAAACAAAACAACAACAATAACAACCAAACACTCTGGGACGCCTGGCTGGCTCAGTCAGTAGAGCCTGTGACTCTTGATCTTGGGGTCATGAGTTTGAGCCCCACATTGGGGGAAGAGATTACTTTTTTTTTAAGTTTATTCATTTTTGAAAGAGAGAGAGAGAGAGAGCGTGAGCAGGGGAGGGGCAGAGAGAGAGAGGGAGACACAGAATCCAAAGCAAGCTCCAGGCTCTGAGCTGTCAGCACAGAGCCCGACGTGGGGCTTGAACCCACAAACCCTGAGATCATGACCTGAGCCCAAGTCGGACGCTCCACCAACTGAGCCACCCAGACGCCCCTCTAAATCTTACTCTTTAGAGCAAGTGGGGGTGTTCTCTCTGCAGACCTTGGGAGGGGAGCAGGTTTGGTTCCTCGGAACTAGTTCATGCTCCTTTGCCAGCCCTTCCAACATGGCAGAAGTGTGTGTTGCAAGGTGCGAGTTCCCCCAGCCCACCAGCACACCTGCCCCGGAGAAGGGAGCACTGGGTGGTACCGTGGTCCTGGGGTCTGAAGCACAGAGGACACCCTGAGCGCCGGCTCCAACATGGGGGAGACATGGGGCTGTGGCAAACCCAGAGTCCCATCTAAGGGACTGGCTGCTGCCTCGCTTCTCCTCTGTGAGCGCCTGATTTCTTCACAGATGGGCTTCGTGCATCCGTTTGTCCATTCATGAATTGAGCAAATAGTTCCTGCATGCTAGCACTGCGTTGGCACTGGGTGTGCCGTTGTAAACAAGACAGGCACGGCCGTTGTCTTTAGGGAGCTCATGTTAAACAAGCACGTAAATATGTCATTGCAAATTATGCTCAGAGTCATAAAGACAAGGCCCAGACTCTGTGACATAGAATACCAAGAGGGGGATGTGCTTTAGTTAGGGTGGTCAGGGAGGGTCTCTCCAAAGATGAGACGTCGATGTTGAGAGCCAATCATGGAAAGAGACAGGAGAGAACATCCCAGACAGAGAGCACAGTGTGCACCAAAGCCAGAAGCATTCAGTGGAGCCAAGGTTTGTGTGGTGGGAACACAGAGGGGGATGTGGGCTCGAGACGAGGTCCTCAGGGGTCTAGAAGGATCTCTGGTATTCCTTCAGTGCTACCATTATGTGGGTCTTCCTTGGGAGCCGGAGGAGGAACGTTTTCATGTGAACAAGCCGCAGGAGGAAGGAGGCAGTCTCATTTCTTTTATCCAGAGTCTCGATGTGGGATAGACGATCCCGGGGAAGACCAGAACGAGGTCACGCGTGGAGCCAGCCCTGAAGCTGACGTATTCTTTCACATGACACAGGCCAAAGGTAGGAATGCTGACTGTGGGCTTTGGCTTCCTAAACCACATGTCCCGAGTTGGCATCTCTTCATCTTCCTTAGTTTTCCAGAGATTTCAATATTTAAAAAAATTTTTTTTTAATGTTTTTATTTATTTTTGTGACAGAGAGAGACAGAGCATGAGCAGTGGAGGGGCAGAGAGAGAGGGAGACACAGAATCGGAAGCAGGCTCCAGGCTCTGAGTTGTCAGCACAGAGCCCGATGCGGGGCTCGAACCCACAGACTGTGAGATCGTGACCTGAGCCGAAGTCGGATGCTTAACCGACCGAGCCACCCGGGCGCCCCTCAATGTTTTTTTTAAACATGACCACAGTTTTCTCAGTGATCTTGTTCCTTCATCAACAATCATGTTGAACTATACATTCCCCTAGTCGCTGGCAACTGCCCGAAGGCAGCCTGCTATGCAGTAAAGCGTCAGCAAATGCATGCCACTTACCCCTTCCTGTGTCCTGTTGGCCACCTCTTCCTTTTCCACTTTTGTAGACTAAATGCTGGGATGGCAATCACTTGCAGCCTGCAGATCCTCACTAAGCAACCCCAGGGTCAACGCAGGTGCTAAGCCCTGGATACACTGTAGCACAAAGCGTGGTTCTTGCCCTTAAGAAGGTTACATTGTAGTGAGGGAAACAGACACGCCAATGATAATGACAGTATTTTGTGATGTGATATAGGGGCATCTGGAGCAGATGGGGTGGGAAGGAGGAGGAGATCAGGGTAGGTAGAGGAGAAATTACATAAATGAGGCACTCTAAGCCAATCTGAGGGGTCTCTGGGGGTGGGGGCAGGAGAGCAACCCAGAGAAAGCAATGGTTACATTAGGGAATGGCCTTGTGCACTAAGGAGGTTAAACTTGAAGATTAAAGTAAAGGAGGAGAAATGGATTACATTTGCGTGTTAGAGAGGTAGGACTGGGTGATGGGCAGAAGGGGATGGCTGGGCAAAGGGACAACAGCAAGGAGAGTATTCTGGTATTTGGGGGAGAAGGAAAGGATTGCAACAAGACACAATTCAGAAGTATAAAGAAGTGTAAAGACTAAGGGGCAACCTCAGTATGGTATCAGTCATGATCTTTGATTTGCAGCATACCAGAAGCTGGTTAGCTTCAGTGGAAGATGAGCAAGTTCTGAAATGAGCAAGAACCAAAGAAGGCCAGGGGCACCTGGGTGGCTCAGTCGGTTAAGCGGCCGACTTAGCTGGTTTGTGAGTTCGAGCCCCGAGTCCGGCTCTGTGCTGACAGCTCAGAGCCTGGAGCCTGCTTCAGATTCTGTGTCTCCCTTGCTCTCTGCCCCTCCCCCACTCATGCTCTGTCTCTCTTAAAAATAAACATTAAAAAAATTAAAAAGTAATAATTTTTTTTTTTTTTTAAAGAACGAAAAAAAGGCCAGATGCGTGAGCTCAGTGCCTCCAATCCTCTGGGGCTCTGCAGGGGCCACTTTTGCCGTAAGTCATTTTTCCACGGCCCCTACACTCCCTCAAAAATCAAAGTCAAAATAAAAAAAAAAAAAAAAAACACAGTGAGATCCACTCCACACCCACTAGGATGGCTAAAAGAAAAAAGAAAAAACCAAGTGTTGGCAAGGATGTGGAGAAGCTGGAACCTTAGTCTACTGCTGGTGGGAACATAAAATGGCGCGGCTGCTGTGGAAAACAGTCTGCCAGCTGCTCAAAATGTTAAACACAGAGTTACCATATGGCCCTGCAGTTCTATTCCTCGGTATACACAGGCAAGAGACACATCTGTACAAAAACCTGTACGGTAATTTTCATAGTAACTGTGTTCGCAAGAGCCAAACAGTGGAAGAAACATCCCAGTGTTCATCGGTGAATGCCTAGATAACCAAAATGTGGTAAATCCACACATGCAATGGAATATTATTGAGCCATAAAAAGGAATGAAGTATATTAGTACATACGCTACAACACGGATGAACCTTGAAAATACGCTAAGACACCAAACACAAAAGGACGCATCGTATGTTCCATTTATGTGAAATGCCCAGAATAGGCAAATCCACAGGGGCAAGAAGTAGATTTGTGGCTTTCTGTAACTGCCTCTAACCTTGGGTGGAGAGAGGATCTCTTTTTCAGATGACAAAAATGTTCTAAAAATAACTGTGGTGATGGTTTCACAACTCTGTACAAACATACTAAAAACCACTTTAAAAGGGTGAATTTTATGGCATGCTAATTATATTTCAATAAAACTAATATTTTAAAAAACCAACTGGCTAGGCGCGGCTGGGTGGCTCAGTCGGTTGAGCGTCCAACTTTGGCTCAGGTCACGATCTCATGGTTCATGGGTTCAAGGCCCCACACATCCAGCACTCTGCTGTCACTGTGGAGCCCACTTCGGATTCTCTCTCTCTTTCTGCCCCTCCCCTGCCCGCACTATTTCTCTTTCAAAGTAAACAAACAAACAAACAAACATAGGGAAAAAAAGAGAAAAAAAAAAAACAAAAAAAACACCAACTGGCTAAACCATCCACCAGTCTAAGATTGCAACCCATGCCCAGGACCTAACGCCTTGGGAGAAGAGGAAGACAGCTTCTGGGGAGGGGTTGGCCTTCACCCCCAAAGGCTCACCCAAAACTGGGAAGGATATTCAGATGCTGCGCAGCATGCAGGAAGGAGGCAAAAGGCATCTGGGCAGCCTTCTAGATTCCTGACCTGAGAACTCACCAAGCCTGTTTGTGGACAGATCTCTAACTTTGTTCCGAGTCACTGGGTCCTGAGCAGACATCCTGTGTTTAATCACTTGTTGTTAGAAGAGCGTCTGGCCTACACTGACTCACCTTTGAACACATGAATGTTTCAAAGCACTTCATGTCCACTATCTCTTTATTTTTATGCGACCTCAAGTGACTCAGCTTCTGGGCAAGCCAATGGCTGCATGGATGGATATGCAAACTGCCGATTCACTCGTGTCTGAGCTGGTGACAATTTTTACAGTTGTAGTTTTAGGGAAGAAAGATACGGAGAGGCAGATTGCAGCATCTGGTTTGTCAAAACAAATTTTTTTTCCAAGGTCTCCCCAGTCTATCATAAGGCCCACACTATAGGGGAGATCTCCCCCACGATCATTTGAGACCCCATTAGGCTCTACCAGTGGTAGGCTGGTAAATGTTCACCAACCAGCTCTGGAAAGAGGAGGGACAGGAGGGTCCTGATGAAAAGCACTTGCCAGTTTCCATCGTGTTAACATTCCTGCCATGTTGATTTCCAACTACCAACTTTATGATGGATGTGGAGTGGGGAATCCCAGAGACCACAATAGGAGAGCAGGGTTCTGGCCAGAACGCTGCTTGCTAACTGGCTGTGTGGCTTCTGAGTTTTCGTGTCCTTTTCTATAATAGGAGGGAGGTTTCATACCCTGCAGCACACCCTTTGGCTCCTGTCTCTGAGGAACCATTCTGTGGTTGGAGCATTCTCTTCAGTTCTCCCCCTTTGCTGGGCTTTGCTAATGGCCTGCTCCCCAAACACCAAAGCACCTCTGTTTATGAAAACAACTTGCTCCTGCAAGTTGCTAGGTGAGGACCAAACCTGCCAAGAAGCAAGAGCCGGGCCTGCGCTCACAATTTCGTACCACTCTCCAGAGGTGGAAACCTCCTCAAACCTCCTCCCTGTGCAACAGTGGATTAAGGGTTGAGTTTGGCAGCCCGGAAAGAGGGGTAGTTGGACTTCAGTTCCTAGTATAGGTCATAAAGGTGCAAAGGATCACCCAGGTCCTTTATTTAACAAATACTCTCCGGTCTCTAGCACTTACTATGTGCCAAGCACTGTTCTATGTGCTTGACAAATACTGTGTTTAATTCTCATGACAGCTCCGTGAGGCAGGTGGTGTTCTTTTCATCCCATTTTACAGATGAGGCAAAGAGAGGCTAAGACACAAGCCATAACTAAATAACTCACTTCTGTAACCGTATGATCTCTTTTTTAACATCTCTAGAATAATAACTAATATTCAGAGACAGCCCGACATCCAGTTTCTGGTAACTAAGTAGGTATTCAGATGAACTCTCAATCTAAAAATAAGGAATAGTCTAAATAGTAAGGAGTAGCTGAAATGGAAGGAAGAAGAGAACCCTGGAGGAGAACCCAGCAAAGAAGCCATTTAACCCTGCAGACATTTGTCAAGTCTAGCATATTCGAACTCCAGTGTGACTGGCTTTTTGAGGCAAGAGGCCAAAAATAAAAGTCCGGGTGGGAGATGAGACTTTCCCCCACAATAATTTGAGACCCTACGGGGCTCCACCAGTGGTATTCTGGTAAACGTTCACCAACCGGCTCTGGGTGGGGTTGAGGAAAGGATCCTTATATACAGAATTTGCCAACTTCCATAAGTGTAAATACTCCTGCCACGGTTGATTTCAAACCATCAACACAGGGTCACTGAACTCAGAGTTGGGAAGTGCAGATCTGTTAGCCAGCTGCTTATGTCACTGACGCCCACCCCCTCCCCCCCACCCCCGAGGGTACAATAAGCAAACCAGACTTGCTCAATAGGGCAGCATATATTTGCATCGTCAGGGTGGTCCAGGGACCCATGAGCCCTGAACTTAGTCCTGGAATAGCAGTGCCCTCGGGAGCCTGGCAGGAGGAAATGTAAATCATCTCTGGAGGAAGGTAACTTCATCCTAGGCCTCAAATTATTCCTCTAAATAAATTTTAAAATACAGTGTCCAGCATGGTCAAAGGGAATGAGACAGATCACAAGGAAATAGGACACCATGAGCAAGAACTAGGAGAAACAGACCCTCAGGTACTTCAAATGTTAGAATTACCACAGACTATACAACAACTGTGCTTTGTTGAAAGAAAGGTTAAAAATATCTACAGGGGACAGGGAACTATAAAAAGTGACATACTAGATTTATAAAGAACATTTGTAGAAAGCTTTATAGTTTAATCAGAGATCAAGAACACAAATACCTTCAGGGGCCATCTGATAATGCCAATGAGTAAAGTGACCTGGTGACACATTGGTGACCTGAAGAGCTTTGAGGGGCACAGGGCTCCTCAGTTCCAGCTGATTGTTACCATGTAGCACTGGGGGACCAGTTTGCAGATCTTCTGCTATTTCTGGAGAAGCTGGATATTTTGATTTCTTTTTATTGTGGTGAAATACACATAAAACTGACCACTGTAACCATTTGAAGGTGTACAATTCAGTATGCTTAAGTGTATATTCACAATGGTGTACAGGAAACAATATCTAGTTCCAGAACTTTCTCATCACCCCAAAAAGAAATCCCAAACCCCTTGGAAGTCACTCTCTATTCCCCCACCCCCACTCCCACCCCCTGGCAACCACCAACCTGCTTTGTCTCTATGGATTTCCCCAGTCTAGGTATCTCATGAAAGTGGAACTGTACAATATTTGATCTTTTGTGACTGGCTTCTTGTACTTACTATGTTTTCAAAGTTGATCTCATTCCTTCCCAATGGCTGAATAATACTTTATTGGGTGAATATACACACATCCGTTTATTAGTTGATATTTGAATTTTTGACATCTTCCCATTTTACTTTTTCAAGTTTTATTTATTAAAGTAATCTCTACACCCAACATGGGGCTTGAACTCACTACCCAGAGATCAAGAGTACCATGCTCCTCAGACTGAGCCAGCCAGGCACCCCAGAAATCTTCCTATTTTTCAAATATACATATTCAGAAGTTCTCTGTGGTTCTAAGCCATCTGAGGGCCAACAGTAGAAATCTCTGTTTTATGACCTGCTGTGTCTTATTTTCCTAGATACAATGCTCAGAATGATTCACTAAGGTAAGTGTTGTCTTATTTTTCATATCAGGCACCCATTTCCCCTGTGGCTTTTCTCCCCAAAACCAAACTCTCAGGGGTAACTGCTTGGTTCTAGAATGAGTGAGGAGTCTGGGATCCAGTTTATGGCTGCGACCTTTAGCTTTCCTGGGACTCAGTTTCCCCACAGGTCAAATGACTTGTGTCGGGCTAGTTTATCTCCAAGGGTCTGGGTGTGCTAACAGGGTCACTCTCATTTTTCCTAGCATTCATCCGGGCACGGATTAGCTCTGGTCAAGTCGGTTTATCCGCAGCTGAACACAAAGCTGTGGCACCTGGGTTATCCGGGATCCTTCCAAGAGCTGTCCTGAGGCATGATGGGGAAGAAGCTACCTCAAAATCCTCCCTGTAGGCCGGCCAGCCCATTACACCTGCTAGGGTCATTTGCACTCGTGCGGTAGCACCTGGTCTGAGCCTGGGACTTCAGTGAGGAGTGGCTTCGATTTAAATCGTGACTCGCTCTCTGAGAGCAACCCCAGAAGGAAAGGAAGAACCCCTGTTGAAATGCTGATAATCACTGAGCTTTTCCTGCACGGAAAGCTATTTAATAGGCAGGGTCGAATGTCTCGCCATCGCCTCGCCCCTGACACCTTTCCTCCGACTCTAGTTTTCCAAAAGGACGAGGGAAAGGGAAGCGACGTCCTAGCTCGCGTATTTGCACAGGGCAGAGGACCGGCAGAGATCCGTGTTTCCCAACTCTTTCCGAGAGCACCTCGCGTCCCGAATCGCCGCCTTCAACTCTGAGAAGTCAGGAGTCCCACAGGAAACTTGCGTTATTGCACCCGCTGCCACACACCCGGGGCGGCGGACCCGCCGCCGAGCTGGCTCCCAAGGAATGCGCCCCCTCCACGGCCCGCCGCCCCGCCGGCGCGCCCTCCCCGGGGGACCCCGCGGCACCTGCGGCCTCCGAGTGAGTGTCTCTGCCTCCGGCCGCCCCCCCCCCCGCCCCGCCCCGCCCCGCCCTCCGCGCGCCCAGGGCCGGGGGTCGCCGGGCGCCCCCGGCCGCCTCCCCGGGGAGCGGGGGGTCGCGGCCGCCTCCCCGGGCGGGCCGGGGAGGCTCGCGGCGCTGGCCGGCGGCGGCGGCGGCGGCGCCCGGAGGCCGCACTGCTGGCGGCCGCGGCGGCGCTGCTCCCCCTGCTCGGTGCAGCTGGCGCCCGGCGCTTGCGCACTGGGCCCCGGGCGCGCGCGGCGGCTCCGGCTTTGTGTGTATGTGTGTGAGTGTGTGTGAGTGTGTGAGAGAGTGTGTGTGTGAGTGTGTGAGTGAGTGAGCGGGCGGGCGCGAGTGTGGCCGCCGCGGAGCGCGAGCAGGACCCGGCGGGCGCGCTCCCCCAGCCTCTCTCTCCCCGCCAGAACCATGTCGGGCAGGTCGGTTCGAGCCGAGACCAGGAGCCGCGCCAAAGATGATATCAAGAGGGTCATGGCGGCTATCGAGAAAGTGCGCAAATGGTAAGCGGAGGCGCCTGCTCGCTCGCCCGCCCGCCCGCCCGGCGCCGCGGCCGCCCCAGACCCCCGGAGCACATACAAAAAGCCGGCGGGCGCCTCGCCGCGGGCCGGCCGCGGGCCCGGGAGTTGGAGCGGCGGGCGGCGCGCGAGCCGGGTCACCTGCGCGAGGCGGGGGCCGCGGCCGCTGCCCAGGTGCGCTCGCGCCTGTCGCCCACCTGGCGCGGTGGCGGCGGCAGCCTGGAGGCGGCGGGGCGCCCCGGGCCGGGCGGTGGAGCGGCGGGCCGGCCCCGCCGCGGCGCTCGGCTCCCGGGAGGGGGGCTCGGGGCCGGCCCCAGAAGCCATTTCGTTTTGTGCAAGTCACATGAAAGCGGCTTCCCGCGCGCCGGGGCCGCGATGCCGGCGGCGGAGGGGAGAGCGCGAGCTCCATTGTGCAGGCACCGAGCGGGGCGCCGCCGTCTCCGTCTCCTCCCCGCGCGCCCCGGGCGGCGCAGCGCCGGCCCCCGCGCCCCAGCCCGCGCCGGGCCTCCCTCCCGCCTCCCTCCCCGGCTGGCTGGCTGGCTGGCTCGCTCCCCGCCTCCCAGGCCCGGCGCCCTCGAGTCTGCGGAGTTTGCAGAGCGCGAGCCGTTTAAATTTAGCGCTTTGGGCTGCCTGGAGCGAGGGCTCTCGGCGAGGAAGAAAGATGGGGGCGAGCGCGAGGAGGAAGCGCCGGGGCGGCCGCGGGCCCGGGGCGCCCGGCACCCCCCGCCCTGCCCGCGCCGCCCGCCCTGCCCGGCCTGCCCGGCCTGCCCGGCCGGCGCCCGCGCCCGGGGGTCGGCGGGCGGATCTTTTTGGCCAGAAACCGGTCCTCGGCCGCGTCTGCCTCTCCCGAAGCGGCGGCTCGTGTTTGTTTTGCCGAGAGAGCCGTTGTTTTTGTTCTCCGCGCGGGGGGAGAGGAGATTCGGTGTTGGCCGTGCGTGTTCTTCGAGCTCACGTTGGAGTCTGTCCGGCGTGGCCTTGCTGTAATTGATGGGGGACCGAACGTGTTCGCCGCCTCATCGGGATCTGGCTCGGAATCGGCCCGCGGGCCAGGCCCCAGGCGCAAGCACATCGCCAGGTTGGGGCAGACTTGTTGAAAACTCCTGGCTCCTTGATTTCAACTTTATTATTTTTTTCCCACGGCTTCACCAGGGTCAGGGAGGGAGAGGAGCAGCCGCGAGGTTCTCGAGTGTCAGCCCCCGCGGGCTCGTCCTGACCCTTTATTTAAAGACTAAAAACTGGGCAGGCCCCCCGGTGGAGTATGTTTACGTTTAGGGGTGTCATTTCTCGAGTAACGCCTCGGTCTCTAAAAACCACCGGGGGCGAGCCTGCAGCCTAGCCGTGTCACAAGTTAGCTGTCCTTTCTGAGTCAAACCCAACAAAAAAAGGCGAGAGGAAAATCAATAAAGTCCACGTGCTCCCGGGCCTCCTATGGAAAGGGCTGCCTGCGGATGGCCGGATGCCCGGCCAAGGGCTGGGTTTGGCTCCAATGGGACAAAGAATTTTCAGAGCCGTGAGAAGGGGAGCCCTTCCAAAGTTGAGATCCAAGTCTTCCACACTGTGGGAGCTCCCGGGGCACGCAGGGTGCCCATTGCCCAACTGGAGCCATTTAAAAATGGCAGAAACAGCTGCAGGCCAAAACACACACAGGAAAACAAGCCCACAATTCCCTCTCCTGTGGGATTCCCAGAGGGAAGGCTGGAGTCCGCCCCCCGCCTTAGTGCCTGTGCACAGAAAGAAGCAGTGTCTGGGCCTGAGTCCCTTCTGTCAAGGCTTGGAGGTGAGACAGGGGCTGGGGGCAAGGCGCCTTTCTCTGTTCCAAAGAGGCGTGGTGGGGCCTTCTGCTCCAGGTTTCCAGCAGGGCAGGGGCTCAGGCACCCTGCCAGCTGCTCCCGCAGGGCCGGGTCTGCCAGCTGCTCCACGGGGAGGGCAGATGGAGCTGTGGGGTTTGCTGCCCCGTGGGCCCTGGAACAGCCAGCCTGGAGGCCGTCCCTGCTGCTGAGCCCACTTGGGGACCTGGCCTGTGTTTGGGGGAAGGGGAGAAGAAGGTGTTTCCCTCCCTGCCCGTGTTTTGGGAAACAGGTCATGATAAAGGATCTCAGGGCTGCGCCTCCAGTTTACTTCCTTGCCGTGACCTTGGGCAAACTGTGGAACTCCTTTAATCACGGCAGCAAGGGGTCCCTTGCTGCTTTCTCTCTCCTAGAACAAGATCTTGTCTCCAAAAGCACTTAGCCCCGCGTACAGGAGCAGTCACTACTGTGCCCTTATTGTAAGGTGGACTCCATAAAATATGTGTTTTGCTCATTTTTTTTTTCCCCTGCCCCTTTTAAGCAAAAAAGACTTCGCCTTATTTCCACGGTTTCCCCAGCCCGGAGAAGCCGAATCTCACCTCCACTGCGCCTTTAGAATAGGTCTTCCAGTCAGTCCTCGAGACGTTGGGTTGTTTATTAACTGCGTGGCCGCCAACCATGCATTTAACTAGTGGCTGGGACATCACGTTGCCAGATTTAGCAAATAAAATTACAGGACACACGGTTAAATTTGAATTTTAGATAAACAATGAAATTAGTTTGAAAAAATAAATTATATATGTGTATAGTTTTTAGTGTAAGTATGTCCCATGCAATATGTGGGACCTACTTATATTAAACTGTTACAGATCTGAAATTCAAATTTAATGCAGCATCCTGTATTTTATCCAGAGAACAGAGGTGTTTGTCATATCATTTAGCCTGGAAGCCTAGGATAGTATTTCTTCTCAGCCCTGGTGACCCCTAAAAATCCCGCCTCTGCCAACCCTTTCCTTCTCTTGTCCCCAGAAAAAGACAGCAGCCAGCCGTGACCACCCTGTTCCTAGCTGCCAGCCTTTTTTCCTCCCCTGTCTGGGGTCCCAGCAAGGCAGGCTGGTAGGCTAGGAGGCAGCCACAAGATGGCCGGAAGAAGAACAAAATGGCAGGCCCCTTTTTGGGAAACCGGGCCAGGGTCAGGAGGCCCAGTGTGGGTGCAGAAGAGCAGGGGAGTGGGGTCGTCGGACAGGAGACAAAAGCTTGAACCACAAAGTAGGCTGAGGCCTCGGACCCCTGGGCCCTTGGTCTGAAGGGTCCCTCAGTGACTTACCGAAGAAGGAGATAGGCCTGTTCCCCGGAGACTTCTCACCGGTCCCTGGGGGAGGAGGAAGTTTGACCGCGTTTAGGGCCTCATCGCATTACCTTAGGGGGTGCCCTCCTGCCCGGTACAGGGCAGGTCGAGCGATCTCGGGCCTAGTTAGGACGACACCATTCTCCTAATGGTATCGAGGACTAGCCCTGGGAAGTGAATACACAGTGCGGGATTCAGTCTCTTTGAGGGAGTCATCAGGGCCCCCGTGGGCAGTGACTCCAAGATGGTCTCCTGGGCTAGCTCTTGGACCTTCACCCAGGAAAACATTAGAAATTGATCTTGGCCTAGAAAATCTGTGATGGGTGCTTGCAATTTATATGGGAGCCCGTGCAGGGGGGCAGGGGCGTGTTTAGAGCTTTGTTGCTACAGCTGGGACCCTATTTGCCCTTTTGTCCAGGAGCCCAAGTCCGGAGAGGAACTGAGAGGTACTTACCTGGCTGGTTAACCAGGGCCCGGCAGGGCACGGGTGCTCAGGGTGTGCCCATGGGCAGTTCTGTGGCAAGGTGGGGGGTGCAGCCCACTGGTGAATCTGGGCCCATGCCTACAGGGGTGGGGGTGAGCGCTGGGGATCTGAAAGAGCCCTTGCCCCTGAGGCACGTGGGCCCCTCGTGGCCAGGTCACCGTGTGTGTGAGAGTAGTCAGGGATCTGGATTTTTGTGTGGAGTCTGACTTTTTTCTTCTTAGAGTTTGGCCAGTGATTCACATTTGTAAGTCCACATGCAGACCAGACAAAACCTACCTGTGGGTGCTCGTTTGCCACCCTAGACATGAAGTAGGAAGCACAGCTTCGTTCTCCCGTGGAGGATCGGGGCAGCGTGTTCTGGGATGATGGGTTTAGGGGACTGATAGGGGCTCCTTCTCTCCGAGCCCGTGTGTTGTTTCCCAGGGCGCTGCCGGCTGGTGGGGATGCCCAGAGCCTGTGGGTCATGTCTGCGAAATCCCTTCTTGTCCTCCCTGCTACGTGCTCAGTGACTGACTCCCTAAGATCGGGCCTGGTGTCCCTGCTTGGCCTGCTGAGCAAAGGGCAGTCCTTCGAGGTCCATTCCTGAGGGGGGGTTCTTAGTGCTTGTCTCTGGGTCCCGTGGCCCCTCAGCGTCCAGTAGAAATGCAACTGAAGAAAGGTTCCTTTCTTTTTTTTTTTTTTTTAGTTTATTTATTTTGAGAGACAGAGAGAGTGGAGGAGGGGCAGAGAGAGAGGGAGAGAGAGAGAATCCCAGGCAGGCAGGCTCGTGCTGTCAGCGCAGAGCCCGATGCCGGGCTCGAACTCACAAACCGTGAGATCACAACCTGAGCCAAAACCGAGAGTCGGACTTTGAAGCGACTGAGCCACCCAGGCACTCCTGAAGAAAAGATTCTCATCTTTGGGGTGAGTTAGGGGACTCAAGCCAAGGGGTCACCAGCTGGGGCAGAGGGAGGCACGAGAACCTGGCTGTTGCCAGCTTGGAAGCTTCAGGGCCCTCAACCGCTCAGGGAAGCACGTGCGACTCTGGACCTTTGTCTTGGCTCGTGTGCAGGCCGCAGGGCCCAGAGCTGGCCCACTTTCTGCCTTGAGATATGGCCTAGGTTTTGCAAGTCAGTTACTTTTGTTCTTGATTTTGTTTTTAAGACAATCAAACCTTGGATTTGCTGACCTAGTGGGGCCCAGGCCGAGGAAGCCAGTTGACAGGGATTGCGGGTAGTGAGTGCCTTTGGCCATTTGCGTGGGATTCTAGCAATTTGTGTTTCTTTATCCGGCTTCTGTCCCCATGTGCTCAGTGGAATGATTTCTTAGTTTTCCACAGGAGACAGAACAGCATAGTAGAGTGGGCTCTAAGGTCAGAGCCTGTGTCCGGTCCGGGTTCTGCCTCAGACTAGCTGTGTGACCATGAAGCAGTTATGTAACCTCTCTGGGCATCTTGTTTCCCATCCATAAAATGGAGTGAGACTGGTTCCCCTCTCGCAGGCTTGTTGGCAGTCTTAGGGGGAGAGGGCTTTATTGTAAATAAAGCACTTGGCAGAAGTAAGCCTTCAGCACACAGTGTCTGTTATGATTGTTGCTTTGTCACCAAGGTTGTTCTTTGGAACGCCCCTGTCCCTTCCGGGTACCTTCTGATTTTTCAGTATGGACGTGGGGAAAGACGGGGGATTATGAGTCGTCCATCCTGCTTCCAGGATGTAGGAGATGGGTGGGTGGTGACTTAGATATGTGTCTTTACTTAATTCTTTCTGGGCTGAAAAGGGCAGGGATGAAAACCAGAGAAGCCAGAGAAGCTTCTCCTAAAGGCAGTTCCACATGGAGGCTTTGAACACCAGCCCCGGGGAGAGAACAATCTCACCTCCTCCTGCCTCAGTTTCTCTATCTGTCAAATGGGGAAGGTGACTGTTCCTGCCATTCAAGGTTATCGGAAGATTAGAGTGTGTAGCTTAGCTCATAGAAAGCACTAGAAATAATCCTAGAAGAAATAAAAGCCTGACTGTGGCTTCTTCCAGCAGGAAGTGTGTAGGACCCAAACAGGCACAGCCTGGGGAATGGAGATGTCTGTGGTTTGGGTTCGCTGGTTTTGAGTGCGCCAGGTGCCCAGAGTGTGGTAAAGGGGTGCCAGGTGGCTGTACTGTGTCCCTCCAGCACGTGAGGGCCACCCACCCAGGGAGGGGAGGCTGGGCAGGTACCTGGTGGCTCCCAGACGGAGGTGCTCACATCACACATAAATCTCCGTTCTGGTGGAATCCTTGTCCCTAAAATTGCCGAGGGCTCCTGGCTGCTGTGCTGCCTGTACCTGGTGTGCATCTGTCCCTCTCATTCCATGGCAGGTTCCTTGAATCAGCTCAGGTCCTTGTGAAGCAGTTGAGAGATCCTTTGTGACCTCCCACTTCTTAGATGGCAGAGGCTGGTGCCAGGAATGCGCACCCTAGAGCCCAAACTGCTCGGTTCAGGAGTCCCAGCTTTCCTTCCAGGAGTTTCCTCTGAGCCTCGGTATCAGGTGCATGGCCATGCCCAGTGTTAGGGGCAGGAAGTGACATGACCTCATGTGTTGACTGCAGGGGTCAGGGGCCAAAGTTTGGAGGCTACGGCAGGCGCCTGGGGAGTGATGGTAGCTTAGGCAGAGTGGTGTGGAGGAGAGGGTGTTAATTATTATCCTTAATGAAAACCAGTCACCCCATGTTCTTCTCATGGCTTGTGATTTTCTCCTTACCCATAAACCTGCTTTTAGTAGCTGCTCTCCACCCTGGACGCGGTCCCCCAGGAGTTCAGGATGTGGCAGGGTGGGTGGGGGCAGTGTGCAGAGGTGGGTATTAGGAGGGGAGACCCAGAAACATGTGCCTGTCTTAGAACCGGGGAGTGGCGTCTCAGAGCATCCTTCTGGCTGCCTGCTGCCCCACAGTATGGGTCGTGCCAACCTGCCGAGGCCCGGGGATCACCCTTGGGCCAAGGGCATGGCCGTGCGGGTTGCCCTTGCTCCACCGTTCCCCCTTGGCTGCTCCAGATGGGGTTTGCCCCAAGAGCCCTGGCTGGTCACTCACACTGTCCGCTCCTGCCTCCCTTCCCCTGACCTGACAGGCATTGCCAGGAGGACAGGGTAAGCCCCGGGTGCCCTTGGTGAAGATATGCGCCCCCACCCAGAAGGAAATGCCCTGTTGGCCTGATGCCCTGTCTGCTGCCCAGGGGTTGGGGTGGCTCAGTTCACTGGCTCCCTGGAGTGGGCCGTGGTGTGGGGCAAAGCTAGAGGACCCCGGGGCCCAATTCCCTTCATCCACAGGAGTCCTCCTAAATGGCAGCCCCTCAGCACCCCAGCGTCAACCAGGCGCATCCTTCAAGGCAGAGGGGAAGCTGTTAACACATGCTGTCTCATGCATGGCAGCATGGCAGTCCTTATGGCAGCCTGGAGAGATTAGTGACCCTCTGTGGTCCAACAGATGGGGAAACTGAGGCTCGAATTGGTGAAGTGACTCGCCTGGGGTCCCCTAGCTACTAGATCTAGAGTGATGTGGAGTGCACTCCCTTAGCCCCAAGTTGACCAGCCCCTTTGTCGCAGCTACTCCAAGGCTGTGCGGCCTGTGTCCCCCACGAGGGGTGAGCAGGGTCCCGCCCCAGAAACCCCCTGGTAATGGGCTCTTCCTCATCTTCTGCAGGGAGAAGAAGTGGGTGACTGTGGGTGACACGTCCCTGCGAATCTACAAGTGGGTCCCTGTGACAGAGCCAAAGGTGGACGATGTGAGTATGCGGGGTTGGCTCCCTGGGGTCGGGCCGTCCATCCGTCCATGCTCTCCCCACCACAGGGAGAAGGCGTTGCCTGCCACTGCCCACCAGTGTGCAACCTGGGGCCAAGGCCACCTGGGAGGTACAAGGACCCAGCTTCGGGCTAGAAAGGATGCTGCACCTGTGTGCTCCTCACTCACGGTCCAGCCCAGAGTTTGGCCGTCACATAGGTGGGGAGTGTCCCCCACAAGTCATCTCTTCTGGACCGAGGGCTCCACAGTTTGCCGGTGGGAACGTGCCTTAGTGCCCTGGGCACCACGGTTTGGAGATGGCATATCCACAGACAAGCAGGCCTTGTCCCATCGTCGTAGCACCGCTGTTTCTGAGCACCTGACCACCTGCCAGGCATTGCCTCGTATTTCTCGTGCCAGTTCTGTGGAGTTGCTGTCTTTATCCCTTTTGTACAAATAAGGACACAGCCTCAGAGAGGTGAAGCCACTTTCCCAGAATCACACAGCAAGCGTCAGAGCTGTGTGACACCAAAGCACATGCTCTCTTTGCTGTCGGAGAGCCTTCTGGTGGTTGGAGCTGCTGGTGAGCCCGAGTGAGAGGGTTTGGTACGTGGGAACACAGCCACTCTTGGGGGGCTTGGGGGGGGGGGGGGGGGCTGGCTCCAACCACTAGAGGGAGCCCCTGCGGCTGTGCCTCATCTCACCCAGGGACTGCTGACAGTGTTGCCACATCACAGACAGTGTTTCAGCTTCATGGCTCCCGGTCCAGTTAGACCCCAGATCAGCTACTCTTATTTCCAGTCAACATCCAGAATGACCCCACCTACAGCCCTTGGCATGGACCGTTCCTCCCGCTTGGAACGCCTTCCCTATTTGCGCACACAGTCTTCTCCTGCAGGAAGATGGCCCACAGTAGGCTGCATGGCCCCCTTTGCTTCTGGGGTGACGTGGTCGTGATTGGTGGGTTCCTAGGGGGCCCTAAAGGCAGAGCTGAGCCTCCCTCCCCCATCTTCAGTGACCTGTTTTGGGTCTTCAGACAGGGCTGAGGCTCCATTCTTGACCCTGTGATCACCTACTCACCTCCGGGTAGGTTGGTGCTGGGCCGAGAACGCCGGTGTTTGTCACCCTTTCTGGTTCTGGCCTGGGCTCATGGAGCCACCAGGGTCGCCTTCCCCAGAGGCCCTGAGACCTAGCCCATTGTGGCCTTTGGTGCTGGCTGTCCTGGAGGAGAGAGCAGGGTGCAGCCAGCTCCTCGAAGGCAGCTCCTGGCTCTGGCCCACGTCTGTGCCTTGCACATCATTAGGTGTTTTATATAAACGCCGGTTGCATTTGAGAAGACATGGTCCCTGCTCTCAAGGAATTTATAATCTCGTTGGGAAAGATAATTATAGAATAGCATGAAACAGACATCAGGGAAGTGCCAAAATGGATAGTGATCAAGGAGAAAGTATAATATATGGGCTGTCGGGAAGGACAGGGCAGCTCCGGGCTGGGCAGAGAGGTTTGGGACAGGCTACCCTCGATTAACCTGTGATGTCAGACAGGTGACCCCAACTTGCTGGGCCCGAGTTCCCTTTTTTGTGCAGTGGGGCAGCAATATCTAGCTCCTGAGGCTTCTGCAACAGTGTAAAAGCAATACATCAAACCGAGAGAACTTAACCCAGCCAGCACGGCTGTGCAGACAGAGCTCGAACAATGCTAATTTGCTATTGTCTCTGAGCCATGATGTACAGTATGTTTCCCCTACCCCCTTTCTCTCCAGGGCGATGGGTCCCACACCTGGCTGAGTATCTGATCCCTTGGGAATCTTGAAGAAATGCAGGATCCTGGGCCCCACCCCAGATAGCTGAATCGGAATCTCTGGTGGTTGTGGCCAGAAACCTGTATGGTGGAGGGTTCGCTTTCTATTTTTTTAAACACCCAATTGCGACATGGTTGCCCCCCCCCTTTTTTTTTTTACTTCAGAACTCTTGAAAGTTGTTTTCTTTTAAGTAGGGAAACCATTTTACAAAGTTCAAGTATTACTTTAAAAATGCTTTTTAAACGAAGACCATTCATATGCCATAAAACTCACTCTTCTAAGATATGCGAGTCAGTGTTACTATATATCCATGTAGCATCGCTGCTGTAAATCCAGAATCTGTTCATTACCCCAAAAACAAAACTCACACCTGTTAGCAGTCACTCCTGTCCCCCCACCCCGCCCAAGGTCCTGGAGTCCACCAATCTACTTTCTATCCATAGGTATGCATGTTCCTCAAATGCTACCTTTCTCAAATACATACATATCTTTTCGTAAATCTGCTTCCCATCCCTGCGCAGGCCCCCCCACACCACGCAGCTCCTTTCCTTGGAGGTGACCAGCGTTTGTTTATCCGTCCAGAGAGAGTGCACGCAAACGCACGTGTGGACACATGTTCGTGTGTCCTTTTCTTTCCGTTACTAGTGGTCTCTTCCCACGTTCTGGAACCTTCCTTGTATACATCTTGAAGGTACTGAGATATTCCAATATGCTGATATTTTTGTAGATCATTCCACGTCAGTACACAAAGAGCTGCCTTATTCTCTGTAAATGTTGCATTACATTACATTGAAAGAATATGCCATAATATAATGAGTCTCTTACCACTGGACACAGGTCATTTCTTTTTTTTTTTTTTTTTTTTTTTTTTATTTATTTTTGGGACAGAGAGAGACAGAGCATGAACGGGGGAGGGGCAGAGAGAGAGGGAGACACAGAATCGGAAACAGGCTCCAGGCTCCGAGCCATCAGCCCAGAGGCTCCGAGCCATCAGCCCAGAGCCTGACGCGGGGCTCGAACTCACAGACCGCGAGATCGTGACCTGGCTGAAGTCGGACGCTTAACCGACTGCGCCACCCAGGCGCCCCAAGGTCATTTCTAACAGGAATCTGTTCCATCTGTAAAGAAAAACAACAACAATAGCAAACACCAAAACAGAACTGCACACAGAAAGCATCCTCTTCTCCCTCCTTCCTCTCTGGGATTTCCCTCCTCACCTGGCCTTCCAATGTGGTTCTGGGAGTCAGCTGACTATTCGAGAAAGGCAGCCCTGGGGCCTGCAGATAGTGAAAGCATGTGACCTGTGTCTTCTCCATCCCTCACCTGGCATCACTGTACCTGCTCTGGGCAGGGTGATTCTGGCCTTTTCCCCAGATGTTCTTCTGGCAAGTGGAGGAAATTCCCATAAGCCAGGGTGTTTGCATGCCTGCCGGTGCTGACCCCACAAACAAGGCAGGTTTTTTTTTTTTATTCCCAGCCTCCCAGTCCAGCCCCAGAATCCTCCCTTCTGCAGGTGAGGCCTCTAATGGGACATGTTCAAATGCAGGCCAAGGAGAGCCCTCCAGAGGCTTGCAGGCTCCAAGATGAACCAGCTGAATAAAATATTCATATCACCCCCCGGGGGGCTTGCTCACGCATGCACACACAATGTGGTGACTTGGTTTCTGCTCCATTTTCTCCTCTAGAAGAACAAGAACAAGAAAAAGGGCAAAGATGAGAAGTGTGGCTCAGAGGTGACCACTCCGGAGAACAGCTCCTCCCCAGGGATGATGGACATGCACGGTGAGCTCTCCTGCCAGGCACTGGGCTGTGGCAGAGCACTGAGGTTTTGTTCTCAACAGCAGGTTTGTTCACATTCCAGGCAAGGTAGGAGGGTTGGGCAGTGCGAGGAGGCCTCTATGTGCCCGGGAGAAGGCTCCGTGGAGGAGAAGAAACTTCTGTTCCCAGCACAGCAAGCCGAGAAACATACAACAAGCCAGAGACCTCCTCACCCAGGGACACAGACCTCACAGGAGATGACCTCTCAGCCCTGTGTGCTCAGACACTTTTTTGGGGGTACTTTTTCCCCTCCTAGGCCTGACATACCATAAAAATGACTGTATTTTCCATTTCCTATTTTGCTTTGGCTGTTGGGAAACTGGAAACTGGATTTTTGACATCATGTTATCACTCTGGGTCCCGGGGACCTGCCTTCCACATGGATATCCTCCTAACTTCCTTTGCTGTCTTATTTCACAAATGACACCCAACCAGTTGTCTGATTGAATCCAGGCTGGAGACCTGCTTTAGCCAGTCTGCACTTGTTTTGACTTTTTTTTTTAAATGTTTGTTTGTTTATTTATTTATTTATTTATTTATTTATTTATTTTTAACGTTTATTTATTTTTGAGACAGAGAGAGACAGAGTGTGAACAGGGGAGGGGCAGAGAGAGAGGGAGACACAGAATCTGAAACAGGCTCCAGGCTCTGAGCTGTCAGCACAGAGCCTGACGCGGGGCTCGAACTCACAGACCGTGAGATCATGACCTGAGCTGAAGTCGGCCGCTTAACCGACTGAGCCACCCAGGCGCCCCTAAATGTTTGTTTATTTTTGAGAGAGAGACAGAGCATGAGCACGGGAGGGGCAGAGAGAGAGAGGGAAACAGAATCTGAAGCAGGCTCCAGGCTCCGAGCTGTCAGCACAGAGCCCGACGCAGGGCTTGAACCGATGGACCGCGAGATCATGACCTGAGCCGAAGTCGGATACCCAACCGACTGAGCCACCCAGGTGCCCCCTGTTTTACCTTTTTAACTGAAAGGAAAGGCACAGATCATAAGTGTATGGCTCCACGATGTGTATACAGACTACATCCATCTGTGTAACCAGCCCAGATCAAGCCCAGAACATCCCTCAGTACCCCCGCTGTCCCTTCTTGATTGTCCCCACCCCTCCAAGGAAAACCACTGCCTGATTTCTGACCTTAGAGATTCAAACATGAAATGTCTGAAAAATTGAGTTTCTGTTATTTATAAGTCAGGAAACCTGCATTTCTGCTATCCCGTGAGAAGCCAGACCCAGAAACCCTAGCAGTGTGCTCCCCCGAGGTGGCAGCAGCTGTTTCTTTGGGAGGCCACCTGCCTGGCTGGCCAGTAGAAGAGCTTGTACCACTTGCCTTTTCCCATCTCTCCCTCTTTTTTTTTTTTTTTAAGTTTTTACTTATTCATTTTGAGAGAGAGAGCGTGTGTGTGTGTGTGTGTGTGTGTGTGTGTGTGTGTGTGCACGTGCGTGTGCACATGCATGCTTGTCTGCATGAGCCGGGGAGGGGCAGAGAGAGGGAGACAGAATCCCAAGCAGGCTCCACACTGTCAGCACAGAACCCAACAAAGGGCCCAAACTCATGAACTGCAAGATCGTGACCTGAGCTGAAACCAAGAGTTGGACGTTTCACCAGACTGAGCCACCCAGGCACCCCTTTCCCACCTCTCGATCCCAATATCAGTGTCTTTGTCTTTTTGACTACCCAAGCCTTTTGTACACCAACGTGGCATTAGATAAATAAGTAAATCAACACGGAATATTGGTTTGATCGAGTTGCTACTCCTCTGGCTCCAGGGCCGTTTTGCTCCAGGGAAAGAATGCCATTGAACTTCCCCATTTTCCCAAACTGACCGACCAGTCTGGAAAACACAGTCACAAGCTCCGAGGGCAGGGAGTCTTGCTTGTTGCTGAACTGGGTTCAGAAAAGCACAGAAGGGTTTTGCTGACGGCTGTGTGTCAAGAAAGCCCCTTACTGGCTATGCAATTACAGTTGAATCCTTTCCTTTTCACAATTAGGTATTTGAGCTGGGACGTAACCTGTCTCCCTGACACTGGTTAGGTCCCCACTCTCTAGGGATTGAGAACGAACACACACACACACACACACACACACACCCTTCAACCTGGTTCACAGGTGAGAGCCTTTTACAGCAGAGGACAAGATCCCACCTGGGTTCCCATCTGAGTCCCTGGGATCTCTTCGTAGCTTGTGAACCTGGGCTAGATCCTGAACACATAACCTTTCAGGTCTGTTTTCAGTCCATCCAATAGGAATGGTAACACCTCCTTCATAAGGTCAATAAGGTCATTGTAAGTATTCTATAAGATAATCCCTTAAAAGCCTTGGCATGTCCGTAGCTGACATTTAAGGACCTGTCACAATGTGCCAAGCATCTTGCTAAGCCTATTTCGTGCCTTACCTCATTTCATCCTGCAAACAAGCCCCATTGTGCCGATAAGGAAACGAAGGCTTGGACAGGTGATGCAGCTCACCCAGGGTTGGGAAGGTCATAAATGCCAGTGCTGGCCTATGAGGTCCTTTGGAGGCAGAATCCAAGTGGATGGACACCAACCTGGGCTTACTCTCCAGAAAAATCCGGACTGTTGAGTAAGCATCCCTGATGGAAGGAGCCTCGCTCACCTTCTTGGCATCCCTTCCATTTTAGTACGTGTGCAGCCAACACCAAGTCCAGCCGCGGGACGTGTATGTGTACAAAGGCAAGGAAGCATGTGCACCTGGACAGGATGATCTGGAAGGTTCCAGGTGGGGGCAGTGGCCACCTGCAGCCACCTGTTTAGTGTCAGAGATCCTACCAGTGTTGAGTGTCAGCGTCGTGCAGTTCCTAGGTGACCAGGCTAGGCTCGGGCAACTAACTAGTTAAACATTTGTGCTTGTTGTCATTCTTACCACGGCTTCATGCTGGGACCCGTGGGTCGGGCCTTTGCCTTCTGTGCCTCTTGAGACACGGGCACACATAGCTTGGCATAGGAGGTTTAGATGTTCTTGAAAGGTAAATCAGGAGAGTGTACTTTTTTTTTTTTAAGCCCCAGAATTCGCAAGAGAATACTTCTCTGTAACAAGGACACTTAGAATCAGATGCGGGGAGCCCGGTGCCCGTCGGTGAAGCGTCTGACTCCTGATCTCAGCTCAGGTCATGATTTCATAGTTCGTGAGTTCGAGCCCCCATGTCGGGCTCTGCACTGACAGCACGGAGCCTGCTTGGAGTTTCTCTCTCCTTCTCTCTCTACCCCTACCCCACTGGTGCTTGCTCTCTTTCTCTCCCTCTCTCAATATAAAGAAATAAAAATGAAATAAATAAAAAATAGATTAAAAGAAAAAAAAAGAGTCAGATGCACTTTACCTGGCTGGGACTGTGTAACTGCTTCGTCAGCAGGTTGAGTTTAGAGCGGGGCAGACCAGCCTCATGAAGGGGCTCTGCCCGTCAGAGCCTCAGTTTCCCCCTCTATAAGTGAAGGAGGTAACAGCTCCTACCTGGCAGGTTGTCGGGAGGATAGGCGACGTGACTTTAGATGTTTTTGCCCAGCGCCTACACGTGGTGGGTGCCCAGGATGTGCCCAAATAACTGTTCCTTTTTCTTTGATGAAAAATTTCATAGCAGAGAAGAGTAGGAGGAATCGTGTGATGAACGTCATTCACCTGCCATCTAGGTTTTCCCTTACATGCTATGTTTGCCTCATCCGTTTCTTTAATGTGTAAGGTTTTGGTTTTTTTTTTTTTTAATATTTATCTATTTTTTTGGGGGCGCCTGGGTGGCGCAGTCGGTTAAGCGTCCCACTTCAGCCAGGTCACGATCTCGCGGTCCGTGAGTTCGAGCCCCGCGTCAGGCTCTGGGCTGATGGCTCGGAGCCTGGAGCCTGTTTCCGATTCTGTGTCTCCCTCTCTCTCTGTCCCTCCCCCGTTCATGCTCTGTCTCTCTCTGTCCCAAAAATAAATAAAAAATAAAAAAAAAATTTATCTATTTTTGAGAGAGAGAGTGTGAACCACATAGGGTCAGAGAGAGAGGGAGACACAGAATCTGAAACAGGCTCCAGGCTCTGAGCTATCAGCACAGGGCCCGACGCGGGGCTCGAACTCATGAACTGTGAGATCATGACCTGAGCCAAAGTCGGACGCTTAACCGACTGAGCCACCCAGGCGCCCCTAACGTGTTAAGTTTTTTTAACTGAAATGTAATCTACATATAAAAATTGCACAGCTCTTGAGTGTTAAGTTCAGGGAATTCTGACAATCGTAGGCAACCTGTACTGAAGCCTTTTAAAATCAGTTTCCCCACCTTGTGTCTGAAGTACATGGCTGAACCCGTCACTAATAAATGGCATTTCTATACACCCGGTGTGCTGTGTTTACTCCTAACAAAAGTAACAGTAGTATCTTCTAAACTCCAGACTATATTCAAATATTCAGATTCCCCAGTTGTTCCAAAATGTCCCTTACAAGCTGGCACGTTCAAAACAGAATCTAATTTTCACGTGTCCTATTTAGTTGTTAAATCTCATAAATTTTTTTTAACGTTTATTCATTTGTTTTTAAAAGTTTTTTTTGATGTTTATTTTTGAGAGAAAGACGGAGCACGAGATGGGGAGGGGCAGAAAGAGAGACACAGAATCCAACGCAGGCACCAGGCTCCAAGCTGTCAGCACAGAGCCCGACCTGGGGCTCCCACTCACCAACCGTGAGATCATGACCTGAGCCAAAGTCCGATGCTTAACTGACTGAGCCACCCAGGCACTCCAGTTGTTAAGCCTCTAAACTTTCTTTCTTTTTTTTTTTTTAAGTGTTTATTTATTGATTTTGAGAGAGAAAAAGCACGAGCAGGGGAGGGGCAGGGAGATAGGGAGAGAGAGAATCCTAAGCAGGCTCCGTGCCGTCAGAGTGGGGCTTCATCTTATGAACTGTGAGATCATGACCTGAGCCCAGGTCAAGAGTCGACTTCACTGAGCCACCCAGGGGCCCCTCTTAAATTTCTTTTCATAATCTTCCTAACTTCTCTCTGTCCTCTCTCTCTCTCTCTCTCTCTCTCCCTCCCCCTCCCTCTCCCCCTCCCTCCCTCTCTCCCTCCCTTTCTCTCTCTGTCTCTTTTTTAATCAATGGTTTTGACTTGAGCCTGGTCTGACTGTCCTGTAGAATAGCCTGCTTTCTGCTAACATGTTCCTCTCCCCCTTTTACTTTGTATCAAGTGGAAGTTGGTCTAGACACTTGATTAGATCAACAGAACATTTTTTTTTTTGGCAGTGTTGCCTCACACACGAACCATGCTTCAGCCTTTGTCTTGCTACAGAGCCAAGTGCACAAGTCTGGCTTCTTCAACCCAGAATGGGGTCTTAAATGTCCCTCAAAGACTTAAAATGTGTGAGGCCGCTGTCTGCAGCTGGCTGCCCCCAAACACGGGCCCCAGCCCGCAGGGGAAGTTCAGGCAGGCTCCTAGAAGCCTTGTCCTCTTAGGACATGTGGGACGGCTCTGGGTGGGTCGTCTCAGAGGTCTTGAGGGCGGGGCAAGTGCCTCCTTCCCTGGGAGAGCGTCCGGTGGGGCTGCAGGCATTGAGACCTGGGGAGGCTGAGCCCCCAACCCACCTTTCCCCAGCAGCCGCGGGATCTCACCCTGTGGTTCTGTTCCCCCCTGTGCAGATGATAACAGCAACCAGAGCTCCATAGCAGATGCCTCCCCCATCAAACAGGAGAACAGCAGTAACTCAAGCCCTGCTCCCGAGCCCACCTCG
The DNA here is from genome assembly GCF_018350215.1 of Panthera leo. Classification (NCBI taxonomy): domain Eukaryota; kingdom Metazoa; phylum Chordata; class Mammalia; order Carnivora; family Felidae; genus Panthera; species Panthera leo. Next base: position 7,373,989 of record NC_056690.1, on the reverse strand, counting down.
GCTGTGCCCGGCGAAGGCACTGACACCAAGGCAGATGAGACCCAGGCAGATGGGAAGGAGCTCCCTGGGGCCGAAGGTATGTGCCCTTGGGGCCTGGGATCAGAGGGGCCTGTCTTCAGCCAGCCTTCCTGTAGTTCGCTGATGGTCTCTAGGAGGCCCTGCCACGTGCCCGCCCCTAGAAGGTCACGGCAGAAGTAGAAGCAGGGTAATGCCTAGACTAGCTCATATTCTCGTGGGGCAATTTAAAAATGCGGCAGTCTAGTTTTTAGAAGATAGGAGCTGTGGAAAACTATAAGAAAGGGAAATGGAGAGTCTTGATGAATTATGGGGAGTGTTTCAATTTTAAATAGGGTGACCAGGGAAGGTCTCACTGAGAAGGTGACATTAGAGCAAATTTGGCTAAAATTAGGTAAGGGAGCAAACCATGTGGGTAAGTGGAAGAAAAGAACTCTGGGCAGGAGGGAATGGGCAGTGCAAAGGCCCTGAGGCAAGAGTGTGCTCAGTGGCCGGGGAAGTGCGGATGAGGGGTTTACGAAGTGAGATGAGATGAGAGGAGGCAGGACCTCGAGTAAGGGGGTCTCGTAGGCCACTCAACAGACCTGGCTTCCGTGCCAAGTGAGGCAGGAGCCACTGGGATTGAGCACTGTGGGCTAGAGGGTCACTTTGGTTAACTGTGATCGAGCACAGATGGTAGGGCTACTGCGGTCATCCAGATGGAAGAGGGTGGCAAGAAGCGGTCTTGTCATAGAGGACGTGTATGTACTCGAATCTGTGTATGTCGGTTTATTTTTGTCTATTTTGAGATCTCTCGACTCTTGAAAATTTTCAAACATCGAGAAAAATGAATAGTGTACTCTCCCATGTATGTCAGCTGAATTCGGCAATTCTTAACTGGTTTTGCTTTGTCTATAAATATTTTGGGGGGGAGCCATTTGAAAGTAGTTACAGATCTTACGGCATTCCGTCCCTGAACACTTCACGCATCTCTCAAAAATAAGAATCTTTTCTTCCCTCATCACAGGTACCATCATCGCACCTAAGATAGGTCCATAGGTTTTGATTGTCTGATAACTGAGGTATACTTTGAAGGTCCAAGGCGGGAGTACCTGGGCGGAGCGGGGACCGGAGGGTGACCCCCAGCACCTGGGGGGATGGCCTTGCCAGCATCCATGAAGGGCCAGCTGCGGCTGGAGCCCCCGCACACGGCTGAGCTTTCCTGACAGGGAGGGCGGCCGGCCTGGAGTCCAGGCTTCTCTGTGCTTGGGGAGGGAGTGGGGCTTCTCAGGAGGAAGGCCTCTCGGGGCCATGGAGGCAATTCGAACCCCATTCCCTTTGACACACTTTCCCACACCCACCCTGTGTGAGGCTTGGCGCCACTCACAGCTAAGCCCTGCTTCCTGTCCCACAAGCACTCAGAGGGAAGCAGGGGAGACAGACACCAAAACTGAGACTGAGACCCCCTCCCCCACCCACCCAGAGGTCAGAGACAGACTAGACCCAGCGTGTGGTGTGTGGGTGTGGTCATGGGCCTGGTGGTATTTTTATTTTTAATTTGAATTTGATGTCAAAATTTTATCTCAAACATACTCTATTTTTTTACATTTTTAATGTTTATTTTTGAGAGAAAGAGAGGGAGACAGAGAGCAGGCAAGGAAGGGGCAGAGAATCCAGAGGGAGACACAGAATCCAAAGCAGTCTCCTGGTTTGAACTGTCAGCACAGAGCCCAGTGCAGGGCTTGAACCCATGAACCGCGAGATCATGACCTGAGCCTAAGCCAGTTGCTTAACCAACTGAGCCATGCAGGTGCCTCCATATTCTACTTTTTTTAAATGTCTATTTGTTTTTGAGAGAGAGACACACACACACACATACACAGAGTGCGAGCAGGGGAGGGTCAGAGAGAGAGGGATGCACAGAATCTGAAACAGGCTCCAGGCTCTGAGCTGTCAGCACAGCTGACGTGGGGCTCCAACTCACGAACCATGAGATCATGACCTGAGCCGAAGTCGACACTTAACCGGTTAGCCATCCAGGCACCTGATGTCAAAAATTTAACCTTAAAACAATTTTGCTTAAAATGAGATTGATTTCCACCTCTTGAAAAATCAGAAGATCTGGCAATACTGGGTCTGCTTTTCTGTGGAGCAGCAGCTGGTTAAACAGATGTGGCTGCCCTTCCAGGGAGGGCGAGCGGACCCACCCTTGCCAGTTACCACACTCCCCACCACTCCCTAATGTCTCCCTGACACTGAGGCCCAAGAGTAGTAGCCCGTGTCACTCCACGATCACTGTTACTTTTCTTATTGCACATTTAAAGGAAAAACTAAGTTGCTTTTTGAACCGATTTCACTATCAAAAGTAGAAAAGTAAAAATCTGAGAGGTTGGGCGAATATATGTTTCTTAGAGGAACAGAAGAGCATTCCTTTAGATTTTTTTTTTATTTGTGTCTGAACCGAACAGCTTCTCTGACTCATTCATGGCACTGCCTGGCCCTTAAGGGGGCTTTTGAGTTCATGGCCCCTGCTGTGCTAGACGGTAAGAAAAGGGAGCCTAAGGAGTTCAGGAAAGGCTTCCTGGAGGAGGTGCTCCCTGAGTGAGGCTTGAAGGATGAGCGGGAATGGGGGGGAATGAACAGTGCCAGCAGGAGAGGCCGAGGGGCAGTGCCTGGGGATGGGTTGGGGAAGGGGCAGGCCAGCCAGGCGTGAGGAAGGTGCTCACGTGCCAGGTAGGCCCATGGGCAGGGTAGGGTGGGGTGCAGGTAACTGAGTGAAACAGTTCAGTGTTAGGACACAGATTGGACAGCCCCGCACCCGGAGCCTTTGGCGTTCTCCTCGTCAGGGAGGACCCCTGTTGAGCCTGTGTTGTGGCCCTCCGAGATAAACAGTCTGTGCACCTAGAAGAATCTATATGAGATTACAACCTCCCTTTTTTAAGAATACTTCCCTTAACAATCACCATGGAGATTGTTCCATGTCAGCACGTACAGGTTTGTCTTGTTCTCTTTGCCAGCTTCATATGCAGAGGTGTGCGTGTGTCCTAATTCATTTAAATAGTCCCCGTGTCGATGGTCATTTGGGTGGTTTTGGGTGGGGGTGGGGGGCGATGTGTTGTGTTTTCCGTACACGGTCCTGCGTGGGGTCTTGTCCACACATCTTTGCGTCTGTGCTCAGGTGTGACGGAGCTGAAGGATCGCGGGCTGTGTGTTCAGTCAGAGGTGCGGGCATTTAAAATTTGGCCGGATCCCACCGTTTCCTCCAGACAGGCGGTGGCTGGGCAGGGTTTCTCAGCCTCGGCACTGGTGGCACTCGGGGCCAGACGAGTCTTCGCTGTGGGGCCGTTCTGCGTGTGGCGGGATGTTGAGGAGCATCCCTGGCTTTCCCTCACCCCTGGTTGCGACACCAAAGATGTTTCCAGACCCTGCCAAACGCCCCCCCTCGCGTGAGGGGCAAAATCATCTTCAGTCGAGAGCCACCGTCGTAGGAAGCTTGACGCGGGCCTTTCGGGCGGGCGTCCCCTTGTCCCTACAGAGGCCCCCAGTGCCTTCCTGGGCTCCCTGTGGCTCTGCGGGCAGAGGGCGGTGGAACCAGGGGGCCGGGCCCGGGGACGGGACGCGCTGGTCACAGCTGGGCTGACGTGAGACCAGTAAAACTTGCCTCCCCCGTCAGGTCCCCGCAAGGAACGGGGCAGGAAGGGAAGCAAAGGGTCGGAGCCCGCCGTGTAGGAGGGGCCTGGTGAGCGAGGGGAGGTGATGCCCACGTGCGCCCCGTCCTGCCTGCTTTCTCCCGCGTTCCTCCCACGTCTGGGATCCGCAGCTCCTTTCCCTGAAGGCCGGTTAAAGCTCTACTTCAGGAATCGCTTCTTGGGCTGTTGCTTCCACGGTTGCCACATTTTGGTGACTATTACCACTACCCACCCCTCCCCCCACTACCACCAAAAGCCTTCCTGGTCCGGGAAACTACACCAGGGTCCTCTTCTGGCGACCCCGGGCCACTGGGCACGCACGGTTGCGCATCATCGCCCGGGGCGGTGGGGGGCGGGGGGCGCCACAGCTGGGGGAGCCCCCATGGGAAAGGCCTGGAGGCCTCCCAGGTGGGTGCACGCTGCCTGCAGGACAGGGCAGGTTGGTCGCCAGCTGTTGACCTTGCTTTGAACTTGTTTACTGCTGAGTGAGCTCAGGGAATGACATAATGTCCAAACTCACTGGACTAAATTTAGGCCCTAGGAAAATAATTTCCCCTGGGTGAGTTCCAGCACCAGCGCTGCACCGAGCCCTAGAGTGCTCCGCGAGCTCTCAGGCCGGGCAGGGGCTCAGCATGACTGGGTGACTGGCCATGATTTCTGAACCTCCTTGTCCGGTCTGCAGGCTAGAGGACAATAACAATTGATGGTATTTGCTAAAGCAAACACGTATTATGAAACAGAATATATAACATCAGCAGAGACCTTTTTTCCTTTTTTAAAAAATGGAGATAAAATTCAACTCTGACCAGTTCCAAACATTTCTGTCACCCCAAAAGGAAACTCTGTGCCCATAAACTCACTTCCCCTTCCCCCTGGCCCTAACCCATGGCAACTACCAATCTGCTTTCTTTTTCTTTTCCTTTCTTGTCTTTCTTTCTTGTCTGTCTTTCTGTCTTCCTTCCTTCCTTCCTTCCTTCCTTTCTTTTTCTCTTCTTCTCTTCTTCTTTTTTTGAGAGAAAGAGACAGATAGAACTCCAGTGGGGGAGAGGGACAGAGGGGGAGAGAGAGAATGAGAATCCCAAGCAGGTTCCATGCTCAGCACGGAGCCCAACATGGGGCTCGATCCCATGACCCTGGGATCATGACCTGAGCCAAAATCAAGAGTCAGATGTTCAACCAACTGAGCCACCCAGGTGCCCCTGTCAATCTGCTTGCTTGCTTTTCTTTTTCTTGCTTTCTTTCTTGTCATTTATTTACTTACTTATTTTGATAGAGTGAGTGAGCGTGAGCAGGGGAGGGGCAGAAAGAGAGGGAGACTGAGAATCCCATCTCTGCACCATCAGCACAGAGCCTGACATGGGGCTCAAACCCACAAACCGTGAGAAATCAAGAGTCGGATGCTCAGCCAACCGAGCCACCCAGGTGCCCCAATCGGTAAATATTTTTTTAAAGAAGAGTAGAGCGAAATATCAAAGAACTGTCAGGTTTATGGGGACTCTGGGTCTGTGCTCTAGCTAATCCCTCAGTTACACCCCACCTCCCCCCGGGTTATTCCGCTACTTGAGCACTTTCTCTGTCATTCCATTTAGTCCTCACAGTGACTCGACAGGGTGGCTCTTGCCAACCGTGCTTTTTATGGGGCCCAGAGGAATCAAGTGGCAGAGGCGCTGTTGGAACTTAGGCCTTATCTCTCCACGCTGTGTCCTCCCACACACCAGTTTGTAGGCAGCACGCAGCCCTGGAGAAGTGGGCCCCTGAGCCTCCCTGTGGCCCCGGCCAGGCGGCTGGTGTCCCAGTGCTGACCTCGAGGTATCAGGGCCGCTGGCTTGGGGAGTAAGAGAACGTGTGAACAACGGCTCACCCGGGATGGACGTGCCGGGAGGTCAGCCTCCTGGGGAAGAAGGTCTTAGGCCTCCTTCCGTCCCCAGCCCCAGCCCTCTGCTCCCCTGCGGCTTCAGGCCACGGAGAGCTGCTGACTTTGCTCCACGTCTCCATATTGCCTGGCTCGCTTTAAAACCGAGGCCTAGGGGCGCCTGGGTAGCTCAGTAGGTTAAGCGTCCGACTCTTGGTTTCGGCTCAGGTCATGATCTCACGGTGTGTGAGTTCGAGCCCCACATCGGGCTCTGTACTGACAATGCGGAGTCTGCTTGGGATTCTCTCTCTCCCTCTCTTCCTGCCCCTTGCTTTCTCTGTCTCTCCCAAAATAAACTTAAAAAAAAAAAAACAACAACAAAAAACTTAAGCCTGGATTTTTTTCTTTTCTGCCTCAGAAACCCCAGAAAAGCAAGCATTCTTGAGTGTTCTAGTGCACTTTAGAAAAATCAGGGTGACATATGTTGTTGGGGCCTTGAGTGCAAGCAGAACGGGGCCCTGGGCAGGATGTTGCTGTTCCCCCCCGTGAGCTCGGCTGCTCGGCACCCAAAATAAGCTTCAGGTACAAACACTGCTGTCTCTTCTTCCACAGCCGCACTGCCACATGCAGCCAGCTACGGCTGAAGGAACGTGGCAGGGAGGGTGGGGAGCAGGGAGACTGATGCATAAGAAATAGCCCAAATAATTGGCAAAACAGGATCTATAAATCAGTGATGGCTTGGGAGAAGCTGTGCGGCCATTTTGTGCACTCTTGTATTTAGGGAATTTTTCAAGATGTGAAAATTTTCTCTAAAATTCTGTGTGATCTCTATTTGGGGAGAGCAGAGAATTATATGCATGTAGGGGGAAAACATCTGGAGAGATGAAAATAAATCCTCTGAAATGTTAGGAAATAAATCCTCTGAAATGTTAGTGGGTTGGTAGTTGTGGGTGGTGTGAGATAATCACTGATTTTAACTCTATTTTTTTTTTTTTTTTTCTGTATTTGCCGTTTCTCACAATGATCAGTCCTTGCTCTTACGGTCAGGAAAATACCCATGTTATTAAGAGAAATGTCTGCAAAGACAGTTACCTTCCTTGGGCTCCCCAGGTGGAGAACGCAGGCTCTGTAACGCAGGAGGGAGGAGTCAGCAGCCATGACGGTTGCAGCGCATTGTGCCCACCAGAGGGCGCCAGGTGCACACGGCACAAAGCCTGTAGCATCCCTAAGATGTCCTCTCTGGGCACGCGGCAGGTGGTGGGAGTGCAGGCGAGGGTTGGAGGCCCCCCGGGGCCAGCCTGTGGCCTCGCAGGTTAAAACCACCTCACAAAAAAACTAAGAGGTTTCCCAGCCCCCCTCCCCCACAGCTCACTGCAGCACCGACAGACCGCCTGGCCACAAAACTACCCTGTTCCAGGTATTTTTAGTAATTGGTCCATCTGGCTCCGCATCTCACGTGTCTGAAAACAGCTTCTGTCATTTTGCTTTTCCCTCAGATGCTTCCGACGAGCAGAATTCACAGTCCTCAATGGAAAACTCGATGAACAGTTCAGAGAAAGTAGAACGGCAGCCATCTGGAGACGCGGGTCTAGCTGCAGAGGCGTCCGCAATCTCTCAGGTACCTCGATCGAGGCCTCAGAGGGGCAGCCAGATCGGCCGGGAGCCCGTTGGGGTGTCGGGGGTACGTTGAAAGGCGTTTTTGTTATTTTGGATTTTTGTTTTCTCCTTGGAAGGTCGGTACTTTCCTGTATTCATTGAGCAGGATTCGTGAGCATCCTGTGATCCGCCCTGGGCACCCTGGGTGTCTTGCAGAAAGAGACACGTGGGCCCAGTCCTCGGGGAACAGGGCGTAGAAGGAGGAAGCATCCTATAACCCAGCCTTAGCCTTATCACTTTGTTTACTCGGGTCCACAAAGGCCCTGCCTGCTCTCGTGACCCGAAGTTAGCTTCCTTGAGAGCTGGGACCATAAGTCTGCAGAATCCTAAATGCCAGATGAATCATCCTTTAGCATTTTGCAACTGACCACCCCCTCCCCCACCTTGCTTGGACCCCGATCTGGGTCATCGCCGTTGGTGCGCATCTGGTGTGAATCAGTGCAGAAGCAGGTGGCCGGTGGACAGGAGCAAACATCCTGGGTTCAAATCCGCCAACTGCTTCACTTAGCATAACTGAGCCTCATTGTCTGCAGCTGCCAAAATGGAGTCACGGGACTGTCTTGGGACCAGGGCGCAGATGAGATGATTGAATGTGGGTTAACACACTTGTTGTGACACTGGACACAGGAATGCCTCAGAAGCCACCGTTGTGCTTTTTCACCGTCAGCCCACTGTGCTCGCCTAAGATGAGCTGGGGACTCAGGGGTGTCAAAACGCCAACGAATAAAACTATTTTCCAGGACCTTGGGAGACACTGACAAGGAGCAGTAGCCAAAAGACTGGAAGAGGCAGGGTGTGCGGGACATGGTCTGCACTTAGCACAGCCTTAAGCGAGGCTGTCCCCCCAAGAGGAAGTGCCCCTTTGGATCTGCAGCCCCCTCCTCCTACAGAATACTCCTCCAGAGTATTCTGCCCAGAAACAGAGGGAGTGTTGATAGAAGATGTGTTTGCAGTGGCAGGAAATCAGCCACAACCTAAGTTTGTCAGAGGGGACTGGTTAAATTAATCCTGGGGTCACGGATAGAACAGACTGGTACATAGCTGTTAAAAAGAGTGTGGCTGGGGCGCCTGGGTGGCTCAGTCGGTTAGACGTCCGACTTCAGCCCAGGTCACGATCTCGTAGTTCGTGAGTTCGAGCCCCGCGTCGGGCTCTGGGCTGATGGCTCAGAGCCTGGAGCCTGTTTTGGATTCTGCGTCTCCCTCTCTCTCTGCCCCTCCCCCGTTCATGCTCTGTCTCTCTCTGTCTCAAAAATAAATAAACGTTAAAAAAAAAAAATTAAAAAAAAAAAAGTGTGGTTGACCCAGGTACAGACCATCAATAAAGAAGTACCCTCACAACATGAAATGAGAAAAGCAAGACACAGAACCTCAGGCATAGCATGAGCCCATTTGATTAAAAATAAAAATCAAAGCCCCGTGTACAGTTTGTAAAACCAGGATGTCAGCTGGGATCTCCTGGCCTCCTGAACTCAGTGGAGGAAAGACCAGCTTGAAACTTTGATCCATACCCTGGGGGGCATCTCGTGCTCCCCTCCCCTGCAGATGTCTGAATGGTACAGGGGTCTCCTGTTCTAACATGCCCCCCCCCCCACCTCCACTCCCATTTCCAGGGGACCCAGACCTGAAACGAGGCCTCGTCTGCTGTTACGCACACACAGACAGACGCTCGCTCACAGAGCTCCGAGGCTTGTGAGCAAGGTGCAGAATGCATCACAGCTAAGCAAAACAACTTGACGTTGAAATGTGGCCATTCCTGTGTCAAAAACAAAAACAAACAAACAAAAAACCCTCCCTTCCTCCCCCATGAGGAAGACTTACTCGGCTCTTCTGCCGGCTCAACTGTCCTGAATTCGTGGCTCCTCTTTCACTCCCTCCCTCTTCCCTCTCTCCTTCTCTCCTGTGCCCTGTACACCAGCTCACCTCCCTCCAGGCTCCCCTCCCAAACTCACATGCTGCCCCCGCACCCAGGTGCTCTGCAGAACCAAAGACCTTCTCCCGAGCGGGACCCACCATCCTCGGAAGGCACAGTACCTGCTTTCTGCTGTTCTGTCTTTATCGGGCTTTTATCGCTTTCATAATGAGAACAAGGGAGAACACAGATGGAGGGGTTCTTTCTGCCTCCCTGCGACACCTGCTGTCAGGGTCTGCCACACGAAACTCACACCCACAGTCCCCTGGCTGGCTCAGTCGGTCGAGTGTCCGACTTCGGCTCAGGTCATGATCTCGCAGTTTACAAGTTTGAGCCCCACATTGGGCTCTGTGCTGTCAGCATGGAACCTGCTTTGGATCCTCTGTCCCCCTCTCTCTGCCCCTCCCCTGCTTGTGCTCTCTTTCTCTCTCAAAAAGAAATACTAAAAAAAAAAAAAAAAAGATGGGGTGCCTGGGTGGCTCAATCATTTAAGTGTCCAGCTTGGCTCAGGTCATGATCTCACGGTTCATGGGTTCCAGCCCCACATCAGATTCTGTGCTGACCGCTCAGAGCCTGGAGCCTGCTTCGGATTCAGTGTCTCCCTCTCTCTCTGCCCCTCCCCTGCTCATGCTCTGTCCCTCTCAAAAATAATCAAACATTAAAAAAAATTTTTTTTAAAGAAACTCATACACAGCCTGCATCGAGGTCTAGGACCTCTATGGAACGTTTGTTGGGCACCTGCTGTGGGCCAGGCTCTCGACCAGATACTAGAGACCCAGGGTGAGCCAGAGACGGGGTCCCTCCTGCCCTCTTGGGGCTCACGATGGGGTCGGGGAGGAAGACGCAGCCGGAATACAGCAGGCACAGGAGGAATACAAGGTCCCAACACGTGCTTCAGGAGAACCAGAACAAGGAGGCCTGACAGTGGAGGGTTCTTCGGGCTGGTATAGGCAGAGAAAGGGGCTTTGAGCGGGAATTTGAAGGATGGGAAAATAGGGCAGGCTTTCTGGGCAGAGAAACCAAAGGCGCCTGGGCCTGGAGACAGGAACGAGCCTGAGGAACAAAAGGGGGGCCAGGGGAGCCGGGGCCTAGCAGACAAGGAAGAGCAAGGCGAGGCGAGGCACAGAGGTAGGCCTGGGCTGGCCGCTGGGCCCTCTCAGCCTGGTAAGGAGTTGGGATTTTGCTCTGAAGTCAGTGGGAAAGCGTCGGCAGGTTTTATGTTCTGTGTGTGATTTCTATTTTGGGATTGGTTAGACGTTGGCAAAGGCTGCACAGGGAGATCTCGGAACAGGATGCTGCTTTCTCTGGGCAGGTGATGGTGGTGAGGACAATGGATGGGGCAGCAGGCAGCGGGGAGAGGTGGGCAGGCCCAGGGGTATTTGGAGATGGAGTTGGTGATACTTGCTAGTACGTGGGGGGTGTGGGCACAGGGCGAGCAAACGAGGCCTCCTGGCTACCGTCAGCTTTATCCCGGGCAGGTGTGGTATCCTGGACGGACACGGGGGGTGCAGTCGAGGCGGATAAGGTCAACAGCTGGTCTCGGGTGATGGGCCAGGTTGGCGATGCCTGAATGGGAAAGTCAGGGTGGGAGAATGAGTGCTGACCCTTTTTTGGGTCATGGGATCTAGGAGTTCGGTCACAGCTATGGGCCTTTTCCCCCAGAAAAACACACAAGTGCATTCAACAAACGCCGAGTGTGTGCCCAGGCCAGGCACCTGTGCGGAGCTCTGGAGGAGCCATTGTCCATACGGCAAGGTTGGACCAGGCCTTCTTCGAGCTTGGAGAGGTGCCCCTGGGACTTGTGTACAAATGATTACCGTAGCGATTAATTACAGATTGGAGGGCTGATAATGGGGAAACCCTCCCCCGGCCTGTGTGGTGAAGGGGACAGAGAAGCTTTAGAGGCCCAGGGGGCAGTGTGGTAACGGTCGTGGGTGACGGTATGCTTGAAGACCCACAGGGAAGCCACCGTGGCAGGGACGGGGGACCCAGGTGACGCGGGGCTTGGTGAGCACAGGGCCAGAACCTCAGACTGGAACCACAGGGGGTGGGCCTCAGTTTCCTCCTGGGCTGACCTTCTGCCTCACGGCTGGCCCGAAACTGCCCCCCTGGCTGTTAACCTCTGTTCTCCCTTCTTCTTCCCCAAGGATTTGGAAGGAGTCCCACCCTCTAAGAAGCTGAAACTGGAGGCCTCGCAACAGAACTCTGAAGAGATGTAGACACTACGTTCAGTCCTGCTGTCCACGTTCCACGGGAGAGCCATCTGCAGGCTGAATTCTAGAACAACTTCCCCCGAGCGATTCCTCTCGGGTGCAGACAGAACTACTAACTTTCCAAGTTTACCAAGTGCAAATCCAAGAAAACCCAGAACAGCGTAACTTCTCAGACACTGAAGAACTTTCTGCTGTGAAGCAAAACACTTGAGTCTCGAAGGGACCGTCCTTGGGAAGGCGGAGTCGACAGCACTCAGGAGTGTCTGCACACTGTCTCTGAAGCCAAGATCACATTTGTGTTGCTGCTGTATTGTTTCGTTCCCCTCTCCGCCACCCCCCACTTCTCTATTTAACGATATAAGCTATATTTGAGGGTGGTGCCGATCAGGAAATCGGTTTTCGTCGGGGCATTTCACTGTTCAGCCGATTCCTTCCGCTTTCTTTTTTTGTGCCTTGTGCCCTTGAGGTGACCTCTGGCATGTTTTCCCGGTTGTTTTGCATCTCCCTTTGCAAAGTGCCCTCGGTTTTGTCCAGGCAGCCGGTGCCACCGTCCTCAACATCTCTCCCCTCCCTGACCCGGGACTTCAGCTGGAGCGGAGCAGGCAGGGAGGAGGGGAAACTGAGGCCTCGGAAGAGCAGGACCTCCTTGGCCACCTGATTTGCAGGTGCGGAGGGAGGGCGTTGAGCACGCCCTGGGCCCCGGGGCCTGGGTCCAAGGTCCGAGGAGTCTCGATGTCGTCGGGGCACTGTCCCCGAGGGCGGGCCACTGGATGTGCTCTCACTTCCTCGGGGCATCTGAGGCCGGTGTTTCCAAGCCCACCGTGGCCCAGACGGATACATGGAACCCTTAGATTGTTCTGGCACTTCCACCCTCTATCCCCACCATACCGCTTTCTCCCACACCTCCGAAGACGAAATGGCTTCTGTGGCTGACTGCAGGATTGTCTCCTTAGGACGATGAAAGGGCTGAGGAGGCTGGGAGCAGATGGCAAGAATAGCTGGTGCTGAACTTTCTCTCCTAGCGTGTTGCCTGGATTTCAAATCCACAGTAACCTGCTGCCCTCCGCCTCCCCGGCTCCTCTGGGCTCTCCCCCCACGCCCCCCAGGGGGGGAGGGGAGATGGCAAAGCGTTCCTGACTCTTCAGAGCCAACAACAGTCCATCGCCTCTCGCTCCCAGGATGCGCTGATGGTCCCCACTGGGGAGCAGACCCTGATGATTGGGCCTCAAAGGCCAGAAACAAGGCACCGGGGAGCAGAAAGCTCTACACTCCTCCAGAAAGGGGTGATTGAGCCCCCATCCCCTGGCCTCCGTCCTGTGCCTGTGCCGGGACAGCTTCCTCTCACTCAAACGGCGATGCCCCCCGTGGACAAACCGCCTGATCGTTTGGTTCTGAGGCCTGGTTTGCTCTTAATTCCTAGATGGACTCCTCGGACCTTAACCCTTTTCCTGAGCTTTCTTTACTGCACTGGAGTTCAACTTCCTTTGAGTTGTGTGAGGGGGTGGGAGGGTTGAGGGGGGGTTATTTTGTTGTTGTTTTGTGGTTTTTTTGTTTTCGTTTTTGTTTTGCTGATTGGTGCATATATTCAGGTACCACCTTTGACGTGTGGATCTCTCTCCTGACCACCGTGGGAAGTGTCTGCCAGATTCCAGTTTCTAAGTTTCTGAGGGTGAGGCTCTTACTTTTTTTTTAAGGGAGCCAATCTATTTCCTGCACTTCAAGAAGAATCAAAATGTTCCTGAATTTCAAATACCTCATGCAAAAATGTCTCCTGAAATAAGGGAAAAAACAAAACAAAACAAAACAAAAAAAAAAAAACACAACAAACTTTGAGAATCTTAATGTTGAAGTTCGCAATGCCGAAAGGTTTCTGTCTTAAAAAAAAAAAAAAATCCTTATCAATTTTGCCCCTCAGGCAGTCAGTTCTGTGGAGAACTGTGTTCTGCGTTACCTCTCAGCATCTCTCAAGGCGGCTTTACCTCCAGATCCTCTAGAGCTAGAGTAACTTAACTTTTTTTCTTTGCGGCAAAACTCCATTTTGATGAAAGGTGAATTTGGAGATTTATCTCCTTTCTTTTTTGGGAAATGAGAGGTTAGGAGCAAGACAGCCGAAGGAGACCCACACACGCATCCACAGGAACGGCAAGTCGGCCGGGGTCCCCTGGGCGCCTTCCGGTTGCGGTGCCCTCTCTGGACGGGCAAGGGGAGTCAACGCGGTTGAGGACGAAGACCACATCCACGATCCCGGGGCTGTCATTAGTTTTTCTCTGAAGTGCCTGATGAAGGTAGGAAGGGGCCCGTGGCCGGGGACCCACCCGGCCCCGCCGCGGCCACGCCAGGCAAAGCGCCAGTGGCCCCGCACGCATCGCTGGCCGGGAAGGCCTCCCGCGCGGCATCGTTAGACTGCAAAAATCCACACGTGCTTCCTTCCCCGACACGGTCCGCTCCTCGGAGCCACTGTTGCCCACCCACCCTGCGCCCCGCGCCCTCCTCCCACCACAGAATCTAAGACCTTTCAGCCGACCGAGCCAGGGGCGGGGGTCCTCAGCAGATGCCTTCCGCGGACACCAGGCCCTGTGGCCTAAAGGGCTCCCAGGGCAACCTTACTCCCCGCCACACACGAAGTCGGGGAGGCTTCGGCTACACATTCCACAAAGTGCTGGCACTTTTACACCCAGAACCTGGAGGGCAGTTGACCGATCTATAGGGTGGTGACCTCTCATTACAAACGATGTCATGGTTTGGAATGTTCATTATCGCCAAGGACCTGGTTAGAGGTATAAAGACCTTTTTTCACCGTTACCGTTAATTTTTTTTTTCCTCTTACGTTTTTTTTTTTTCTTTCTTTTTGGCGTGTTGTACAGCAGTATAATTTTTCACTTATTTATTCCATCAGTAGATATGGTTTGTACAATGTACAATGGTTCCATTTCAGAAAATAAAAAATTCAAATCATGAACACCATGTGGCTTTCTAGCATCGTAATAAAGGGTAAAATCTGACGGATGGTGAGAGGGCCCCTCGCCAGCTGCTCTGGCCTCTCGTGCACGACCGTGTGGCCCTGACTTTGTGCAGGGCACTAAGCTCCTTGCACGCAGGGACTGTTGCCTCCCAGGGTCACGTTAGCTGCCACCGTTAAGCACCAGCTGGACACTGGACGCAGGGGTGACAGACCTCCTTGCTGAGGCGAGGACACAGAAACAGTCGCATAGCCAGGCAGGGCCCCCATGGAAAGGCCCTGGTCCTCGACTTTGCGGGGCTGTGGCAGGCACTCTGAGGAGTCGGCCCAGAGGTGGATCGCAACTTTGTCTTGGCTTAAGTGACCCGCGGCCAGGCCGGAGGCAGAACCTTCCCGGGGCCCTTTCCCCTCCTGGCATTTGGGGCGCTTCTCTCCCTGGCAGCTCAGACTCCCTCCCTGGAGTCTCCCTCCATGGTTTCCTTTTCTCTGGCCTGTCCCACCATCTCCTCTTCCACCTGAAACCTGGCCGAGGCTGATCTGCCAGCAGGGAGGGCAGGGATGGGATTATTGTTTTAGTGAGGCCTGCCTGTGCCAACCCACCTGGAGGCAAATGTTCTCTGTTTTGTCTGCCTCTCCCTCCCACCCCCTTCTTTTTTACCATGTTCTAGTGTTTTTACCGGGATTGATTGCTCAGCGAAAGAGACTCCTGAACTCCTGATAAAGTTCGGCTTGACAAAACAGAAATCATAGGGACTTTGCTCAACCAAAAATATGCTTCAGTTGGCACCCTTTTGCTCTCTCCTTTTCTGTCTTCCCTGCGTGTCCGCGTCTCCGTCCTGGATGGAGCTCCGTCCCTTCCAGACTTGTCCCTGTGGATCCGCCACCCTTCTCTCCACCCCCCACCCCCAGATCTGTTTCTCAGTCATACGCTCACTCTCTCTGTGACTCTCTTGGCTTCTCTGTCTCTTGCCGTTTCCTGTCCGTCTGTGGCGCTGCCTGACTTCCTCTCCTGTCCGTTAATTGAGAAGCAGTCGTGCACAAGAGCTGGAAAATGCAGCTTTGCAAGCATTCGTGTGAGCACCACGTGTATGCTGGGCCCGGGGCAGCAGTGACTCAAGTTTGTCCCTAAAGCTATAGGCAAATAAGTGAGCCAGTGTGCCAGGATGGCCAACACCGTTTGGAACTAGGGAAGGTGCCTTTTGAAGAGGGGGCGGGGTCAGGGATGGTGCAAGGAGTCCAGGCATGGGGATGAGAAGTTCGTTTTCCTGGTTGACACCAAGGAGTAGGCTGGAGGTTTCTGAACCAGGGCTCTGCTGGGCTGGGGACAGGATTTCCAGGGAATGGCATGGATTGGAAAAAGCCAAGGCTGGAGATGGGGGCAAAGCAACCAGGGAACTGGGGCAGTGGGCCAAGCAGGAGGCCGGGAGTTGGCAAAAGGCCGTGTGCTCCCAGGCAATCAGTACAGCAGCCCAGCTGGTGGAGTCAGGTGGGCTGGGAGAGACAGGTAGGGAAACTGAGGTCTGGGTCTTAGCCCAGACTAAGCCAACAAGGATCATGGAGGTCCACAGTCAAGACCGAGGTGGGAGTGCAGACCTTAAAGGCCAAGTCTAACAATCCCCGCTCCTGTGAGTGAGGAATCTTTTTTATTTCCCTCCGGAGGCTAATAGACACACGCTCTTTGCCAGTTGCATTCCCCTCTTCTGCCAGTAGAGGTCACCCTTGTCCACTCAGTCCCAGGGACAGCCAGGTGACCCAGGCCTGCACCACCCGCATGGTCCCACCCCCTGGCCACAGTTGGTTCAAGGATGATCACGTAAGCCATTGTGGCCCAGTGACAGCCCTGGGATTTCCGTGGGAACTGCTAGAAAAGAGTCCTACTAAAGTAGTCACTAGAGAATTCCCTAGAGGGCCAGCACGGTAGGGAGAGGCCTGCCTGCAAGTGACTTGAACACAAGAAAGAGTCGAACGATGGAGAATGTGAGCTTCCCGAGGGCAGCATTTGAGCACTTGGCCCCAGCCGGCCCCGAAGCCAGCTCTCCTCCTGAACTTTTCAATGTTGCGAGTCAATTGTGGCCCTTCGGGTCAGTTTTCCCTGGATCGGTTCCCACATGAGTCCCCGCTCGTCTGTCCCAGGGCTTGGAGTCTCTCCTGGACGAATCCAGAAGGAGGGGTGGCTGCCCATATGGTAGCTCTGACTGCTGATTGGGTGTCATTGTCTTGGAAGGCGTGTCTTTCTCTCCCCTCCAACTTCCCCTTTTAACGCTCCCATGTGACAAAGACCTAGATGGTCCAGAGCTGAAGAAAAAGATATAACAAGGATGATAAGAACCCATTTCGGACTTCTGAAGCAACGTCTTCTACAGTCTTCAGAGCCCCAGCACGTTAGACCTATGTCACGTCAGGTAAGTATCTTAGCTTCTCTGGGCCCCAGTTTCCTCCTCTAGGAGGGGAAGACTAACAGTGCCTACTCTCGGGCCATCGCAAGGATTAGATGAATCAATACATGTGAAGTGCTTGTGACAGGTCCTGGCACAGAGTAAATCTCTATAAATGTTGGCTGCTACCGTTACTATTAGAGTTACTATCTTCAATCGTGTTTAGACCCCAGAAACCCAGCTCCCAGAGAATGAGGTGCAGGAAAAGGCAAGAATTGCCCACTCCCCGCTGCTTTGGGCTTACCTTCTTTTTTTTTTTAATTTTTTAAATGTTTATTTATTTTTGAGAGAGAGAGAGAGAGAGAGAGTGAGCAGGGGAGGGGCAGAGAGAGAGAGGGGGAGACACAGAATCCGAAGCAGGTTCCAGGCTCTGAGAGGTCAGCACAGAGCTCGATGTGGGGCTCAAACTCATGAACGGCAAGATCATGACCTGAGCTGACCAGATGCCTTACCGACTGAACCATCCAGGTGCCCCTGGGCTTGCCTCTGAGTTATACTTGGCTTTCTGAAGACCGGCCTCTTCCCCAGATGACTGACAGTGGGGTTATCCACCCAGAGTATCCCGGATGATCCATAGCCTAAATCATGTCTTGTGGGACGAGTAGAAGCCCTCCAGGAAACAGAAGGGAAGACACTCCTGGCTGAGGGCAAGGCTTGAGCAAAGGCTGGAGATTAGAGGGTACGTCCCTGCCACAGACACAGGCTGTCCAGTAAAGCAGTCCCAGGCAGGGAGCTTTGGGGCCTTGGGCCTCAGAGGAACAGCCCACTGGGGACTCAATTTTACAGCCTCCTTCACCATCGTTCTTCCTCCACAGGCTCTTGAGAGAAAAGCCTCTAGAAGGCAAAGACCAGGCCGTGGTGCCAGGCCTGTGGGTCCCGACTCCCTCCAAGATACCCCTGGGACACTGGTGCCCATGGATGCACTGGGTGACGTGAGGTCGATGGCTTTCTCTCTTCAGACTTTGGCAGAAATAACAATCTGCTTTGCACCAAAGAATCTCAAGAGACTCTTAATTCCTGCTCTTTCCTCCCTCTGGGTCCCTCAGTTACGAGCTCATTTGACCTCCGAGCCACCCGGAATGGTAGTTTAGAGCAGGGACCGACTCCCCATTATACAGATAGGAAAACTGGGGACAGGGACATGACTGAACAGAGTCCTGCAGTGACTCTGTCTGGGAAGGAGGCTTTGGAATCCGGTCCATCTGTCTGTGGGTGAGGAGTCAGCAAATCCAGCCCACGACCTGTTTTTGTAAATAAAGTATTATTGAGGGGCACCTGGGTGGCTCAGCCAGTTAAGTGTCCGGCTCCTGATTTCGGCTCAGGTCATGATCTCACAGTTCGTGAGTTTTGAGCCCTGCCTTGGGCTCTGGACTGACAGTGTGGAGCCTGCTTGGGATTCTCTCTTTCCCTCTCTCTCTGGCCCTCCCCCATACACGTTCTCTCTCTCAAAAAATAAAAATTAAAAAAAAAAAGTATTACTGGAACACAGCCATGCTCGTGCATTTGCATATAATCTCTGGATGCTTTCATGATGCAACAGCAAAGGTGAATAGTTGCTGTGGAGACTATATGGTTTGCAGAGTCAAAAATATGTAATAACGAACCCTTTACAGAAAAAGTTTGCCAACCTCTGCAGTCAACCACACTTTCCTACGGAAACACCGTGCAGAGGAAAGAATAAGAATAATAATTACCTACTATGTGCCAGGCACCATGCAGGACTTTGCGTTGATTTCGCAGCTGGTGAGAGTGTAGCTCAATGAACCTTCACACACTGAATACACCTGTGCGCCGCCCCCCTCCCCCCCCCCCCCCCCCCCCCCCCGCTGTCCTTTCCAGTCACCACCCCTCGAAGGACAGCTGCTCTCCCAACTTCTCTTTGCACAGGTGTGTTTTGCCCGGTTTTGAGCTTTCTGTTCATGGAATCACAGTATGTGCCCTTTTACCTCTGTCTTGTTTCACTTAACACAATGTTTGTGAGATTCATCGGATGGCTGCACATCACTGGAGTCCATTCTCCTTGCTAGAGAATATTCCGCAGGGTGAAGGCACGACAAGGCACTTACGCATTCTCCTGCTGCTGGCCGTTTGGTCTATTTCCAGTTTCCATGGAGTATTGATTATGAATATGCAAGATATTGGACCTCCATTATCTCATTTCACCCTGGCTTCACCCCTGAGGCGGGGAGCCAGTTTGCAGCCTCTTTAAAAGGCGTGCAGACTGGGGTTCAGAGACACAGCAGGCGGGACGGGGAAAACCCTCGGTGAAGGTGTGCCTGCTGTCCTGGCTCTCTGGCTTCCTCATTAGATTCTGACTTGAAATCTCGCTGTGACCGCCTACTGCGTGATTCCATTTGCATGAAATTTCTAGAAAAAGCAACGCTGTGGTGACGGAAGGAAAAGCCTGGGTTATCCGGGACAGGTGGCAACAGGGATGGACTGCAAGAAGACAGGAGGTGATGAAAATATTCTCTAACACTGGACTGTGGGCAGGATCCCACAGCTGTGTGAATTTCTTTAAAGCTGAGTTGTATGCTTCAATACCTCGATAAAGTTGTCCCTCCCAAATCCCAAATTTGCACTCATCTACTTCACACACACACACACACACACACATGCGCGCGCGCGCCTCCCCCCGCCTCAGTTTCCCTATCTGTAAAACAGAGCTTACCGTCCCTTAGATGAGGGAGGCCGACTGTACAAACTGTGCAGGGCTGCTTAGCCATGGACCTCTTCCGGCCTCCCCGACGATTAGACACCCCCCACCAGCGCAGCCTCTCTCTGCAAAGGCCTGGAGCCGGGGGGTGGTCTGCCTGGCCAGAAGTGACATCTGAAGCAATCAGGATCCTGTTTGGCTTTGCCACGTCCGACCTGCTGCCTGCCGGGGCAGGAGAGCCACGCGCAGCGGATGCACCGGCCCCAAACTGTTTCTCAGAGTAGTCCCCAGAGATGGCCGCGGGCTTTCAATTTCTGCACTTGTTTATTTTCAAAGGGACGTTGCCAGACCACTAAGCCACCCCTGCCCTTTCATGGTTTGTTTTATGCAAGAGATTTCAGGAAGAGAGAGAGGAGGTAAAGCGACCTGAAACCAATTCCTCTGCCAGCAAAGGGCTGCACGGGGCCCCCGCTGTTAGATTTGAGGGACACGTGGGGCCAGGATGCCCCCTTGCTGACTGCCAGTCCCCAGAACACCGGGAATCCTGATAGTGTTAATGCTCATTGCAAACAGTTGACAACGGAGGCTGGAACCATTGGGCATCCACGTGCAAAAGGAATGAACGGCAGCCCGTCCCTTGCCCCTTGTACCAAAATTCACCCAAAATGGATCATAGACCAAAATGTAACTCCAAAACTTCTAGAAGAAAACATAAGAGAAAATCTTTGTGACTGGGGTTAGGCAGAGCTTTTTAAATTTTTATTTATGTATTATTAAAAAAATTTTTTTTAGGGGCGCCTGGGTGGCTCAGTCGGTTAAGCGGCCGACTTCGGCTCAGGTCATGATCTCACAGACTGTGAGTTTGAGCCCCGCGTCGGGCTCTGTGCTGACAGCTCAGAGCCTGGAGCCTGTTTCAGATTCTGTGTCTCCCTCTTTCTGACCCTCCCTCGTTCATGCTCTGTCTCTCTCTGTCTCAAAAATAAATAAACGTTAAAAAAAAATTAAAAAATTTTTTTAAAAATATTTATCTATTTTTGAGACAAAGAGAGACAGAGCATGAATGGGGGAGGGGCAGAGAGAGAGAGAGGGAGACACAGAATCTGAAGTAGGCTCCGGGCTCTGAGCTGTCAGCACAGAGCCTGACGCAGGGCTCGACCTTACCAACCACAAGATCATGACCTGAGCCGAAGTCGGACGCTCAACCGACTGAGCCACCCAGGTGCCCCAGTTTATTTATTTATTTTTAAAGTTTATTTATTTGTTTTTGAGAGAGTAGGGGAGGAGCAGAGGGAGAGGGAGAGAGAGAGAATCCCAAGCAGGCTCCACACTGTCAGCATGGAGCCCAATATGGCGCTTGAACTCGCAAACTGTGAGATCATGACCTGGGCTGAAGTCGGACGCTCAACCGACCGATCCACACAGGTGGCCTGGCAGAGCTTTTTTAAACATGGCATCACGTACTAACTATACAAGGAAAAGCTAATACATTGGACTTCATCAAAATTCAAAACTTCTGCTCTGCTAAAGACACTGTTATGAGATGAAAAGACACAGACTGGCAGATAATCTTGGCAGAACACATAACTGATAAAGAACTTGTATCTAGAATATATAAGGAACTCTCAAGAGTTGAGAAGAAGAAAGCAAACACTGCCCCCCCCCCCGAAACCTAGCAAAATAGTAGCATAGCCATTTCATCAAAGAAAATATATGGGAAGCAAATAAGCCCATAAAAGACGCTGAACATGATCAGTTATTAGGGAAACGCAGATTAAAAGCCCAGTGAGACCCAGGACACTCCTACTGGAATAGCTAAAAAGAGAGACCACACCAAGTACCAGCGAGGATGTAGCAAAACCAGACCCCCCCTATGCTGCTGGTGGGGTGGTGAAACGGCACAGCCGTTTGGAAAATAGTTTGGCAGATTCTTGTACAGTTAAGCGTCAACTTACCATACAACCCAGAAATCCCACGCCTACACATATTTATCTAAGAGGCATTAAAATGTACAAAAGCTTATGCATAAAAGTTTATAGTGGCCTTATTTATATAATCACCCCAAGCTGGAAGCGACTGAAACGGTCTTCAATGGCTGAGTGGATCGACAAACTGTGGTACATTCCTCAAATGAAATCCTACTCAGAAGTAAACAGGAATGAACTACAGAGACACTGAAGGATAGAGGAGATCTCCGATGCATTACGCTAAGTGAAAGAAGCCAGACTCAAGGCTACTTACTGAAAGATTCCATTTGTATGGTGTTCTAGAAAGAGCAAAACAGCAGGGACGAGAAGCAGATCAGTGGTTGCCAGGGACTGGGGTGGAAGGAGGGGGGGATACAAGGGAAGCCTCTGTGTGTGTGTGTGTGTGTGTGTGGGTATCAGAAATATTCCCTATCTTGATTGTGGTGGTGATTTCATGACAGTATATATTTTTTAAAATTCATGGAACTGTACACTAGAGAGAGAGCTTCCTTGTATGCAAATTACACCCCAACCAAACAAAACAAATAAAAATAAGAATAAGAATAATAAGCCAACATAGCCCACATACTAGGTGCCAGGCACTGTTCGAAGTACTACACACACATTTACTCTGAGGCAATATCCTGACAGTCATCCACATCGGCTGCAAGGAACACCGTGTTGGAACATTTTTTAGAGAGGGAATGGAGAAAGGATGGGTCATTTTGCAAGGCCCACAACATGTGGATGAGAAGTCAACTGTTGCAAGCGTATCTCCTGCAGTGTTCAAGCCTTCCTAAAAAGCGTACTTGCTCGCGATCTGCTTCACCCTTTTGGTGGCTGGGGTCTGACAAACAATTGTAAAAACTGATGAAAGGGGATCCAAACCACCATACAGAGCTTAGGAAATAGTACATCTGACACAAGATCAAGGAAGTAAGTGTCCAGGATGATAACGGGAGGTCCCGGGACAATAGCTATGCATTAAGCCTACGCAACAATCAATCCAGATTGCTAGGACAAAAGACTTCAGTGGGAAAAATTGAGGTTGATAGACTCTGACAGGGCTGACTCTGTCAAAATTGTACTGAGAGGTATTTAAGAAAACTATCGGATGTTATAGGAAGACTTAAACCATAGGTTCAAGGAAAACTAAGAAAATGGGAAAAGTGACACAATTGTTAACTCCAGGAAAAACAAAAATTTGAACAATTTTTTGTTCAAAGGAACAAGGAAAAGAAATCATAGTGCACAATACTTTTGTGGCCAAAATATAAAAACACTGAATATGAATTTAACAAAATATAATGTAACTATAGTGGTAAAATGGGAGAGGAAAGACATCTATAAAAAAATAAATTAAAATCATTCCAGGGGCACCTGGGTGGTTCAGTTGGTTAAACGTTTGACTCTTGGTTTCAGCTCAGGTCATGATCTCATGGTTTGCGAGTTTGAACCCTGAATCAGGTTCCATGCTATCAGCTGATAGCATGGAGCCTGCTTAGGATTCTCTCTCTCCACCTCTTCCTCTGCCCCTCCCCTGCTCATGCTCTCTCTCTCTCTCAAAATAAATAAATAAACATTAAAAAAATCATTCTAACATAGTAAGTCAATAAATGATGTCTGAAATTGATGATTTTAGGATATATATAGGGAGAGAGGTTTTGCTTTTTTTTTTTTTTTTAATTTGGAGATAAATACTAGAAGTGATCACTAAAAATTTGAAAAGTGTTACCTCTCTGGAGGAGGTAGGTAGGACTGTCAGGTAGTAAGGGGCATGGCATGGGTGGTGTGGGTTAATTATAAGCCTTCTAACATAATAACATAATTTGTTTTTTTTAATCTTTATTTTTTATATTTTATTTTTATAAAAATCTTTTAAAATAATAATTTAAAACTTTTAAGTTTTACTTTCTTTTTTTGTTTGTTTGTTTTGCTCTACCCTGTTTCTTATGTTCCCTATCTTAATTTTACTTGAATTTAATTCTTGTTTTACTGAAGAACAACCTCCAGTAACTCTTTCAAATATGGCCTATGGATGAAAAAGTCATTTAACCTTTTATCCTCCAAGACTTGTTGAGGGAAAACTCACTCTTTTCAGGCATATATTTTTATGATTTTTGAGAAACTTACACAGTCACATAAGCACCACCATAATCAAGAGAGAGTATTTTCATCACCACAAATTGTTCTCTGGTTCCTTTTTGTAGTCAGTTTCCTCCCCACAAGCTCCTGGCAACCACTGATCTGGTTTTTCTGTCCCTGTGTATTTTGCCTTTTACAGATGTCATATAAATGGAATCAAATAATGTATGGCCTTTTGAGTCTGAATTCTTTTACTAAGCATAATGCTTTTGAGAGTCATCCATAGTATTGCATTTCTGGAAACCAAAGGTATAGTTGATCATCAGTCGTCAGTGCTATTCATCCAATACTTACAGTCATATGATCGGATTGCACTTCCTGGCTCCTTCCTCCTTGGGTGAGGCCATGCTCTAGTCAATGAATTGTGAGTGCATCTCACTTCTGGGCTGGACCATTTAACTGACAAAGTGAGACCTATTGAGCTTTCTCTTCCTTTCTGCCACCACGATGGGCAACATTCTAGATGGTGGCTGCAATGTCAGCCTGAGTCTTGGAGTGACTACAACCAGCAGAGCCCATTGCTGACCTGTGATGGACACACAGCAAATACGTAGGGAGCTTGAGCCAAAAAACACACCTTTGTGTGTTGAAATTTGGGTGTGGTTTGCTATCACAGCACAATCAGCCTATATTGATCCATACAGAATGCTTCTATTTTAAGCACTGGAAAATTTTCTTTTACTTCTTCTTCTTTTTTTTTTTTTTAATGTTTATTTATTTTTGAAGGAGAGAGAGACAGAGCATGAGCAGAGGAGGAGCAGAGAGACAGGGAGACACAGAATCCGAAGCAGGCTCCAGGCTCCGAGCTGTCGGCACAGAGCCGGATGTGGGGCTCGAACTCACAAGCTGTGAGATCATGACCTGAGCTGAAGTCGGACACGTAACCGACTGAGCCACCCAGGCGCCCCTCTTTTCCTTCTGCTTTAATTATTTCCTCTATTTCTTTCCTCCCTCATTCACTTTCTTCTTTCTTTCTAGAACTATTAGGCAGGCGCTAGAACTTTTGAACGTATCCCTCCAGGTCATTTACTTTCTTCGTCCTTTTAGAATTTTGAGGAGAAATTCTCAGTTTAATCTTTTAGCTTGCTACTCTTTTAGCCCTATCCATTCTGCTATCAACTCAGCTTTTCAAAATCATTATTTTTATATTTGATATATGTTATATATATTTATTTTTATTTTCCAAGACCTCTGTTTGCTTCTTTTCACAAAGAAACTATAATGAGTTGTTGCTTGGTGGGTGCAGAATCTTCCACACTCTTTCTAGAGCTATTAATTATTTTTAAAGTATTCTGTTTGTTCCGCTAACTTTCCCCCTTGTTTGTTAGTTCTTAGGTAGTTTTCTTCCAGAGGGCTGGCTTTCCTTAACTGTTTGCTGACGTTTGCTGGTCTGTAATACTCTGTATTTGGGAATTCCTGTTTGCCTGATTGCTGATTTGATTATAATGGAGTGCTTCCAATTTTTTGAGAAGAGATGGCTGTTCCATGAGGTTCTGTGTTCTTGTGGTTTGCTGGGTGTGGGAGCTCTCTGTCCTTCATGGGGGTTGTTAGCTCTCTTGGAGCACTGTCCTGCATGTCCCTCTGTGCACGTGGCTGTTGCTGCCTGATACTGTGCAGGAAGGAAGGTGGAGGCCCTCAGCCTAGATTCTCTGCCATCATTTCCACATATCCCAGTACACTGTCCCTGAGACCTTCTCCCGCTAGCCTCTGATTGTTTTTTGCAACCCCCTCCAGATCTCACTCTTGGTGGTTCTTTTCTTCCTGCATTTTAAACTGTGCTTTCCTCCAGTCTTATTTTTTTCTCTAATATAATCTTTAGGAATTTATGGTGAGGATTACACAAAGCATGTTTGTGCACTGCATATGGCCTATGGGTGGCCAGTTTACAACATCAGCCTTTAGAGGTTCTGTCCTCCCAGGGAATTGAGGTTTCTTTTTTTTTTTTTTTTTTTTTTTGAAGTAGGCTTCACCTCCAGCACGGAGCCCAACTCAGGGCTTGATCTAGTGAGATCAAGCCCTGAGCCAAGATGAAGAGTCAGACGCTCAACCAACTGAGCCATCCAGGCACCCCAATGTTTACTTTTTTAAATTAAAAAAGTAAAGTATACATCCTCCCACATGGATGTCTTTCGTGCTAAGAAACCAAAGAGAAATGGAGTACGCTCCAAAAAAAAGGTATACAAGTAATAATTGTTTCTTTTAAGAAATTAGAAAATAGATAAACATGAAGAAAGTAAGAAGCACCCCACCCAGAGATAACTAGTGTGAACACTAAGCTTCACCTTCTCTCTCTCTCTCTCCACCCACCCACCCACACACACACATACAGATATGATTTTATAAGTATTTTTTTGAAATTGATCTCAAACTACTGATAACTTTTTAAAAGTTGTTTTTTCACCCAACAGTATATCATGGACATCTTTCCATGTCAATAATATTTGCTTCATTTGATATGTAGTGTTCTGTTACATTCGGGGCCATAATATATTCAACAATTTCCCTCTTGTTAGACAATGCGGCTGGGCATTTAAGAGTTCACCAAGGAGAAAAGTCTTCAGATGAAGGAAGACAAGTCAAAGGGTGGCCTTTCAGACATCTGCAACCAGCGCTGGGAAGGGTGGTTTGGGCAACGGGGAAGATCTCAAACTCACACGTGAAGCTGCCAGTCCCTCGGGCCTATCTGTCCTTGAAGACAACTGGGGAAGGAGGATGCACAGCTACTTTGGTAAAAGCCGTTTGTCACTTTCTCTCTGAACACCCACCTCTTCCGGAGGCCCTTGCCAGGAAGAGGGTGGGGCAGGGCCCTCAGTGCCCACCCAAATCTGGAAGTGAAACTGGTTTGAAAGGAGAAGCTATGGAGGACGCTCAAGGCCCTGCTGGAAGTAGCGTGGGTGCTCTTGGCCAGGGGCCTCTTTCCCCCTCCTGATGCCCTGTCAAACCCCATCTTCCCAACATGGCCGCCATCACAGGCTGGCTTTGAGCCCCTGAAGCCTTGACAGCTTTCTAGAAGTGGCAACTATTAGGTTGAACCATTTGAAATTGCTATTTCTGTGGGTCCGGAGTGATGGAGTATTGGCAATTTCTAGGTACCTCTGGTCAGGTCGGTTCCATTGCTTCAGTCTGTAGTACATTTCTTTAGTGCTCATTCTGTGCTAGGCACTGTGTTAAGTGATTTATAATCATTTTTAACTGTCGCAATTTTGAGGCATAGAATTGTTCCCTATTTGAAAGAGAAGAAAACTAGGGTTCACAATTTTCCCTTTTAGAATTGCTTGGGGGCTGGTTCAGCGTCTAAATTTAAGATCTTAACAATAACGACAGTATTTTGAGACCTAGTTAAAGGAGCTGGTGGCTCTGCCACGTACTAACCGTGATGCCTTTTTGGAAAGCACCTTAACTTGGCGGAGCCAGTTTCCACCTCTGCGGGTATGAGGTTTAAGTGAGAAGCGTTCTTGATCTGGTTTCTGCTTTAGAAAAATGCCTTTGGTATCAGAGACTCAAGTCTTCTCATCAATTAAATGGGGACAATAACCAACGCGCCCAGCAACACAAGGGACTTGCTGCCAGGACTCAGTTACAGGCCCGGCCGAGCCAGCCAGCGAGGGGGAGGGGGAAGGAGCCCCACCTCCACCCACCACGTGGAGCCCCGGCCCCGCCCACAGCGCGATTCCCGGGACCGTGGGGCGGGGTCGGCACAGCACCACTTGTCCAACGCCTCTCCAAGGCTAGGACACTTGCGAGTGGCATTCCCTGGCCACTGCTTCCCACAGCATCTCAGGCAGCCCGGAGAGGGTGGGGGCGGCGAGGGGCGGGGCATCAAGGCGTGGCTTCCGGCAACCTTCCTCCTCGCCCCACCCCCCTGCTTTTTTGTCCGCCTAGATACGGAAAGGTTCCCCTGCACCTTTAAGAGGCCGACGCGGGCAGCCGATTGGCCGAGACGCGCCGGTGACGTCACGCCTGGGCCGGCGCCGAGTCTGCCCAGTCGGCCCGCCCCGCGCCCTCCCCCTCTAGTCCCGCCGCGCGCTCGCGGACAGTCCGCGCGCGGGCTGGGCCGGCGCCCTGTCTGCTTCGCTCGTTCGCGTCGCCCCGAGCCCCGGGGGATGCCCCCGGCCGGCACCCCCCATGGCCGCCGACGTCTTCATGTGTTCCCCGCGCCGGCCCCGCAGTCGGGGCCGCCCGGTGCTGCTCAAGCCTCAGGTGCCTGAGGACGACGACGACTCGGACACGGATGAGCCGTCCCCGCCGCCCGCCTGCGCTTCGGCCACCCCGGCCCGGGCCCACGCGAGCGCCGCGCCGCCGCCGCCCAGGGCCGGGCCTGGCCGCGAGGAGCCTCCGCGCCGCCAGCAGATCATCCACAGCGGCCACTTCATGGTGTCGTCGCCGCACCGCGAGCACCCGCCCAAGAAGGGCTACGATTTCGACACGGTCAACAAGCAGACGTGCCAGACCTACAGCTTCGGCAAGACCAGCTCCTGCCACCTGTCCATCGACGCCTCGCTCACCAAACTCTTCGAGTGCATGACTCTGGCCTACAGGTAGGGACCCGGCGACCCCGGGCCGGCCCCACCTCTCGAGTGGAGCTTCCTAGTTTGACAAAACCAGCGCGGAGGGCTCGACCGCCCGAGGACCCCGGGGCTGCACGCATTCCCATTGGCTCCTGTCCCTTTGGGAGTGTTTATGGGTCTGGGATCCTCCGTGGTAGCGAGAGGGGTCCGTGTCCTGGCCTCCTCCCCTGCCAGCAGGGCTTGCGTTCTTCCGGCTTCACGTTCTCCATCCAGGCCCTCCCCTCCAGTGTCCCCAGGCCACCGATTTGGGACACGAAAAAGCTGCAAATACAGGCTGCACCTTGTGTTACTCGACTCTCCACCCTTTCGCCCAAACGCTTTGTGTGCTTCGGCAATATCGAGTAGTGGTTCGGAGCACCTGTCCAGGGGTGGCTTAAGTGCTGGTTCCAGTCTTTAATGGTTGTGTAAAATCCTGGAGACTGCTTCCTCCTTTACGGAGAGGGGATGACAGTAATATCAGCCTCCATCGGCTATTTTAGGGATGGAAGGAGATAGGTAGTGCTTTTATCCCACTGCCTGACACGTAGGTAGATGCTCCCTAAATGTTAGCTTACTTTTCTTATTGTCCCAGCAGAGGGAGGCTGGGTCTTCTCACATCCACTTTATTGGGACACCCTCTCCCACCTTAGCAGCCAGCCTGGGTGCTTCCTAGGTTGACTTTTGGAACCACAGCTGTTGGAGGTGCAGTCTGCCCTCCTGGCAAGTTGGAAGGTTCTGGGGTCAGCCCTGAAACACTATATGGAGATGGCATTGTTGAGGGCAGGCATCCCAGACACCATCCTGACATGTGGACCCAGCTCTGGGCAGAGATCCCTTTTTTCTAAGTCACAGATATACCTGGCCCTCATGAGATAAACTGTCTTTCCACTCTCTCCTCCTTCTTTGGTGCGCACGTTAGGTATTTGTGCCCAGCGACTTCTGCCTCAGCGACAGAACTTCTCCGGGCCATCTGCAGTGCAGAGCAGTCAGTCCTGCACCAAGCTCATGATAGGATCTCTGCTGAGTGGGGGTGATTGCATTAGTAACTGGGCTGGCTTGGGCTGTCTTAGGTCTGCTCTGCAGGCGGCACAGGAAAAGTTTTCTTGGAGACTCCAGAGACAGCGTAAAGAAAAATAGGTACATTCCCCCCACTCCTTGTTGTTGTTGTTGTTGTTGTTTTTTGGGAGAGCCTTTAAACCCAGATATATCCAAGTTAAAACATTACACATTTACCTGAAGTCAAAACATGGCTCCGGGTGGCATTTTCCCCCACTGGAATAAATGATTAGTCAACTTGTTCCTTTGTTATGTTCCTGAAACAAACCCCCCGCCCCCCCCCCCCCCCATTTCCTCTCTTGAAGGTTTCCCTGGTGGTTTGTTTGCCACATGGCTGCAGTACATTACCCATAGCTCTCCTCCCATCCCCCTTTCGTGGCATATTGGTTAGGCTCTGCTCTGATTCTCTGGTCTTGCCAGTTTGAGCTGGCACTGAGCCCGTGAAGATGTTCTTTTTTTTTTTTTTTTTTTGGAATTGGAATTGAGATTGCAGCCCTCTTTTAGCCCTGCTTACTCAGTCTTAAAATTTGAGCACTTCGCTGGAATCAAACCCACCTAGATTGTAGCATACACCACAAGAGCCTTTTCAAACAAAACTATAAGGGAAAGACAGGAATGTGTTTTATTAAGAGAACTTAATCCTTTTCTTTATTTTAATATAAACTTCTTCGTGTACAGGGAGAGAAGGGATGATTATGTAGCAGGAGCCATGGGGTAGAAAGATCTCACCTAATCTCTGCTAAAGGAAAAATAAACCAGACTTCCCTTTGCCCTCAGTTTGGATAACCCACAGGCTTATTATTAAATAACACCAAAGAATTTTAGTAATGGCATTTTTCCCCCACTTCTTTCAAAAATATTTTGGCAACTAGCCATCGCTCAATTAAGTTTCTTGATTGCCAAATGCACCCTTACCTTGCTCTTCAAGACCTCCAGCCCCGCTGGCTCTCTCGCTTTGCTGTAGTTCTCTGTGCTCAAGTCCTGCCGCTGCAAGCCTCCAGTGGGTATCTGCCTAGTAATTTCTCATGAAGATACTCTTTGTCTCTCCGTGTGAGGCTGATGCGACTGCCCCTGAGTTCAGTTGGCAGTGTGGAGCCGTGATACAGATTGACAGAGGAACGACTCAAAACCAGTTGTCTGGGCTGTAGCCTCTGGCACAGAAAGCAGCGAACAGAAGTGAGTTTCTGACCTCAGCTGTCCTATTATGACCACTAGCTGGCTCTCAGAGAAGGAGGGTTGAGATGGGGGTAGGGAGGAAAGCACACTCGATCTCACCACTGGTGGTCTGACTTCCCTTTTTGTGGGGTTCCAGCCCTCGCCACTGTTTTCCGGGTTTTTTCCTTCTTGGGCCTAGAGGAAGGACAGTGGGGCCTCCTCTCCTGCAAGACTGTTTCTGGCCTAGGCTCTTCCTAACCTCAGCTTCCTGTCTGTTCCCTGGCCTCTTGGTTCTAGCTGCCTAACTCTCCCTGGTACACTCTGTGCTGTCTTTTTTTTTTTTTTTTTTTTTTTTTTTTTTTGGTTTCCTGTTAACTGCTGTCTCCCAGCTGTTTCCAGATGAGGTTCAGCAGCTCTTTGGGGGAGGAACTAAGCACAGGGGAAGCTGTGGTTATTTTTTCCCCCGTCCTGTGAAGTGGTCCAGGGATTCTGAATATGATCTGTTCCTGAACATGCAAAGTCTTGAACCCTGAAAAAGTCTTTGGCGAGACTGACTTTGGTGGGGGAATAGGGTGTTGGAGGAGTGGGGACTGTGTGTGAGTGTGCCCAGTGACCCTCCTGGGCAAGTAACAGTGCCGAGGTGATTCCAGCTCCGTGCATCTGGCCTTAGAATCCATGTCCTTCCCGCTCTGTGATGCTAGCCCTGTAGCAGAGCATCTTGATTTGGTCCTACGGTGTGTGCTCAATCACTGGGACATTTTGGAGGGGAAGAAGTTGCCTTTCCCCAAGGCAAACTTAGGCGATAGATGATGGGGGGAAAGCGCCCATGGTTGACCTTTTCAGAGCCTTCCTGTCTGCCACTATAAAACGGGGAGAGTAAAACTCCTCTGCAGGGTGGAGGTGAGGATAACTGAGATAATGTCTGTGAATGTGTCTAGTAGGAGGCAAGAGAAGGCTTCGCAGGCTGCATCCAATTCTGTGTCCTCACCCAGCTGAGGACAAGATTCCTCCTCTGTAAACTGAAGGAACTGACATATCTCACTGGGGTATCTTAGTGTGGCTTTCAAATGCTTGCTTGACAAATACTAAATAGACACATTCTTGCTTTGCGTATGCTTTCCACGCTCCACAATGGAGCTATGTACTCTAGAACATAGTTCATGGTTCTTGCCCTCTTAGCATTTTAAGGAATGTCACACATGTAACTCACCCACACAGATTCTGAGCACATCTAGTAGATAGCTTTTTGTGGTTGGTTTTGGTTTCACTTCTCTACCTTTTTATGTAACTCTTTATTTATTGGGGAGCCTAGGTGTGAATGTTTCTGGAGGGTTAGAGATGTTGTCTTTATGTATTTAGTGATAAGCAGTAGCTTTCTGGACAGTGGGTTTCTGCTTAAATGGATATCTGAAGAGACCTTTAATTCAGACCTGTAAGATAGCTTTGGGATACAAATTCCTAAAACGTACCCCTGTATATGTGTACTCTGTATAGAAACTCTCTGTTCCTAACCCAGAGTGGCAATCTCTGCCAGATTTAAGGAGTAGCAAGGATTAAAAGTTTAGAGCACGGTGACCTCCAAATTTTAAGTTTTCAGTAGAGGTACTTTCTAATGCTAGGTGTGGTAACCAGTTGTAAATGAGAACCGTTCACACAGATGACTAAATTTACTACTCTGCAGCCATGCCGAAGATAAACAGGTTTTCTTCTTTTGCACTTTTTTCAGTTTTTGATCATTATATAGTGTGCGCTGCGGGGCGTGCACTGAGGTGGGAATGAGGGCTACAGAGGTGACAGAGGCAGTGTCTGTCCTTGACGAGCTCATGAACTAGGGGTGGGGGGCAGATAAAACAGGCAGTGGTAGAATAATTAGCAAGGTCTGCAATAAAAAACGTGAACCAGTTCTGATGGCGGCGCTGAGATTGAGAGTTTATATAATTGCTATCAGTGTGGATACTTTCCCCTGACATCAGGGTTTAATACTTACCTCCCCTTCCCCATGTTAACCGTCAGCAGTTATGGACCGTATTCCCCAGCAGGAAGCTCCATATTCCTTTTCTGTCTTCTTCCATTAGTAGTCTAGGAGCATATTTCCTTTTCGTGTAGAGGCTGATTGGCTAATTGCCATCCTGATGGAAGGGTGAAGAAAGGCTGTACGGTTGGGAAACGCCTGAGAAACGAGGTTCGAGGTTGTTTGCTGGGGTGGAAGAAGACGAGAATTCACACACTGCTATGTCCTGGAGTCTCTTTACATGATCTTAAGCAACTCTCACAATAGCCTTCTTAGGTGTGTGTGTGGGGGGGGTGGGGGTGGGGGTGGTGGTGGATCCTCATGTTTCATATTAAAAAAACAACCCCCCACCCCAAGTTTGGGAGTTAATTAGTCCTGTTGCTGAGTTGAGGCACCTTGTCCAAGGCAGTGACTCTGGAGCTGAAAAGTTGCCTCCCGCATCTGTTCACAAAAGCCTGTGGTTCTATAGGAGGTGAAAGGGCCAGTCCTTCTAAAGTAAGGCCTGGGGAAACCAAGGTGGGGAAAAGAAATGCCTTGGGCTGCTCCGTGCCTTTCCATGCTCCACGCTCTTCAGCACCCATGAAGTCCTGCCCTTCCTTCAAGACCCAGCTCAAGCACTGTTGCCCTAGCAAGGCCTCCCAAGGGGAACGGACGCCACATTCCTTTGTAAATCCATGACCCTTATCGATTCTGCCTCAAATCGTTACATAGGCCTGACCTGACACGCTTCATGCTATCTTTGACTTTCCCACAGATCCTAACAGTGTCTGGTACATACTGGGTGATTAAGAAATACATGTGCGATTGAAAAGGGAAGTTCAGGTACTTGGAAGCCAACATCATAAACTTGTCCTTGGTGAACCTATTTATCTTCACTTGTGCAAAGACAAACACAGACTCTGTGGAACAGGGCTTTAGGGGATGTTGGTATGGAGTGGGACAATAGGGTGAATGCTTTCGTTGAATGGCATTTGTATTGTGACTCATTTGGACTGTTGTGGCAGATTAATGACCCCTCGCCCTCCCCGCTCCTCCCCCAAGATCCATATCCTAATCCCCAGAACCTGTGAATACGCTGGGTTACATGGCAAAGAGGAATCAAGGTTGCTAATCAGCTACCTTTATTTATTTGTTTGTTTGTTTGTTTATTTATAAATTATTGATGGATTGATTGATTTTTTAAAGTAGGCTCCACGCCCGATGTGGGGCTCAAACTCATGGCCCCGAGATCAAGAGTGGCATGGTCTACAAACTGACCCAGCCAGGCACCCCACTAATCACCTACCTCTAAAATGAGGAGATTATTTTGGATTTTCTGGGTGGGCCCACAGTAATCACCGAGGTCCATAAAAATAGGAGAGGAAATCAGAGAGAAGCAGACAGAGATCAGCAGGAGAAATCCTGGCCTGATGTTGCTGGCTCTGAAGATGGAGGAGGGGCAGTGTGCTAAGGAATGTGGGTGCCTCCAGACGCTGGAAAAGGCGGGCAAATACATTCTGCCCTAGAGCTTCAGAGGGAACCCAGCCTTGCTGACACCTTGATTTTTAGCCTAGTGAGACCCACGACAGACTTCTGACTCCCAGAACTCTAAGGTAATAAATAGGTGGTGTTCTTTTTTTGTTGCTGTTGGTTGGTTGTTCGTTTTGAGAGAGAGAGAGAGAGAGAGTGTGGGCACACATGCAGACACATACACACATGTGCAGGGGAGAAGCACAAGAGAAAGAGAAGGAGAAAGAGAGGATCCTAAGCAGGCTTCATGCTGTCAGCACAGAGCCCGATGTGGGGCTCGATCCCATGAACTGTGTGATCATGACCTGACCGAAATCAAGAGTTGGGTGCCTAACTGACTGAGCCACCCAGGCACCCCTAAATAGGTGGTGTTTTAAGCCACTCACTTTTGTGTCATTTATTATAGCAGCCATACAGCCTGGTTTGAAGTGTTTCTTGAGGTCATGTTTTGAAACACATGACTCAGCTATAAAAAGGCATTTTTAGCTCTTCCTTAACCACAGGAACACATAGCAGCCCATTCTCGAGTTCTATCAATTTAATGCTGGTGTAGTAGGTGGCAGTTCAGGGGATCTAGTGATAGGAGGGTCCTTGTTATATAAGGAGAAGTCTGTAGAATGGGTCTTAGCCTTAGTCCTCACTATAATTGATAGGATAGGATATTATAGAAAGCTAATTTTACTTTTTTTTTTTTTTTTAATTAGAGAGAGAGAGGGAGAGAATCTTAAGCAGGTTCCGCTCAGCATGTAGCCCAACACAGGGCTCGATCCCATGGCCCTAGGATCATTACCTGAGCTGAAATCAAGAGTTGGCCTCCACTGACTGAGCCACCCAGGTGCCCCAATTTTACTTACTTTTAAGGATTCATACAATGATGAAGAATTCAGTGTGAGCTCCCATTTTCTTGGGTAGAATATGTGCAGTGCAGACAGCAAATATCTTAGATGATCTTTTCCATCTTTTGTTGGAATTCTGTCTATGGTTAGAATTCCAGGCCTCAGGACTTGTGTTTTATGTAGGCAGAACTCTTCCAGCTGCATGGATCAGGGACCCTCTTGTGCTTCCCCGTGTGATACGGGTTTATTGCAAGGATTGGGAAGGGTGCTGGTAACCTCACGATGATCCCAGGGTTCCTAGCATTGCCTGAACTAGTGCGGACTAGAGTTGGGTTCCCGGCCGCTCTGGGTCCTCCGCCCCGGGGCGGGGGCTTGTCCTTCCTTCCCGCTTCATCCCTGTGAAGTGACTCGGCTCTTCTCTCAGCCTGTTTTCAGCCTGGTTTCCTTGCAGCCTTGCTTAGCCCACTGCCAGCTGGCTCGCTTACCTGCAGCCCTGTTTCTTCTCTGTGTCAAAGCTTCTGCTTAGGGGTGCCTAGGGGGCTCAGTCGGTGAAGTGTCTGACTCTGGATTTCGGCTCAGTTCAGGACCTCGTGGTTTGTGAGTTTGAGCCCCGGTCAGGCTCTGTGCCGACAGTGTGGAGTCTGCTTGGGATTCTTACTCTTCCTCTCTCTCTCTCAAAAATAAATAAACAAGCATGAAAAAATAAAACTTCTCCTTAGAGGAGCTTCTGCATCTGCCTGACCAGAGCTCACCCACGGCCTGTGTTTCACATTCAGACCTTGCTTAGAGCTTCCTGCTACCATCAGTGCTCTTTGCCAGTTGCCTAAGTTAGCCGCATAGCCTCCAATTAAAATGTTTGGGGGTAGGGGGGAGACTAGCTGTCCCCTTCCTCTCTGAGTAGAACCTCACAGGCCACAGAGCATGAGTCTGGCTCTTTCCTTCGAGAAGTTAGTCAGGCCTCTGTTGGGTGCCAGACACAGCTGTAGGCTTGAAGATACAGTAGTAAACAAGGAACATGAGTCATCTCCCCGCATGGAGTTTATATTCTAACAAAGGGAATCGGTAAGCAAATCAGATTTATATTGTTGGTGCAGTGAAGACCATAAAACAGGATGAAAGAAGGAAAGTGATAGGGGGATGGGAGGAAGATACTTTAGCTTGCTGGTCAGAGAAGTCTTCTGAGGAGGTGACATTTTAGGTTGAGCTGAAACCTGAGTGGTGAGTGGGAGCCAGGCACGGATAGGCATTCCGGGCTGCAGAAGAGCCCGAGGCAAAGGCCCAGGGTGGAATGAACTTGGCACATTGCGGGGCTAGAAGGAAGGCCAGTGTGGCTAGAATGTTGAGGGCAAGGTGAGCGGTAGAAGGTGAGACTCAAGAGGCAAGGGGCCTTGTTGGTGAGGAGGTGGGATCTTGTGCTCGCCGCCCTGGGGAATATAGCTTGTCGAGGCTGCTCCGTGGAGACCAGTTGATAGGAGGCAAGAGTAGAAGCTGGGGCAGCACTTGGGAGGCCGTTGGGCCTTTCTCAGGCTAGAATGGCAGCAGCGGAGGTGGGAGAAGCGGATGGATTCAGGGTGGGTTTTGGACGTGCCAGTGGACTGGGCCTGGAGGATTAAAGAAAGACAAGGATCTGCAGTGACTGGGAGGTTTTGGCCTGAACCACGGGGGCCGTTACTGAAATGAGGAAGCTGAGGAAGGCCCCGTCAACTGCAGTGGCAGGTGTGCTGGGGACACCGCTGTGCTGTGCACTAAACTCGTCTGCTGTGGGTACCCTGTGACTGGAGCTGTGGGAGGGGCAGCTTCCCCAAGAGGGGGCTTCGAGGGGACTGTCAGTGTAAGGGGCGCTGCAGTTGTCCGGCGAGGTCCTCTCGTAGCCTCGACCACACTGTGCTCCGTCTCGCCTCCCAGACCTCTACCGTGCCTCTCGAGGGGGTCAGATGTGCAGGGGAGACTCTGGACTTTTGAGCTGGCATCTGGAAGGTAGTGTTTTTTCCTGCGAAATACATGCTGTCGTATATCCCAAAAGATGTTTTTGCTCAGTTGGGTCTGGTTGTGGTGGAGGAATATTGACTGATCTACATGCCCTAAAGGAGCCTCTCCAGATCTAGCATTCTTCATGTGTTTGGGGTTGGACTGCATCACCAGAAAAATCTTCTGGAAAGGGGCAGTGTAGAAGCGTAGCTCCAGGAAGGTGTCCAAGATCTGGAAAAAACAGTTCCAGAAACAGGATTCCTTTCTGTTTGCTTTTGAGTCTCAGAAGTGGACGTGAAGAATCTGAGTAGAGAGCTAAGCAGTGAGAGCTCGTAAAGAGACAGCAGAGAGAACCAGGCTGCAGGTAGAAACAGAGGTTTGGGAGTTTTAGTTGCACTGAAGAGGGAAACCATGAGGCTTAGGTAGCATGGCTTTGCTGTTGAGGAAAATTCTGGGAGTAGGAGGATCCGTTCTGAACGCTTGTTACAGTTCCTTCCCTCTGTGGCTTGTGGGCGTAGGCAAGAAGGTGCCCTCTTTTGGTTTGTCACCATGAGATAAACTTGGCCAACAGGACAAAAAATAGCTTCTTACGAAGAAAGTAGGGGAATTAACTTAGTTTGTAGATTAAAATTTACCCAATATTCGAGCTTCTGAAAGAGCAACCGAAAGCACTTTGTCCCGTGCTGATGTGGTAACTGGCCCATTTGCCAGTGGGCTACCTCGTCTCCTGATGAGCCTTTGGGACCTGCCCTCATAGCTTGATATGGAGCCTTTTAGAGGAAGTTAATTTATAAATCCCTTTTATTTATTAAAACGAAAGACTTTCAATGAATTCTTAAAACAACATATGATTGTATTACTTTGCTATTTTACATGACTCTTTTCTAGTTGAGTAGCAAGCAGGGTCTTTTAAAATGCCTCCTTTGTTCTTTGAATTATTAAACAGGTCTTTCTCTGCCTTGGAGCAGGACTCTTATCTACTCGCACAGACAAGTTTTTGTTGTTATTTTTTAGCAACGTTACTGAAGTATAATTTATATACCATGCATTGCAGTCATCTTAAGTATACAGTTTATCGATTTGTTGGTTGTGCAGTCATTATCCCAATCCAGTTTCAGAACTAGATTCCGTCCCCCCCGCTGAGGTCTTTCCGGTCCTTTTACGTTTGATCCCAGTTTCCACCTTAGCCTCAGACACGCACTGATCTGCTTTCCGTGTCTCTAGATTTGCCTTTTCTGGACATTTCATATAAATGGAACCATACTGTGTGCAGCCTTTTATGTCTGGCTTTTTTCACTTAGAACCCTGTTTTCAAGGTTTATCCATGTGGCAGTATGTATCTATCTGTATTTTATTCCTCGCGCTTGCTGAATAGTGTCCCGTGTATTAACATACCACGTTTGTGTGTCCGTTCATTGACCGACGTGTTTTTGAGGGAAGCCTAGTACCTCCGTCATCTGGTATTGATTTTCCATTTCCTGTAATAAACTTCTCTTACAGATTGAGATGGGAACTTTCTTCTCAGGTGAGAATAGGAAATGGCAGGAACCGTGGTAGAAGGGTGATTGGGCTGGCGCTCCGGGACGGTGGTGCCGCTGGCTAGCTCCTCCCTGCCACTGTGTCTAACTGGGTGGGGGGAGGCAGGGGCTGGGATTGAGCTTAGACTAGAGGCATGGTTACCAACCTTATTTATCTTCAATGGCCCTTATGTTTTTGAGAGAGATTGCTGTAGAAACAGTTTGCATTCAGCAATAAAAAAAGGTCAAATTACTGGTATGTGCAAAAACACGATGAACCTCAGAAACATTATGTTGAATTAAATAACCCTTCCTCTGAAGAACAGATATGATTTCATTTACATGAAGTTCTAGAATAGCTGAAACTAAGGTGAAAAAAATCACACCACTACTTGCTTCTGAAGGAGGTTGGAGTGGGGACTGACTGGAAAGAGGCACAAGAGAATTTTCCACGATGGGGGTAATCTGGATAGGGGATTGCACATACATTTGTCAGAACTCATTGAACGAGAACGGTACACTTAAAATTTGTACGTTTTATTATGTGTAAATCTTACCAAAACAAAAGGAAACATTGACCAATGTTGAACTGTGGCTGACGTGTTATGCATGCTGGTGTGTTAGGGACAAAGTATATAGATGTCTGCATCTTACTCTGAAATGCTTGAAAATAGCGGCCCTCAAACCTTTTGGTCTCAGGACCCCTTTGTGCTCTTAAATATTGGAAAGCCCAAAGAGCTTTTGATTTTGTGGATTATAGCTGTTGACGTTTACCATGCTAGAAATGAAAACAGAGAATTTAAAAATATTTGCTAAAGCACTGGAAAAAATAATAAACCCATTAGGTGTTAACATAAATAACATTTTTGTAGAAAATGATTGTTTTCTGCAAAAATGAGCAGAGCGGCATTGTTCTCCACACTTGCAAATCTTGTCTACTGTTCAGCTAATGTTTGGTTGGAAGACAGCTGGATGTTCACCTCTACTTTCTTCGGCCGCGGTGTCACACGTCTGCAGAATGTCACCATTCACTCTTGAGAGAGTGGAAATGGAAAAAGGAAAATAGCCCCTTAGTATTATTTTGAAAATAGTTTTGCCATCGTAGACCCCCCAGAAGGTCCTCAGGGACTCCCAGGCTCTCCAGCTCACTTTGAGAACCACTGCTTAAAAATAAGTAAGATAGATGGATGAATGGATGAATTTGTGTTGAAGTAAATATACCGAAGTGTTATTTGTCGCATCCAGGTTGTGGGTTCATGGGTGTGCACCACATAACTTTTCAATTTTTCTATATATTTGAATTTTTTTCTGTTGTTTACAAAATGAGAAAAAATGTGTTTATTTAAAGAGTGACCACCATGACTTTATTCATGGGCAAATAAATACTTTTAAAAATATTGAAGACAACTTTTGGAATGAAATTCCAACATATGCTACAACATGCATGGGCCTTAAAAACCTTATCCTAGGAAGCAAGACACAAAGGACCACCTGTTGCGATCCCATTTATCTGAAATGTGCAGGTAAATTCATAAAACAGAGGAGTGGAGTAGTTGTTGCCATGGAGATGGAAGAATGGATCCTCACAGCTAATGGGTGTAAGGTTTTTGAAGGAGTAATGAGCATGTTCCAAATTAGAGAATGATGATGTGATCATCAACTTGGTGAATGTACTAAAAACCAATGGACACATTTATTGTATTTTGTTTTTTAATTTTTAAGATTTTACTTTTTAACGTTTATTTATTTTTGAGACAGAGAGAGACAGAGCATGAATGGGGGAGGGTCAGAGAGAGAGAGGGAGACACAGAATCTGAAACAGGCTCCAGGCTCTGAGCTGTCAGCACAGAGCCCGACGCGGGGCTTGAACTCACGAACCGCGAGATCATGACCCGAGCCGAAGTCGGGCGCTTAACTGACTGAGCCACCCAGGCGCCCCAAGATTTTACTTTTAAATAATCTCTACACCCAACGTGGGACTTGAACTCGCTACCCCGAGATCACGAGTCTCACACTCCACCAACTCAGCCAGCCAGGCACCCCAGTGAACACTTTTATTTTTATTTGTTTGTTTACTTATTTTTTTGTTTGAATGCCAAGTGTCTTCTGTACTTTCTTTTATTATCACTATAGTCTTTGCATCAAGATACATAGCAATGATAGCAGGTTTCTTTTTAAAGCTTAGTATTAAGTATTAAATATCTTTCCCCATTTTAATTTTACATGACCGTGCCAAGGAAAAGAAAATTAAAAGTCAGGTTAAAAGAAAATTAAAAGTCATGGAAGCCTGAACACACTTCCATGATTATCCGGGCTATGTAAAAGTTGGTGGCTTTGTTCTTCCTGCTGTAAAAGCAGATCCAGGCCCTAGAAAGATGGGACCAGGTTCTAACTGTTTTTGAAAAGTGTGCTACAAAAATGGATGGCCTGTTATAAGCCAGATAACAAAATAAGGATGGGGGTAAGGAAGGGACATTTTCTTCTGGAAACAGGATTTCTGAAGAGTCCCAGTCCATCATTTTTTCCCAAAATGGTTGGAGGAGGGGTAAAACCTCAACATGAGCTTCGAAGTGCTGTCTCTGTGAGGGGACGGTCCCCCCCTTGCCAACGAGGGGGACTGCTGAGGCGGGGCATGTCTAATTTGGACCCTCCCCATCCTCCTCAGCTAGGGAAATGGGTAGTTTATCGCCCAGTGGGTATGGAAGTGGGCTGAAGCTTGGTTCGTACTGAATTCTCTAAGAGGTTTCTTCTAGAAACAGGCAACTCAGACTCTTCCTCTCGTGTCAACAAAGAAGTTATTTTTAAAAGCACTTGGGAAGTTCCTCCTCCACCCCTCAGGTGGGAAGGCTCAGAGAAAAGAGTCATCAGTACAGCCCCCCTCTAGGCCATAACGGAATTCTCGAAGGTTGGAGACCCCATAGAAGTGGACAGAGGCTGCTGCCACCACCAGGACGTGGAAAATCTGATGAGACTGGAACCATATGTCACATTTTCCAGGAAAGGAGCATTCAGGAATTTGAGCAGCCTAGAGGCCAGCTCCGGTGACATACATCACGGCCGTGAAGAAGAAGCTGCCCGTCTGGCCCACTGTGGTGGCCTTGACAAAGCCCTGAGCAATAGTGAAGTGCATGGTGGCCACAACACCGCTCAAACCAAGTCCCGGGAACACTCCTGCTGTTGTCTGCCAGTGCTTAGGAGTGGCCGACCAGTCCTGCTGTGCCGCAATGATGGCAGGAATGCCCAGGACACAGATGATGGAGAGGTGGATGAGCCGTGGCTGTGGGGAGCAGTAGAAGGAGTAATAGAGCCAGGGGACAAAGCTGCCCATAATCAGTAGAGCAATCCCTGAATAACCCAGTTTGGAAAAAGTCTGAGCGACTTTCTCTGAATGACAATAGACGGCGTGAAAGAGCCAGGAGAAGCTGAGACAGAGCACTGCACCCAAAAAGAACATCCCACAAACCACCTTCTCTGGCAGAGGGGCCATGAAGTACATATTTGGTCTGAGCACGGTCAAGATTCCCAAAAAGAAAAACAGCACAAAACCAAGCAGATGGGTCCAGATGTTGCCAGTTTCCGTACAGATGCGGGAAACGCTCTTGAAGCAAACCCGGCAGGAGGGCACAGGTGGTCCATGGCCATGTAGCAAGTAGTCGTTGTCCTAGGCCGGGCTGGGACATACGGGATGACCCTCTAGCATCCCTCCCAGACCTTCTGCACAAACTCCTCTGCATCTTTTCCATGGCGTGGTCGGCTTGCAGGGGAAGGATCTATACCCGCTCCTCCTCCTCCTCCTGGGGTGCTGGGTGTGCTTGCTCTCCTTCAGTCTCGGCTGGGTTGACAGTTACTCGTTTGCCTTTTCTTCTAGCAGGGGTCCCAGTTCCGCCAGCTCCAGTGTGTCCATTTCCCTGTCACTGGCAGGAGCTGCATTGCCCTGTGCCACCCCAGAACCTTTGTGAGAAGACATCTGGCTGGTACCTCAATACCCTGCAGCTTCAGCCTGGGGAAAGGTTGGGGGAGGGGGGGTGTCAGCCCCAGGGGGCAGAGACCTCCCTGTAATGGTAAACAGGCCTGTGGACGGGCTCTGCTGGGGCCCACAGTCCCCCGCGCTACATCCTGTGGCCAAGCGGCCCCGTATCTTTGGCTACCCCCGTGAACACTCTTAAAGGGAAAATTTCATGGCATGGAGATTATGTCACAATAGAGCTGTCATTTAAACAAGTACTTAAAACGCTTCTGGTTTTCAACATTTTCTTTAGGAAGCCTGACTTGGGAAGCACTGGACTACATGCTCTTCAAGATCTAAATATGTCAGTGTCTAGAAATTTCATAATTTGCTATCTTCTGTCTCTTCTGTATATAGTTAATGAGAGAATGGTTGGGAAAATGGCCTGCCTCTCCAGCTTGCCCTCTAGCTTGCCAGATCACCGTCTCTGAGATTATCCTGTTAAGACCTTTTTTTCCTGTTAACATCGTATGAGTCAGGGACTACAAACGCAAATGCCCACAAGGGCCAGGAAGTGAATGAGCCATCTGTAACATGTATTTTCCTCATTTTGATAAAGTCATGGTTACAGAGAAATTTTTTTTATTGTGAAAAACCATGTAAACATAAAACTGCAATTGATGTGGCCTGAGCGATGGATGGAAAGGCCATAGGGAGTGGTGGAATGTTTGCTGGCTCTAAGGGTGGGCACCCATCACTCAGCTTCAGGTGATTCTTGGTGTTTGGGAATGTGAGCCCAGTGTTAACGAGATTGGGCATATCTGAAGAATTGGAAGAAATCTGAACTAATGTGTGAGCTCCACTTTTAAATTTTGCTTCAATTTATAGTTTAATGTCTGAGTTCAAGTATTAGTTATTCTGGGGAGATGGGTTTAGGCTAGGTTAAATCTAGTTTAAAAGTGAGTCTTGGATGAAGGATTGTGTTGTGCTGTTTGCCACAGGTCAGCTTCTGGCACAAGGAAAGTATTTTTAGTGTTCTAGCTCTTACTGTGTACTCTCTGCCCTGTGCTGTGTTTAAAGTCACAGGACCATAAAAATATAAATGAATATAAAATCTAAGACTGCCTGTTAAACCCCAGAGGTACAGATGCATCTAGTAGACAGTTAACTTTGAGTTAGGAGGAGCTTGGGCAATTATTTTAAATGATCTTATCTGGGAGATAGAGGATCGATTCTCCATTTTGTGAAATTCTTGGACTAGAAGTCATTCTTAGCCTTATAGTCTATCTCAGACTACACCCCTTAAATTCACCATACTTTGTTGGGGTGGGGCTGTTTTCATAGGGGGAGTCTGGAGGAGATGAAAGGGATAATTTAACTATAAGTTGATTTGGTTGTAGTTGAAATAAAATTATAACTTTAAGTTAGACTGAGGAGGCCTATCTCTGTACTTTTGTTTAAAGTTTCTAACCTACACATTTGACCTTACATTACGTGCCTCCTACTTCCCTTCCCCAGTATTAGTGTGTATATGTGCACGTGTGTGTGTGTATTTGAGGTGGTGAAGAAAAGAATAAACGCACCCCCTTTAGAACTTTCCCCCCAACGCACACATTCACACATGAAGGTACGGCTTGGGCAGCCATCTTGCCCCCTTGAGCCTGTTCCTGCTCTCAGATTTCCATCTATATTTGATCTGATCTATAAGGGTGTTGGCAAATAGCTTTATGGTTCTTAAATGCCAATCACTTCTGCTTCTAAGCCAGATTGAAATAAAATTTGTATTTATTAGAGGTGTAGTGCTTCTGCTGAGATACATTCCCTGAAAAGTTGGGGAGTTATTCTTTTAGGCTTAACACCTCACTTTTTGAAATTTGACTGTATTTCCAGGCCTCCTTCCAGGAAAAAAAATCCCACACCCAGAGATAACCACTGTCAATTCCCTAGTGTTTATCCTTCCAGACCTTGTGGGTTTTTTGTTTGTTTTTCTTTCTTTCTTCTTCTTTTTTTTTTTTTTTGTCATGATGAGTATATATGTTTTTTCATTTAATAGATTATGAACACCTTTTTAGGCCCCAAAATATTCATCTGCAATGTTTTTTAGTGGCTGAATGGTGTTTCATTGTGTGGATGTACTATTGTTTATTTAATCCCTTTTTCTTGGTTATTGAGAATATTTCATGGTATTTTTTGTGTAACTTTAAGGTGTTTCTGTGCCCTTGTTCTGTTCATCCCTATTACCGTACTGCAGGGTGGCTGCTTTCTCTGAAAATGCTCCCCCTCCCTCTCCTTCCTGACAGAAATAACCATCAACCCTGAGAATCTCTCAGCAGGACTCTTGAAAAAAAGAGGCAATTGGGATTGCCACATTAGGCACCCCACCTCTTTGTCACACCCTGCCAACCCTTGATAAGGGGTGTGTGGAGGAAGGAGGTGAGCAGGTACGCAGCTGAAAAGCACCCTTTGTTCTGTGCCCTGGGCTGCTGATAGGAATGCTCCCTGCATTTTCAGTGTGTCCCTACAGCCTGCAGAAGGGCAGGGAACTCAGTGGATGGTGTTTGACACACCCATCGGCAGCGTGCACACCTGAACTGAGGCCCCAGCTTGCCTGTCTGTGCTGTGCCTGCTGGTTGACAGACCCCCGAGGCTACGCTTTGCAGTGACGTGAGCAGGTGAATGCGGTCCCTTAGCTTTTTGTCGATCCGGACGCAAGGAGAGCATTGAGTGTTATGAAAGGTTATAATTCCAACTGTGAGTCTGCACCACATGTGATGGGGAGCTGTGTGGATGCATTTCCTTTGAATTACAAAAGAAAATACTGGTATGACTTGGTTCATGGAAGGAAGAGCTGATTCAACTCGCTGGAAAGCAATTGAAATACTTTCACATCAAGTCCAGAGAT
Organism: Panthera leo; assembly: GCF_018350215.1. Classification (NCBI taxonomy): domain Eukaryota; kingdom Metazoa; phylum Chordata; class Mammalia; order Carnivora; family Felidae; genus Panthera; species Panthera leo. Next base: position 7,329,070 of record NC_056690.1, on the reverse strand, counting down.
CATCTCTGCAGCTTTACGTGTCGATTTGATCGGTTGTGGGGTTTCGGTGGTTCCATTTAGCCCACCCCTGTGCTGCTGGCTGAATGTGTGGTGGAGGGGCTGGTCGAAGACATGAGGACCTCGGTTATGTTTGAAAAACTGAATCAGTCATAAGACTCCCTCCCTTCAGCAGAAAGGGGAGGCTGCCCCTTGTGGCATCCGCATCCACCCGCCACGTTCTGGCTTAGAGCTCCAGGCCCTGGCCCCCAGCCTCCCTAGCACTCCCTCAAGCTGGTCCCCTATTCATTGGACAAGTCCTGAGCTTTGGAGTTCTTAATTTTTTCCCTCATGAGAGACCTTGGCGGAAGGCCCAGTTATCAATTCAGCCTCTCTCTTGTCCTTGACGTTGTCCTTGTGCGGTACCTGAGAACCAGCAGGCAGGTGGTGCTGGGGAAGCTCACCTGTGGCATGCGTGTCTTCCTGCAGTTGCTTCTTTTTTTCTCTCTCTCTCTAAAGCATTTTATTAGAATCCTTTTGACAAGACCAAGTATTTGATTACAATAAAGAAGTCAAAGTGGTCTAAATGATATTTAAGTATCTCAAAATTTCTATGCACTTTTTTTTTCTCCAGTAAGTTGAAAGCTGCTCACAGATTAATGCAGGACAGCTAGATGAAGTTCCTAGGATTTGCTCGACACCAAATAGGACACATCCTCTCGTTAGCAAAATCCATAGGAGCCAGGGAGAAAGGACATGGCTCTTCACTCCTACAGTTGCTTCTTAGTGCAGCCTACCAGAGACCTCTTGATTACAGTTGAGCTGGCTTGGCCAGTATGTAGCCAGCTGCTTTTTGCCCCATAGCTTTGTTTGCTTATCTCTTTTTTTTTGTGCTTATTGCTGGCTCCTTGGAGCTATGGGTGTGTTTGTACAATGCTTGAGATGATTGCTGCTGATTGGTAAAATATGGATGAAGTGAGCAGGGCTGGGTGTGGTGTGAAAAATACTATAATCTGCTGGTTCCACCCCAGCCCCCTCCAAGTTCTTTCCTGCAGAGAGAATCTCTTTCTGTTTCCTTCCCTAGAGGGTCCTGGGGTAGGAGCTTTCAGGCTCTTGTAAAGCGAGGGGCAGCCACTCGAGCCTGGTAGCTCTAACTGAGGTCTCGGGTATGCCGCCCTCCCAAATTGACTGGAACATTGACCCAACAGCACTATAGAAACACGATGTTTCAGCCCTTTGTTCTCTGTTGGCTGGGATCACTGGAAATATATCAGTAAGTGAGACTCAGCTATGTCCCAGGAGTTCCGACTCCTGGGTAGGAGATCCACGGCAGCAAAACAGCCAGCTCCAGTGATGTGTCATCTCTGAATGGCAGCTGGCCTGCCCCTGTTGCATCACAAGGGTTGGCTGCTGTTGGTTTGTGTGTGTACTTTTTTCCCCTCTTTTTTTGTGTGATGTCTTAAAGTCATGGGGACTAGGGGGCAGAAATTAGGAGGGGAGGGCAGGTTTTTCAGCTGGCTCTTGTTGGCCTGTTGCAGTCTCCTGACAAAGCCATCATTGTTTTGAATAAAGCACCAGTTGATTCAGTTTGAATCGCTTCAGTGCTCTGAGACTGGCCGCTTTTCTTCCACCTCAGCCACGTTCCTGGGGGGAGGCGGGAGGACTGCCTGGTCCAGAGGGGAGAACCTGCTTGCCTTTGCCCTCTTGGCTCAGCAGCATCTTAGGCGATTAGCTAACCATTCCAGAATAGACAGCTTCCTCCTGGTCAGCGGGCATCCCAGGCCACTCCTGGGCCCCAGCCGAGTCACAGCCATCATGGCCTCCTGGCATGGAGCCTCCAGGAATTAGGCTGCTTGCCTGTGGCCTCAGCCTTACTTGGCACTCTCCTGCCTTGTGCAGGACACCACCTTCTCTACCCATCTGCTGTCACTGCTACCCGGCTGACCTTCAGGCTGCCCTTTTGGCCTGGCATCTGTCCCTGTCATGCATTAACTTCAAGCTACAAAGTTAATCTGAAGAGTGAATAATTCCTCTGGCGGGAGTCCCAAACATAGTCCGTCCAGACTGGGAGCAGGAACTCCGTGTTTGGGTTCTTTCTGCTGCTGACTTAAGTGGCACTGGCTCGCTTCTACCCCTCGTTTAGTTTCACATTTGTGAGGTCAGATTAGTCATATCCAGCTGTCTTTGTGGAAATGCCAGCCTTAGGGGTGTGGACAGCAGGAACTCATGTGGTAGTGGAGGTAACTCACCTCAGCGCTGAGAAGATCAGACTCCATTTCCTCATCAAGTCAGGAACTTAGTTTCTCTGCATAGGACCTGGTAGCTCTCCAAATGCAGTGTGGTTGCAGAGTGGCATTTGAAAAGCTTAGTACAAAAGCAGGGTATGACACAAATTTTTGTTAAAGACCTGGGCCCCAGACAGCCAAGTTAAAGTGCTTTTTCTCAAAGACGGAGGTGCAAAGCCAGGAGATTATAGGTGATGGACAGAGCCAGATAGAAAATGGTCTTGTCCACAGGGTTAGTTCTTAGTCAGAGTTGGTCTTGGGAACCACCTACATGGTGCATTCTGAGGAGCACAGAAGAATCTGTCAGCGGATCTAAATTACTTCTTTAGTTCAGTCCTCTGAACGGCATTAAACTTGGGTAGCTATTAAAATACGTTTCCAAAAATACCTTAGTTATTTGCCCTTCTCTTAACGCATAGAGCTTCCTTTGATAATAAAGTAGTTTTCCAGATTGCCGTTGTTTATTTTGTTAATCATCTCTAACAAAATTAGCCGTTTTTAATCAAAAGTGGAAATCTCTCTCAAATACATAATAATCTTGACTGGCTTTCTTGAATGTACTGAGCATATAGCTTTCAATTATCTAGACACCTGTTTCCAAATACTATTTATTGTTTCATTATGGTCACTTCCTGATCTTCTTGTACAGCAAAGGTATATTTGCTTCTCTACTCAACCATCTTTGGCTTTCTTGTGAGTCAGTTTTCAGATCTTTAATCATCGTCTCCTCTGGGCTCTTGGCTGCTACCTGCTCTGCACTGGATTTGCCGCTTACCCTCCCTGTTTGTCTGGTGCCTCCCGTTTTCTGCTGGTTTGCGTAACTTGTTAAATGGAGTGTAAAATAAGAGTAATTAACTTAGTGAGGGTCTAGAGACTCCGAGTCAAGTACGCACACTTTTATTAACTGTCTTGAATTATTTTTACTTCTGTATAACAAGCCCTGGAGGGTTGTGAGATAGTGCTGTGCATGTAAACTTTTTTTTACAGAATAACCTTAAGCCATTATTATCCATTTACATCACTGAAAGTTGTTGACAGATTAACTTGAGTGTATAATAGAAATTATCCGTGAAAAAGGGCAAAGATATTACACTCTTAATAAAATTACAATGTATTCTTATTTTTGAAATGTGTCCAAAAAAAAAAAAAAAAAAACCCCTCACAAAACTCCTAAATCAACATGGTAAACTCTGAATATTATTTTCTATTAATTATGAGATGGAAATTCCCTTTTTCCCTTTTTCAAAACAGAAATAGTTTTGTGGAGGTTCCTCTCCAGCTCTCCTCCTCATTGTATAGAAATACATAGTCACTGGCAGGGCGTCTGGGTGGCTCAGTCGTTTGAGCATCCAACTCTTGATTTCGGCTCAGGTCATGATCCGAGGGTCGTGGGAATGAGCCCCAAGTCAGGCTCCGTGCTGAGCGTGGTGCCTGCATGGGATTCTCCCTCCCTCCCTCTCTCTCTCTCTCTCTCTCTCTCTCTCTCTCTCTCTCTCCCTCCCTCCCTCCCTCCCTCCCTCTGCTCCTCCCCACCCCCCAAAACAATAAATAAATAAAAAATAAAAAGAAGGGCACCTGGGTGGCTCAGTCGGTTAAGTGTCTGACTTTGGTTCAGGTCGTGATCTTGTGGTTTGTGCGTTCAAGCCCCACGTCAGGCTCTGTGCTGACAGCTCAGAGCCTGGAGCCTGATGTGGATTCTATGTCTCCCTCTCTCTCTGACCTTCCCCCGCTTGTTTTCTCTCTCTCTCTCTCCCTCAAAAATAAATAAACATTTTTAAAAATTTTTAAAAAATGTGTAGTCATTGTCAAATGGAGAATTCAGACATTTTAGAAGATAGGAAGAAAAGAGCGGAATCCTCTGAAACACTCTTTGTGGAGTTATATACCCTGTTATTTTGTTATTGTGCCTTTTTATTTTTTTTTCTGTACCCTTGTAGGTAAAAATAGACCCGCACTGTCATTTTCAGTCATCTTTTGAAGAGTGAAAGTTTTAAATTTTGATGAAGTCCAGTGTATCCATTTTTTTTGTAGTTCATGCTTTTTGTGACCTATTTAAGAAATCTGTACCAAACCCAAGGTTTCCAAAGTTTTCCTATATTTTCTTCAAGAAGCTTTATAGTTTTAACTCTTACATATAGGACAGTGATCCATTTGGAGTTCGTTTTTGTTTATGGTGTGAGGAAAGGATTGAGATCCAATTTAAGTAGTACTATGGTGAATGTTCTGGTTCATTAGCAGTTCTCATTCCACTTCTTTAATTCTTTTATTAGGATAAATTCTTAGAAGTAAAACTATAAGATAAACTATATACTGAACTCTTTGATATGTGTTACCAGACTGGATTTCAAAAGTTATACCAACTAGAAAAGACAACCCCCAGAATGGGAGAGAATATTTGCAAACCCTGTATCTAATAATGGATGTGTTATCTGGAATATATCAAAAAAACTACAGCTCAGAAAGAGAAAGACAAACAACCTAATCAAACAGTGGGCAAAGGACTGGAATAGATATTTCTTCAAAGATACAGGGATGACCGATAAACACATGAGAACACACGAGGTTCCATACCATTAATCATTAGGGAAATGAAACTTGAAACAACCACAGAGATACTGCCTCACACCCACTAGGATGTGACCAGCGTTGGCAAGGATGTGGAGTGACTGGAACCCTCTGTGCGTTTCTGGTGGGAATGTGAGATGGTGCAGCCACTGTGGAAATCACTCTAGTAGTCCTCAAAAAGTTAAACATACACGTACCATTTGCCCCAGGAGTTGGCATTCCTAGGTGTCTGTGCAAAAGAAATGAAAGCATCTGTCTGTACAAAACTTGTACACGAATGTTCATAGCAGCATTATTCAAAATAGCCCAAAGGTGCAAACAACCCAAATGCCCATCCGTGAATAAATAAACCAAATGTGATGGATCCATATGATGGAATATTGTTCAGCCATAAAAAGGAAGAAGATATTTGCTGTCACGTGGATGAACCTTGAAAACATTATGCTAAGTTGAAACCAGTCACAAAAGAACACATATTATGTGATCCCATTTATATGAAATGTCACATTTAGAGATAGAAAGTGGGTTAATAGTTGTTCAGGATTGGGAGGTGATGACTGAGGGGATGGCATGTCTTCTTGAGGTGATGGGAATGTTGTAAAATTGATTGTGGTGATAGTTGCACAATTCTCTGCAATTAGACTAAAAATCATTGAATTGTACACTTTAAATGGGTGAATTGTGTGGTATGTGAATTACATCCCAACACAGCTGTTAGCGAAAAAGAAAGAAAAAGTTGCATCAGTCAGTATTCCCACCAGCAGTATATAAGAGACCCCACTCCCTACATCCTTTCCAAGTCTGGGTGTCCTTACTGTAATTTGAAAGTTTAATTTGACTCTACTGGGGTTTAATATGTAAACAATAAAATTCACCCTTTTACATGTACACTTCAACAGTTTTGACAAATGTATACACGTATATAACCACTGTAGTCAAGATACAGAACATTTCCATCAGCCCAGAAGGTTCCTTTGTACCTTTTCCAGGCATTCTTCCCGTCCCCCATCTGCTCTCTCACTGTAGATTAGCTTGGTCTTTCCTTGTGTTTTGTATAAATGGAATCATACAGTATGTACTGTTTTTGCTTGATTTCTTGTGCTCAGAATGTTTTTAAGATTCATCTGTGTTGCTGTATGTATCAATAGTTAATATTCTGTTGCTCGGATATACCACAGTTTGTTTTATCCATTCCCCTGTCGATAGACAGCTGGCTTGTCTTCATTTTGTTGTTTTCATCTTCATTGTGGATAAAGCTGCTCTTAATGTTCATGTACAAGTCTTGATTGGACATGTGTTTTCATTTCTCTTGGGTAAATGCTGGGTCATAGGTAAGGATATGTTTAACATCATAAGAAGCTGCCAAACTATTTTCCAGAATGACTGTACTTTAAAAAAAAAAAATCATGTACCATAATTACTATGCTTTTAAAAATCTTCGTTAATCTGATAGGCAAAAAATGGTATCTCAGGTATTTTATTTTTATTTCTGTGCTCTCTAGTGAATGTATTGTTCCCTGAATTTGACCATTTATTTGGTATTTGAGAATTTCCTTTTAGTTCTTTTCTTTTTTAAGTTGGGAAGTGGGTCTTTCATTTTCCATTTTTTCCCAACATTTTTATGATTAAAAATTTTAACAGAGAAAATATGAAATAATGGTGCAGCCATCACGTTTATAGCCATCACCTGCAGTTGATATTTGTTAACTTTTGCCACCCTTGCTCTAGGTACCTGTCTCTCTTTTGTATGGTTCAGAAAAAAAGTTGGAGACATCGTGACATTTTATTCCTAAAAATATATTTACTTTCATAACCATTATGTCATTTTCATGCCAAAGAGAATAATCCTTTCACCTTTTCCCCTTGCCATTGACTCTCGGAAGTGACCGGGCCAGTTGTCTTGAAGAACGTCCCGCATTCTGTATTTGTTTTCTTGTGGTGGTGGCTAGCATGTTTCTCTGTCCCCTGTATTTCCTGTAAACCATGCTGGGCCTAGAAGGCATTGATAACATTTAGGGTCAGCATTTTTGGTGGGTGTGCTTCACGGATAGTCACATCAGAGGTACATAATGTCAGCTTGTCCCACTGTTAATGATGCCAAATTTGATCATTTGGTTTAGATAACTGCCAGATCTTTTCATTGTAAAGATAATTATCTTTAATTAGATAGTTAATTAGTAGGTAGTTTGAGGAACTTAACCGATTTTTCACAATCTCTCCCTCCATTTGGCACTTACCTTCTTTGTTTATTGATTTTTTGATTTAGAAGAGAATTTTTACTTTTTAAAGCCAAACCACTAATAGTGGAAGACATATCCTTCACAACCTTCCTTGTTCTCAACCCTGCTCTCCCCTTCCTCTTCCTCTCTCTTTCTCTCTTGTCTTTCTCCTGCTCTACTTCAGAAATGAGGATGACAAACCAGCTCTTCCTCCCATTCTTTCATCTTTTTTGGGTGACAGATTCAGGAGATTGACCCTTAACACGGGCACAAACTAACTGACTTCTCTGTAGCTCTCTTATCTTTATCCAAGGACTTGACTGCTGTGCCTGACCCCATCCCACTGGCAAGGGGGAGATTGGATCCTGAGATTTCCAGATAATCAGTGTTCTTACCTTCACTTCTTTGCTCATCAAAGCTAAGTATGGAGGACAGAGGGGACCAGAGCCAAACCGCTAATACTTTGAGAAAGACCTCTTTATTCCTTCTGCTAAAAAACCTTTTTCTCTACATCCTCTTTCCCTAGTTAGTTCCTGCCCATCCTTGGGGCCTCAGCTCCGGCATCCTATCTGAGGAAGATGCCCTCGATCCACTGATGACATTGAGTGCCCCTTTCGCGTGTTTCCATACCCTGCACATGTGCCTTAGCTCCTTCAAAGCTGCCTTTCTCAGTTTGTGATGTCCTGACATCATTATCACCCAGTTCTCAGTGCAGAGCCTGTCACATCACAGGCTCTTGGTACATGTTGCTGGGATATTTCTTTTCCTGGCCTGCACATGATTTCTGCCCTATGGTCCTGGTCGTGAAAGCAAGCTGGAATTGCAGGCTTTTTTTTTTTTTTTTTTTTTTAAATCAAAAGACATGTTTTATCTGTATCTTATAAATAATTGAAGGATTAAAACTCTTTGGCCATCCCCTCTTTAACTGTGCCAACTGCCTTAAGTCTGGCTTCTCCGCATTCTAGAGTAATTATTTCTCCCTTAGTACCTTTCTTACTCTTTATTCTCGTAGGCCTATAGTATTGTGGACTTTGAGCTGAAACAGGCTTAGCATTCAGCTATACCACCAGATATACAAACCCACAGGCTGCCCACTTTCCCTGGAGCATTGCAGTGTTTAGAACATCAGTCTACTCTCTAGCCTAAGTGGTGCCTTATAAGGGACAGTGCTGTGAAGTGTGCCCCAGAGCTGATGTGAAGGAGGGGAATCAGCCCCCAGACAGCACTTCCTTGCTGAGGGAGCTTCTGGGTGTGTGTGTGCAAGTGATGGGAGGCTGTGAAGCCCCCCAGCTTCAGTTCCTGTTGAAGGGCTACTAGACTTTGCTGCTATGTAGATACTCTATGGTGGAGAGTGAACCAGCGCTAATAAAAGAGAAACACAGTTGTATCTGTGCCACCTGTACTGGTGGGAATCGATTGCATTTTCATTGAAGAACCGCGTATCTAATCTCTAAATGGCAGTTCTCTCCAGCTCTCAAGGACCTTTGCTCATCACGCACCCTAACAGTCAGGCTCTCTCTTTGTCTCCGGACTCCAGTTGCTGGGAGGCTTGGCTGCTGTGGCCTGGAGGCCTGTCGTTGTGCTTTTTTATAGCACAAAGAGTCAGAACGGTTCTGAACGTCAGAAGAAGGCATAAATCCATTTTATTGAGAACCTCCTATGTTCCAGACACTGTTAATCCATCTAAGTACCTCGCTTCATTTAATTCTTACCATAGCTCTGTGAAATAGGCTGTTTCTTCCCCCCAAAGAAAGAGACGTTCAGAAAGGCCAGATGTCTACCCAAGGCTGCAGAGCTGGCAGGCAGGAGGGGAACACAGTCTCTCTCCCCACTCCTGTGGCCAGTGGCGGATAACAGGTGATAATGACAGTGCTTCTCATTAGAAGGGCTGCTCTCGTTCTTGGGAGCGAGCCCATAGTGGGAGCCACACTGTGTTTCCGCCTGGCCTGAGATTCTGTTGGTAGATGAATTTTTGTGACTTGAATTTCTCACTGTGGCACCGTGGACGGGATCAGATTTCCTCAGTAAAATCTGGGATTTTGACTTAGGGAGAATAGATGTTACTCATCTTTATGCCAGGAAAGCGGATTGCGCTCCTGCAATAATAGAAAGACTCTGAAACTTGACAGGTAAAAAATCAGCATAAACGGTTGGCTTCAAGTTTCATTCATAGGAACTTCCCTCCCTACTCTTTTCCTTCCCTTCCTCCCAAACGCACACTGGCTCTCAGAGACCTGCGGGATGAGAAAACACAAAATCTCCTTGCCGTTTGGTTCAGTCTTTCGTGCCACAAGTTCCTCCCGCCCAGCCGAGTTGTTGGCTTCATTTGGGAATGTGGAGGGGAAAAAAAATCAGTGTACCAAGGGTTTCGGTTTTGAGAAAATAAATATCCATCACTTACTTTTTCTTTTGACTTTTTCCTGCTCTGTAGTTTGTTAAATGATTTGTGCCTTAGATATGCTTATTTTATTTTTGTCCGTTTTCCCAGGAGGCCCTGAAGCAGAGGTAAATGAGAGATAAGTTACCCTGACCTTGATTTTTATAGCACCGTGGTAACTAAGGTGTGTTTATCCTCCCATGGAGCTATAAAAACACACTCTTCTTTTCAGGCGTTTGCAACGGCCGTTGAGATGGGAAATGCCTGTGCAGCAGGGTTCATACTGTATAAAGGTCTGAGGTTAAAACTGGGATATGATCCTGAACTGAAACTTCATCTTCTGCCACTGTCTTTAAGTTTGATTTCATGAATAACAAATTGTTGCTTTCGACAGAAAGGCCAGAGTGAAAATGAGCATATCGCGAGGAAAAAAATGTGGGTATTTTGAATGCTGATAAAGATGAAATACGTCCATACGTCTCAGGAGCCTGTTGGCAGAAGGGCTGTCTGTGCGTCCCGTAGTCAGGGCGGCTTGGAGATTTGCAGTGTTTCTGAAATAGACACCAGTCTGAGATTATCTCTCTTGCCTTCGTTTTCATGAGTGAGCCCTGGCTCTCCTGCCATCGCAGACTTCTTACTTGGGTGGCTGACAAGTTGATGAAAACGCATGCATGGGAGGAGGATAAGAAGAGGGAAAGATTTAGGGTGACAGCTGATTCTCAGTAGCAGATGGCGGGGAGATTGTCTTTAGCAGGGATAGGTAAAACACATTTCATTTTGGAATTTCTCTTATGTGAGGAGGGCTGTACAAAGTTTTTTTGTTTGTGGTTTTTATTTTTATTTTTTAAATTAAGTTTTATTTTAATAGTCAACAGAGTGTTGTATATAGTCTCAGGTATACAATATAGTGATTCAAGAATTCCATAGATCACCCAGTGCACGCCAGATAAGTGCACCCCATAATCCCTGTCACCTAGTTTTCCCATCCCCCCCCTTCCCCTCTGGTAACTTTATCAGTGTGTTCTCTGTAATTAGGAGTTTCTTTCTTGGTTTCTTTTCCTCTCTCTCTCTCTCTCTCTCTCTCTCTCTCTCCTTTCCCTTTGCTTGTTTGTTTTGTTTCTTAAATTCCACATATGAGTGAAATCATATAGTATTTGTCTCTCTGACCAACTTATTTTACTTAGCATTATACCCTCCAGTCCATCCATGTTGCTGCCAATGGCAAGATTTCATTCTTTCTTATGGCTGAATAATAGTCCATTGTATACATATCTCACATCTTGTTTAAATTTTTATTTATTTATTTTTGAGTGAGAAAGAGAGAGGGCAGGAGCATGAGTGGGGAGGGGCAGAGGGAAAAGGAGAGAGAATCCCAAGCAGGCTCACACCCAGCGCAGAGCCCGATGAGGGGCTCGATCCCCACGATGGTGAGGTCATGACCTGAGCTGCAATCAAGAGTCAGATGCTTAACCAACTGAGCCACGCAGGCGCCCCTATGTTCCACATCTTTATCCATTCATGTGTCAGTGGACACATGGGCTGCTTCTATATCTTGGCTGTTGTAAACAGTGCTGCTATAAACCTAGGGGTACATGTATCCTTTTGAATTAGTGTTCTTGTATTCTTTGGATAAATAGTAGTGCAATTGCTAGATCATAAGGTACTTCTGGTTTTTTAACTTTTTGAGGCACCTCCATACTGTTTTCCACAGTGGCTGCACCGGTTTGCATTCCCATCAGCAGTGCACTAGGGTTCCTTTTTCTCCACATCCTTGTCAACACCTGTTGCTTCTTGTGTTGTTTGTGCTTTTTAAAACAACATTTTTTTTTTTAATTTTAGAGAGTTGGGGAGTTGGGGAAGAGGGGCAGAGAGAGAGAATCTTAAGCAGGCTCCATGCTCAGTGTGGAGCCAGATGCGGGGTTTGATCCCACAACTCAGGGATCATGACCTGAGCTGAGATCAAGAGTTGGACACTCAACTGACTGAGCCACCCAGGCACCCCTATTGGTGCTTTTAATTTTTTTGTGTTTTGTTTTTGTGTTTTTTTAAATTTTTGTTCAGTTTGTGTTTTTGTTTTTGGTTTGTTTGTTTGTAGATCTATTTAAAGGGCATCTGGGTGGCTCAGTCAGTTAAGCGTCTGACTTCAGCTCAGGTCATGATCTCATAGGTCGTGATTTCGAGCCCCGTGTCAGGCTCTGTGCTGACAGCTCAGAGCCTGGATCCTGCTTCGGATTCCCTCTCTCTCTCTGCCCCTCCCTCGCTCATGATCGGTCTCTCTCTCCTTCAAAAATAAATAAACATTTAAAAAAAATTTTTTAAAGATTTTATTTAAATTCCACTTAGTTAAAATACAGTGTAATAATAATTTCAGGTATACAGTATAGCGATTCAACACTTCACACAACACCTGGTGCTCATCACAAGTGCCCTCCTTAATCTCCATCACATCAGCTATTTCCCCCATCCCTCCACCCACCTCCAAAAATCCTCCTCCAAAAAAAAGACAGAGATGTGTGGTTGTGGTCAGAGTGTTACAGATCCTTCTATTCGTTCTTTTGCTAAACAGTAGCTGGTGTTTCCCCAACACAACCCTACTGTGGGTGCCTCTCATTTATAGTCTTTGGGGCCAGTGTCTCCCTTTCTGGGAGACGGGTACAATCCTAGACCCATAGAACTGGCAGGAAGTTGGGATAAGCTAATTAAGTTCCGTCTCATCACAAAAAGGAAAAGTGAGCCCGGAGAGAAGAACTGACTTGGGCAGAGATGGCGTCCCACCTAAAGGCGCGCTGTTTAGAACTCAGACCGCAGTGCTGGGCTCCGACTCCTGGTTTCGTTTAACTTGTAACATACTGTTCCTTTTCATCTAGCTGTGGTCTCTAAAATGAAGCCGACCTGGAAAAAGCTCGAATCGTTAATTTACGCAGCTGTGTTACCTGCTTTTACACTGGGGGAGGAGGGAGGTGGAATGGGGGACCAACAGACCGAGGACACGTGGACAGTGACGCATCTATGTGAGCGCCTGGAGCTCCCGCAAAGGAGAGCGTGATACAGACTGAAACACGGGGGACCCCTTGTGCGTCGGGCCCAGTCCGGAGCCCAGGGGAGCGCGGAGCGCAGGATGAGTGGGGCGAGGCCGGGGACCAGGGACTGTGGTAGTCCCGAGTGGGGCTCTCTGGGCAGGGGGGACGCTCTGGAGGTCGTTCGGCACATACTCGAGGGCCTGTTGCACGGTGGCACCGTGCGGGGAGAGGTATTGGTGAACAGAATGGATACGGCTACCCCCTCCCAGAAAGCGCACTCTGGTCGTGGAGACAGACAGTTGGCGCACACGTCGGGTGGTGGCAGATCGTGGTGGGCACGGGGAGTCGGGAGAGGACACAGCTAACGATTTACACTGAGAGCGGTCCGGGAGGGCTCCTGCCGGGGGCCAATATCCTCAAGATGAAGGAGTTAGGTGGGTGATGAAGAGCTTGTTTACGCCAGGTGTGTGCAGCTGGGGGCCTCCACCTCGGTGAGCGCTTAGGGACTCTGTTCTACCCTATGAGCCGTGGGAACCCGTGCGGGCCTTTCGGGAGGGGAGAGGTGCGAGCAGACACCGTTGGTGAGGTCATCCTGGCGTGTGGGTAGGGGGAGGCAAGGGAGAGCGTGTGGGGTGTGGAGGGTTCGGGACAGGCCCCTCGGCCGCGAGGAGGAGGAAGAGCTTGCGAAGTGGGGAGCAGAGTAGGCTGGGCAGCGGTGAGGGCGTGGGGCGGGATGGGGGCCGATGTTGGAGGAAGCTCCGTCGGGGGAGGTCCGAAAGTGACTGGTTGATAGCGCAGAGGCCGTCCGCGTCCTCGGCACGAGCAGTTTTGTGGGCTTATCGAGGCAGAAGCCAGGATCCGTCAGCGTCCACTCTCCATCCTTCCACTTTCACACCTCACCCTATAGAAATAGCACCTCCCAGCTCCCTCTCCACCTCGCCCGTGCTCCGTACTGCTCGGTGCTCCTGACATAGCACACACGTGGCGCCTGTCTTTCCCCGGAGAATATAAGCTCCATGGGGCCAGGGACATCGTTTTGTTTGCTGCTCTATCGTTCGCGGCTAGAACAGTGTCAAATAAGCGGATCAGGATAGTTTCATGAAGAAAGTGGCGTCTCAGCCAGATTAATCTGGGTACAGTGTTCATGCTGTATAGCCCACGTGCAACCTGAAAAGGTTCTAATTCTTTTCATCAATTCATTTCTTTTGTTAAGCACCATTTTACACAACATTATAATAGGTGCTGTGTAGATTTAACTACCGGCTCCAGCTTCTGCCCCAGAAAAGTGAGGATTTGATAGATGCCCCCATACCTACTTAACCCTACTGTCACTACGACCCCAGTTATTGTCAAGGTCGAGGTTTGGGGTTTCAAATTCAATAGAGAGCAGATTCCATGGGTTTTCTTTAATTGTCAAACTGACTTAGGAAAGGAGCCAATGCTTTTAAAGCCTATTTATAGGTCTTGGCTACCTGGAGGGTGTTACCTTATCCTTTGAAATGCATCAGACAGCTTCAGATTTCGGTGCCTTTAAAGTGGGTTAGATAGCTGGCAGTGCCTTGAAAATGACTAATAATGGTCATAACAATAATAATAGTAACAGATTTATTTCTTGCCAGTCTTCATAGGAACTCAGAAACATCTGCGCATCTCTTTCTCTTACATTTGTGGTAGACAGTTTCTATCTAGAGTCCTGACTGCAGGTATGTACTCTGGCTGCAGACCTTTGTTAGTTTACTTCCTCTGTAAGCCAGATGTCTGTAAGGGGTGGAGTTTTTCATACTTTACATAAAAATCTTAACCTCGGTGAATGTTGGAACCTACTAATTACCTTTCTGCGTAGGTGGATGAAAGTGCTAGGAAACGGCAGGATTCTTTGAGGGTAGTTATTCCTGGTGCTGATACGGTAGAAGTTTCTGACTTGTGTCTGTGGCTTAGCCACTTTGATCAAGGTGAGGGCGGCCGTTACCATCGTAGCTACGGGGTTGAGGGGTGGGTGGCTAGGTTGAATGCAGTAAAATGTGGACGGTGTTTGTATTTGGGTGTGTGACTATGTGACTTGCCGATTCTAGCTTTCTAAATTTTCTTTTTACATTGTTTTAAAACGTTAGTAGAAGTATATGGTTAGAAATGTGAAGGACACAGATGAAGTAAATTATAGAATACTAGACGGCTTCAGATGTCTCTGACATTTTAAGTAGGGTAAGTGGCTTGAATAAGTGGAGAAACATACACTGGTCTGGGATGGAGATGACCCAACTGGAATGGTCAGCCCTGCCCGCGTTAATTTATTAAGCACGACTCTAATAAAAATACCAGAAGAGTTGTCTTTTGAGATTTGACAATGTGATTGTAACATTGGAACGTGGAAGAGCAAATAGGCAAGGATTCTAACAGTAAAACAAAAGTGATGGAGACCAACGTTACCTAGATAGCGTATTACAAATTTATAGTTGCCAGATCAGTGTGATACTAGCACAGGATTGGACATGAATCAGTGACACGAGGCCCTAGAACAGACCCTGGTGTATATTATAATTTAAGATCTGTTAATGGAAATCTCATAAATTAGTTGGGGAAGGTGAAGCAATCAGATAGCTGGTTGGAATTTATTTTGGTGAGCTCTGTAAAGAAGTAAACGGACTCTTTTCCCCAGAAGAATCAGAGTTGAATGTAAAAAGTGAAACCATTAAAAACATATGCACAAACACCCAAAGAAATAGTGTGTTCAGAAATAGCCCCAAGTACATATGTGGGAATGAGGTGTATGATGAAAATGGTATTAAAAATTTTTTTTTTTTAGAGCGAGAGAGCATGAGTGTGCACATGAGCAGGGGAGGAGTAGAGGGAGAGAGAGTCCCAAGCAGACTCCACACTCAGTGTGGATCCCGACATGGGTCTCAAATTCACGAACCATGAGATCGTGACCTGAGCTGAAATCAAGAGTCACATGCTTAAGCATCTGAGCCACCCAGGTGTCCCTGAAGAGGGCATTTTAATCCAACAGGGAGGGGCGCCTGGGTGGCTCAGTCGGTTAAGCGTCTGACTTGGGCTCAGGTCACGATCTCACAGTTTGTGAGTTCGAGCCCTGTGTCGGGCTCTGTGCTGACAGCTCAGAGCCTAAAGTCTGCTTCAGATTCTGTCTCCCTGTCTCTCTGCCCCTTCCCGGCTTGCGTGCGCACGCTCTCTTTCTCTCAAAAATAAACAAACGTTAAGAATATATATAAAACTATGTTGACACAATAAGATGTCTATAACATAAATGATAAATGAATTATAAAACAGTATTATCCAACATTTAAATATCACGTTTATTCATATATATGAAAATATGTGTATTACAAGGACTTAAGGGTCAACTATGAAGTTGGGGATAATAGTTCACAAGACTGCCCTCGCTTCTCACACCAATTATAAGTTGGAGGAGTTCCCGGAAACCATCTTCAGGTTGAATAATTCTATAGAAGGACTCCCAGAACTCACTGAAAACCGTTCCACTCTTCATTACGGTGTATTACAGGGAAAAGCTTGTAATTGAGTTAGCCAAGGGAAGGAAGGGGTGCACAGGGCAGAGTCGAAGAGGTGTTC
The DNA here is from genome assembly GCF_018350215.1 of Panthera leo. NCBI lineage: Eukaryota > Metazoa > Chordata > Mammalia > Carnivora > Felidae > Panthera > Panthera leo. The sequence continues at coordinate 7,313,040 of NC_056690.1, read as the reverse complement.
AAAGGTGGTGCCCTTGGTTGTCCTCTTCTGGTGGCGTGACCTCCTTCCCACCACAGTGTGTGACAGTGCACGCAGAGAGCACTGCCAGGCAGGGAAGCTCACCTGAGTCGCTGGCGGTCGCAGTTTTACTTGATGACATTCTGCCTGTGTGGCCACTTTCTGGTCTCCAGCCCCTCCTGGAGATCTAGCTGATGCCTTTAGTTATCAGTTCCTCTGGAGATTGGAACTGATACTGTTTGGTCCAGAGTGCTAGAGTGAATCAGACTGTGTGAGATTCTCCTCTGACCAACGCCCCCAGGCAAACAAAGACACTACTATCAGGCAGGACATTCCAGGGCCGTAGAGGTCACTTCCTAGGAGCTTGAGGGCAAAGGCCAGACTTCTCTTTGGATAGGTTATTTCTTCACTACACAATATTACCACCAAAATTTAGACGACAGTTATTTCTAGGTGGTGGAATTGCAGGTGACTTTGCTTTTGTTTTGTACTGTTTTGTATTGTTTGAATTTTCTTTGAGTGTGGGTGTATAATTTATTTTAAAATCAGTAAGACTAAAAAAGCTAAAAAAGAGATTAAAGGAAACAATCTCTGGATGGGGTAGACGGGCAGGCAGGGAAGCTAAAAGAAATTTTAAAGGAAGACCGGTAGATAGGACTACACAAATGGATAACCTGCTTATTTGAAGATATGCTATATAAAGAAGTAAAACTCAAAAACTTAAGGTAAACGTTTGCGGAAACATCACAAATCAATGTTATGGTGTTACCAACATAAAATAGCAAGAGAAAGACGATGGACATCTCAACGGGTGGCGAAAACGGAGTAAGATTTGTAGTCTCGGTAACACTGATATGCCAAAGTCAGTTTCCCGGTGGTGAGATTGTGTCCCAGCCGCAGAGAATGCCGCCCCTGGGGAAAGCTGGGTGAAGTATCCAGGGGACTCTTTGTGCTAGTTTTTGTAACTTCCTGTGAGTCTATAATTATTTCAAAATAAAAAGTTTTTTAAAAGGTGAAGGGCACAGACAGCTCCTACAGTATAAGAGACACATACATGGCTAATGCACAGATTTTTTTTTTTTTAAGTGTTAAAGTTTATTAACAAATGGTGCAAACTGAAGTGATACACCACTTTTTCTTGTTCTAAGTCTGGCCCTGTACCTGGTCCAGAGGAATCAGAACACCCTGGGATCTGGATCTAAGTTTAGTCTCTTGGCAAATAAACATACGAATCTGGCTTTAAATTTTTTAAAAATGTTTTAACATTTATTTATCTTTGAGAGATGGAGCATGAGTGGGGGAGGGACAGAGAGAGAAGGAGACACCAAATCCAAAGCAGGCTCTAGGCTCTGAGCTGCCAGCACAAAGTCCAGCGTGGGGCTCAAACCCACAAACCGTGAAATCACGACCTGAGCCGAAGTCAGATGCTCAACTGACTGAGCCACCAGGTGCCCCATGAATCTGGCTTTAGGTGATGCCCTGCCCAGCATCCCTGCTCCTCCTGCCTGAAAGTCCAGTTATGTCTACAATCTGACGGGCAACAACAGGTTTAAAAACCCAGCGACATGGCCCGGAACTGACTGCTGTGCAGCAACGTGCCCCAGCATTGGCTGCTACTTCCTCTGCCCTTTCGTGCCTGCCTGTAATCCTCCCTGTGAGGTGGACACCGTCACCATTTTAGAGAAGGTGGAGCTTGGACGGCTCATGTGACTTGTCCAGAAGTGGAAACTACTCTCCTTGCCTTGTTGGCTTGGAAATGGTATAAGCTCGGCAGTGTGTGTCCCCTGGTGGAAGGCCAGGACACAGGAGGGAGTGCTCCCAACAAGGACACAGGTCACCAGCATTTACAGACGGGGTGAAGAAGTCACCACTGCAGCTACTCTGATTTTGCCTGGTTTCACCTCCTTCAACTGGCTTTAATTTTTGATGGTCATGGAAATGATTACTCCCTGCTTTTTTACACAAAACCAATACAAGCCCTCACAAGGATGCGACCACAAGCATGTCATGCGTGAGGGCAGATGCACCCGTATACACAGTGTGCTCTCTCTCACAACCACACACACACCTCACACACCACATACGCCAGCATACACACACACACACACACACACACACACACACACACACTCGCTCACCTTGTCAGTAGGACAAGACCTGAGACAAGGACCTCAGGAGTCCATATTCCTGCTTTCCCTCCGTTGCCCTCAGAGTCCGCTTCTCCAACAGGACTTTCTTTGAATGTAAAAAATAAAATAGACCCCAAGCGAGCCACGAGGAGGATGAATTGCTGGTGTAGGAGAGAGGACCCGTGTTTAGGCGTGAGAGCAGGGCCTGGCAACCTCACTGAGCTGCCTTTGGGAGGAGGCTCTGCTTGGGCCGGAGGCCCAGGGCGGAGGCCCGCAGTTGGGCGAGTCCGTTAGACACAATGCCCTCCTCCTGCGGTGCCTGTCGCTGTGCCTGCTCCCCACGCCTTGGCTCCTCAATGAACCTTTGTCTGTCGGGAGCCTGTTAGTTTTGGCTCCTGGCAGCCTGTGGAACCAGGCCCAGATCCTAGGAAAGCCAATAGAGACCGCTCTTTTGAAGAAAAAGAGTCAGAGTCCTGGAAGAGAGACCGGTCTGAGCATTGCGCATCTACTCACTCATTAAAGAAACCACTTAATGAGCATTATCCTCGTATTTGAGTCTAGTTCACAAAATTGACTTGCACCAAATCTTCTATCTGCTCATGTGATTAATTGCCTTCCCTGATTAACTAGAAACCCTATAAGTCTTTCACTGTACCTGGTCTCTTTGCCTTATTTTGAAAAAAAAAAAAAAAAGTAATAATAAATATATATATATATTCTTGTATTTAAGCAGTATAAACTAGTAAACAGTGAAAACGAGGTTGCCAACTGAACCCGTTAACTCTCCAGTTGAGCTGTCTAAAGGGAAATCACTGTTTCACTGTTACTTGTTTCTTGTGTGTCTTTCTGAGATTGACAGTCTGTCTCCTCTCCCCCCTCCCGCATCTCTCTGTTATAAACACACATGGTCGCCACGCTGTCCATCTTGCACCTTAGTTTTCTTCTCACTTAATACAGCTTGTAGACCTTGCCTGTCAATCAGCGCATAAAACGTGGGTTTGTGTTTTTGTTAAGTGCCCCATAGTGTCCCTCTGTGTGCATCCAGCAGTCGCTAAAGCAGGTCCCTTTGATGAATGTGTAGGTCGTTTCCAGCCTTTTTCTGCCACATCAGCACTGCTGTTTGATGTCTTTCCATGTGTGTCCTTGTACACGTGTGCACTTGAGTCTGCAGAATCCATTCCTGACGGTGGACTTGTGGGCCAAAGTAGTGTGCATTGGAAGTGTCAATGGACATTGTCCACTTGCCCCCCCAGCAAAGTTCACATTGTTTTTGCCCATCGTTGTGTCCGCAGCGCCAGCTGAACGATCGGACCCCTCTCCCCTGCCAGAGTGCTGAACTGTTTGGGAAGTAAAGCAGTTGGTCCACAGCAGCACTAGTCACGACAGCCGAAAGGTGAAACAGCAAACAAAGGGGGTCTGTCCATCCAGCAGAGTGCGATTCGGCCGTGGAAAAGAATGAAACACTAGCACGTGGTACAACGCGGATGACCCTTGAAACCGGGGTGCTTAGGGAAGGAAGCCACACACAAATGGCCTCAGAAAGTAGATGAGTGGTGGCCAGGGCAAGGGGAGGAGGACATGGGGAGTGACTGCTCCACGGGTACAGGGTTTCCTTTTGGGGCGGTGAAAACCGTTCCGAAACTAGGTGGCAGTAATGGGTGCACAGCATTGTGGATGTGCTTAATGCTACTGAATTGTACGCTGTAAGCAAATGGTTAAAATGGTCAATTTTATGCTAGATGTGCTTTACCGCAATAAAAAAGTCAATAGCTAGCAGCCAGAATATTACTTTTATTGTTGATCAAGCTGAGCGTATGGCTTACAAGCGAGCCCCAGACTGCCTTTCCAGGTGGGGCTCTGGAGGAGCAGAGCAGGACGAATGGCAGCTTTTGCTCCCAAGAGGAGAGGAGGGGAGGGGCCTGGACCACCCACTCCAGTTCCTCGTTCTCCGCTCACTGCGCTCACTGCGCTCACTGCCGACACACACACACGTCACATAGCCGGGTGGGAGTGAGGGGGAGGCAGGCCTAGCGCCGTTTTGCTAGTGAGCATCCAAGAAGCATTTCTAGGAATGGCAAAGAAGTGTTGGCCCCACGACAGGCAAGTATGGTTCAGTGAACAAACGCATGGGCCCCACTCCTCTTCTGGGGCCTGTAGTGACAGGCCCTGGAGCCCTCTGCCTGCTTTCTTTTGGAGAGAATGGGCCAACCGGGCGTTAGAAGTTAATCCTACCTGGGATGGACAGAATCCAAAAATCCCCTCCTGGTCCCGTCCACCCCTGTTCTTTATTTCAGCTCCTGTTTGTGCAAAGCTTCCGTTCCCAAGCGGTCTCTTGCCAGACCGCTGAAGAATTCAGAGTTTGCTAGTCTATCCAACAGCAGTTTTGAGGGAGACCTTTGTCGTACTCTGAATTTCCTGGTCCGGGTCGTGAACCTGTCTTCTAGGAGAGTGGCCCGCGGCAGGGCCATGTGAAGATTTTTCATTATGGAAAGAAAGGGTTCGGCTCCATGTTTACAAGCGCCTCCCATGTACCAGGCACCGTGCTGGAATGAGTCAGCCGTAGACCTTGGCCTTCTCATAGTTTGGGGAGAATCTGGGGTCACTGTTCCAACAGGGAGGCCCATGGGGCACGTAGGAGGGCAGTTTGGGGAGGTTAGGCCAGAAGAGGGCTTTGGCAAACATAGAAGCTGTAGTCTCAGAAATCTTTGTAATGTGTTTCTGGTTACACTTTAAAAGGAGGAATGTGGCATAATCCTGAGTTAGACCAAGAAGTACCCCCGTCAGCCATGTCTGGAAGAGGAGTTCAGCTGGGGCAGGGTTGGGGGGACCAGAAGCCCTACTACAGATGCTTTGGGGGCTACCGTCGTAGGGAGCTCTCCAGGGAGCTGCAAGTTCCCGTTTACAAGTGTTTAGAGCAGCCTTTCCTTGTATGTCCCCCAGGAAATGAGACTTTGGGTACCCCCCACGGAAAGAGCCCCAGGTTTGGTCTGTGGACGTCTACATAAGGAATGTCTCCTCTTCTCCCCTTGAAGATTGACAGGGACCTCAGAGCACCAAAGGCAGTGAGGAGATTTACAGAAATTATGCCCATATTTTCCTAAAAACGTGTCTATGGAATCCTTTTTTCTCTGTAGTACCTTGATGCATAGAGCCGTGCATGTTCCTTCTTAAGATCTTGTCTTGCAATTTGTGTGGGCAAGGAGTGGTCAGTCACCGTGAAAACCATCCTTGCAGCTCTTTCACTGTCTCTACGTCTGGCGGTGGTTTAAGTTTTGGTTTTGGACTCACTTCTTTGTGTTGGTTGAGCACCACCTGTTGACTGTTGAGCTATTGCAGAAATCTGGGATGCTGTGATACCAGTTGTATATTCTGACCTCCTGTATATTTGTGCTGAAGTTTGGCCAAATTTGACATAAACGTCAAGGAAAAGTGAACCATTTTAGCAAGCGAGGAGGAAGAAGAAGAGAACCCCAGACTGCCCCCGTCGGATTTGGTTTCTAGCCTGTAGGGTTTGAGCTCCCTCTGTATCATCATACCTCTTCATCTTAAGTGATTGAAGCTGTCAGCATGATCTGGCCTCTTTGAGAAGGTGGTCTTATGCACATGTCAGTCATTTTCTGTTTTCTTCTTTTTTTTAATGTTTATTTATTTTTGAGAGAGTGCGCACGCATGCGTGTGCAGTGGGGGAGGGGCAGAGAGAGAGGGAGACACTCTCATGGGCTCAAACTCATGAACCGCGAGATCGGATGCTCAACCGACTGAGAGACCCAGGCACCTGTGAGTCATGGGTATTTTCTCTAATTTTTTAAAAAAATTTTTAATGCTTATTTGTTTTTGAGAGGGAGCGTGCATGCGCAGTGGGGAGGGGCAGAGAGAGAGGGAGACACAGAATCCGAAGCAGGCTCCGGGCCCTGAGCTGTCAGCACAGAGCCCCACGCATAGAGCCTGACGTGGGGCTCGAGCTCACAAGCTGTGAGATCATGACCTGAGCCAAAGTCGGACGCTCGACCGACTGAGCCATCCAGGCGCCCCTCAGTCACTTTTTCTTCACAAAGCAGGGGTAAGGGTCTGTTTGTATTTAAGCCAATGGTTTTGCGGGGTTTTTTTAAGTTTATTTATTTCTGAGAGAGAGAGAGAGCAAGAGCGAGCAGGGGAAGGGCAGAGAGAGGGAGAGAGAGAATCCCAAGCAGGCTCAGCTCTGTCAGCACAGAGCCTGTCGGGGGGCTGGAACTCACTAACCGTGAGATCAGGACGTGAGGCGAGATCAGAATTGAGTCGGATGCTTAAGCATGGATGCAGCCACCCAGGCGCCCCACCCAGTGGTTAGTTCTTAACAGACACTGCAGGACACCAGAGGTTGTTCTCTTCTCTGGGGTCCTTCCTCGTTTGCATTGTAACCCTTCTGGGCTTCTGTCCTCAGCAGCCCTCTGTGCAGGTGGCCTTTGAATCCTGGGCTTCGGTAAGAGGAAGCTGTCAGTTATAGAAAAAGTAGGGTTTTTTTTCCCCTTAAGGAAATAAAAAAAAAAAGAGGGAGTTTTCTAATTGTTTTTTTCCCCCTGGAACCACCTGCCTGGCTAGATACTAAGTTGCTGAAAGATCTTGCAGAGGAGGGGAGGGAGGGTTGGTTTGCCAAACGGAGGGACCTAATCTACTCTGCTCCCCGGCCCGGTTTAAAGCACCCTGCACGCCTCCCCCGGCGCTCCGCCTCGTCCCGGAGCTCCCCACCAGGCGTGTTCTGGCTCACGTCAAGGCTGTCACAGGCAGGGGCCACTCGCCACCTTGTGGTTTAGCCCAAGTTTTCTGAGCCTCCAGGCCTTGGCTGAGATGTCACCGCCTTCAGAAAGCCTCTTCTGACTGCTCTGACCGGGTTGGTTATAAGGCTGTGTGCTACCCCAGCCCTCTGTCCTTCTTTGTGACCCTCAGCACTTTGTATGCTCCCCAGGGGCGGGGCCTCATTTCCCCATCTGCCCCTTTCCTCCGCTCGTTGCGCTCGCCCTTCTCGAATGAGGGAATGAGACCCAGTTCCTGCCTTCAAAGCGCTTGGACAGGGCTGACCTCTGCCCAGGTCTTTGTTCACTGGTATTGAGGGTGGGCCCATGGGTGTCACTTTTTTCCTCCTGTGGGGAAGGAAGAGCCACGTGACAGTGGTGGCAAACACGAAAGAAAGAACGTTTCAAGTCAGGGGGTGTTAAGACTCGGGCTTTTCAGAAGTAACTTGGAGATGGCTATTAATAACATATTTTGCTTTAGGCTTACCAGTTATATGTGTCTAAGTGTATATGTGTACATACATACGCACCGTCACTTAGTCCTTATGCACATACTCTGGAGGAGATGGTGTCATCCTGAGTTATGATTATCCAGCCGTCAGACAGGTTACCCAACTGCAAAAGCTGCCCGGGGCACGTGTGATGCAGCCGAGCCTCCAGCCCTGGCCACTGGCCCTGAGTGCAAGTGGACCACTCGGAGCTGGGTTAGGGGGCCTTCGGACTGGGGACAGGCAGCAAGGAGGGTGTGTGACAGGTTTGAAACCTCTAACCCTTTGAGCTGAGGCTGCTGCTGTCCGTCCCTCCGATTCTTACGAGGGCGTCCTGTGATGTTTTCTCTCTGCGGATCGTACGTAGCCTTCTGGCCTGTGTGATCTGAAGCCTGGCTCCCTGGGGTGAGTGGGGGAGGCTTGAGGTCTTTGCCAGGCGCACAGCCAGGGGCTTTGCTTTATAAGCCGGGTTCTCGGGTTCCGGTGAGTCTTACTGTTTGGGTGCCGTCTCTGGAGATACCTGTTGTTCTTCCTCACGAGGTCTTTCTGAGTTGGCTCAGCAGAAGAGGCAGGGCTGTGGCTCACAGGTAGAACCACCTGATCCCCCTTGGATGTGGACCGAACGGCGCCTTGCACGCCTCATGCCTTCTGAAAAAGGGAAACCCTGTGTCAGCCACCCAGAGGTGGCTTCTATCTTAGCACTTGGGAAACTCAACTCTCCGAGAAGGCTGTGCCAGGTGGCGCGCCTCGCCTGCTGTTAGCTTGGTGTGTGGGGCTCTTTAACTCATGCGGCGGACAGTTATTACCTGAGCCCCTGCTGTATGCCAGGTTCTCCGCTGGGTGCTCAGGGTGATGACGTCTCACGGGCTGCGTGGAGGTGTGGGTGTAGACATTGCTTTGTGGAGGGTAGCTCAGTGCTGCCTTTGAGTCTGAATGGTGCTCAGGGAGCCCTGAAGGGGTCAGCAGCAGCCCGGGGGAGGCCAGATGGTATTGCGGCAGCGTGTTAAAGGACGAGCAGGTGGCAGAAGGAGCTCCATGAAGAGTGAAGACCGTGTGTGCACAGGCCTGGAGGCAGGAGAGGGCCCCACAGGCTCTAAGGCCAGTGGGACACTTGTGTGTGCCTGTATTGTCAGTGCCTCCTGGGGACTGGTGGCAAAGGAGACGGACCAGGTTAAAGGAGCTCGGCTTTCATTCAGTCGCCAGCAGATTTCCTTCTTTCTTTTTTCGCCCCAGCCTTATTGGGTTGTAATCGACATACAACATTGCACAAGTTTCAGAAGATGCACAACGTGATGGTTTGCTATATTGAAAAATCAAAAGATTCTTAATTTTTAATTATGAAAAATTTAAAAGACCTGTGAAAGCCAGCAGCCTAGGGCAGTGACCACATACCCATCCTCCCACTGCAAACCTCGCAGCCGCAGCCAGCCCTGCCTCCCCTGCGAGCCGCGGACACCATTGCCGCCACGCACACCTCCCCCTTCCCTGCTGCTGATCCCTTTGAAGAAATCCCGGAGTGACGTGTGTATTCTCTCCAGCCTAGCCTGTGGCTTGTGATAGATTACTCTAGGTCTGGAGTGATGGGGTGGCCCTTTGTGATTTTGTTTCATTTTCAGAGGAACCACTAAGTTTCCCTTCTTGGTCTTGCCTTTCAGTGGGAAGTTGGTGTCTCCAAAGTGGAAGAATTTCAAGGGCCTGAAGCTGCAGTGGAGAGACAAGATACGGCTCAATAATGCCATCTGGCGGGCGTGGTACATGCAGTGTGAGTGCTACTTGGCCTTCCGGCAGGAGGGGACCGCGGGGGCCCCAAGGTTCTAGCACCTGGAAGCCTGTGCACCTCGGGTCCCCAGAGCCCACTTTCCAGACGTTGTGCCTCAAAAGGAAGCCTCTCTTGGGCAGTCTGCAGCAATAGGAAAACCAAGCCGGATCCTCGTGAACTGGATACTTCTCGGCCATCAGGCACGGGGAGCCAGTCATGGGGTCACGTAGTTGCCTATAATCTGCAGGAGACAGACGTGTTAGCCAGTTGCTCACAGCATCGCGTGCCCACTGTTAGGTTAGGCGCTTGGGCCCAGTGTTGTAAAGGCAGAGGAGGAAGGAGGGGTTTGTTCTTTTCAGGGGAGTCAAGGAGGGCATAGCAGAGAGTGACATTCAAAGAGTCAGGGAACAGTTCCTATTTTCAAAGAAGATGCAGACCCAGGCCTCGTTCTGTTTCTAGCTGGCTTTCGTGCAGGTAGATCCTTTGGCCTCTGTAGGAGATCCGCGTGCTGGGGGCATGCTTGGGTTAGGCTGGCATTTCTCTTGATAAGCCAGACTGCCTACCTTACCTGTGAGTTACAGATTCTTTTCCTTTATTCTCTGAAATCTCATTTTCGAGGGAAGGAGGGCCGCACCTTGAGGGGCATGTGGACAGAGCGGGCAGGGGTTCCTTCAGGGGTCTTGGTCATAGCAATGACGTCTCCTCGTTTCTCTGCCCAGATTTGGAGAAGCGCAAGAATCCCGTGTGCCACTTCGTCACTCCACTAGATGGCTCTGTTGAAGTGGATGAGCATCGCAGGCCAGAGGTACTTGGCCCTGGACCATTAGTAGCTGGAAAGGATCCTCCCTCATCAGGAGGAAGCAGCTCTCCCAGGGCTGGGAATAGGGGGTGGATTCCGCAGCGGGGGTTCAGGGAAAAGGTCTAGCCTTGCTGCCCTGGCCGCCATGGTGTCCTCGCAAGGACGAGGATGTGACAGCCCACGGGACTCCCCTCTTCTCTGGCTGGGCTGACCTGAGGACTAAGGGGTTCTCTCCCTGGGACTTACCCTCAATGTTGGCATTTCTCTGGACGTCAGCAGGGAGGGATTTGATCTCCTTACAAGACAGATTATCTTCAACAAAGAATGATCTCAAGGGGCGCCTGGGTGGCTCAGTCGGTCGAGCATCTCTTCTTTTTTTATAAAAAAAAAAAAAATTAATGTTTATTTTTGAGAGAGAGAGAGTCAAGCGGGAAAGGGTCAGAGAGAGGGAGACACAGAATCTGAAGCAGGCTCCAGGCTCCGAGCTGTCAGCACAGAGCCCAGCGCGGGGCTTGAATCCACAAACTGTGAGATCATGACCTGAGCCAAAGTCGGACATTAACCCACTGAGCCACCCAGGCACCCCAAGTGTCTGAGTCTTGATTTCAGTTCAGGTCGTGATCTCAGGGTCATGGGATCGAGCCCCATATCAGGCTCCACACTGAGTGTAGAGCCTGCTTGAGATTTGTCTCTCTCCCTCTCTCTCTCTCTCTCTCTCTCTCTCTCTCTCCCTCTCTCTCTCTCCCTCTCTCTCCCTCTCTCTCTCTCTCCCCCCCCTCTCTCCCTCTCTCTCCCTCTCTCTCCCTCCCTTCCCCCCTTCCCCCCTCTACCCCTCTCCCTAGCTTTTATGTGTGCATGCGTGCTTTCTCTCTCAAAAAATAAAATCCTTAAAAAAAATGACTTCAAGATCTTTATATGCTGAGATAGGAAGATGCTGAAGAAATAGTAAATGAAAAAAAAAAGTTGCACAACTGTATTTTAGTAACTTTATGTTAATTTTTTAAAGTGTGTATCTAGAGGTGCCTGGGTGACTCAATTAAGTGTCTGACTTCGGCTCAGGTCATGATCTCACACTTTATGGGTTTGAGCCCGCGTTGGGCTCTGTGCTGACAGCTCAGAGCCTGGAGCCTGCTTCGGATTCTATGCCTCCCTCACTCTCTCTGCCCCACCCATGCTCGTGGGCATGCACGTGCACTCTCTCAAAAATAAACTTTAAATTTTTTTTTAACAGGAATTTTTTTTTTCAACTTTTTTTTTTTTTTTTTTTTTTTTTTTATTTTTGGGACAGAGAGAGACAGAGTATGAACGGGGGAGGGGCAGAGAGAGGGAGACACAGAATCGGAAACAGGCTCCAGGCTCCGAGCCATCAGCCCAGAGCCTGACGCGGGGCTCGAACTCACGGACCGCGAGATCGTGACCTGGCTGAAGTCGGACGCTTAACCGACTGCGCCACCCAGGCGCCCCTAAATTTTTTTAATAAAAAAGAATAAAGTGTATGTGATTGCGGGTGTGTAGGAAAAGTCTAGAAGGATATACAGAAATCCTTTATTGGTGGGTACTTCTGGGAAGGAGGATTACAGTGAGGCAGGTACCCTTTACACGCTTCTGCATTGTTTCAATGCTATCCAAGCACGTCTCACTGTTTGGATGGAATGGGAAAAATTAGAAAGTAACCCAATGAAAGACCCTTTTGAGCTGTGGGGTGTGTCTGATATTAGACAATATTAAGGAATATCATTTTGTTGGGTTTGGTGATAATACTGTATTATCCACTGTGAACATTCTTCACTGTCAGAGAGACCCACGGTGAAGTATTTTTGGGTGAAATTAAATGGGTCTTACGATACCTGGGATTCGCTTTAATATACTCCAGCCGTAAACAAAAAGCAATCTGAAAGCGAGGCCGGCTCTCTGAGGCAGTCGTGGTTTCTTTGTTGCCAGAGCGCTTCAGGGATATCTTGGAAGGGGCTCACGTGCATGATGGGAAGGTTGAAGTAGCTACTCTTGGAGTCACTTTCCACCTAAAACTTCTGTGATTGGCCGTTTGTTTTCACCCTTCGAAAATGTGGCAGGGTCTCCTGGATCAGGCATTCACTGCTACCCCTGGCTCTCTCTAGGGCTCTTCCGGCACCAGGACGGAGGGCCCTCTCCCTCTCCCTCTCCCTCTCCCTCTCCCTCTCCCTCTCCCTCTCCCTCTCCCTCTCCCTCTCCCTCTCCCTCTCCCTCTCTCCCTCTCCCTCTCTCCCTCTCCCTCTCTCCCTCTCTCCCTCTCTCTGTCTCCCCCCTCCCCCCATCTCTCTCCCTCTCCCCCGCCCAAGCACTCTCTCTGACCCACGCTCCAATCCGGACCCTTAGGAACCATGCTGCCGAAGCTGCCCTTGGTCATCTGAGGTCGTGAAATAAAAACACGTCCTTAGGTAGAGGCTGGCCGTAGCACCGGAGAGGTGGGACACGTCGGCGAATGAGGTTGTAGGCGCGCGGCAGGGCCCTCTGAGCCGCGCTGCCCGGGGCTGACTTCCGGTGTCAGACACATCTCTGTCTTCAGGTCGAGTTCTGCCGGTCAGCCTGGATGCCCCTCTTTTGACGGTGACCTGCCTCTCTTCACAGGCCATCACCACAGAAGGAAAGTACTGGAAGAGCCGCATTGAGATCGTGATCCGGGAATATCACAAGTGGAGAACCTACTTCAAGAAAAGGGTACCCGGCTTGGGCTCCGAGAAGAGCGTGTGCGGGAAGCCCCCGTAGAGGAGGGAAGGACCGAAGGCCTGTATCCGGACGCTGGCCCCCGAGGTCGTGGCTCCATTGCTGCTCCCGCGGCAGCCGGTGTTCTAGCCCAGCCCGAGCGGTGGACCTGCTTCGGTCGTGTTACCTGTGCTCTCAGTTTCTCCCGCTGTGAACCGGGGCTGTTTATTCCACAGACGCTGGTTGGGAATCTCGTCTCTGCCCGGCGTGGGCCTGGCGATGGCAGAGGGCAAGACCCCTCACAGGCCTCCCAGGGAGAGGAGGCCCGGATGGTTCTGGGAGGAGAGGCCGAGGGCCTCGTCCCCTCCCCGGCCCCCGAGTGAAGCTCTTTTCTCCCCTTTTCTCCGCAGCTGCAGCAGCACAAGGATGAGGACCTGTCCAGCCTGGCCCGGGTGAGTGCGCGGCGGGGCCGGGAGGACCCGCAGAGGAACCCTCCTCTGACGGGAAGCGGCGATGATGTGGGCGGCCCCACGGTGAAGCCCGCAGCCGAAGGCGCTAGGGACACAGGCTGTCCCTGCGGCTCCAGGGGGGCCACGCCCCTTCTCACACAGAGGACATGCAGGCTAAGGGAACAGGCCAGTTCTCCCTGCTCACCCACCGCCTCATCTCTCAGAGCAGCCCTTGCCGCTGCGTAAACTAGGGTAGCGCCCCTCTGCGCGATGGGATTGGGAGTTCTGAGTTCACCGGTCCCCTGGGACTTGTCCTTCCCCTTCTGTTGGCGGTAGGATGATGACATGCTTTATTGGCACAAACGTGGGGACGGATGGAAGACCCCGGTGCCCATGGAGGAGGACCCGCTGCTGGACACAGACATGCTCATGTCAGAATTCAGCGACACCCTCTTCTCCACACTTTCCTCTCACCAGCCGGTGGCCTGGCCCAACCCCCGGGAAATAGGTAACCCACCTCCGGATCCTTGGCTTCCAACACGCAGCTGGTGTCCTTCTCTGCCAGCCCCGCCCCCCCCCCCCCGGGGCCCCCAGGGCAGGATTTGCCTCAAGGCCATCTCTTAGCTGCTGGGCACCACTTATTTAGGGCAGGCTGCCAGAAAGATTGGCCGGTGTCACTGGCATCTGAGGGTCACATGCACTGAGAGCGTGGGGACTGCAAATGGGCCTTCCTGGGCAGCTGTCATGCCTGTGGTGCCACTGTGAGAAGACGGTGGGGATTTGGTCTGAATCAGTTTGCCGTTTCCGATACTGTCCCCTGAGCGGAGGACCTGTGCCTAGGCCGAGTGACAGGGCCTCTGACTCACTGTGAAGAAAATCAGGTATTCCTGGGCATGACCTTTTACCTGGCAGCATTCGGGCATCCAGTTAGCCTTCAGGGAAGAGCCCACAGACCAGCAGTTAGAACCAGGGATCTCTGCATAGCTGTTCTTGCGCTTGTTGGGATTCTCACTTCACTTTTCTTACAAAAACTCACTTTCTTTCCTGCCTTCTGAAGGGGGAGAATAGCCATGAACTCACAAGAAGGTAGAAATTCCAGCCATCTCCCTGCACTTCTCCTTGGAAGAATCTGGAGTGTGAACAGGGCCAGGAGGACCCGTTCCAGGCCCGTTACGTGTTCTTGCAACATTGCCTGAGAAGGCAGAATGATGCCTCTGTCTCCTTTCTGATTCTTGCAGCACATCTGGGGAATGCCGACATGATCCAGCCGGGGCTCATCCCCCTGCAGCCCAACCTGGACTTCATGGACACATTTGAACCTTTCCAGGGTGAGGACCCGGGGCAGGCAGAGAGCATGGCTGCCGGGATCTCCTTTTGCCCAGGACAGAGCACACTGGTGCTTCCCCTTCGTGGAGGGGACTGTTAGAATGGGCAGAGGGGAAGACTTGGAATTTTTCCAGAACTACCTTTTTTTTGGTAGTAGTTGCAAGGTCTGGGAAGCTTTTCTGCCACACGGTTCTCTCTCAAGGGAAACGCCGTTCTCATTCCTGCGGTCTCAGATCCTCAGGTTTGCCCAGAACCGTAAGCAGTTCTCCCTCTAGGCAGCAGAGGGCGCTGGCAACACAGCCGCCTCCCAGCAGTGTCCTGCAGTTAGAGCTGGGCTCGTGAGAGCCCACGAAACACCAGGCCTGGGAGTATTTAAGAGCCCACACTAGTTGCCAGCATGAGCGGTTCCCATCAGAGGGCCTCTTTCTGCAGAGTTACCTCAGGGGGGAACACCCTCAGGGGGGAATGCCATGGCATTCCTCTGGGTAAGATGGGGCTCAGTGCCCTGTTCGCTTGGATCTTAATTCAAGGATGTGATGGGCACACGGAGCTCAAAGGCCCCCGCTGTTGTCTTTCAGACCTCTTCTCTTCCAGCCGCTCCATTTTTGGTTCCGTGCTGCCTGCTCCTGTCTCAGCACCTGCACCAGATCCCAACAGCCCACCTGCTCAGGTAGAGGGAGGGGGGCAGGGGGGGCGAGGGCCAGGCTAATAAGTAACCACACGGTCATAAGCAACACACTAGAGCTTGCCAGATCTAGGGCTGAACACACAACTAACGCATAAAGAAGCTATTCTGGCCCTCCTCGGAAGCACGCAGAGATATCCAAGAGGGGAGAGAGACTGTCAGCAAGCAGGCGCCCCTGCCTAAGGCTGCACATAACCTGAGCTCTGTTCTGACCAGTTTAGAGAGGATTAGCAAAGAAAAACATGGATCGCTAATAAAAACAAGTTCTGTGTATTTCTCTTACTTTTTACTCAACAATTAACAGTAGTTGGTTATCGGGTGCTGGGGCTGCAGAGCTGAATGAGGCATGGCTCTTTGCCCTCAGGGGCTCTCAGGCTGGTACCCGCATCCAGTTAGACACCAGAAACCTGGCCCCATCTTCTTCCATCTGGCTCTGGGAAGAAGTTCTTCTGTAGAGACTGAGATCCTGACAATTGATTCCTTATAGCGTTTCTCTTTTAGGAAGAGGTGACCTCTAGAAGTTGATACGTGAAACTGCCCTGGGGGAACCCCATGAGCAGCTGTGATCCAGGCTGCCTCTGCTCTGTAACAGAAGATGGCAGGGACTTTGGGGGGACCCCTGCTGGACTTCAGAAACAAGATACTCCCAGGCCTAGAGCCAACTGTGTGCAGACAGTCGCTTTGTCTGAGCTCTGTGTTATCGTTTAGTCCCTAATGGAAACAAGACCCCTGCGGATGCCTGGGGAGACACAGCTCCGTTCCCCCCAGTTAGCAGCCGTGGGGACGGGAACCATCGCCTTGTCCCTCCGTCCGGAGGTTCTGCTCAGGCGCCCACCACACGTTGTTGGACTTTGTGGTGTGTTGTACCGGGAAGTGATGGCAAGTTGTGTGATCCAGCACTTGTCCTTCCTTTCTCAGGAGAGCATCCTGCCAGCCCCTGCTCTCCCCGCCGTGAACCTCCCTGATGGCCTCATTTCGCCTCCTGCGGCCACCACCCTAGACCCTACGGATAGGCCGGGATGCGATCGAGCTCCCCGACCTGGAGACCCCTTTATCCAGCCTACAGACTTCGGTCCCTCTGCACAGCCTCTGAGTGTCCCCCAGCCTTTCCTCCCTGTGTTCACCATGCCCTTGCTGTCTCCCAGCCCTGCCCCGGCGCCTGCTTCCCCTGCTCTGCCGTTAGCCCCACCCCCGGCCACTGCCTTGAGCCCCCTGGCTCCACCCGCCTTCCTACAGCCGAAGTTTGCTGGAGCCAGCAAGTCGCCCTCCGTCATCACGCACACGGCCTCCGCCACCCTCACCCACGATGCATCTGCCACCACCTTCAGCCAGAGCCAGGGCCTTGTCATCACAACCCACCATCCCACCCCCTCGGTGTCACCCTGTGGCCTGGCACTGCCTCCAGTCACCCGGCCTCCAACCGCTGGGCCGTCTCAACCGTGTTTAACTTTTGTGCAACCCAAACCGGTCTCCTTGACTGGGGGGAGGCCCAAGCAGCCCCCCAAAATAGTGCCTGCTCCCAAACCTGAGCCCGTGTCCTTGGTATTGAAGAATGCTTGCATCGCCTCAGGTAAGTCAGTGGAGGGAAGCCAGAGTCTGGTCTCCCCTTCCTGAGGAATATTTCCCTGTCCCCGAGGCTTGCAAACTTGTCACACACACACACACACACACACACACACACAGAGTGATGTGAAAGGAGTGTTCTGATCTGCATGTGTGTGATCTAGTCTCTTATGTATACCCTCTGTTGTTCTTTTAAAGTTAGTCTCAACCCAGTTTGAAAAAGCATGGTCCGGGTGGTCTATAATCCATCCTAGGTCTATAGGTCTATAATCTGTCCCCTTCAAGGAGAAGTTACAAAACCAAGGTCAGGTACCCTTGTGGTCTTGTCTTTCCTGTGGTGAGGAGAGCAATGTCTAAGCAGCAACAGAGGCTATGCTTCTCCTGGGGAGCACTGTGCAGTGGGCCTGGGCCTGGGCCCAGCAGGCCGCCCGTGGCTCGGGGACACCACCCTCACCTTCTTGTTCTGGCAGCTGCCTTTTCAGGACAACCTCAAGCAGTGATTATGACATCAGGCCCTCTGAAGAGAGAAGGGATGTTGGCTTCTACTGTGTCCCAGTCCAATGTGGTCCTCACGCCTGCCTCCATCGCCCGGGTGAGAGGGCTCTGGACAGACCCTCAGCATCCTTATAACCGCAGTGTGGCCCTGTTCTTGGGTGATCCTCACCCAGCATGACTATAGTTGGGGGTGACCTCTCTCTCCTGTGTCACTCAGGCTCCTGGAGTCACGGAGTTCCACAGTGGCATCCTGGTGACAGACCTCGGCCATCCCACGAGCAGCCAGCCAGCCCCTGTCTCTCGGCTCTTCTCTCCAGGCACAGTGCAAGAGTCCCTGGTGAAGGGCGAGCAGGCCTCTGCCACGGGTCCCAGTGAGTGTGTGCTCCAGCCGGAGCAGTTGGGACTTCGTGGGCCAACTGAGAGCTCCCACTCCTGGGTCAGGGAGACCGCCTGTGGGCTTCCCTAGGTTTGGGGCTGGACTCACAGGATGTGCAGTGACATTTTACAAGCCCGATAGCGGCCCAGGCTAGGAAGTGCCCGGCGTTGTGCCAGATCATCCACAGCAGCAGAAAGGCGGCAAGCGTGTGCAGTGTTGGCAACTGGTGCACTCGGGGGACCACCGTCCCTGACCTCCTTTAGAAAGGCCTGGCTCTGAGCTGCCTGTTCTGATCCAGAAAGGGGACCGAAGAGTCCTTGTCCGCAGTTTCCAGAAAACAGAAACCACCCAGCCTTGTCTACACATCAACGTAGTCATCCCTTAGTTTTCAAGAGCCTCCCATCTGCTGAACCCATTTCCACAGCGTGGGCCTTCCATTGGCCAGATGGTCGGGGTAGAACTGATTTTGCCCAGCGAAGAGCTGAGAAGCCAGGGATAAACGATTTGCCCGAGGCTCTGCCCCTCATGGTGGGGGTAGAACCAGAACCCAGGCTCCTTCCTTTCAGATGCCACATCAGAGAGGGAGACCAAAGGTGCCTTCTTGTCTTAAGTAAAAGCAGGGCGTGGCTGCTCCTGGAGCTCTGTGTAAACAGTTGTCTTTTCTGAACAGGAAGACATGAGGAGGAGAGATCTTTGCTCACAGAGATCAGACAGTACAGGGACTTGTCCAAGGAGGATTGGAGGAACAAGGGCCTCCAGTCCGGAAAGATAAAGACAAAGACAAAGACTATGAGTCAGGCCCCTACAGTGATGTAAGTTAGGGCTCAGGTAGTGGCCTCTTGTCCTCTGAGGCACAGAACCCTGGGCGCCAGAGCCGCGGGGGGAGTTCTGCCTGAGAGAGCACCACAGGGAGATCGGTGCCACGGAAAAGAGTGCGCTGAGTGGGGCAGCCCCAGGGGCTCAGAGGGACTCCTGAGAGATGCCAGTGACCAGGACATGGCTTGCGCGGGAGTAGGCAGGATTGAAGAAAGTATAAGAGAACGTATGTGTAGTGTTGAGAGAACAAAAATAAACAGGTACCTGGGCACTTGACACACAGGGTAAGAACCAGAGCCTTACAGATGCTGCGGAAACCGCAGGTTGCCTCCACGTGGCTTTTTAGGAAATTGGGTTAGCAGTCACACCTCCCCTCAAAACTCTCCGTGTCCCCCAAAACGTGTGGCTGGTCAAGCTCAGACCGTGTTCCCACTCCATGTCCAGCCAGCCTTCTTCAGGCCTTGTCCACACCTAACAGAACCCTCCTTGAGGTGTTGGCAAGCATTTCTCCCGTTTTTGCTCTGTGGTCGCCGTGGGAGGTTCCGGATGGGTTTCCAGGGTTTGGGATTTGCAGGGGTTCCTTTCATGGGTGAGGACCGTTCCAGCTGCTGTAGCCGGCCATGTTCTAAGAGGAGTCTCTGTTCTTCTCAGGTCGAGATTGCCCAAACTCAGGGCAGGCCTCTCCATGTGCTTCAGAGCAGAGCCCCAGTCCCCAGTCTCCCCAGAACAACTGCTCAGGGAAATCTACAGACCCCAAAAATGTGGCTGCTTTAAAGGTATCACAGGTCTCTCTCGGGTCTTGATTTCCTTGGAGGGTTGGGGAGGAAAGGAGAATATCAAGGGGCCACTGGGGCAGCTGCGTCCCTTACTAGGGACACAGAGGAAAGGAGGACCACACACTTGGCTGGTGCTCACCAGGCTGGGGTGTAGCATCAGGAGCCTGGACGTTTGCTACTTTAACCTCGAGATCGGGTCCCCTCTTCCCATTCCCCCACCTACCAGTGAGGCCTGAGCCCCGGAATCAGCATCGAGCCCTGTAATATGCCGGGAGGCCGCAGCTGGGAACTGGGTCCGTGGAGGAGGGGTCTGAGGGTGACTGGGAGGTGCCGACCAGCAGCAGTCGTGGCCCCTGCCGAGGTGCTCCATTCTGCAGGGAGGGGAGGTGGCCTTACAGAGCACCGCATCACAGTGACCCTTTGATTCCCCAGCAGAACCGGCAGATGAAGCATATTTCAGCTGAGCAGAAAAGGCGCTTCAACATCAAGATGGGCTTTGACACCCTTAACAGTTTGATCTCTAATAATTCCAAGCTGGTGAGTGGCATTGGGTGGGTGGGGAGCCGCTTCATTGGCCTCGGTGCCGGGTGGACAGGCAGGGTCGCCGTGGCCGCTGCGGCTTTGACCCCGCCGCCCCTCCCACAGACCAGCCACGCCATCACTCTGCAAAAGACCGTGGAGTACATCACCAAGCTGCAGCAGGAGCGGAGCCAGATGCAGGAGGAAGCCCGGCGGCTGCGGGAGGAAATCGAGGAGCTCAACACCACCATCATGTGAGACCGGGAACGCGGGGCCCGGGGCTGGCGCCTTGCGCTCCTGTGTGCGTGTCACAGAGGCCCCGTCACCCGTAGCCGCCTCTCTGTTGCAGCATTCTGGGTTTTTGTCATCCTCCTCCTTCCGAGGCCCCCCCTCGGGCCTGCCGTGGCCGACAGCGGGCCGGCCCTGCCTGTTCGGTGCCCCGGGTCCAGCTTTACCGCCGGCCGCTCTGAGCTGCCTCTGATTCTGCCTGTTGCAGCTCCTGCCAGCAGCTGCTCCCCGCCACAGGAGTCCCTGTCACCCGGCGCCAGTTCGATCACATGAGAGACATGTTTGACGAGTATGTGAAAAGCCGGACCCTACAGAATTGGAAGTTCTGGATTGTATCTTTGGGTTTTCTTGCTTCTCCCACCCCCCAGCTGTGGGTAGGCTGAAACAACAGACACTGACAGCCCAGCGATTTTAGAAAAAACCCACATAAATGGTTGTCGTTGGGCTCATCCAACGGGCGGTGCCGGCTTCCGCCTCGGGAGAGGGGCCTGGCCAGGGCCGTGGCGTGAAGGGAGTCGGTCGTTGGTGACCGTCCCGGCTCACGGCTTCCTGGGGAGGCAGAACAGGCCCGGTTTGCTCTCTCGGTGCCTGGGAAGTAAAGACACTTGGTTGCAAGGAGCTAAAGCCGCTTGTAGAGGCAATCCTGTAGGAAGGAGCTAGGGTCTCATCTGACACCTCCTGGCAGCCGTCTCAGTCCTTGGGGTAACTTACTTAGGGAGGGTGAGTACTGCCCCTGTGATGGATGAGAAACCAGGGTTCACGAACGACCGAGTGGCACAGTCAGGATTTGAAACCAGCTCCCTCGAGGCTGTTGTCTGGGTTTGGGCCACGTGGCCTCTGACGCTGTCATGAGGCACATGCACCTGAGCGCTGGGGTCTGTCTCTGGGGCCAAGGCGCGCCCGCACTCAGCTTCCAGATGTCAGCAGGGCCCCTCTGGGGGACAGCTCCTGCCTTGTCCGTACCCTTCCAGCCACATCTCTGCCTCAGACGGTCTGCACACGTGGGAGGTTGGCCACGTGCCTCCACCTTGTTACTGACACACTGAGAAGACAGTTGTTTGGGAGCAGAGGATTTTATCTGCTTTATTTGCACTCTGACGGCTCGTTTTGAAGAGAGGAGGGATGACAGACACCGGCTCTGTTTCCTCTGCTTTGCCTGGCTGGCCCAGCCTCCCTCTGCCCTCATCACTGATGGAGCTGGGTGACAGCTGGGATGGGCCAGAACCTCTTTAGGAAAATGGCACGTTCCTCATTGGGCTGAGGCTTGGACCGCAGGCACTCATGGCTCAGGTCAAGGAGAAAATGGAGCTCATTGCCTCCACTAAGCTGATTGCCTAGGATGGTTTGGGAGACCTACGTGGAATGTGACTAAGAGCCAGCATGTGTGTTTATCACCAGACACAGGCCTCATCTATCTCTAGACAGACAGCTTCCACCATTTGGTCTGGGGCGTGCCTCTCCTATTCTTGCCGGTATACATAAAGACCGTTGGTTTTCACGTCGTTGCGCCAGGACCCCGTGCCACACCAAGCAAACCTCTCAGTCCCTGCCTCTGGCCTGCTCAGTGGTCATTAACCTGTTGCTCAGTTCCAGTTAGATGGGAGCATTTTAGGGGAATGTAAGGGTGCGTCTTAACCTAGATGTCTGCCTCTCATCCGCTGTCTGTACAGTCACTTGCCCGCCCCGGGGGAATTGATCATGGGCAAGCCTGTAGCTGGGCTTCATTCTCCCCACCCTTGGTTACATGTTTGCTGGTCCTCCTCCTCGCTTACGTTTTCTTTAACCCACGCGCAATGCAGTTCAGTATCATCATCAAGCCGCTGTTTGAGTCCTTCAAGGGGATGGTGTCCACCAGCAGCCTGGAAGAACTGCACCGGACGGCACTGTCCTGGCTGGACCAGCACTGCTCCCTGCCCGTCCTCAGGCCAAGTGAGTAGGGGCTGCATGGGGGCCGAGGCGCCACGGGGGCTTGCCAGCCCCTGCACGACAGTCTCGGAGAGAGGAGGGCCTTCGCTGCAGACAGCGCTGTAGCCAGGCCAGGCTCCACCGCGAGCAGCCGCTCCGGCAGGGCCGGGAGCGCGGGATGATGCTGTGTAGGAGGCCCCGAACCGGAATGTGCCAACCGCAGGGCGGGGGCAGAGCCCCTGGCGCCTCTGCTTGGCTTCCCACCATCCCTGGGTGCCACCGTGCTCAGGTCCAGCTTGCGTTTACCGAGCACCTGCTGTTCACCAGGCCGTCTCGGGTGCTTTCAGATTTTTTCCGATTTAATTCTTGTGACTAACAAGGCGACGCCCACACGTTGAGGTTATAGAGGGGTGACGTGAAAACAGGTGGACATACAGGAACGGCTTGGGATTCTCTGCCCGTCTGCAGGATAGGAGGCATGATTCGGAGAGTCACCCTAGGGCCAGAGAGGCTTTGCTGGCATTCGTCCCTCAGTTTGAGCTCAGCGCCTCTGCTTTGGCGGGCGTGAGAATTACCACACGGGTCGTATGTGTAACACCTTGCGTGCCGTCCGTCGGGCTCAGAGCTGCCGTGTGTGCCTGTGTCCCCGGGCTAACCTTCCCCTTTCTTCCAGCGGTGCTGAACACCCTCCGGCACCTGAGCACCACCACCTCCATTCTGACAGACCCGTCCCAGCTGCCGGAGCAGGCGGCAGAGGCTGTCACCAGAATTGGCAAGAGATCGGGGGAGTCTTAGCGCCTAGCAGGCACGTGGCCGCGCAAGATGCCTCGAGGCTCTTCCCTGCCTGCGGAGAGGATGCTGCACCCCATGCCTCTCCTGATGCGGAGCTCAGGGCCCCCCTCCAACTCCGCTGGCCCACCGGGCCGCTCAGAACACTGTGCTCAGGTCTGAAGCAGGTTCGGGTCCTGCCAACAGCAATAGCCCATCTTTGGGAACCCCTTGCTGTGAACTCTCACTCAGCGACCTCAGTCGTGACCTCCCCTGCCCTCGGGCAACCCAGACAAAGTCCTGTCCTGCTGGCGGCCTGCCAGGCCCATGGTGCCGGTGCAGGGAGTAGATGGGACAGAAGGGGCAGGGCCTGCTCCTGTGAGCTATAAGAGGCATACGGTTCCTCTCCGGTTCTGTCCTCAGACTGAGAGATACTCGCTCCTGTCACCCCTGGGTACTCGGACGGCTCCGAGTGACTCCTGTGCCACTCTGACATGCCCACGGGGCAGGCGGAAGGCGTCTCTCTCCCTCCCTCAGACTCTGACCTTGTAAGTAGGTTTGGACGGCTGCTCAGGCTTGCGCACGGTAGGCCGCCTCCCACCGCACGAGCCACCAGGGAACCTCAGAGCCCGTGTGCACAAGTGGTGGGTGTGAATGCACGCGGGACAAGAAGGAAAGCACGAGCAATGCAAAGCTGCCGCCCTGGCTTAGAGACCCCCTCGGGCGGCACTGTGGTCTGGGAGTGACTTCGTTCTGCCTGGTGTTGTGATGGCCACACGTCGCTGACTTGAAACCGTGGCAGGGACTCGGGTGGGGCCTCCTCGGGCATCGCCTCACTGCATGGCCCTCGTTCTCCGCTTGCTTCCGAGCCGTAGCCTCGGGTAAGCCAGCAGTGTTCCGTGGATGCGTACAGCCCCCAGGGTGGAGCGTCTGAAAGGCCAGACTCCACGGTGCCGTCATCGGTCCGGTCATCTTGGCCGGATTGTTCAGCCAGGAGCCCCAAACCGTAACAGTTCTCGGACCAAAGATGTCACCACACCCAAAGTCTGTCCTGTCTCGTGTTTGGAGGAAGAAATTGAGTGTTGACAGGCAGAACTCTGAGGCAGCCAGCCTTCGAGCTGTCTCTGGGCACCTCCAGATCAGGCAGTGAAGAGCTACACTCGTATTTGATCAAGGTGGAGGGATATCGGGGGGCCGTGGCCTGCTTCCAAACATGGGAACTGCAGCTGGGGCGTCCAGGCCCGTCCTCTTGCTGTACCTGTCGGAGGACCGCGGACGGAAGGGCGGGCGCTCACTCTAACACTCAGGAAGCCCAGCCCAGGGTACCTTCTTGTTGAAAGAATGTGCTTCTAACGTTCTGCTGTGACGTTCGGAGGGTTAGTGAACTTCCCATTCAACCTCTGTCCTCCCGGCCAGAGATGGAGCCTGGGCGGTGCTGGGCAGGCTGGAAATCCTGGGGCGAGCTTTGCAGGGGCTCCGAGGGCTGCCTCCTGAAATGTGGGTCCATTTGGAGGCTCCCACTGCTTCCTGGAGGCCCGCTGAAGGCGCTCGGGGGCAGCCAGCCCTGCCTCGGCCTCGGCTGATGGAGAGCAGAGGGGGCGTCCTCTCCCTGCTGCCGTTGCTGCCGCGGGTCACCGACCAGCCGCCTGTTCCCTCATCTGTCCTTCAGCCTCACGGAAGAGCAGCCTGGCGGCGTCCCTCAGCCTACAGCGGAAAAACGTGTTTACAGGCCTTCCAGATCACTTCCCTCAGGGGTGAGCACACAAAGCTGGGCTAATCCTTAATATCCACTGGGAGGTGGTAAGAGAACTTGCCCTTCACCCCAGGACAAACGTGAAGTCTCCCTTCAAAAGGGAGAAGACCACCACGGTAAGAACTCATTACGGTCAAAAGGAAAACCACATGATGTCCCCAGCTATGAGGGCTCGTGGAGGGTCATGAGCTCAGTCCCTTCCACAGTTCCTGTGCCTTTGTAAACCGCGTGGATGGCCACAGTGCTTGGCCCACCAACACCTCTCCTGAATTAGCAGCCTTCCAAGCACCCCGTGCTGGGAGTCTTTTTTTTTTTTTTTTCTTTAACTCCGTGGGATATAAAATTGGCCTCCTGCTTCTTTGGCCTACCTCTCCTCCTCTCCCTTTTGCTGAATTGATGTTCATGTTTCTGTTTTGTTGAATATTTAAGGCTGTTGGTCACGTGAGACTTTGAGGTGTGTGTGTGTGTGTGTGTGTGTGTGTGTGTGTCCTAGCAGACTGTTAACTAGATGCATGTTTTTGTTTCGAGATAATTACTTAAATCCATTTCTCTTGGTGCTCACAATTACCACGGCTGTAGGGCCACAAAGCTGTATCTCTTCTCACAGACACGATTGTTTCTTGTCCCAGAATCATTTCTTGTTTTGGAATCTTGCTCAATGAACATGGCCAGAGGGGCCCAGCCAGCGTGCAGGGACAGCGAGACCACTCTTCCAGCAGCCTCCAGTGGATGCTGACCATGGGGCTGTGCTTTGTTTACGCTCATTTCCACCCCTGCTCCTGCCTCTACTCCCAGAAAAGAAACATTAAAATGCTGACACTTTGGAGAATTAGAAAAACAATCTGAAAAGGCGGGGGGGGGGGGGGGGTGGGGGGGGGGAGCGGGGGGGGGAGCCCATCTGGCACATAAATCTGAAAAGCATTTCTGTGAAATCTTTCTGTGCCATCAGTTCCCTTCACACTGCTGCGTGCTCTGTCACAATGAATGGGACACGGAGGGACAGGGCAGGTGCCGCCGTGGGGCTTTCTGAGACTTGGCGGGCTGTCCCTCCGTCTCTGGCCTCAGGTGGTTCTGCACCAGCAGTCACCCTTCACCCACCCAGGATGCTTCAGCCCGTGCACCCTGGCCGCCGTCCAGCCGTTTTTCTCACACTGGAGCACTGGTCCCAGCATCAGACGTTAGCGTTGATGAGATGCTAACAGGCATCACGGGCTCTTGTCAGGAGGAAGGAACCCCCGACGCCGCCCTGTTCCTGGAGCCTCTGCAAGAAGAGGTCGCCCAGGGGTCCTTGGGCACCCGGCTTCCTCGGCTTCCTGTCCTTGTGACCTGACCCCTTCCCCTTGGTAGAGGTTGGGCCTGAAGGTTTTTCTGTTCTGGCCAATAGAAAGATAAACCTAGACTGTGAGGGAGCGTGGCACCCCACGGTGGTGCCGGCCCCCTTTGTCTCACCCCAGGTGAGGGTGTGCAGTGGTGAGTGACCCGAGAACTAGAAGAACGAGAAGTGGGTTTGTGGTTTCCAGGCTCATAGGCTGTCACAGTGTAGCTGAAGCATGCATCTGCATGGGGCCGGGCTATCCTCGACAGTCTTTACCTGGCTGCTCACGGCCCCGCATGCCGGGTGCAAGCTGGCCCTCGCGCTCTTCTCTGTCTGGTGGGAAGTTACCTTTCCCTAGAGATACCCTGCTTCCCATTACGCACTTTGCCAGTGGTGACACCCGCCCGCCGCTCACCGGGATTTAGCTGTGCCAAGTGTTCCTGCAGTCGTGGTCTCGTCGAGGGAGCTGGGTGCCCTGATGTGGGCACCATGGCAGCCGTGGGCCATAGTCTGTGCCACAGTGTCCCAGTGCCTCGTACGTTCAAGAGAATCTTCACCACGTCTGAACACGGACAAAGGGAGAGGAGGGTAGGGCTAGAGAGTGGAAGAGCTTGGACGCTCAACACGTTTGTACCGTTCATTAGTAGTCTCCTTGGCCTTGAACCCGTCTGATCGGAGAGGCTGCGGGATCAAGGAGAGGCCTTAGGACCTACCGTGCACATCCACAGCTGCTCCATTTTCTTTTCCTTCCGAGGACTTGGCTTTCCTGGCTCATCACACGGGGGTTCTGTTTCCTTGTCGGGGTTTTTGCGAAAATCAGCCTTTGAGAAAAGAAAAGGGAACTTTTCATGTTGAATGTTGGCTTTGACTCTGTGTGTGTGTGTGTGTGTGTGTGTGTGCGCGCGCGCGTGCGTGTGCATGTGCTTGCACAAGCCTGCCTGCGTGCATTTACTTAATGGAATTTTATTTTTGTGAAATTCCTTCCCAAGTATGTAGCAAAATTCACCTCCATCTCCCAGTCAGACTTTTGGTGCCATAGTCAACCCTGGGCATCACTCATTTGAAGAATTCTTTTCTGGGTTTCTGAACAGAGGTGTGCTACTCGCAAGGCTTGAGGTTCTGGAAGGTTAGGAGACACGGACACATTTCTCCATAGAGTTTACGTCCTACAGTTGAAGGGTCTGAAGGGCTCTGGCTCAGGAGACATGACTCCAGGCTGTGTCTCTCCCAAGGGAGCTTGAACACAGCCCGTCCCCTACAACGCCCTGCTCTCTCCGTACCCGAACCTTCTCGGACAGCCCTCAAAAGGAAACCGGATTCATCTACTCACTTTGTAACACCACGGCTGAGCCACCATGTCCTCTTCCTAGTGTACCTGGCTCGTTTTTTCTGTTGTGAGCTCTGGTGATTGTGTCAGGGCTCCATTAGGAGGAAGTTTCCTCTCGTGGTCTGAAAAACAAAACCGGAGAAGAGCCTTGTTAATCAGAGGCTCCCTCAGGCCTGTGCCATCCAGAACACCACCCCTCATGCTCCGCTGTTGAGAAGCACGTTTCCACCAGCTGTATTCAACACTACAATGCAGTTTTAAAACTATATTTGCATCCGAGACAATAAAAAGTTGTATTTTTTTGAAAAGCCTGTGACATGTGGTCTTAAATGGTACTCTGTTGGGCTGTGGAAGAGATGATTCAGGGAGATGGGAGCCAAGTGATGCCAAGACGGGCTCACTCGTTCTAACCTTGAGGGATGGGTGCAGCCTACGGTGGAGGCCTTGGCGGCGAGAAGAGAGGCCCGAGGTGGGCAGGGGTTCCTGAAGAGAGGCTGCTGGAAGGGCCTGTGACAGAAGCCCAAAATGACCAATTCTTCCCATGAACTCTCCAGAGCCTCGTGTTCCAGGCCTTTCCCAGGTGGACGGAGCTCAGTGGTGCTTGTACAAGCTGCCCATGTCCCCATCGGGAACCTGGGCAGATGGCACCCGGCGCATGCTGTTGAACAGGGTGGTTGTGAGTTCACATAAAATCGCGTCAGGGTGTGCAGTCACCCGTGGAGCACTGGACTTAGTATAGTCGGGGTGCCTGGGTGGCTCAGTCGGTTAAGCATCCGACTTTGTCTCAGGCCATGACCTCGCGGTTCGTTTGTTCGAGCCCCGCGTCGGGCTCTGTGTGGACAGCTCGGAGCCTGGAGCCTGCTTCCGACTCTGGGTCTCCCTCTCTCTCTGGCCCTTCCCCTCTCGAGCTCTGTCTCTCTCTCTTTCTCTCACTCTCAAAAATAAACAACCGTTAAAAAAAAGAAATTAAAAAAAAAAGTATAGGTCATCATCAGAATGGCTAACACTGGTCCCAGGGCTGAAAGTCTTCTGAGTCATGGTGATGGCCCCAGGGAGCTGTGGTCTCCCTGCTGACCATGGACCCAAAACCATAGGTGGAAAACACAGGGAAGTTGAGCAGCAAAGATGTCCCGTTGCCGTGCTGAGAAGACTTTGATGATCTGTGTTTAATTTAGAAGCTTCTCTCTTTTCCATACCATCTTCCTGCGTCCCCCACCGCAGTCACTTGTGCCTGGAAGGTGACCCAGTGAGCCAACCAACTCGTGCTACCTCTTGCGGGCGGCCTAGCTCCCGTACGGAGCTGCCAGCCTGTCTCACCAAACGGCTCAGATCTGAATCTCTGACTAAAATGCTGTGGGTTGATACACCGGCTCTTGTCTGATCAAACCTGATGCCTCCCCCAAAGAAAAAGTCTCAGTGACACAAAGCAAGATTTTAGGTCTTGAGAACAGGAGGCCCTAGAAAGAAGTGAGTGGTTCTCAGACTCCTCTGGGCTGAAGAAACTCAATTTCCATTGAGCAACAGGTGTCTGCTTTGCTCTTTTTAAGTTTTTGAACGCAGTTCCATGTCATGTGTGGAATCTTGAAAGATGCTTGGAACGGGGTGCCATCTGACTCTCGATTTCAGCTCAGGTCATGATCTCATGGTCATGAGATCCAGCCTCAAGTCCGGCTTGGCACGGAGCCTGCTTGGGATTCTCTCTCCCTCTCTCTCTGCCCCCTCCCTCTCTTGTGCACCTGCACTCTCTTCGCTCTCTCAAAATAAATGTAGACTTTTGAGAAAAAAAAAAAAATGCTAGGGACATAATTCAGAGAAGAGGGTTAAGTTTCGATAGGCTGGGAGAAGGGAGACAGAGCGAGCAGAGGGAGTGAGGCCAGTGTTCTAGAGACTTCTTTCGCATCGGGCTCTGGGCTCCATGGGGCATGCGTGCCCCTGGATAGTTCTCAACCTGGTGGTGTTGCTATTCCCATTTCATAGAAGAAGAAATCAAAGTAGTTGACAAGGTATTAAGGCCACATGGACCAGAGAAGTCTAAAGAATCATTTTATTTTTTACCTTGTAAATAGCCTCTCCACCCACCAAATGGGGAGGATTATCCTTGACTTGTCCTTCCCCTCCCCTCCCCTCCCCTCCCTCACCTCTCCTAATGCCAAGTCTGGTCAAGTTCATCTTTTAAATCTCTTCCAAATACATTACCCACTTTTCTCCACGCCGCTGCTGTCACCAGATCCAGGTTGCCGTTATTTCTCAACCAGTTCACGTAACAGGGCCCCACTTGCTCTGTCTTGTGGTCTTCATCATAGTGTGAGTTTGGAAAAGCCCAGGTCCAGCCACGTCACTCCTGTGCTCAGTCCATCCAGGGCCTTCCAGATGAGGGCCAAGCCCTGGTGTCTATTTCCCCCACCCCGCCCCATCTTGCCCCTCTGGCCCCTGCTCACTTTCCCCTCCTCATTTTCGCTCGTTTCGGTTCTATGAACGTACCATGTTCCGTTGCATGTTGTTTCACTGTTAAGGTTTTTCCAAGGCTTCTTTCCTCTGCCCCAGCCTCCCTCCATCTCCACGCCTTCTCCTGGCTCACTCCCATTCTTTCTTCCAGTCCCATTTCTGAGACCTCAGTTCTTCTGAAGCACGTGCATGGAGTCAGGCCTCAGAGCACCCTGTGTCTGCTCAGGACACCTGTTGAGTTTGTCATTATCATTTATCTTCCCTAACAGGCCCTGAGGCCCGTGGGGACAGGGACCGGGTGCTGATGGTCACCGCTGTGCCTAGCACAGAACTGTCGCACAGCAGGTGCACAGGTAACCTGCTGAATGAACCCTCCAGCATTCCAGCAGCCCAGCTGCCCTTTCCTCACATTTGCATCGGGGGTATGCGGGGCCGTGATGAGAATTCAGGAGAGGGGGAGGGGGACCACCAGCAGGTGCAGATGTCAAGCTGATGTAGATGTTGAGGTTAAGTGGTTGACCTTAACACGTTTAACTTTTCCCCTTTTTTTTAGTGTTTATTTACTTATTTTTGACAGAGAAAGAGAGAGAGCTCGCATGAGTGGGGAAAGGCAGAGAGAGGATCCCAAGCAGGCTCTGTGCTGTCAGCACAGAGCCCGCTCAGGGCTTGAACTCACAAACCATGAGATCATGACCTGAGCTGACGTCCAGAGTCGGATGCTTAACTAACTAAATCACCCAGGTACCCCTTACATGTTTAATGTAGAACATCAGCTTTAGTAATTTAGATTGCAAATAGAACAATCTCTAAGTGACATTTAAAAGCATTTCACTAGGGCACCTGGGTGGCTCAGTCGGTTAAGCGTCTGGCTTCGGCTCAGGTCGTGATCTCCCAGTTTGTGGGTTCAAGCCCCACATGGGGCTCTGTGCTGACAGCTCGGAACCTGGAGCCTGCTTCGGATTCTGTGTCTCCCGCTCTCTCTGACCCTCCCCCGCTCATGCTCTGTCTCTGTCTCAGAAATAAACATTAAACAAAAATTTAAAAATAGTAAATGTGCTTTTTAGTACTATTTACAGAACTGCATACCTGCAATAGTGTTGGTCATTTAAAGGCTCCTAAAGGCTTTGTCAAAAGCTACAAAGTCACAGTTAATACGAAACCTGGGGACTGGGGAGTTCTTATTGATCAGATTTTCTGTTTCACAGAATCATTAGCTAGAAAACCCTTATTGTTTAAAGAGGGAAAAGCTTTCTAAGATAAGAGCCTACTTTCCTGCCTTAATGGGTATGGTGCAGCAAACAATCTAATCTCTTGATCTAGTCTGACTGATTTTCTTTCCTGGGGGACGACCAAACAGTGCTGGCTGGTTCCATTACAAACGTCTTCGTCGTCGTCGTGGGAGTAGGGCCTGTGTGAGCGGGAGGGTAGCGGCCCGTCCCACCTGCCCCTCACCCATCCGGCAGCCCAGATTCTAGCCTGTTGGTGTCTCCTGGTGTCCCCAGCCCGCCCATCAGTGTCACTGAATGACCGACCTTTCCCTGGGATACACATAAGCTGCTCCGGTTCTGTGCCTCTCGTCCAACACCGGCCAGTGGTTTGCCCCACTGTGCCCCCTTTCCTTCTAGTCTTCGATCAAGAAGCATGCGCTAAAGGCCAGATCTCAGCTCAGCTCAGGGAACAGCACAGTGACTTTACTGGAGACACCGCCAACTCTGTCCTGATACTGAGTGATGGGGGTCAGCACAGGGTGCCCTTGAGGTCCTGAAGGAGCCCCGGCAGCCCATCCTGGGAGGGGCCGGGAATGTCCCCGTGGCAGGTGCCTGAGCCGAGCCAGCAGCCAGCGGGACAGGCAGAGTTAGCCAGGCAGAGGGGGCAGATCCCTCAGGGAAGAAGCGCACATCCTCACGGACACCGCTCCCCTGAGGCCGAGGCCCAGCGACACCTGCATTGACGAGCCTCCCCCTCTCCCCGCTGGGGCTTTTTCTCATCCTTATCTCTTTTGTCTGCGGGTGTTCTTCTTTTCCAATTGACTCACACCTCTCCACGTACGTTCTCTTTCTCAAGTCTCTCTGCCTCTAACCACTCGTTAACTTTCTGTCTCCCCTGCCCCTTCGAAGCCTGTTCATCCCCAAATACTCTGCGTCTCGCTCCATAGTGTTGCCAGCCGCCCGATTGCTCAAGCCGAAACTGCAGACGGTCCCCTCCCGGTTCTTCTCCCTTCACGCCCCACCTTCAATCTGTCGGTAAATCCTGTCAGTGATCCCTCCAGAATCATCACAAGTCCACTCTTCTCCCCACTCCCCCTGCCACCACCTCGAGGGGCCGCCGTGATATCTTCCACGCTCCGCGTCACCCATTCCCCACAGAGCTAGAGGGACCTTGTGTGTTTAAAAATGTCTATTTATTTGTTTTGAGAGCGAGAGAGGGAGGGAGCACGAGGGGGAGGGAGGGAGGGGCAGAGAGAGAGGGAGAGAGAATCCCAAGCAATCTCCATGCTCAGCGCAGAGCCCGAAGCGGGGCTCGAACTCAAGAACCGCGGGACCGTGACCTGAGCCGAAGTCAAGGTCACACATTTAACCGACTGAGCCCCCCCCCCCCCCCGGCACCCCTGGAGTGACCTTATTAAAGACACTGCATCATCTCTCCCACTCAAACTTCCAGTGGTTTCCTGCTGCGTTTTGAATAAAGTCCAAACTCTTCGCCATCTGGCTTCCGACTGCCTCGGGCGAGTGACACCCTTTCTGGGCCTGAGCGTCCCGTCTAGAAAATGCGGATAAAATCGTGCCGGCCCCACTTCCGCGCTGAAGGATTGAAGTGAGCCCGTTTACAGTCAGCTCCTCCCCACCTTCCCCGGGCCCAACATCGCACCCTCGCCCGACTCTCTTGCGCGTCATTAACGCTACCGCAGAAGACCATCCCCCCTCTTTGATACCCTGGCGACATCCCGATTCTCCCTGCCCCGCGGCATCCCGCCTGGCTCCCTCTCAGGCACCAGATCTTGTGCTGTGAATTCTTTCTGGGAAATGTCGCTGCCTGGGGCCCCGTCCCGTGCCAGGGAACAGCGGCTTCAGAGTTGAGAAGTATCAGAACTGTCAGAGTTAAGAAGGAGCCTAACTTCCCAGCTTAGGTCTAAAAAAGTCAGGAAGTCGGTTAAGCGTCCGACTTCAGCTCAGGTCACGATCTCGCGGTCCGTGAGTTCGAGCCCCGCGTCGGGCTCTGGGCTGATGGCTCAGAGCCTGGAGCCTGCTTCCGGTTCTGTGTCTCCCTCTCTCTCTGCCCCTCCCCCGTTCATGCTCTGTCTCTCTCTGTCTCAAAAATAAATAAAAAACATTAAAAAAAAAAAAGTCAGGAAATAGCTAGCATTCGGCTTGCTAATATTCATCCTTGTTTAAAAAATGTGTCTTCCTCCCAGCACTTCAGAACTTCCTGTTCTTCTAGAATAAAGTCCCCCAGTCCTTAGCGTGGCGTTCAGTAGAGCACTGACTCCAAGTGTCCTCCCTGCCAGTTACACCGCCCGGGTTCCGGGCTAAGCGGACTCCCCGTGACCGTTAGCTACGCCCCGTGCTTCCTCCCTCTGTGCCCTGCCCCCCGGGAGGCCCTGCGCTCCGTCCCTCTCTGCAGGCCGCCACCCCACGCCGGGCTTCGAACTACCACCGGTGCTCCATTTCTGTCGCTTACGTCACGTGGCACCTTCTGCTTGGTCGTGTCACTCTCGGTACTGCCCTCGCGTCCTTGCCCCCACCGAAGGACAGGGACCGCGTCTCGTTTTATCAGCCATCTACCGTAGCACGTAGTTTCGGTGTCCCTGGTGCCTAGCCAGCTCGTGGGTTAAGTCGTATCTACCACTGCGTGCCAGGTGATGCAACACCCTGTGAAGCAGGTAACTATTATCATCCCCACTTTAGAGATAAGGAAGTTGAGGCTTAGAGAAGCACACCACTTGCCCAGCAGCGCTATCACCGAGTGCAAATCTGAGCTCTAGACCTGGGTGTGCCTGGTGGCAATAACATGTGCCAGCAGCCAGCCTGGAGGCTTCCACCGTGGTGCCATTTGTATCCTCAAAAGACCCGGGGTGGTAAGAATTGTTATCCTTATTTTCCACAGGCATGAACTCAGGCTTACCGTTCATGATAAGAACACTCGACAAAGCAGGAGAGGAAGGGCACGTCCTCGACCCGATAAAGGCGTCTGAGGAGACCCCACAGCTAATGTATTTACTGGTGAAGGCCGAATGCTTTCCATCTAGGACGGGCACAGATTCAGCACCGTCCCGGAGGTTCTAGTCAGCACAGTTAGGCGACACATAGAAATACGAGGCGTTCCAACTGGAGGAAAAAAAAAAAAAAAGACACTAAAACTCTCTGTGTGCAGATGACATCATGCTATATATAGAAAACCCTGAAGGATATACATGTGCACATAAACCTAGTAGAGCTAGCAAATGAGTTCAGCAAGGTCACAGGACATGAGAGCATCACACAAAAATCAGCTGCATTCCTGGACGTTAGCAATACACAGCCCAAAAGAGAAATTAAGAAAACAACTCCACGTATGATGGCGTCAAAAAGAAGAAAATTCTCGGGAATAAATGAAGCAAGTGCAAGACTTTTACCCTGAAAACTACCGAACAGAGTTGAGGAGTATTATTCTGCCCTCAAAGGGGATGAAGCCCTGACCCCATGCTGCCATGTGGATGGACCTCAAAAACACCGTGCCACCTTGAAGGAGCCAGACACAAAAGGCCACACAGTGTAAGATTCCGTGTATGGAACACCCAGAAGAGGTAAATCCACGGAGACAGAGAGCAGATTGGCGTTGCCGGGGCCAGCGGGGGAGGGAGAGTAGCAGTGACTGCTTAATGGGTGGGTATGCAGGGGGCGGGGCGGGGGGTACCTGGGTGGCTCAGTCGGTTGAGCGTCGACTGCGGCTCAGGTCATGATCTCGCGGTCCGTGGGTTCGAGCCCCGCGTCGGGCTCTGTGCTGACAGCTCGGAGCCTGGAGCCTGTTTCGGAGTCTGTGTCTCCCTCTCTCTCTGCCCCTTACCCACTCACGCTCTCTCTCTCCTTCAAAAATAAATAAACATTGAAAAAAACAAGGCCACATATTGTAGGATTCCATTTATATTAAGTGCCCAGAATAGGCAAATCCGTAGACAAAAAGTAGATTAGTGGTGGGGTGCCTGGCTGGCTCAGTTGGTAGAGCGTGCGACTCTTGCCTGATGTCAAGGTTGTGAGTTTGAGCCCCACATTGGGTGTAGAGATTACTAAAAATAATAAACTTAGAAAGAAAAAGAAAAAAAAAGAGTAGATTAGTGGTTTGCAGGAGCTGGAGGAGGAATAGGGAATGACTGCTAAGGAGTATAGGGCTTCTTTTGGGGGTGCTGAGAATGTTCTGGAATCAGATTTCTGGGATGGTTGAACATACATACACACACACATACACATACACATATACATATACACACACACTACCAGGTTGCATACTTTAGAGAGATGACATAATTTGTCTAAGGTTACATCACATACAGAAAGTACAGGACCAGAACCTAGAACCAGAACCTAAACCAGAACCTGGTACCCGAGAACATCTGCTCTTATTAACACCAATGCTGTTGGAGGCAGAATGTTTCCGGGGCCATTGAATAAGTAAATTAAGAAAGTTGGGATCTGGGGGCACCTGGGTGGCTCAGTCGGTTAAGCGTCCGACTTCGGCTCAGGTCGTGATCTCATGGTTTGTGAGCTCGAGCCGCGTGTTGGGCTCTGTGCTGGCAGCTCAGAGCCTGGAGCCTGCCTAGGATTCTGTCTCCTTCTCTCTCTCTGCCCCTCCCCAGCTTGCACTCTGTCTTTCTCTGTCTTTCAGAAATAAACATTAAAAAAAAAAAAAAAAAAAAGGTGGGGTCTGAAAGAGCCTCTGCGAGACAGACACTGAGTATTCCTTCTCATTATAAACTACTATAGTTTGGGATCATTCACAAAAGGGCAGGGGGAAGTCGCACCACGTGGGTTACGCTAGAGGTCGCTTGTGCCCCTGCCCAGCTGCTTCGGTTGTGCCTGTCAGCTGGGAGTCTGAGACGCAGATTCAGGGCTGTGAAGAGCGGACCCCAGGCTGCTTTCAGCGATCGGGGAGAAGAGACAAACCCCCTGCGCCAGTGAACAGCCTTGGGCCAAAGACCGTTACCTTCGCCGGTCCTTGGAAAACCCCTCAAACGCTCCATGTTTCAACCTCTTTTTCTCACGCGCCTATTTTTTTCAAAATGGGAAACTGTGTTTATCTTCCCGATTCCTAAAATAATACATTCCTAACTTTAGAAAATTTGGAAACTACATAAAAATAGAAAGAAAATTATCCTGGCCTTATCCCAGTCTTGCTTTCTGTCCATATAGGCTCTCTCTCTCTCTAGAACTCAGGGGGAGCTCACACGATGGGCTCAGAAACCACTGCCCATCATGCGGGGGCACTGTGTCCCCCACAGGCCTCTCCCAGCCAGGGACCGTGTCAGGGACGCTGACATTTCTGCTCGTTTCTGAGGGACACGAGGTTCCTCTGACAAGTGACTCGGCACATTTCCCCACAGCCTCGCCAATCTGTCTTAGAAAAGTACTTCAGGGGGCGCCTGGGTGGCTCAGTCGGTTGAGCCTCCGACTTTGGCTCAGGTCACGATCTTGCGGTTCCTGAGTTCAAGCCCCGTGTCTGGCTCTGTGCTGACAGCTCAGAGCCTGGAACCTGCTTTGGATTCTGTCTCCCTCTCTCTTTCTGCCCCTCCCCCTCTCCCCCACCCTCTCAAAAATAAATAAACATTAAAAGAAAAGAAAAGCACTTCAGTCTAACATGCTGCCACCAGCCTTCTGTTCCACGGGGGCCCGGGGCCTGGCCTCAGTACCCCCTGTGCCTCCGCTGCCCCTCACAGTTTTGCTACTGCTGAGCCTTTGGTATGGAGAGTCCCACCTTGGCACCTGCTCCTCAGATGACCTTCCCTGACGCAGGTTTCCTCGTGTGTTTCTGATATTGTCACGAATGCTGTTAGCCCCCGCCCCCCCCCCCGCCCCGGGTGTGTGTCTGTCTGTGTCTGCGTCTGCGTCTGCATGTGTCCAGTCTGTGATCAGCTCCTTAGGAAATTCCACCAGGAGAGAATAGCAGGAGAGGGTCGGCAGGATGGAATCCTCTGCGAGACAGACACCTACTTCCGGAAGTGGCTGAGTAGGCCTTTCGCACCATTGCTGCCATCAGGCCTTATCGTGTGTAAAGCCGGTGCTGATATGACCTCCTATTTATTTGCTTTTCTTGGTTACTAGTAAGGTTCAGCCTAGTTTCACATTTACTGGTTATTTGATTTCTTAGTTTACATTTAACCACTTCTTTGCCTTCTCTTCTCTCTCCTCCTCCTCATTCGTTATCTGATTACCCCTTCTATTTCCTTTTTAGTTTTCCTCTCACCTCTTAATTCTCCAGAACAAGAAGATGACCTTACTTAAAAATGTTTTTCTTAAAGCTTGATATCGCCTGTTCTTCTTTTATAAATCAGGCGACTTTAAGCTTCTACTCAGCTTCCGAGAGTGTCGTATTAATCATATCGTATTAGATCCTAGTAGTTTTTGCTTCCCTGTGACTCTGGAACATTTGTTCTCCTTTCCTCTGTGAGTCAGTGATATTGGGTTTTTTTTTTAAGTCATTACTTTGGAGTGTCTTGAGCACAGGACATACCGTGGAAATGAGTAGATGAAGGAGATACTAAATTTCTGACAAAACGCCAGAATCTGACGGTATTTTTGCCTCTTTCCGGGTTTTGGCAGATTATCACCGAAAGAGATTCTAATTACGTGTGGGTCCTTGTTAGCTGAATTCCAGGTAACTTAGGTGCCAAAGTTTTGTTTACCTCATCAGTGAAGGCATCAGTCAGCACAGCACAACTGGCTCAAAGGATAATACGGGAAGGTGACATCTCCTTTTCTCTGTCTCTCCATCGTCATTGAGGGAAATGAGTGCTGGAATGAGATGGGAAGGGAGGTGTTTGCCTCATCCTCACCGCCACTAAAACCCTCTTCACCTCTGGGGTTACTTCTCTACCAGAGAGGAAGGATCTGTACCTTATCAACTGTCTACAAATTTCTACTAATTCTACACATTTTCTACAATTTCTACAAATTCACAGACTCTGGGACCTACTCAGGAATAAATCATGCCCAACAAATCATGCCCCATCCCCTGAGAGCAGTGCTGTCTGATAGAACTTTCCGTGGCGATGGAGATGTTCTACATCCGTGTTGTCCAGTATAGGAACCACTCACCACATGTGGCTCTGGAGCACTTAAAATGTGGCTCGTGGGACGGAAGAAGTGGAGTTTTACACGTGTTTTATTTATTTATTTTTTTAATGTTTATTTTTGAGAGAGAGAGAGAGGGTGAGAGAGAGCACCCGCACGCATTCGCGCGCCAGAGAGAAAGAGAGAGAGAAGAGAGCAGGGGAGGGGCAGAGAGAGAGGGACACACAGAATCTGAAGCAGGCTCTGGGCTCCGAGCTGTCAGCACAGAGCCCGACGCGGGGCTCGAACTCACGAGCCGTAAGATCATGTCCTGAGCCGAAGTCGGACACTTAACCGACTGAGCCACCCAGGGGTCCCTTTACAAGTGTTTTATTTTAAAATAAATGTAGTTATACAGAAAAGTTCTAGATAGTACAGAATTGTCATATTCCCTTCTCCCAGCTTCTCCTAAATGCGAACGTCTTACATAACTGTGGTACATTGATCAAAACTAAGAAATTCACATAAGTGCAGGCTTCATTTGAATTTTCACCAGTTTTTCCACTAATGTCCTTTATCAGGATCCCCTCCAAGACTGCACCCAACCCTCATGTCTCCTTGGTCCCCAGGTGGAGGTTTCTCTGTCTCCCCTTGATTTTCCTGACGCTGACAGCTTTGAAGGGTTGTGGTCAGGGGTTTTGTAGAATGTCCCTTGACTCGGGTTTGCCTGGTGTTTTCTCGCGAAGGGGTGGGTGTGGATCTGGGGGAAGAGTCCCACAGAGATGACGAGCCACCCTCCCCACCACGGCAGATCAGGGGTGCCTGACATCCACTGGCTGCTCTGTTTGCCTCACGCAGGGGTGCTGTCTGTCGCTTTCTCCCTCGTGTGTGGCTGTCTTGCCCTCCTGTGCTCAGTGCTTTAGAAGCAAATCACAGATCCAGCCTGCATCAGAAGGAGGGAAGTTCCCCTCCACCTCCTGGAAGGGAAATATCAAAGAATTTGCAGACCTATGTTAAAACTGCCAAATGACTAGTAAATATTTGTGGGAAGATACTTTGTCGTGAAGCAAATTTCCTGTTTCTTCGCAGTTCACCCATTAATTTTAGCCTTCATCTGTAGATCTTGCCCACAGCAATTATGACTGAGGTGTTCTTTTTTTTTTTTTTAAGATTATATTTTTAAGTAATCTCTACACTCAATGTGGGGCTCAAACCTACAATCCCGAGATCAAGAGCTGCGTGCCCTGCTGACTGAGCCAGCCCGGCGCCCCACAACTGAGGTGTTCTAATGGTGATTTTCTATTTCCCTCATTCCTTCTATGTTTATTAATTAGAATTCTGTAAGGAACATTTGTCCCTTTTCCTCCATTTATTTGTATCACTGCAGACTAGTGGATATTTATTTTACTCTTTGGAAGGACACGTGGTCATCTTTTTTGCCTGATTTCCCAGCTTGGGGGTAATTTTTCTAACAATAGTAAATGTGTTCTGATATAGGACAGTCAAAAAGAATGACAGACGAGCACCACGGTGGATATTTTGGGAAAGGCTGACCAAAACACTGTCATTGGTCATTGGAGGCTACGATGTGTGTAGCCTCAGAGCCCCGGGAGGTGCTGAAGTAGAAATACCCACAAGAGTAAGAAAGAGAATTCCCGGGTGAGTTGCAGCTCTCGGAGCCCCAATAACATCACCACCACCACCCCCACCCGCCGATATGAGAACGTGGGCAAATCAGAGGATCTCTTTGGGCCTCATCTTCCCCCAAATAAGATGAATATGAAGGTGTTTTTCAACTCAGGATCTGTGGTTCTCAGGCTCCAGCATGTATATGAATCACGGGGAGGTTTTGTTAAAACCCGGATCACTGACTACCCCTCCAAAGCGTCTGATTCAGTAGGTGTGAGGTGGGACCCGCGCATGCGCATTTCCAACACGCCCTCAGGTGATGCCCATGCTGCTGGCCCGGAGGCCATGCGTTGAGAGCCATTGGTCCAAATGATCTCAAAGAACCATTAACGACTTTGGACTCAACATTCATTCAAATGAGAAAATCTTGGGCCCTGGCTACGTAGAAGTCATGGAGGCAATGATGGAACAGGACTTTACAGGAGCAGAGGCACTGGAAATCCAGTTTGGAACCGTGCAGGAGACACTTGAATGATTGCTCTGTACCGGGCACGCCATTAAGTGCTCCTAAGACCCAGTCACTGCCCAGAGAGGGACAAAGGTTGGGCAAAGTGGTGAAGGGTAAGTGTGAGTCTGCCTTAACAGCTAGTGTGGCCACTTAACAGCTAGTGTGGCCTTGGGCAAGTCACTAAATGACTCCTTGCCTCAGTTTCCCCCACCTATAAAAAGAGGACAGTGGGGCGCCTGGGTGGCTCAGTCGGTTAGGCGTCCGACTTCAGCTCAGGTCACGATCTCGCGGTCCGTGAGTTCGAGCCCCGCGTCGGGCTCTGGGCTAATGGCTCGGAGCCTGGAGCCTGCTTCTGATTCTGTGTCTCCCTCTCTCTCTGCCCCTGCCCCGTTCATGCTCTCTCTGTCTCAAAAATAAATAAAACGTTAAAAAAAAATTAAAAAAAAAAAAGAGGACAGTAACGGTACTTACATGGCCTGGCATAAAGAAAATCCTCAATAAATGGTTGTCGCTGCTAGAATTACTCTTATTTGCTACTGAGCCTGTCCCATGGGGAGAAATGGTATCTGTTTCCACAGCATGCCCCACGCTCCCTCAGCCACAACACCACCCAGCCTGGATTCCCAGCCACTGATTTTAACCCCCTCACAAAATCCAAAGCAGATCATGAGAAAAACTCAATATAATTTATTAAATAGTTCCTGAAGAGCACTAACACTCTCAATACAATAAAAACCAATAAATTAACACAGGTATCGCCTTCTGCCTTCGCAAAGGCATAATGAAGATAAGATTTAAGTCTGCTGAGGAAAAACATTCTATAAATGCCAAGACAGAGAACAACGTCATAACCTGACATCTCTTCAAGTTAACTCACACATTTCTACCTCAGTCCTCCCGGGACTAGCCCATCTGGGGACTCACTGAAATTATTCATTGGAATAATTTACAGCAGAGCAGTCACCCTTAGCCTGCCAGTTACGTTTTCTCAAGGCTTCAGACATTTCCACCATTCCAAAAGGAATAGGTTCAGCCAGATGGCCTTGAATGGCCTACTGGGGTCCAGAATTCAATGATTGAAGCACATGCTCCAGGCACGCTGAGAACTGTTGTAAAACGGCCAAGATGAAGTTTTTACGTTCAAAGTTGTCTGCAGGCATAGAAACCTCTGCTTCTGGTTCACGTTGAAATTTGAGTTTGTCCAGCTGTTCTATGATTTTATCGATAGTATTCTTATCTGACAATGGTCTGATCGCCCTGAAATAAGGCAGGATGGCGGAGCCATTGATGTACGGCAGTTGGGAGTCAGAGCTGAGACACGGTAGCGAGGAATGGTTAGATTCTGGCAACCCCATCTCCTTCTTCAGCTGTGGGACGGGGAGGAGACATGGGTGAACATTACATCCGCAGTAACGGCTAGAAGTCAAAGTGCGTACGTCCGAACGCTCCCTCTGTGATGGGCTGGGTGGGCACGTCCCCCTTGCCATCCCATGTAATCGGTGCCACCACCGTGTGAGGCTGTGGTCACCACTATTGCCTTTCCCAGAAGAAACTAAAGGTCAGTTGGTTCGCAGAGCTGGCCCAAGATCAAGGGGCGGACCCGGGATTCTAACCCATGTGGGCAGCAATTCTGAGGCCTCTACCGATAACCACTGCTCCATACTGCCTCCCCTGCTCCATGCGACCAAGGCCTCCACACACCTCCCCAGGAATCTTCTCTTAGCTGCTCTGGGGTTCAGAGAAGGGGAATAGGAAAGCATCTGGGTTTCCTTCCTGCTTCTTGCTCTTTGTGACTCTGTATTAAAGCCAGTGTATCCCCAGCTCATCAGGGGGATGTGTGCACGTCTGGAAAGGCCTCCAAGATGCCAGGGAGAGTTTTTCCAAACATACTGACCACACCCTCTGACTCCAGACCACACCCTCTCCTGTCCCTCTTCCCAAGGACTAAGAGATTTGGGGTTCAACTGAAATGCTAACGGCATCTCACCAGCCTGAACTGCAGAGTCACCTTGGCTGTAACAACCTCTGTTTCTGTGCCCGTTAAAGCCAAGGCTAAGGTTTAAATGTCAGGGGGTGGAAGGGAAGGGCTAGGCCAATTTTGTGAGTTGTTTCCAGGTTTTGGGTTTTATTTGTTCGTTTAATCAAAGCTGCCCAAGAGGTTCTATCTTGAAGACAACTCTGGGAAAATGGAAGAGTATTTACATTTATTCAACCTCATACTTTCCTCCCAATGGGGTCGGAGTCAGCAGAGCCTCTGGCAGAAGCAGACTGGGTCCTAATTAAACAATAAAGTAGCATGCAAACAGACCCCCAATTTGTTCACTGCCCTTCTCTGCGGTAAGAGAGACTCTCTGTGCCCACAAGAGGATTTTAATATCCTGAATTCACTGAGACATCATTTACAGCTGAGGTTGACCTTTGCAGGCAACTAAATGGTCAGGCAAGATGGCCCGTCCCTAGGGTTGTGCTACAGGCAGGAAAATCCACGTAACATTACCGCGAACTAGATATGTTAAGAATGAACAGACCTACTAAAGCAGATCCTATAGTATGTGAGAAGTCATTGAACTTCAGACTGTCTGGGCTAATCTCTGCCTCCAACCCTCATGAAAATTCCATTGTATCCTGTCTAGTTGTTCCCATCTCTTCCTGGTGTATCCGCAGCCCTAGCTTGGGGGCTAAAAATAGTAGGCCTCTTCTAGGGGCAAACGGAAGGCATTTTAAAGAAATGGCCTGGAGAAGAAATCTGTAAGGGCACTTACGTAGTCTTGCAAAAGTCCCTTAGACATGGGCCGTAATTCCAAGATTATTTTTCGGACGTCACTTGGTTGTAGTCGATGGGTGGGTGCCATATGGGAGGGCAGCAAGGTTTCCATGCAGCAGAGCAGAAACAGGGCAAACCTGGCGGGTCCTGGAGAAAAAAAATGATGCTGTGGGCCACGTGGCCAGACGCCCCCTGCCCACCCCAGTTGCAACCACCGAAGCCGTTGTTGAGCAACCACTGGCCAAGCCCCTCCAGAGTCTTCTCTATCCAACGGGACAAGACCACGCTCATGAAACAGGCATCAGGGCACAGTAGTACCTGCATGGGAGAGCATGGCGAGAGAGCACACAGGGCCTGCTCCGGCAACAGCTTCTAGAGCTAGATGTGCTCGCCATGGCCTCTGGGAGATATATAAAGGGCCAGTTGTGAGGGAAAAGAGCGATCAACGTCCCGCCCATGGCAAAATCATTGCTCAGCTTTTCTCCAGAAAACACTTTCAATATTCTGCCCCACGAGGCTGGGTGAAAGCGGGACTGGAAGGAAATGCTGAGGTTACCCTCAAGGTGGGCAGATGCCTGACTCAGTACAGACACACACAGGAAAGCACACACATCTTTGCCATTTCTTCTGGGAAAAAGCTTGTCGATTTGACTAGAAGAAATTTTGAAGCCCAGATTTGACAGGCCTAACTCCCCAGGAACAGATGATTTACAGGAGCTGAGGGTCAGTGCCCCACAGGGAATTTCTGGGGAGGGTCACAGTGAGTATGCGTAGGCGTCAGGCTGGCATGAGGTTTCTCAAAATGTATTACCTTTGGAAATTTCTGAAGTATGCCCATGCCAGTGTGCGGGGATGGCCCCGATAACCACAGTGAATATGGTGAGTCAAAGGCCTCATCTCCGTTCTGCTTGGCCTTGAACATCATTGGATTCTCAACTGTGTGTTTGCAACGACAAGGCCTAGAACCAGAGTCTGTGCTCCAGAGTTATTTGTCGAAGGTGCTTACTCATATTTTGAATAATAGACTCTTCTAGGGTCTTAGGAATGGTGGCAAAGAAGTTAAACAAGGTCCCTGCCCTGATAGCTGGTGTTCTGATGGGCAACGGGCAGACAGTAGACACATTATCAAACAAGAAAGTGTAAGGTAATAAGAACTATAAAAATAAAACAAGGTGATGGGAGAAGGAGAGAGTGGTAGGTGAGATACTCTAAGTGACGAGGAAGTAACTTCATAGATTTATATTGCTGGCTTTATGGCATTTGTTATGGCAGCAACTGAGGACCAATGTAGTCTTCAGCGGCCTCTTGTTGCCAACCTTACTGGCTTCCTCTCAGCCTTCATTTTACTTGACCCCTCCATGACACGCTGTAATGCCAACCACTTCCTCTTTCTTGAAAACCTCTTTTTCCTCTTTACTCTATAATAATATGATCCTGATACCTTGCGGCCCTCTGACCATGCCTTCTTAGGCCAAATCATCTTCCTTCTTGATCTCTTAATGGGCATGTCTCCGAGGGCCCCATCGTCGATCCATGTTCCTCAAACCTTAATGTCTCTCTCTTTCAAACTCCAGAACTAAATGTTCGGTTGCCTAATGGGCATCTCCGGTGGAATGTCCTGCCCTCGATATGTCCAAAACCAAGCATGTGAGTCAAGGTAATAGTAATTGTGGAGACGAATGGGTGTGGATAGAGTGGAGAAATTTGTAGGAGGCAAAGTTCTCAGGAGATGGTGGTTGAGTGGACATGGGGATAGTGGAGAAGGAGGAGTTGAGAACTGCTTCTGGGTTGGTGGTTTGGGTAACTGGACAGATTGTGGTGCTGCAAGCAGAGGGGATCACAGGGCTCAGGTGAGTGAAGAATTCAGTTTTGACACGGTGAGTTGGAAGTGTCGTGGAACTCTCAGGTAAAGATGGACAGTGAGCCTTTGGACATTCGGATTTGGAGCTTGAAGGAAGGAACTGGAGTCATGGGTGCCATGTCTGTATATTGGGCCATCTTTGGGTGCCATCTGTACGTTGTAATTGAGAATTCTGTAAGCCTACAAGAGATGACCAACAAGAGACATGTAAGGTAAGTGTGGAGTCCAGGGGTCCACGTCTATTAACAGAAGAGGGAGAGGGAGATGACACTCAGTCTACAACACTGAGAAGACACTCTTGGGAGGGAGAGAAATGTACTAGGAA
Source organism: Panthera leo (assembly GCF_018350215.1). Classification (NCBI taxonomy): domain Eukaryota; kingdom Metazoa; phylum Chordata; class Mammalia; order Carnivora; family Felidae; genus Panthera; species Panthera leo. Next base: position 7,268,284 of record NC_056690.1, on the reverse strand, counting down.
AACACGCCATGGACCAAGATGAAAAGTGGTTTTCAAGGAGGAGGATACAATTAGCACCATCATAAGCCATGGAGAGGTCAAATAAGATAAAGACTGAAGGGATTCACTAGGTGTGGCAACATAAGGTCACTGGGAACTTTGCTTGGGGAGTTTGAATAAGTTGTTAGGGCAGGAGCCATACTGTGGCAGTTTGGGAAGTGAGGTAAAAGGGCCCTCCGACCAGTCTGTCCAGAAGACTGGATCAGAGGAGGAAAGAGACAGCAGGGGCTGGAGGGGGACTTGGGGCGGATGAGGGTTCCCAACTGTTTCTTCTGTTGTGCATTGGGCTCTATGGGCCACCCAGAGCTGATCTCGTCCCTGTGCTCTCGACTCCTATCCAGCTGCTGACTTGACATGGGATAGATGTCAATGGGCATCTTGAACTTAACTCATTTGAGACGGGACTCTTGATTACTCCTCTAGAGACTTCTTTTCCCTCACTGCAGATCAACCACCTAGTTGCCTCATTAAAATCCCAGGAGTCAGGGCGCCTGGGTGGCTCAGTTGGTTGGGCGACCGACTTCGGCTCAGGTCATGATCTCACAGTCCGTGAGTTCGAGCCCCGCGTTGGGCTCTGTGCTGACAGCTCGGAGCCTGGAGCCTGTTTCAGATTCTGTGTCTCCCTCTCTCTCTGACCCTCCCCCATTCATGCTCTGTCTCTCTATGTCTCAAAAATAAATAAACGTCAAATAAAAAAAAATTTTGTTTTTTAAAAATCCCAGGAGTCATCCCCAATTCATCTTTCTGATTTGCTTATATCACTCATGGATATTTATCTTATTCTTTAAAAGGACATGTGGCTCTTATTTTGTCTTATAGCCCAGTTTTGGAGAATTTTTCTAATAAAAGTAAAGGTGTGGGTGCCTGGGTGGCTCAGTTGGTTGAGCATCTGACTCTTGATTTCGGGTCAGGTCATAATCTCATCATGGTGAGATCTAGCCCCAAGCCAGGCTCCACACTGAGTGTGGATTAAGATTCTCTCTCTCTCTCTCTCTCCCCTTCACCCCTCCCCCACTTGTACATACTCTCTCTCTCTCTAATAATAATAATAGTAAAGGTGTTCTGATAAAGGTGTTTGACACACAGTCAAAAAGGATGAAAGATGTCTACCACAGTGGGTGTTTTCGGAAGGATCCCATCAATAAATTGGACTTCGTCAAAATTAAAAATGTTTGGTCTTCTAAAGACACTGTTTAGAAAAGACAAGTCTAGACTGGGAGAAATAGATTTGCAAACCACAAATCTGACAAAATATATAAAGAACACTCAAACTCAATTTTATTAGGATTAGGCAATAGTTTCTTTAAAATTACGCCAAAAGCACAAGCAACATAAGAAAAAATAGATAAATGACACTTCACTGAAATGAAAGACTTTTGTGGATCAAAGGACACTATCAAGAAATTGAAAAGACAACCATGGAATGGGAGAAAATATTTGGAAATTGTATGTAAAACAAGGGGCTAATATCCAGAATATATTAAAAAAAAACTTTTAAAAATCAACAATAAAAAGACAAAAAATCGTTTTAAATGACTAAAGTATTTGAAAGACATTTCTCCAAAGAAGATACACAAATGGCCAAAAAGCACATGAAAAGATGCTCCGTATCATTAGCCAGGCATTAGGGACATGCATAAAAACCACAACGAGATACATCACATCAACTAAGATGTCTATTATAAAAACAAAACAAAGCAGTAAAATAATAGGTGTTAGTGAAGATATTAAAAAACCGGAATCTTCATATATTGCTGATGGGAGGTGACATAGCAGAGCTTCTGTGTAAAACAGTTTCCTCAAACTGTTAAACATACAGTGACCATATGATTCAGCAATTTCATTCCTAGGTATCCACCCAAGAGGAATGAAAACATATGTTGCCATAAAAACATGTACAGGAACGTTTCAGAATTTTTCATAAGAGCTAAAAAGTGAAAACAAATGTCCCTCAGTGGGTGAATGGATACGCAAAATGTAGTCCATTCATGCAATGCAATATTATTCAGCTATAGAAAGGAATAAGGCACGGACACCTGCTACAACATGGGTGAACCTTGAAAACATGATGCTGAGCCAAAGAAGCCAGACACAAAATGGCAAATATTGTATGATTCCATTTAATATGAAATATTTAGGAGAAGCAAATCCATAGAGACAGAAGCCTATTAGTGGTTGCTAGGGGATGGACCGAAGGGGGAATGGGGATTGACTGCCTAGTGGGTACGGGGTTTCCTTTTGGGGTGAGAAAAAAGTTGAAAATTAGATAACAGTGATAGTTGCACTATGAATATCGTTGCATTGGGACTATACTAAAAATCACGCAAAGTTGCACACTTTAAACAGGTGGATTTGGGGGTTCGTAAATTATAGCTCAGTAAAGATGTTGCACTTCCAAATTATAGGAACCAAATCATCCCATTTGTTTCTCAAACGTGTGCCCGGGAGCCCTTACTGTTTGGGTAGCAGTAGGCTAGATGCTGGATACTTAGGATGGAGAGATGATGTGCAAGCTTGCTTCCGTCTATAACGGGGTCTTGGTGCTAAAACGGTTATATATGTAGACAGTGATTTAAAACCCCGGACTCAGGGGTTAAAGCGATCCACATTGGAATCCACTGGTTTATCTTGAGACTGTTTGACCTTGGGCTCGTTTCTCTTTCCTAGATCTGTCACATGGGAACGATAATCAGCACTTTTCTCAGGTGGGAAGCGCCTGCTAGGAGCTACAGCAGTTATGGCCCCTGGTGGTGGTGGGAAGTGTACTATTGTCCCATTTCGCAGCTGCGGGCGCAAAAGGGTCAGAATCAAAAACCCAGGTCGTCCCCGCCTGAGTCAGGGTCTCGGTTTCCCGGCCGGCAGGGAAGAGTCCGCAGACCCCGGCTGGTCTTGGGTTCACCTGGAGCGCCTGCGTGCCGCGCGCCCCCGCCGGGAGGATCGCGCGCCCGGCCCCGGTGAGCGCGCACGCGTGTCCCGGCGGTTGCCTAGCAACCGGCCAGGCGAGGCGGCCGCGCGGGCATGGAGACGCCCGGCGGGACCGTGAGCGCCGCGGTCCGGGAGCACCTGAGGCAGTTGTGTCTTCGCGACTTCCCGTGCGGCACCGGCAGCTGGGTGCGGGCGCCGGCGGGGGCGGCCGGGGGAGGGACGCGGGGATCTGCGGCGCCGAGGGGCCCGGGCCGCCGGCACAGGCTTTGGCGGATCCGGAGAAGCCTGAGGGGAGGTTTGGATCTGGGCGTTTAGGGAGCGTCCTGAGCTGGGGTGGGGGCTGGGACGCCGCAGGGGCCGATGGGAGAGCTCCCCCCCGCCCACCCTCCCCCACCCCGCGGGCCTGACCCGCAGAGGAGGGCGGGACCCCGCCTAGACCTGAGCCCGGCGGGCTGACCGGAGGGGGGGGTGGGTAGGGCTTCTCCGTTAGAAACACCAGGCTCCCTTTGAGGTGGAAAGTTTTTGCCTGGGCCCAGAGCTTCTCAACCCTCAGGTGCCCCAGGGCGCAGAAGGCGTGGTCCTGAGCAGGCCCGGTTCTGCTGCCTCCAGAGGCCGGTGGGTCTGGGGGAGAAGCGGCTCCCTCCCTCCTCTCCTGGCTCCTTGTCTCTGAGGCCGGAAACACTTCCCTTCTAAAGCTTCTCCCTGGGGTGCAAGTCGTGGCTCTTGCGGGCCGGAGCGGGTGCGTCTCTGCCCGCACCCCACCCCCATCAGCTAGTGCTCCTGGTGGGGATGAGGAGCAGGCCATTGGGAACCTGCAGCCCCCAGGATGTGCCCTGGAATATCTTGAGGGTCTGGAATGTTCCCCTCCTGCTTGCTGGGAAGCTGAGGCCCGCCACACTGGTAGGGGCTAAGGGGAGGTCTGTGTGCCCATTTTCAGAGAGGAGAAAACCAAGGCACCGATCAAGGAACTAATGGATTTGTTTGTCTCCTCAACAAACACTGTTGAGTGTCTACTGTGCAAGGCGCTGTTGGGTTTCACCGATGTCTCCAGGAGTTCTCCTGGGGGAAGGGCTGGGAGAAAGTCAGCTCTGGGACCCGACCTTTCCCCGTCCGCTGTGGCCTCTAAATTCTGAATTCACCTTTTCAGCCACGGTACTTCTTCCTCGAAAGCCATTCCTTGGTTAATACATCCCCCAGATTGCCTTTTGCGCCTCTAGCTTTTAGTACATAAATCCTTCTTAACTGTTAGGTTGCTTTCACCTGCTTCTTCAGGGTTCCCAGCTCGAGTAAATTCCTAAAGGCAGGAATGCAGTTCTTTGTAGTTCTATCCATGGCTGATGATCAGTCGGAGGTATTGATTACTCACTGCTTAAACTTCTAAACTCTTGATCCCTGACGGTCCTATCTTACCATCTACTCTTTTGGGGGAGTCTCGAATCCTTGAGAGGGCTGAGTCACGAGTAGCGAACTTCTCCACCTCCACCGCTGCAGAATAAGTCACGTTTTCTTCCTCGAACTTGGCGAACATGGAGGGAGCTGATCCCCAGAGACGAGGAGGCCGTGAGCCCCGGGGAGGAGACGGTGGAGGCCCTGTTGGGCCTGGTCCGCAGCCCCCACTCCCCCTGGGCTCTGCTGGAGGGCTCCAGTGCAGAGGACCGTTTTCTGAGAGAACTGGCCATCCAGAATCCCCTGATGCTCAAGGACACCTTCTTCTACTCCTACTTCAGGTCCCTACGAGTGGTGGACAAGCAGGTGAGTGCCAGAAGTTGATGTCAAGGAGGCCATGCCCCTTAAAGAGCTTAGTGGTGAGACCTAGGTGGTGAGTAGAAGGAAGGATGCGGAGGTAGCTCGGGCCTAATTAACTTCACCAGCGCCTCCACCTGCCAGGGCCAGCTGCTCCTTTGTTCCGTGTCTTCTTCCTCCCCCCCCCCCCCCCACCGGGGAATCCAGGTGTGTTTTCTACAGCCGACTTCTGACTTGGGGCTCCTGGGTCCTCGGAGAGACCTTTGAAGTGTCTGTGTCGGTTTTACTTAATTTAAACTGTGAGGTCCCGGGGTTGGGGAGGGTTGGCATGGTACTGTATTAATTTCCGTTACTGAGAAGCCTTCTTTGCCTCTACCGATAACAGAGCCCCAATCTGCAAACTCAGCCTCCCTACATTGGCTTCCCCTTTCCCAGAGAAACTGTGGATCTACACAGTACCAGGTGGGAGGGGCGGGAACAACTCCTGTCAGTTTTCCTGGGACTTTCGGGCATCAGCGCTGAAAGTGTCCTGGGAACGCCTCGATCCTGGGCACACTGGCACAGTCGCCAGGAAGGGCCCTGATGTGTTTGAGGCCACAGAGAACTGAAGGTTCACAGATAGGCCTCTGAACTTCCGGTCTGATCCTGCGGTGTGTAAACTCGTGATTCCTTAAGGCCTCAGGGGTAGACAGCACAGAACATGGGATCCCTGCCCTTGGGAGCACACAGTCCCAACTGGGGACACGGGACACTGGGCTGGTAGCTGTACAGCGCCTCGGGGGAGTGAGGCGGGGGCTGAGAGGTCACTGCGGAGGCGGAGCGCTGGGATCCTGGTGGAATGTGCAGGAGAGGCTGTAAGAGGGTCGGTAGGGGAGACGAAAGGGGTTGGTGTGTTCGAGGTGACTCCCTCAGGAGGCAAGTGGCCTCCTGTCGGTGGCCTCCCGTGGACCCTGTTTCTGCTCCAAAGCTGCCTCACCCGCAAGAGCGCTCAACTTCCTTTCCTTCCCTTCCAGGTGAGCTTGGTGGATAAAGACCTCCTGAAATTTCTAAATCTTGAAGAGTTGGTACTGAGTGCTAATCAAATCCAGGAGATCGAGGCTGTCAACCTGCCCCCAACTCTCAAGGTAAAAGAGCTCAGACTCCATTTAGGGTCTTCGAGTTGGCTCTGCCCAGAGGCCCTGCCCCTGCCCTCCCCACAGAAGGTTTGGCCAGTGTGGCTGGATGCCAAGGACCGGCCCCAGGCTTTGGAGAGGGAGGCCAGGTTCCGAAAAAGTAGAATCTCCATAGGACCCTGCCGTTCCGTGTCTGGGTGTACGCCCCAGAGAAGTGAAGGCAGGGACTGAGATTCTTGCTGGCCCGTGTTCACGGCAGCACTCCTCACGACAGCTGAAAGGTGGAGACAACCCAGATGTCCAGCAGCCGAGAAAGGGCAAACAAAATGTGGTCCCTCCACGTGGTGGGATATTCTTCAGTCATAAACAGGAACGATTCGTGCTGGGACATGGACGAACCTTGAACACGTGACGCTGAGAACAAGAGTCCCGACACGAGAGGTCACATGTTAGCTGATTCCGCTTGCGTGAAATATCTAGAAGAGGCAATTCCACAGAGACAGGGAGTAGATTAGAGGTTACTGGGGCAGGGGTGAGGGCGATGTGGAGTTGTTGCTTAATGGGATACAGTCTGTCTGGGGTGATGAAAAATTTCAGAAGTAGGTAGCAGTGACAGCTGCACTACAATGTGGGTGAACTTAATGCCACTGAATTGTACACTTAAAAGTAGGTAAAATGGGGGCGCCTGGGTGGCTCAGTCGTTTGAGCCTCCTGACTCTTGATCTCAGCTCAGGTCATGATCCCAGGGTTGAGGGATCTAGCCCCGTGTTGGGCTCCATGCTGAACTTGGAGCCTGCTGAAGATTCTCTCCCTCTCTCTCTATCCCTCCCCCCACCCCCTCCCCTGCTCATGTGCACAGTCTCTAAAATAAAAAAATAAAAAAAAAAGAAAAATAGGTAACATGATTTTGCCACCATAAAAATAATCATTTAAAAAGAAACCAGGAGCACCAGAATGGCTCAGTCAGTTAAACGTCCAACTCTTGATTTTGTCTCAGGTCATGATCTCACGGTCATGAGATCAAGCCCCCCATCAGGCTGTGCGCTAAGCGTGGAGCCTGCTCGAGATTGTCTCTCCCTCTCTCTCTGCCCCTCCCGAGGTCATGCACAGATCATGCTCTCTAAATAAATAAATAAATAAATAAATAAATAAATAAATAAAAGCTATTCCAGGCTTAAGTTTTTATTTTTATTTATTTTGAGATAGAGAATGAGCAGGGGAGGGGCAGAGAGAGAGGGAAACAGGATCCCAAGTGGGCTCTGTGCTGTCAGTGCAGAGCCCGATGCGGGGCTTGAACTCACAAACTGTGAGATCATGGCCTGAGCTGAAACCGAGTTGGATGCTTAGCTGACTGAGCCACCCAGGTTCCCCCAAGTGCTCTCCATTTTAAATTAAATGTGGAAATTAGTAGATGTAGTGGCAAAAGGGACTCAGAAATATGGCTCAGTGCCAGGCTTCGGAAGAACCCAGGTGAGACCTTGGAGCAGAAGTGCAAGAATGCTCCGTTCTCCTCAAGTCCATCCCTTACTCCAGCCAGGGGCCCTTTAGCTTTCCCAGTGACAGGTTGCTGTGGGTTGAGCAATTGCCAAAATGCTGTGTTACCCCCCGTCCCGTGCCAAATTTTAAAGTTTTCTTCACAAAAGGAAAAGGAAGTTTCCAACACCTGCTATAGAAATATTATTCCATATTAAACAAAAATTAATGTTCATTTATTTTTGAGAGAGACCGCACAAGACGGGGAGGGGCAGAGAGAGAGGGAGACACAGAATCCAAAGCAGGCTCCAGGCTCTGAGCGGTCAGCACAGAGCCCCACGCGGGGCTGGAACTCAGTAACCGTGAGATCATGACCTGAGCTGAAGTCGGACGCTCAACGGACCCAGCCACCAGGTGCCCCTTTTTTCCCCTATTTTAAAGTGAGTCCGGATGGACACCGGGTGGCCTGGCTTGAATGCTTCGCGGTCCTCCCCGTTTCTCAGGGAGGAGGGAGGGAGGAGGAGGGACAGCGGGAGGGAGGGAGAAGGGAAGGAAGGATGGAGGGACTGGGGCTCACAGGCACCATTCTTTCTGCCTCTCTCAGGTGCTGGAGCTCTATGGCAACGAGATCCGCAGCATGGAGTGTCTGTGCGCTGCCCCGCCCCCGCGACTCCAGCACTTGGGGTTGGGTCACAACAAGCTTCTGGGCCCCCTGGAAAGTCTCTATGTCACCTCCAACCACTGGTAACTCCAGAGTCCCAGACAGAGAGAGAGAGAGAGAAAGAGAGAGAGAGAAGGGCTTAGTGTTAGGTTTGGATGATTGCACCCTGGTACCTTGATGGACTCTGCTTTGCTCTCTTTTCTTTCTTTTTTTTTTTTTTTCTTGTCTTCCCTTCCCTTCCCTTTCCTTCCCTTCCCTTTTTAGCTTTGCTCTTTTATTTTCTTTTTTAACTTTGCTCTTTTCTATAATAACTGCTGGTTGGCTGCCAGCTCCAGTCCTAGGATTTATTTCTCTAAATAAGCAAACATTTCCACCGAAGCCCAGGGAAGGATTACAAATAGCAGGAAGCAAAAGCAAACCTTTTGCTATGATGCTTTTAGAGCAGGGTTTCTTGACTTGGGCACTGCCAGCACTGGAGTGGGAACCTGTCGGTGGTGGGGCTGTCTTGCGCACACAGGAAGTTGAGCGGCACCCCTGGCCTCCACCCACTAGATGCCAGTAGCACCCCTGCCCCAGTTGTAACCACCAAAGTGTTTGTAGATAGTGCCCAGTGCGTGCCGTGCAAAATCGCCCCCAGCTGCCCTACAGACCACTCCTGCCGTGACTTGTCTCCTTGGGGAGTGAGCGGTGGGAGACAAGACCCTGGGTCTGAGGACTCTGCGGGGACCCGAGGCGACCTGTGAAAGGCCGTCAGAGGAAGCTTTCGGGGTGTGCTGTGAGGATTCCCAGGGTTTCAGCGTCCTGGGCAGCCATGGGCTTAGGTTCACAGCCCGGAAGGGGCAGAGGACGTAGGCCAGCATCACTTCCCTGCTTTTCTAGGTAACCTGGAGAACGATCTCAGGTGGCCCAACTGTACGTGCTCTTGGAACGTGCCCGACTCTGGCCATAGTTTCCTTCTTCCTCCTCTCTCTCCCACTCTTGCCAAGCTCTCTCTACACAGTCTTGGCCGCGTGTGCTTCTGCACCTCTTTCTTCCAGTGACGGCGGCTGCCGGGAGGGAGGCGTACATGTTAGACTTCTGTGATGGCTGATTTCAGACCGTGGACAGGGTACCGGGTGTTCTGATTTTTTTAATTTGGAAAACATACTTATTCTAAACATAGGTAACCTGCTTAATGCCAAGTGTGGCTTTCATAAAAACAGGTATGTGAAACCTTTGAAATTAAACGGAGGGCTCCCTTTTCGTGGACCGATTTTGCTGATGTGTTCTCAGTCTTCTTGAAGAAGGCTGACACAGGATACGGTCTGTGTGCTGGTCCCCATGAAATGTTCTCGGGTATTTCCCGTTGACTGGCTAGCCAACATCACGGGCGGGACAGGCTGCCAAAGGAGAGCAGAAGGGGGGGGGGACGTGGCTGAGCTCGGCCAGCTGGAGGCCCGGGGTACAGCAAAGTGCTGATGAGGCGCCCCTCGCGCTTCTCTCGCGGCTGCTCTCAGAGCTGAAACCAGTTTGCTTTCTAGTGTGCGCATCGGGGAACCACCCCTGCCCCCTGTGCGGCCCTCTTCTCCAGACTGGCATGCAGGGTGCCTCCTTTGTCCTCACTGGCATGTTTGTCACTCGTGTGCCCCGAGAAAGGAATCACGTGGCTTCCTGTGACCATGAGCCAGCCGGGCTTTGGAGGGCATCCTCCAGCTTCTAACCCCCTCAAGTTTCAGGCACCCTCATCCCAGATCCCCATATCCACCTCCCTCTCTTACCCCTACTCACCGCCCCTCCCCATGAGGCTTCCATGCGTCTTCCTTGCCAGTCTGTCCGTCTTTGTTGAGAACCTTCTAGTGGCACAGCACTGTGTCAGGATCTGTGGGGGGGACCAAGAAGAAAAGACCGGTGTAAATGGAAGTCAGTGGAGGCGGGATGTGACGAGGGCCATCTCTGTGTCGCAGCGAGGATGGCAGTGTCGGGGGGGGGGGGGGGGGCAGTAGAACCAAGAAGCGCTTCCCAACAGGGTGGCTAACTTGAGTCAAGGGCGCCTGACTTGGGAGTCGAGGGTGGGCGGAAATTCCTAACCTGCCCTCAGCACAGGCCTTCTGTCTGTTCTGGATGCGGGGTGCCGGCGGGTGTTGAGCAGGGCAGGCCGGGCACACGTCCCCATCCCTTCGCTCACCCTGCCTCTGGACCCCCGGATGGTCCTGCTTCCCTTCTAGGCCCAACCTCGTCTCTCTGGACCTGAGCTTCAACGACCTGACGGACCTGCAGGGCATGGTGGCCAGCCTCGGCACCCTCTGCCGCCTGAGGCTGCTGGTGCTTCAGGGGAACCCGCTGGCCCTGCTGCCCTACTACCGAGGCTTCACCATCGACAGCCTGTCCCAGCTCTGCGTGCTGGACGACATCACCGTGTCTCCCAGCGAGAAGCATCAGTTCCGGGGGCTCGGCCGCAGTGGGGGTGAGGGAGCTGATGTGCCCAGTGGGGAGGGGCCGGCATCTGACACCTCGAGCCTCTGCTGCCACCATCGAACTAGTGGCCTGTCCCTGCAGCTCCCCAGTTGACCCACACCCTAATCAGGCGTAGCTCACCTTCTCGGTCCGAGTTCTGTCCCAGACTTTTGATTCCTGTGATTGGGATTTGGGGACAGAAGCAGTAAGGAGGCAAACAGGAAACATTCTTTAAATCAACTTCTTTACTTTTGTGGCGGTTTGAGATCACCCCCTTGTGGCCCATGCCACAAGCTGCATCAGAGGTTGCTCAAGGTCAAGATGGTGATAATAGCTACGCCTACTGTGAGCCAGGCTCCTACTGTGAGCCAGGCTCGTGCTAAGATAACATGTACTCTTCATCTGTAACCATCCTGTAAAGCAGCTACTACCGTTCCCATTATACAGACCCAGAAAACAAGGCTTAAGGGGGGTGTCTTAGCAAAAAGGGACTTACCCCCAAACCGCTGTTGGAACTTGGCCGAACTGGGATTTGAACCCAAGTCTGCAAACTCTGAGGCTCCCCACTGAGTGGAGAGAAGGCAAGAATCCGGCTCCCCGGCCGTCCCCCTCACTCCTACCCATTCTCCCTTGCAGACCTCTTGGCACATCAGGCACAGCTCGTGGTGACCATTGGAAATGTCAAGGGGGTTCAGGACACCTCTGTCTTAGACCCGGAACCAGGGCCCCAAGGCCCTTTTATCACTTACAGCTATTATGTGACCTACGATTTTGTAGAAGAGGAAGAAGGAGAAGAAAGTGAATATGGTGGTGTCCTGGCGGAGGTGTGTGATCCGGGGGCTCTTGCCCCCCTTCCCCCCCGGAACTGGGGGTGGGGGGGTGGGGGGGGGGAGGGAGGGCTGGGCTGCACTGGGGTCCGCAGGGTGTCCTGCGCAGGCCGAACAGCTTCTCAGCTTCTTGGGGCCCAGGAAACCCCTTCACAGGGAGCTTTCTGATTCACACCCTCCTCCGAGAAGGGAAGAGGCTCGTTCAGCCCCTTTCTCGAACCTCCTCCTTTCTTTCACCTCCTTCCTTTGCCCTTGAATATGAGCCAACGGCCTCACAAGGAAACAGCGTTTACAACCAGGTTGGTTGCTCCCCGGGCATACTTCTCCCCAACTGCATCACCCTTCCCTTCGGAAGCAGACCTCAGGGTGTCATTCGGCCAGGAGCAACGGAGGACACCCCAGCTTCTGCAGAAATTGTTACTCTTCTTACCCCTAAGGCAGTTCTCTGAGAAGGGGCATTAAAAAAACCTTCCTGCCCCAGTCTGTGTGTTCGCTGGCTCCGCAAGTTCACCGTGGCGCGGACACCTGTTCATGCGGACACCCGTTCACGCACACGCGCGCTGCGCGCCCTGAGAACCCTGAACACCGCGGCCGGGCGGGGGTGTGGTCTCTCACGCAGATCGTCATGCCCTCGCCCAGCGCCGAACAGCTGTCGGAGGACATTCCGGAGGACGTTCCCGAAGAGGTCTTCGAAGAGCACGAGGACTCTGCGGAGTCCGGGCTGTCCGCCCAGTCGGAAGAGCGCGAGGATTCGCTCGTGTCGGGCGGGTCGGCGCCCTTGCCCGGGGTGGCCGACTCCGCGGAAGAGCTGGCCAAGCTGCGGCCGCGAAGAGACCCCCGGCTCTGCCCCTCCCCAGGGTAAGGACGGAGACCCTGCCCTGCGGGAGCCCCTTCCTCGTCCAACAGCAGGGGACCCCCCCCCACCCTGCCCCCCGCCCCCGGGCCGCGCGGGACGGCCCGAGGCTGCGCTCCCGGCTGTGCGGGTGCCGCCGCGTCGGTGTCCGGCACTCCGAGCCCCACCCCCCGCGCTTCCTTCCCTCCGCCCGGCAGGGCTGCATCGCCTTTCCGCCGCCAGGAGTCCCGCCGCCAGGTGTCGCGCACGCGGGCATTTCTTAGTCACCCGAGAGGACAGCACTTTCCGTTTTAGCCCTCAGAGTTGAGAATCTTTTCAGTTTAACTTCTTGATACGTGGAACGTATCCTGGCGTCCGACCCCTGGTGTGGATCTTGCAGCCTGAGCGGCAGGCTCTTCCTTACCCTCCTAAGGCCCCTCTGGCCTCACAGCCCCCGCAGGTGTTGTCTTATCTGATGAAGAACCTTTCGATGAAGAATTTTTAGGGTCACTTCTCATTAGGTATTGAAGCTCTATTAACTGATTTTTGTAACTAATTTCAAAACATTGAGCCTGATTTGGGTTTATTTAATAATAATAATAATAATAATAATTACTATTATTATTATGCCAACATGGGCTTGAACTAAGACCTGAGCTGAGATCAAGAGTGAGACGCTTAACCGAATGAGCCACCCAGACGCCCCTGGGTTTATTTTTTACAAAATTCAACTGAGGGTAAATGATAAGGTTTGTGGAGAATGTGGAAAAGCTGCAGTGGCCCATCCACTTGTGCTGTGTTCCCTCAGGTGACAGAACCAGGCAAGCGGCCATCCCCGCTGCCAGAGAGAAGGTGGGGGACAACCAGCCACCCCCCGTGCCAGGCTCCTCAGTCAACCACAGCCGACGACTTTGTGGTTCTTGGTGGTGTTGAGTTTTTAAAACATAAAAAAGAGCCGCAAATAATTCTGCTTTAAAAATATGTAAATTAAAAAAATATGTACATGAGAAAATAAGTTTCTTCTTCTGCATCCATCTAACCTATCCTATAGAATGAATTACTCTTTTTTTTTTTTTCTTTTTTTAAGTAGGCTCTATGCCCATCATGGGGCTTGAACTCAGGAACCCAAGATCAAGAGTCACAGGCCTTACTGACTGAGCCAGCCAGGCCCCGGAGTGAATTACTCTTTATTATTATTTGAGAGACAGAGAGAGCAGGAGAGGGACAGAGGGAGACAGAGAGAGAAAGAGACTCTTAGGCGGGCTCCACACTCAACATGGAGCCCAATGTGGGGCTCGATCCCACGACCCTGGGATCATGACCTGAGCCAAAATCAAAAGTTGGACACTCAACCCACTGAGCCACCCAGGTGCCCCCAGAATGAGTTATTCTTAATAGTTTTGTGCACGTAGTTCCCTATTTTTTTCTTATACAGTCATATATATAAACATATATACTCATATCTTTTTTGTTTTAAAAAAATAGACTTCTGTATATCAATTTGAAATTTGCTGATTTTCCATGTGGCTGTGGACATACAGATCTGTTCTACCATTAAAAAAAAACGATTGAGGTGTAACACACACATAGAGAAATATCCACTTTACAGCCAAATGATGAGGACACCCAGGTAGCCACTGCCCTTGACAAGTAACAACATACCAGGACCTCAGAAGACTCCTTAGGCCCCTGCCTCCTCCCCAAGGGTCACGGTCAACTCAACTAACACCATTAACTAGTTTGCCTCTCTTTGACCTTGATCTAAATGCATCGGGCAGTAATCCTTTGTGTCTGGCCTCATCTCCCGCTGTGCACGTGTGTGCACATCTTCTCAAAGGCCTGGTCCTGGTCCCCGGCCACAGCCTCCCGGGTGATGGGACCCCTGTCTTCATCCCCCTCCCCAAGGACCGTTCTCTTCAGCACTGTCCGCAAGCCCTGGACTGATGTCATCCCCTGCAGCTACGAGATGCAGCACACACTCAAGGACCTGGTGCCACTCAAGGCTTTCCTGCTGGCGGGAACCACCGTGACCATCGTGGAGGAGAAGGTGGGTGGCCGGGATCCCCCTTTTCCTGTCTCCCGGTCTTCTGTCATGGGGCCCCGCTCCCTTGTCGTCAAGATCCCAGCCAGCCCCAGGCTGGCCTGTGTTCACTCGTGGCCGCCTCGCCGTCCCCTAGATTCTCTCTTGGCCTGCGGTGCTGCCTCCTGTTGACGTCCCGTTGCCTGCCAAGAAAGGAAAAGGGGAGAAGGACAAGAAAGGGAAGAAGGAGAAAGACAAGAAGGGAAAAGACGGGAAGGACATGGCAGGGAAAAGGGAGAAAGAGGTGGCAAAGGTACTGGCTGGGCTGCCAGGTGCCCCGAGGTGGTGGTGGTGGTGGCTGTGGGCACTCTGGGCACTGTCCCTGCTGGGCCCCGTCCACTCTCCTGACCTCTCTCCACAGGAACAGAAGGGATCCAAGAAGAAAGAGCTTCCTAAGGAGCTCCGCCAGGACCCGCCCATCCTGCGGGTGCTGGGCAGTGGCTTGGTGGTCCTGGAGCCCCTGCTGGCGGGGGAGCCACTTGTGTCCGAAGTGTGCAACTTTGGGGTGATCCGCACTTTGGAAACTGACAGGCTGACGTCCCTCAGGGTACAGTAGGGCCTCTGTCACACCCCTCCCCATGAAACCAGTGCTGGGCAGGGAAGGGTTATGGGGGGGGGGGCATCTCTGAGCCTCCCGACCTCCTCCAGAAGCCCCCGTGCTGGCAGGGCCCTGGGACGCCTGGGGAGGAGGAAGGCCTCTCCCTAGGCCATGCGGCGGTGCCCAGCTCCCAGCCCTCTGGGTTACTGGCTCCTCGGGCAGCCTTCTCAGGTGTGGGGAGCCAGGTTAGAGCTGCCCTGCCTTCCTATAGGACAGCACCCCTTCCCCGGTGCCCACCAAGTCCAGTAAGCATCTCTTGTTGTGGTTCTTCCTCTCAGGATTCAAAGAACAAGAACAAGAGAGCTAAAAAAGGTAAGAATTAACGGTGGCAACTGAGAGCAGGGAGTGTTTATTGAGGACCTCAGTCTATTCAGGTTGCTATAACAGAACACCACAGCCCAGGAGGCTTATAGACAGCACACATTTCTTTCCTGCAGTCGTGGAGACTGCAAACTCTAAGACCCAGGTGCCAGCATCGTTAGGTGAGGGCCCTCTTCCTGGGTCTTAGCCAGCACCTTCTTGCCATGTCTTCACATGGTAGAAAGGGTGAGCGAGCTCCCTGGAGCTTCCTTTGTAAGGACGCTAATCCCATTCCTGAGGCTCTACCCTCAGGAGCTCCCAAGGCCCCGTCTCCTAATGCCGTCACTTTGGGGGTTAGAATTTCAACGTGAATTTTGCAGAGACACAAACATTCAGACTGTAGCAGGACCTGGGGAAGGATCAGCCTGATTTGGGACCAAAGAAATGGAAGAATGGAGAACTGTATCTTCTGGCCAGTGGGAAGGCCATGCCCGCTCTGAGGACCAAACCCTACATCTTTCTTGCATCTCTGAGAAAAGAGCAGCCTGCTGTGGGTTATGTGAAGGGCAGGAGAGGCAATCTGGGGTAGGAGCCAGGATGAGGTGGGATAGGGGACTGAAGTTGGGACTGGCCCAGAGTCCTTCTGGCTCAGCAGTCGTCCGGCCCTCTTTGCCCAACGAGGACCCTGGGCTTGCTCTATGAGCAAGGGGCAGTCACTGAAGTGTCTGAAATAGGTAAGCTTTAGATTTGAGTTTTAGAAAGAACCGGCTGGCTTGGAAGGAGCGCTAGGAGGCAGGGGACCAGCTGGGAGGCTACTGCGAGGTGCAAGGAGGTGTAAGATGAGGTCAGAGCAGCACTAGTCCCAACAGCTAAAAAGCGGAAACAGCCCAGTGTCCATCCGCGGAGGAGTGCCTGAAGAGGACACGGGTATCCGTGCATCGGATCACCCAGCAAAAAAGAATGAAGCGCCACCTGTGCACAACGTGGAGGAACCTTGAAAACGGGATGCAGAGTGAAAGAAGCCAGATGCCAAAGGCCATGTACTGTATAATTCCACTTGTGTGAAACGCCCAGAACAGGTGAATCCATAGAGACAGAAAATAGATCAGTGGTTGTGGGGGTTGGGGGTTGGGGGTGGGGAGTGACCGCTAATGGGTACTGGGTTTCCAATTGGGGGGATGAGATGTTCTGGAATTAGATAATGGTGATGATTCTGCAACATTGTGAATAGACTAAAAGCGACAGAAGAAGCGTACATTTAAAAATAGTTAAAATGTTGAATATTAGGAGAATTTTATCTCAATGAAAAAAAATTCACCTAAAAACAAAACAAAACCAAACCCTGTAAAAGGCAAGAAGTGCTAAGTCATTTCCTGACTTGGAAATGGGCAGCAGAGATGGTGTGGAGAAGACAGGTGTGAGAGTTACCGTGGGGCCGGGGGTGGACAGGAGAGACTCGGGCCCAGGGCCCGTGAAGCTGAAGAAGCCTTTCCCTCACCTGCCCATTGTCACCCGGGGCGCTCTCCATGTCCTTTGCCACCACGCTAGACAATCACAATTGCCACCTTGCTGCACCTCCTTCCTCCCACTCTGTGGCCGGTCTGTCGGCACCCCCACAGCAGCGGGACGATTTTGTTTGCAGATCTGGTTGTGTCACTCTACTGCTGGAAATTCTTCCATGACTTCCTGCTGGCTCATCACAAAATCCGAATGTCCGTGTTCTATAAGCACTTCCCCCCCCCCCCCAAGAGTTCTGCCTAGAGTACTCCATTTGCACTTGCCACTCTTTGTACTCAGCTACTTGTTTTGCCAGATCTCAGCCTCAGTTGCCTTCTCCAGGGGAGTTGATCCCTGGATTAGTGTGGGCTTCCTTGTTTTCTTCAGGGTATCCTGTTTTCATCCTTGGTACTCAGCGCCATGCTAACTATAGAGATATGAATCTGTGTCCTGGTTTCCCTTTTATCTTGTCCACTACGCTGAAACTACAAGAGAGTGGGGGCTATGCCTGCATTCTTTAAAGTCAGACAGTCCCCAGCCTCCAGCATAGTAGGCCATTGACATTGAATGAATGAATGAATCAGCTTATAGGTGGTATTTAAAGTCATGAAAGTACGTGCGCTTATGTTGACAGAGAAGAGGATTGAGCACAGTGCCCTGGGGAACACTACAAATTTTGAGCAGGAAGGGACAGCAAGACTTGAACGATCAAATTTAAACATGTACTAAAGCAAAACTCAAAGATATTGAAAGGAACACAAAAATAGTACCCAAGGTAAAATTTATGTCTTCCATCCAATAGAAAAACTACCAGGCATTAAAAGAAAGAGCAAGAAAATTTAATATATAATGAGAATTTATTGTTCATAATTGACTCAGAAATGACATATGTTAGAATTAGTAGACAAGGACATTAAAGAAGTTATAATTATATTCCATATATCTAAGAAGCTAAAGGAAAGATTGGTGGTGGTATGTAGCAATATGGAAGATAAACTAAACTTTTAGAGATGAACACTACCATGTTACATTAAAAATACATTCAGTGGGACTAGTGGCATATTAGACAATTCAGAAAAAAAAAAAAGATTAGTAAACTGGAAGCAGTAGAAACTATCCACAATTAAACAGAAAAATGGTTGGAAAAAAATGAATAGAGCATCAGTGAATTTTCAGACAAATTCAGAGGAACTGATGTCCATGTAGTTGGAGTCCCCAAAGGAGAGTGAGGAGGGCAGAAAGACTATCTAAAGAAATAACTGCTGAAACACTTCCTCCAAATTAGATGGAAAATATCAATATACCAATCCAAAAAGTTAAGTGAACTCTAAACACAAGAAGCATGAAGAAAACAAAACCAAGCTAGATAATAATAAAACTGCTAAAAGTTGGTGATAAAGACACATTATGTACAGAAGAACAAAGATAAAGATGACATCAGATTTGTCATCAGGAAAATGTCAAATAGAAGACAGTGGAGGAAGTCTCAAAGAAAAACATCAACTTAAAATTTTTTACCCAACAAAACTATCTTCCAAAAACAAAGGCGAAGTGAACACTTTTCTAGACAAATGCTGAAAGAATGCATCACCAGCATACATATACTACAAGAAAAGTTAAAAGTAGTTCTTTAAGGAGAAGAAAATACTAGATGGATCTGGATCTGTACAAAGAAATCGAGAGCATTGAAAATGGTAATTGTAAGTAAATATAGACTCCTTTCTTATTATTTAAGTATGTTTATAGTTAATTGTTTAATGAAAAATTATATATATATATATATATATATATATATATATATATATATAACCAATAGAATGTACAATAATAGCAAAAAGGCTAGAAGTGGGAGTAAGGAAAGAAATGGAAGTGTATCATTGTAAGGTTCCTATTTCTATGTGAAGTGGTATAATATCACTTGAAGCCAACAAAGGAGTAAAATGAGGGATCATAAAGATAGTTATTCTTAAAGAATGAAACAAAAAGAAACAGAGGACATGTGAGTTAATAGAAAACAAATAAGATGGTAGACTTAAATGTAATCATATCAATAATCGCATTAAATGTAAATGGTCTAAACACCCAATTAAAAGGCAGAGATGATCAAATTGGATAAAAAAGATGCAACCATACGCTACCTACCCGAAACCCACTTTAAATATAAAGATACAAAAATATTAAAAGGATGGAGAAAGATATTCTTGCTAACACTAATAAAAAAACAGGAGCAACTATTAATATCAGACATAATGGGCTTCAGAGAAAGACTATTACCAGGGGTAAAGAGGGTTATTTTGTAATAATAAAGGAGTCAGGAGGATGTAACAATCCTAAGTATGCAGCTAATAATTGAGCTTGAAAATATATGAAACAAAAACTGATAGAACTACAAGGAGCAATAGACAAATCCAAAATTATATTCAGAGATTTCAATACACCTCCCTAAGTAATTGATAGAACAAATAGAAAATCATTAAGGATGTAGGAGACCTGAATCACACTGCCAATCAACTTGACGTAACTGACATCTGTAGAGTACCCCACCGAACAACATGAGAATACACCTTCTGTAAGTGCACACAGAACTGAGATATTCCATAATCTGGGCTATTAATAAAGTCTCAATAAGTTTAAAACAATTCAAGACATACAAAGTATCCTATCCTCTATGACTACAGGGGAATTAAATTAGAAATCAGTAAAAGAAGTATGTAAGATCTCTCAATTGTTTGAAACTAAATTACACACTTTTTAAAAATCTTTTTTAAATGTTTATTTTTTTGAGAGACAGAGTGCGAGTGGGGGAGGGGCAGAGAAAGAGAGAGGGGGAAAGACAGACACAGAATTTGAAGTAGTCTCCAAGCTCTGAGCTGTCAGCACAGAAATCAGACGCTCAACCAACTGAGCCATCCAGGCGCCCCTAAATAACGCACTTCTAAATAACCTATCAGTCAAAGAAGAAATCAAAAAGGAAATTAGAAAATACTTTGAACAGAATGAAAATGAAAAGATAAAATATCAAAATTAATAGAATATAAGTAAAACAGTATTTATAGAGAAATCTATAGCACTGCATACCTATAATTAGAAAAGCTTCTAAAACTATTAAGTGAGTTTAACAGGGTTGCATGATACAGGATCAGTATTCAAAAATTAATTGTATTTCCATATACTAGCAATAAACAATTAGATACTGAAATTTAAAAATACCATTTACAATGCCATTGAAAAATATGAAATAGGGATAAATCTGACTAAGGATGTGGAAGTTCTATACACTGAAAACTACAAAATGTTGCTGAGAGAAATCAAAGACTTAAGTGGATAAATATGTACATGGATAGGGAGATTCAGGATTGTTAAGATGTTGGTTTTCCTCAGATTGATCTATGATTCAACCTGATAGCAATCGTAATTCTGGGGGGATTTTTTTTTTTTTTGGTAGAAATCAGCAAGCTGATTCTAAAATTAATATGGAAATTCAAAGGATGTAGAATAGCCAAAACAGCTTTGAAAAAGAACAAAGAGGGACACCTGGGTGGCTCAGTTGGTTAGCGTTAGACTCCGGGCTCAGGTGGTGATCTCACAGTCTGTAGGTTCCAGCCCTGCATAGGGCTCTGTGCTGACAGCTGGGAGCCAGGAGCCTGCTTTGGATTCTGTGTCTCCCTCACTCTGCTCTTGCCCGCTTGTGCTCTGTCTCTCAAAAATAAACATTGAAAAAAAATTTTTTTTAAAGAAAAAGAACAAAGGATGTACACTGCCAGACTTCAGGGCCCATACAAATATGGACAATGGGCATGATTTATAATCAAGCTACGGGGTTAAGATGGTCTTAATTTTCTTTTACTCTTTTGCAAATTTCTTTATTGTCTGGCTTAATTGAGGATAGTTGCATTTGAATAGCTGCTCCTGCAGCCCCTAATCTCTTGTGATGTGTTGCTGTGATTGTAGTGTATGAAGAAAATCCAGTCTCACATGGGCACGAAACTGGAAAAGAAGGGGCTATTTTCATAGGCTTTCAAATAACTGATATCTTAGATATTATGTCAAAATTTGACAACTAGTTTTTTAAAGCCTGTTACGGTGTGAATACTGAATCTATCGTTTTTGCATATAGTTACCTTAAAATCCATTAGTCTACATTGCTTTTTTTTTTCACATTGCATTTTGAAGGGCTATCTTGCCCCTGCACAATCTGTGACGTCAGACATTGGTTATTTGTGAAATACTGGTCCACAGAGTTATGCAGATCTTCCAACCGTTGACACGTTTCATTATACATTATCCAAAAATCATACTCTTCATCAGCACGCATATGATTGGAAAAGTCTTGGAGTGTTGGGAAACGGTTAAGTTCACGGTGGCAGATGCGATGTTCCAAAATTCTAATTTCTACTCGAAAGCTCAAATGTCATAAATGTATCAAAATGCTTTCTGTTGTTTTCCCCGCAATGCCAGGCTTCCTTCGTTTGCTTTTTAGCAAACATCTACCAAATATCCGCGTCCGAATAACCATGGTTTGTCGGTGTTCTTTCAAGAGAAAACGGTGTTCCCAGACACGTGGCTAGTTCATCTCGCAGCTCCAGCAGCTGAGCCTGGTTAAACGATCTGATGAGGGGTGACAAGTGTGTTCCTTACTACGCTGACAACGAAGCCGCGCTCCCCCTGGCTCGGAGGGCAGCTCTGCGTTTCGGGGACGCGGAACGAGCCCGTCCAGGACGGCCGAGAAGCAGCCCGCACGCCCCTCGGACTCACAGACCCGCGTTTTTATCTCCTCAGAAAAGACCAAGCCTGCGGCTGCAGTGTACGACGGCGACTACCAGCCCCAGCCCTTGACCGTGGAGGTGCAGATCCAGCTGAACCAGTGCCGCACGGCCGAGGAGGCGCTCCGGGAGTTCGCCCTGTAGGGCGCGGGATTAAAGGCCGTTCTGACCACCGCAGCTCCGCGTCCGTGTGGCCGCCGCGCCCGGGAGCGGGGGGTGGGCCGGGGCGGCGGGGCGGCCTCCGCGGCCGCAGGTGTGCGGCGGGTGCGCGGAGCCGGGAGGGGGCGCGGAGCCCGGAGGGGGCGGGGCCCCGCGGCGGCCCCGAAGCCCCGCCTCTCCCGCTGCCCAAGCGGGCCCCGCCCACCGGCCGAGCGGAGCGGGGCTGGAGGTGCGAGGCTAGAGCTCGCGTCCGCGCTCGGCCGCTCCAGCTCCACGCCCGTGCCTGGCCCGGCGTCCCGGCTCAGGTAGGTCCGCGGGGGGCGGGTTGTGCGGGACCGGGGGCGCCTGGGGCCGCGCTGCGGGCTCAGGGGTGTCTCGCCGTGCCGGAGAGGGCCGGGGCTGCCCGTGCCTCTGCACCCCGGCGCGTCCGCGAGGACGCCGGGTCTGGCGGCGGGGTCGTCTCCGCCGTGGACCGTCGGGGCCAGGCGGCCTCCTGCTGCCCCGGAGACCCTCGGCCGCTGTTGGCCCGCCGGGGCCCGGACGGCCGGAACCGGGCGCTGTGGAGCGGGCCAGCCTCAGCGGGCAGCGCCGCCGCGGGTCCTCGGGCCCGGGAGGGGCGTCCGCCGCGGGGCCCCCCCGCTCCTCGCTCTGGCGACCCCGCCGGCCGACGGCCCCCACAACAGCCCGTTAGAGACCGCGGCGTGGAAAGAATGAACTGGGGTCGCCGAGCCCCAAGGACCCCAGGCGGCTGTCACCCCAGAAACAACCGCAGACCCTCAGGACTCAGCACGACACTTGCGGGGGTGGGGGTTGTGCCCTCGCTGAAGCCCACGCCGGGTTAAGAACCAGGCTCTTGGGGGCTCTCGGTTTGGAAGGAGACCTACATTCGCAGGTACTGAATCAGGATTCACAGTAGCGTGTAGGGTGGGGAGCAGAGGAGCGGCCCGAGAGGGGGACCGTGCTCCGGGCCGGGGCGGGGCGGGAGTTGCCCGTGGTCCGGCGTGCGGGGGAGCCCGGGTGTGTGCGCGCGCAGCGGGAGCGCTGGGGGCCGAGGCGAGCGGGGCCGCGGCGCACCGGCCTCCGGAACCAAACCGCTGGCCCTGCGCCCTGAGTTCTCAGCCGACGGGGCCGGCGCGGCCCCGGGCTCATCGCCCACACCTGAGAGTCATTTTCCCCGCCTGAAAGCCGCGTAGCTCACCTGGCGGCGCAACAGTTTCCTAGCCGGTTTCCTGTCTCCTTACAAAACCCATCATCTAAGCCGCAGCAGGAGGAATCCTTCACACGAGGTACATTCTGTCACCACCTCTGCTAAATCCTCCAGTGGATCTCTACCGAGGATAACAATAAACCCAAGCTTCCCCCCTTGCCTCACGATGGCCCTTTTATGTATGCCTTCCCGTGCTCTGGCTTCACCTTCTTCCGCTTTCCTCCTTGCTTTTAATACTCCAGCCACAGGACACTCCCGTCCTCAGAGAAGTCTCACTGCTCCTACTCCCGGAGCTCTGTTTAACTCTGCCTGGCACACTCTCCCACCAGATCTCTGTGGTTCGCTGCGTTCAGTTCTTGTTCAAATGTCCTTTGTCTTGGTGCCTGGGGGGCTCGGTCTGTTACGCGCCTGACTTTTGGTTTCAGTTCAGGTCCTGATCCCACCCTGGTGAGATCTAGCCGGGAGTCAGGTCCCGTCTGCGTTGGCAGCGGGGAGCCTGCTTGAGAGTCTCTCTCCGCCTTTCCGCCCCTCCCCATCCGCCTGTGTGCCTGCGCTCTCTCAAAATAAGTACCCTTGAAGTCAAACGTCCTTTATCAAGGAGAGCTTTCTCAGCTACTGCAGTTTGAGATAATCTTCCCCAGTCACTGTGTTCCCTTACGCTGGTTTAATTTCTTCTCGGCACCGTCTCGAGTGGGTATTGGTTTTGGTTTTTGGTCTGTCTCTTCTCTGTGGCCCTGCCTGCCTTGCCGGCCTCTGCATCCCTAGCGGCTGGAAGAGATGCGTTTGTGGCAGCCGCGGCGGCAGGACGACGGGGATGAGGCCGATGCCGGCAGACTGGATAGAGGTGTAGGCCTGTAGGACCAGGATGGCGTGGCAGTGGAAGTGAAGACGAGGGGCCCCAGGCCTGGCTGTGCTGCTCTTGACTTGGTCTTGGTCAGGTTACTCTGCTAGTTCCCGTTTCTGGGCCTTCTCTTTGGATCGCTGGGATACTGGCTGGGAGAAGAGCAGAGCTTAAAGGGACGGGAGAGGGGCCCCACGGGGGAGGCAGAGCTCCAGCTCTCCTTTCATGCTCTGCTGTGCAAGTGGTTTTTTCTTAAAACCCCATTTTAAGTAACTCCCCCCAAAAACCTGGGGGAAAGAAGAAACTTCCAAGAAACTGGGGAAAGAAGCTTCAGACAGACCTGAAGGGTGTATTCTGGGGTCCCTGTGGCTCCCTTTCTCTGGAGGAGCAAAGGCCCTGGGGCAGCACCTCGGTCATCTCTGCGACATCCTGCACAGGGCCTGCCGCCAGCAGATCACGGTGCACACTATTTCAGGGGAAATGGTTTGACTTTAGATTCAAGGGCCCTAAATGCTTAGAATGTATTTCACTGGAAACTAGCTCCGTGCCATTTTTATAAGATACTTGAGTTTCCTGGGACATGCTGCAAGTGCTCATGGTTTCTCAGTTTTTTAAATTTTATTATTTTTTAAGTAATCTTGACACCTAACTCGGGGCTCAAACTCGAGTCGCATGCTGTGGGGTGTCTGGGCGGATCAGTCGGTTGAGTGTCCGACTTCGGCCAGGTTATGATCTCGTGGTCCGTAGGTTCGAGCCCCGCATAGGACTCTGTGCTGACCGCTCAGAGCCTGGAGCTGCTTGGGATTCTGTTTCCCTCTCTCTCTGCCCCTCCCCCACTCATGCTCTGTCTCTGTCTCAAAAAAATGAATAAACGTTAAAAAAAAAAAAAAAAAAGAGTCGCACGCTCTTGGGACTCAGCCAGCCAGCCAGGCCACTCCATGGTGCCTCAGTTTTAAGGTGGCTGCAAGTCGGGGGTGCCCGCGTGGCTCGGTGGGCTCAGTGTCCAGCTCCTGATTTCGGCTCAGGTCGTGATCCCAGGGTGGAGCCCCATGTCGGGCTCTGAGCTGAGCATGATGTCTGCTTAAGATTCTCTCTCCCTCTGCCCCTCCCCTGCTCTGTCTTGCTCTCAAAAAAACAAAAAAAACACAAAAAAAAACGCAAGTCCTTTTGGGGAAAAAGTTGACCCGAGAGCCCTCTGATGACAGCAGAAGGCAAAGGCTGGCACAGCAGGTGTGCCTACCTGTCCCCTGGGAGAGGGACTCTGGAAGGAGGCACAGGAGACACCGAGAAGAGCTAATGGAAGGGAGGCCGGCAGGGACTCGGCTGCTGGGTGGGTGGCCGGCCGGGGACGTGGCTGGCGGCTCACACGGCTCTCTCTTTGCAGGACCTGCCATGTTTCGCAGGCTGGGTTGGCTGGTCCTGTACAGCCTGGCTGTGCTGCTGCTCAGCTGCCTGCTCTTCCTGAAGAAGGAGGCCAAGCCAGTGGGGGGCCCCACGGCCCGCCAGCCCTTCTGGGCTCCCCCGGGGCCCCGCCGCAGCCAGTGTCTCCCCAACCGCACAGTGGCTAACGTCTCCCTGTCTCTGCCCAGCCGCCACCGCCTCTTCTTGACCTATCGCCACTGCCGCAACTTTTCCGTCTTGCTGGAGCCTTCCGGCTGCTCGGATGACACCTTTCTGCTCCTGGCCATCAAGTCGCAGCCCGGCCACGTGGAGCGGCGAGCCGCGATCCGCAGCACGTGGGGCCGGGTGGGGGGCTGGGCGAGGGGTCGGCAGCTGAAACTGGTGTTCCTCCTGGGGGTGGCGGGGCCTGCGCCCCCAGCCCAGCTGCTGGCCTACGAGAGCCGGGAGTTCGACGACATCCTGCAGTGGGACTTTGCCGAGGACTTCTTCAACCTGACGCTCAAGGAGCTGCACCTGCAGCGCTGGGTGGCAGTTGCCTGCCCCCAGGCCCACTTCATGCTAAAGGGAGATGACGACGTTTTTGTCCACGTCCCCAACGTGCTGGAGTTCCTGGAGGGCCGGGACCCGGCCCGGGACCTCCTGGTGGGAGATGTCATCCGCCAGGCCCTGCCCAACAGGAACACCAAGGTCAAATACTTCATCCCCCCCTCCATGTACAGGGCCCGCCACTACCCACCCTACGCCGGGGGTGGGGGCTACGTCATGTCCCGAGCCACCGTGCAGCGCCTCCAAGCAGCCGTGGAGGAGGCTGAACTCTTCCCCATCGACGACGTCTTCGTGGGCATGTGCTTGAGGAAGCTGGGGGTGAGTCCCGTGCACCACGCTGGCTTCAAGACATTTGGCATACGGCGGCCCCTGGACCCCCTGGACCCCTGCCTGTACAGGGGGCTCCTGCTCGTGCACCGCCTCAGCCCCCTGGAGATGTGGACCATGTGGGCGCTGGTGACGGATGAGGGGCTCAGGTGTGCAGCAGCCCCTCTGCCCCAACTCTGAGGGGTGGGTTGAGTGAGTGGACCCAGTGTTGATTTTTCCTATCATGAGGACACGTGAGAACCTTGAATCTTGACCTGAGGGTCTATGGGAAATGCTGACTTCATTTCTTCATTTTTGTAACCCCCACCCAGACCTTGATAACTGATTAAAAACACTGACCCCTGGCTGACCTGTACCGGCATGTGTTGAATGGGAGCAAAGTTCGGCATAGCAGAGGCTGCCAGAATTCTCGTGGCAGGGTGGGGGTGCGGTGGTTCCCGGACCCCCTAGGGGCTCTGCCAGGCTGGGAGGCAAAGGAGGCTGCACAGGGCCCCAGAATACAGACATTTTTTGAAGTGCAAAAAACAAAACTATTCTCCTTCAGATACAGGAAGAAGGAAACAAGAGGCGTGTGTTGGAATATGTCCTGTTGAGCACCAGGTAAACACTCTGCATTCAGCTCCTTAAGAAAAATGGACTTTTGGCTCCTGGGCCTCAGGTGTCCTTACAGGCAAAGGGGCCAGATCACAGAAAGGATTAGAAACACTTAAAAAAAAAAAAATCTTAACAGGCTCCCCATTCCCCCAAAAACTCACGTCCCTATGGAGGGAGCAAAGACTAAATCAGATTTGAAAATGCGAATACGACTGCAAACAGGTTAAACTGCTACTGAACTTGCGGGCAGGACGGAAGAAGGACCCTCTCTCTGGCCAGGCTGCTGAGATGCTCTGGGTGGGAGGTAAAAAGATTGGGTGGAAAGCTGGGGGGGTGGGGGGGGGTGGTGGTGGTCAAATGTTAAACAGGGCGCGCGGTGCCTCAGGGCTAAGAACCAGGTCCGTGGGGAAATGGGTCAGGCACTGACAGCTATGGCCTCTGGCCCGATGGGCCAGGGCAGGACCTGCTGACTCCTCTCTGTGCGGAGAGAGCCAAGCGGATCGTGGCCCCGGGGCGGAGCCGGCGACTCAGACGGACGAAGGCTGGGCAGCTCAGGCACTCAATCCTCCCGCAGGTAGGCTTCCTGCTCCGGTTCCGCCCTCTCGTCCCCTTCCTCCTGAGTTTTCTGACGGAGTTCCTCTGTCTGTGCTTCTGCCAACTTGGTTTCTGCTTTCTGGGAAAGCTGGCGCACCTCCTGCACCTGGGACTTCACCAGCTGAATGTGATTCCTGGCAGTTATAGAGGCCTGATCTGCTCCTGCCAAGAGATGGCACGGTTAGGCTGAATGGCGGAAGGGTAGAAGGCGCGGTGGCAAAAAGGAAAGCCTGGGGCTCCCTGTCGTCTGAGCTCCTCTTGGAGACTCGCCCTGCCCTCCCTCTCTGCACCACAGAGAACTGTCTCCACGTTCAGGTCTGCATACTTCTCCAGCCATCCGCCCTCGTTATTCATAATTACTACAACCATCTCTACAGCTACACAGCTCTTAGTCTAGACATCTTATGAATTTACGCAAGTAACACATTTCTTTTTGACAAATTAATAGCTCATTAAAGTGTCAAAGATCTCTTTAGTCAGCCTACCTAATCTTCAGAGATAACCTCTGCTGGAAGTTTAATGAGCATCTTTCGCATCTTTTGTACATATGGGATGCACAGAGAAATATTTTGCTACTTTATAGAATGGCACAAAAGGTATTTATTGAACATATTTTGCAAGTTTGCTTTTTCTTTAAACATGTTTTCAGGCTCTATCATTCTGTTTACCTGCTACTAGTATATTTCATCATACAGATATGCACACTTATCAATTCATCTATAGATGATCTGGGTGGTTCTTTTCTACCTTACTGTATTAATAAGAACCTTCAGCACAATGTTAAAAGTTAGTGGAGAATAGCAAGCATCTTATTTTGACCTTGATGGGAATGCCTCTCATAGTTCATTAAGTAGGAGTACTTAACCTTGATTATCATGTTAATAAAACTGTATTCATAACTGTACTGGGATTGAAATCATAAATGGGTATTACATTTTACTGAAGGCTTTTGGGGCCTATATTGATATTACACCGCTGGCTTTTCTCCTTTAATCTACTGTAGATAATCTCAAGTAGGAAATTATATTGATTTTTTTTTTTTCCCAGTGTTGAAGTATTTTGTATTTTGCAGTAAATGGCTAGATCTTACTTTTATGTATATTCTTAAGTGATACTGACCATAGTTCTTTTTTTTGTTTCGGTACTGGCCTAGTACAGTTTGGGATCAGGCCTAGGCCAGCTTTATACAACGGTTGGGAGGCTTGCCATCATTTTCTGTGTACTGATACACTTTCTGTAACGTAGGATATGTTCCTGAAAGATTTGATAAAGCTATCCCACAAAACAGCTGGGTTTAGTGTCCACTTTTGGGACACAGAGTCTTTGAATACTGTTTCAACCTTTATGGTTATTGGCTCTATTTTGATTCTTTACTTCTTTGGCCAATGTGGGGTTTCCATAAAGACTATAATATTGATACAATTAAAAACCCTCCGTATCTGTAACAGCCCTTTCTAATGTTACTTTTGCCTTCTAAAAAGTCCTACTTGCCAAAAAAATTTTTTTTCTTTTTAAGAACCAGATTTTGCCCTTTTTCTTTTTATTTTGAAAGCGAGAGCACATGAGCGGGGGAAGGCAGAAAGAGAGGGAGAGACAGACAGAAATCCCAAGCAAGTTCCTGACACTGTCTGCCAGGAGTCTGAGGGGCTTGAACCCATAAACGGTGAGATCATGACCTGAGTTAAGAGTTGGGTGCTTAACCAGCTGAGCCACCTAGGCACCCTGATTTTGCCTTTCTGATTATTTTTATCTTCTTACACCTTTTATTTCATTTGTTCTACACTGGGTGTACAGTCCCCTATTTCTAAATGGGTTACAAGTTCAGTTTCTTCATTTTCAGTACTCGGTACACTGAATATTCCCTGTCATTCATGGCTGTTCTTTGAATTTACGACATACCTCTTTAAAGGTGCCCCAGGTCTCTTTAGCAGCTACTTTATCTGCAACTCTCTCTGTCTGCTGCATACTGCACTTGTCATCACCGTTTCAAATATTTTTCCATTTCTATTTTGATTTTTGGTCAGAGAAGGGGGTAAGAGGGAATTGGCTGAGGCTTTGTCACCTGGCGTAAAATCCATTTTTGTATGTGCTCTATTTGTTTGAGAAGAATGTATTTGGAAGGGGGGCCAAGTTTTATATTTACTACGTATACTTGATGAAGCTTTTAAAAATCATTGTTCCAACCCTTCACAGCTTTACTTTTTTTAGTCTTGATCTGGGAGTCTCTGAGATGTGTATAAAACGTAACTTTTCCTTGTAAATCTCAATTTTGCTTTATTACATTTTCATGATATATTTTTGTTAGTGTTGAATATTTACTGATTATAAAATAATTTAAAAATCACCCATTACTCCAACATCCAAACTATATTAGCATTTTGGTTCATTTCCTTCCAATATTTGTGTCTTCAGTTTGTTGTTCCATCAATGCCTTATAGTTTTCAGAGTATGCATCTTTTGCCTCCTTGGATGAATTTATTCCTAGGTATTTTATTCTTTTGGGTGCAATTGTAAATTTTCTTAAATCTTTTTTTTAAACAACTGAGGATGAAGTTAGCTGTGGACTTTTCAGGTATGGCCTTTAATGTATTTGGGGATACTCCCACTAAGCCCACTCTGCTGAGAGTTTTTATCATCAATGGATGTCATATTTCATCAAATGCTTTTCTTTGCATCTATTGAGTTGATCATATGGTTTTTATCCTTCTTCTTGTTAATGTGAAGTATCACACCGATTTGCAAATATCAAACAACCCTCTCGTCCCTGGAATAAAGCTCACTTGGCCTTGATGAATGATTTTTGTAATGTTGTTATTGAGGATTTTTGCATCTATGTTCCTCAGAAGTACTGCTGGCTTCTGGTTTTCTTTTTGCAGAGTCTTTCGTTTTGGTATCAGGGAGGGCTGAATTTGGAAATTTTCGTCTATTTTTTGGAATAGTTTGAGAAGAACAGGTATTCTCTCTTCCTTAAAAGTTTAGTATGATTCAATTTGGTGAAGCCATCTGGCCCTCGACTTTTGTTGGGAGTTTTTTTGTGTTTTGTTTTTTTTTTTTAATATTAATTTTGAGGGAGAGGGAGAATCCCAAGCAGGCTCTCCACTATTGTGGGGCTCAATCTCATGAACTGCGGGATCATGCCCTGAGTCAAAATCCAGAGTCCGATGCTTAACCCACTGAGCCACCCTGGTGCCCCAGGAGTTTTTATTACTGATTCCATTTCATTACTAGTAATTGTTCTGTTCAAGTTTTCTATCTTTTAATCATTCATTTATTTATTTATTTATTTTTAACGTTTATTTTTGAGACAGGGAGAGACAGAGCATGAACAGGGGAGGGTCAGAGAGAGGGAGACCCAGAACCCGAAGCAGGCTCCAGGCTCTGAACTGTCAGCACGGAGCCCGACGCGGGGCTCGAACTCACGGACCGCGAGATCATGACCTGAGCCGAAGTCGGCCGCTTAACCAACTGAGCCACCCAGGCGCCCCAAATTTTCTATCTTTTATTCGTTCACTTTTGGAAGATGTAGGTTTCTAGGAATTTATTATTTCTTCTAGATTGTCCAATTTGTTGGTATATGATTTTTCATAATCTTTTATAATCCTTTGTATTTCTGTGGTATCGGTATGTGGTATTTCTGTGGTATTCTCCATTTCTGATTTTTTTAATGTTTGTTTATTTTTGAGAAAGGGAGACAGAGCACGAGCAGGGGGAGGGGCAGAGAGAGGGAGACACAGAATCTGAAGCAGGTTCCAGGCTCTGAGCTGTCAGCACAGGGCCTGGCGCAGGGCTCAAACCCATAAACTGTGAGATCTCAAACCCATCAACCCAAGACTTGAGCCACCCAGGTGCCCGAGTCCTTTTTTCTTGTTTTTTTTTTTAGGAGTCTAAGGTTTATCAATTTTTGTCTGTCTTTTGAAAGAACCAGCTCTTGGGTTCATTGACCTTTCCTTTTTTTTAAATTTCCTATTTCTGCTCCAATCTTTATTATTTTGTTCCCTTCTACTAGGCTTTAAGTTTTATTTGTTCTTCTTTTTCTAGCTCCTTTAGGTGTAAGGTTAGTTTTTTTTGAGTTTTTTTTTTTTTTATTTCTTAAGTGAGGCCTATATTACTGTACACTTAGAACTGCTTTGGCTGAGTCCCAAAGATTTTGGACCAGTGTGTTTTCTTTTCTCTCCATGTATTTTATTTCCTCTATGATTTCTTGGTTGACCCACTTGTTCAGTAGCATGTTGTTTAGCCTCCATGTATTTGTGTATTTTTCCAGATTTTCTTCTTGAAATTGATTTCTAGTCTCAATTCATTGGGGTCAGAAAAGATATTTGATAAGATCTCAATCTTCTTAAACTTACTGAGACTAGTTTTGTGGCCTAACATGTGATCTGTCCTGAAGAATGTTCCATGTGCACTTGAAAAGACTGTATACTCTGTTTTGTGATGGAATGTTTTGTGTGTTTAGCTGTTAGGTCCGTGTGGTCTAATGTGTCGTTCAAAGCCACTGTTTTCTGTCTGGATCATCTATCCTTCTTTTTTTTTTTTTTTTTTATTTATTTGGGGGTTGGGGGGGGGAGAGCGAGAATCTCAAGGAGGCCCCGTGCTGTCAGCATAGGGCTGGACATGGGGCTCAATCTCATCAACTGTGAGATCATGATCTGAGCCAAAATCAAGAGATGCTTAACTGAGTCACCTAGGCGCCCCTGAATCATCTATCCTCTGATGTAAGTGGGGTGTTAAAATCCCTTACCATTATTCTATTACTGTCAATTTCTCCCTTTTTTGTCTGTTAATATTTGATGTATGTATTTAGGTGCTATGTTGCGTGCATATTCGTTAACTGTTATGTCTTGTTGGATTGATTCCTTTATGTAATATCCTTCTTTGTCTCTTGCTACAGGCTTTGTTTTAAAGTCTGTTTGTCTGGGGGTGCCTGGCTGGCTTGGTCAGTTAAGTGTCTGACTTCGGCTCAGGTCATGAGTTTGACCCCCACATCAGGTTCTGTGCTGACCATGTGGAGCTTGCTTGGGATTCTCTCTGCCTCTCCCCAACTCATGCTTTCTCTCTCAAAAGTAAACACACTTAAAAAAAATTAACAAGGTCTATTTCTGATAGAAGTATTGCTACCCTGGCTTCCCCCCCACCCCCCCCACTTCATTTGCATGGCATATGTTTTTCCATGCCTTCACTTTCAGTCTGTACGTGTGTTTAGGTCAGAAGCGAAGCTCTCGTAGGCAGCATAAGTGGGTCTTCTGTGTCTTTTGGAGCACTCAGTCCCCTTCCATTTAAAGTAATTATTGACAGGTGTGTACTTACTGCCATCTTGTTAATTGTTTTCTGGTTGTTTTTATAGTTCTTCTCTTGCTCTCTTCCCTTGTGAATGTGATGGCTTTTTAAAAATTTTTATTTTTGAGAGACAGAGTGGAAGAGGCTGAGGGGCAGAAAGAAGTGGAGAACAGAGGATCCAAAGCGGGCTCGGCGCTGACAGCAATGAGCCTGAGGTAAGCCTTGAACCCACGAACTGCAAGATCATCACCTGAGCTGAAGTTGGACGCTCAACTGAGCCACCCAGGTGCCCCTGATGGCTTTCTTTAGTGGTTGTTTTTGTGTGTATCTATCATAGGTTTTTGATTTGTGGTCACCATTTGGTTCATATATAACATGTTATATGCATCAGAGTCTATATTAAGTTGGTTTCTTAAGTTTGTAAGCACTAAATTTTTACTCTCTCTCCACATTTTACGTATATGATATCATTTCACATCTTTTTGTGTATCCCTTGACTCATTTTTCTATCAATTTTTACTACTTATGTGGTTTAACCTCTATACTGGCTTTGTAAGTGAATAATCTAATACTTTTACTATATATTGGCTTTTACGTGTGACATTTTTTCCTTTCATAATTTTCTTCTAGTTATGGCCTCCCCCCCCCGCCCCCCATTTAAAGAATTTCCTTTAACATTTCCCATAGGCTGGTTTAGTGGTGATGCACTCCTTTAACTTTTGTTTGGGAAACTCTCTCTCCTTATATTTTGAATGATAACCTTGCTGGGTATTCTTGGTCATAGATTTTCTCCTTTTAGCACTTTCAGCACGTGCCACTTCCTTCTGGCCTGCAAAGTTTGTGCTGAAAAAATCAACTAGTAGCCTTATGGGGTATCTCTTGCATGTAACTATTTTGCTGATTTATTATTTTTTTGATGTTTGTTTATTTTTGAGAGTGAGCGAGCAAGCAAGCATGGGGGAGGAGCAGAGAGAGGAAGACACAGAATCTGAAGCAGACTCCAGGCTCTGAGCTGTCAGCACAGAGCCCGCCACGGGGCTTGAAATCATGAACTGCGAGATCGTGACCTGAGCCAAAGTCAGATACACTTAAGTGACTGAGCCACCCAGGCTCCCCGTACTTTCTGCCATTTTAATTGTATATCTTGGTGTGGATCTCTTTTGGTTCATCTTGTTAGGGGCTATTTATGCTTCCTGGACCTGAATGTCTGTTTCCTTTTCCAGATTAGGAAGGTTTTCTGCCGTCTTCTCTCTTCTCCTTCTAGGATCCCTATCATGTGGATGTCATTATGCTTGATAAAGTCACCGAGTACCCTTAACCTATTTTTACGTTTTGCTGTTCAGCTTGTTTTCCATCACCCTGTCCTCCAGATCATTGATCTATTCCTCTCCCTCCTCTCACCTTCTGTTGATTCCCTCGTGTATTTTTTATTTCCATTGCTGAATTCTTTATCTCTGGTTCTTTTTAGATTTTCTCTTTGTTGAAATTCTGAGTGCATCCCCTTTTTCTCAAGTCCAGTGAGTGCGTTTATGACAATCACTTTGAATTCC
Organism: Panthera leo; assembly: GCF_018350215.1. Lineage (NCBI taxonomy): Eukaryota > Metazoa > Chordata > Mammalia > Carnivora > Felidae > Panthera > Panthera leo. The sequence goes on along the minus strand of NC_056690.1, from coordinate 7,234,505 downwards.
TTATCAGGCAATTGCTTAATGACTGATATCTTCTGGATTGCTTTAATGCCTTTAGTCTTGAATCCTTTTTCGGATTCTGACATCGCTCCGCTAGAGCTTTTTGGGATAGCTTTCTTTTTCTTAATAATGGCTCAGTTTAGCTTTTTATAACTTTCAACCTTCCTATACATTTTGTTTTAGGTATCTCTGTAAATCATTTTTGCTGTGATTATTTTTTTTGAACATATTCTTAGCTATTGCAATTATTGATGTTGGTACTTGTTCCTTTATTTACTTCGCATTTTCTTTCTTTTAAATCTTTATCAAGTTTTCATTTGTTGTAAGCCAATGTCTATCTCTTCTTAGCATGCTTTCACTTCTTCCCTGAACTGATTTAAAAAATTTAACACTCAGGGGGCACCTGCGTGGCTCAGTTGGTTAAGCGTCCAACTTCAGCTCAGGTTACGTTCTCACAGTTCATAAGTTTAACCCCGTGTCAGGCTCTGCACTGACAGCTCAGAGCCTGGAGCCTGCTTTGGATTTAGTGTCTCCCTCTCTCTTTGCCCCTCCTCTGCTTGTGTTCTCTCACTCTCAAACATTAAAAAAAAAAAACCTCAAATTTTGACAAGTTTTATTAAATTTTTTTCATTATTTTTATCTCAGTTGCTCCTTTTTAAACTAATTTCTTTACTTACAAAGCAGTTTTTCCAGAAAGCATATGTGGTTGGTAAACTTTTGAGTCTTTTTATATCTGAAATAATACTTGGCTGGATATAAAATTCTAGGTTATTGATTTGTCACCTTGCATCTAGGATTGCTGATAAGACTGATTCTTATAGTTTTTTTTAGGATTCTTTGTATATTTCATATTGAGCTTTTTGCCATGATTTTAAATTGTGAGCCTTTTTAATCAGTTTTATGAAAAGGTCTTTTTCCAGATAATGCTTACACTTTCCCTTTTCTCCAGCTCAATCTAAGCCTGCCTGGATGATGAAGGTTGCCTGGGAATGTTCATGCTGTAACACCTCAGCAAATCTCCCTGCTCACTGCACATCTCCCACCTCTGCTGTGGCACCGCTCTGGTGCTGCTTTCGTGTAGTTGCTGTTTCACTCTTCATTCCAATCCTGCTTTTAGTTCACTAACAATTCTTTTTTGTTTTACTTTAAAAAATACATACATATGTTGTGGGGCACCTGGGTGGTTCAGTCAGTTAAGCAGGTGACTCTTGATTTCGGCGCAGGTCTCGATCTCGTGATTGAGCCCCGCATCGGGCTCTGTGCTGACAGTGAGGGGCCTGCTGGGGATTCTCTCCTTCTGCCCTTCCTCTGCTCATGCACTCTCTCAAATCAACATTAAAAAAACCAAACATATATTATATGCTTTTTTTGAAGATATGGCACCAGAGCCCCTAGTTTGTTATCCCGAAGTCAGAAAACAAAAGAGCTGACCCTAGGCTTCTAGTCTGAAACGAATTCAGGTAAGATTAAACTAGTTTTATTTAAAATATTTTAAATTCAAAAACATCCAGCTCAAGCCCACTGGATGGATAGTGAGGGTCAAAAAACATCCTGGTGAATGGGATACAAAAGTGGAGGCATTAGAATTGGGCTGAATCCCAGTCTGGCTGCTTACTTACCCCACGGGTTTCTTAACCCTCTCTCCCCATTTTCTTCATTTGTAAAGTGGGAAAGATCATCCTCAAGTTCCTTAAATTGAAAGTGCCTATAAAATACTTACAACATATACTCAATAATTTGTCTGGGCTCCGCCACTGACTAGGATTCCAGGTTTCAGTAAGGTTCACACAGATTGATGATCTCAAGTCTCCTCCAACTGTGTCCCTCTGTGACTAGTTATTCATAAATATCGGTGTTATGAAAAGAATAAAACGCTTGGGGTGCCTGGGTGGCTCAGCTGCTTAAGCGTCCAACTCTCGATGCGCACTCAGGTCGTGATCTCGCGGTTTGTGGGATCAAGCCCCGCATCTGGTCCGCACAGACAGCATGAAGCCTACTTGGGATTCCCTGCCTCTATCTCTCTCCTGTTCTCTCGCTCTCAAATAAACTTAAAAAAAAAAAAAAAAAAAAACACACAAAAAACACAAATGCTTAAAAATCTGGGGTACTTGGGTGGCTCAGTCAGTTAAGCATCCTGACTTGGTTTGGGCTCAGGTCATGATCTCAAGGTTTGAGCCACGCATCCGGCTCTGCACTGACAGTGCGGAGCCTGCCTGGGATTCTTTCTCCCTCTGTCCCTCCCCTGTGCTCTCTCTCAAAATAAACAAACATTTAAAAAAAAAAAGCCTAAAAACCATTTGGACACAATCATTTTCTAATTGGCAGCAGCTGCACCATTTTCTAGACACAGACTACCTGGCGAATGGAGATGGAGACATTTTTTCAGTCAGAGCCACAGGCCTTAGACTATCTCATCTAAATCCCTCTTTTTACAGCTAGATGAAAACTCAACTGGCACACTGGTAGTGAAAACTGGGACCTACCAGTCTGGTATGCGGCCTCTGCCGCCATCTCTGAAAGACCAAGGGCAGTCATCCAAGTGGTTTCCAACTTCAAGTATTCTTGTTGCTTTGAAGTCATCTGTAAATTAAACACAGCACTTCAGACAACGAGAGGCTCATAAGCACATTAAAATGGACTTAGAGTAGTAGATTCAGAGAACGGTTACTGGTTAGACACCTTAATTTACTAATTTAGATACCAGAATGAGGTAGGGGCACTAATACTGAAATGTCTAATAACTTTTTCTTACCTCAACTCTGGCTCCTATGATCACCTGCCACACTTCATCTTCCTCCTGTGAATTCATTTTCCCAAGTAAACTTGTATATTGTCGGTACAAAGAAATCAAGGTGTAAACGGCCTACAAATATAGAATAAATAAGTGTGAGTAAAATAGGTGAGACATACTAGGATTAGTGAGAATTACACCTCAAGGAAATAAAGTCCTGTTATAGCCAACCAGCTCTTCACTCCTTCCACCTCACTGAAATCGCACTACTGTATGAGGTAAAGGCATTATTCTAGGACACGAGTGTACCCACTAGTCCACTTTTGTGTTTTTAAAAGATTGTTAGCAATTCACACAGAGAATACAACATAGAAGAAAAGCCCAGAAGGCTGAGGGGGAAAGCTGCCAACAAATAAAGGCATAATAAACCTATAAATGATACCTATTAGCTCAGATTAGTGGTGGTTTTTTTTTTTTTTTTTCCAACGTTTTTTATTTATTTTTGGGACAGAGAGAGACAGAGCATGAACGGGGGAGGGGCAGAGAGAAAGGGAGACACAGAATCAGAAACAGGCTCCAGGCTCCGAGCCATCAGCCCAGAGCCTGACGCGGGGCTCGAACTCACGGACCGCGAGATCGTGACCTGGCTGAAGTCGGACGCTTAACCGACTGCGCCACCCAGGCGCCCCAGATTAGTGGTTTTGAAACTATTCCCACAGAGAAGCCCCTGGTGCTGCAAGTGTTAGACTCTGCACCCCTTTGCCCCTAACTGAACCCAATCAGCTTTGTTCTCTGGTCTTCTACTGCGATGCTGTATTTAAAGACTTTAAAAAAAAAAAAAAAAAAAAAAGTTCCTGGAAAAAGTCTAAACACCACTGACTTAGGTCGAAGCCTCAGCCAACTTTTGTAAAGGACCAGAGAGTGAATATTTTAGGCTTTGTGGGCCCTATAGTCTCTGTTAAAACTATTCAGTTCACAAAAACAGTCATAGACAACATAAAAACAAATGAGACTGGCTACGTTTCAGTAGAACTACGAAAACAGGCATCAGGCTAGACTTGGGCTACGAGCAATAATTTGCTAACCCCTGGTTTAGACAATCAAAACTTAAGAGGACACTTACCTTAGTATATTCAGTGATTGCTTCAATCAAAGCATACGTGGTCTGAGAGAGAAAGGTGGAGGTGCTATCTGTTACCAAAGACACAGCTCTCCTCATTAATGCATCATTGCTAAGAGAATGAGGCTCCAATTTCTGAAAGACACAAACATTTTCACTCAACTTCTAACCTAAAGCTCCAACCGAGAATTTCATCATAGATAGCCAAGTGAAAAACACTGGTCACACTGCAGCTGCTTCTTTGTTTTCTCATTAGGCTCTACTTGGGCTAATAAAGACAATATATGGAAATAACTCCAGAGTATGCTTTCTGTCCACTTTTATTCTTTATGCTCTGCTCCAAAAAGCCAAGCACTTCTTTACATGAAGTAGGTCTAGTAATTATAACCAACAAATTTCAGAAAGTTGTGATTCATTCATGAACACAGTGTTAGATACCTGGGATATGAAGACATATAGGATATATTCTCTGTCCTCAAAGATTTCAGATGGGGAAGGGGAGGAGCCGGGGCTAACAGAGAACTTGAGAAATTAATGCAGTCAAGTACCACGGAGTTGTGGCAGAAGTCCATACAAGCTACAGTGGGGGCACACACATGAAAACAATCTCTTCTATGTTGAATGAAAAGAGCTTAGAAAAGGCTTCACAGAGTTGATGACAATTAAGCAGAGTCTAAGTAAATGGGCGGATGGGGGAGAGCAATTCTGGGCAGAATGAACAGTAGAGTCTTGGGTGGGGTTTGGGGACTCTTCACTCTGACCTCAGTTATTATTTAAAAAAAGCCAATATAACTTCTCAAGAGTTAAGGTAATGTAGCCACCTTAACTAAACACAGGTCTCCCCTGCTTTCGCAAAGTTTGTGTTAAGCCACTTTTCTTTTAAGAAAGATTTACAGAGGCACCTGGGTGGCTTGGTTGAGCGTCTGACTTCGGCTCAGGTCATGATCTCTCGCAGTTTGTGGGTTCGAGCCCCACACTGGACTCGCTGCCGTCAGCGCAGAGCCTACTTTGGATCCTCTGTCCCTCTTTCTCTCTGCCCCTCCCCCGCTTGAGCTCTCTCTCAAAAATAAATAAACGTTAATAAAAAAGAAAAAGAAAAAAAGACCAACATTAGTACCTGATCTCAATAACCAAAATATGTCTGGAGAAGATTTTCAAGTTTACGAAGAAAAAAAAGCTGTTACTGTACGAATGTCTTTCCTGAAAAGCCAAGTGGCATAATGTGAACGTTTGGAAAGATGCTCTTTGTTTTACGCTGAATTACCAAAGGCTTCATAGGAACGCTTTACTTTCGGGTCATCCCTGACTCTGCCTTTTCCTTCCTCAACAGAGCACTGATCGTATCAGAACAAAGAAACCAATTCCTTCAATCCTGTGTTGTCTTGTTTTTGCTATTTAGAGTGTAAGCCCAGAGAACCGCTGCCCATTGAAAGTAGCCATCAAGAATTATCTCTGACACATGAACAAATCCAGAATTTCGTTTACCATATTTATCTTTCATTCAATCAAATAAGTATTCCTTATGTACCTTCCGTTCAGGGGCTAGAAAGACTGGGAAGAATATACACTGTTCACTGGAAGCTAACTTTTGTATATTCTAACTTACGTCTTCACGATTCACTTTACAATGCGTTTCATTTGTTCCTTACAACGGTCCACGTATTATCACTTCTTTTTTACAGATGGGGAAATGAAAACTCAGAATAGTTTTATAAACTTTCCCCAAAAGCCACATAGCTAGACTTCAAACCACATCTGCACCCAAGTCTGTACCCTTTCCACTATGCTCTGCTGACTCAGGCGAGCGCCAGATAGATTATCACCAAATATCAAAATGTACAACACAAGGGATAAGAGGGAGATCACTGTTGGCCAGAAACTCTGAAAGGCTTTCAAGTGAGGTGGTACTTGGGCCTGAGACAGCTAGGATGAGAACTGTCAGGCAGCCCAGGGAAGAAGAGATAATGAGAAAAGAATACATCTGTTGCATGCGGGGGATGTTTAGGGATCTAGCCCGGTTACAACAGACGGCACAAGGAAGGGGAGACCAGCGAGGACACTCGAGTGCAGGGGCACACAATGGAGAGCCACTGCAGGTTCTGAAGAACAGAAAAGGAACTGCCATTCCTACGGATAAGGACCAGAGGCTCCTGCCATGTGGCCTGGGACTGAGGTAACTGGGGCTTAAGAGAGGTGTATGAACTGAGAAAGGACAGACCCAAAATACCCTTTTGAAGGAAGGAAGGAAGGCTGTCTTAATTATGGCAGAAAACGGCCAGTGTTCAAGTCAGGGTTTTAGGATTAATGCTTCGCAAGCAGAGATGAGGTTTGGCGCGAGGAACAAAAAGGTGCAGTCTCAGGAGTAAGCCTCAGAAGATGCTGAAAGGACGTGTGGGAAGTGAAATCAATCTTCTTGTTGTGATAAACACACACGTCAGTATCAGAAATATCTTGCCAAAATGGGGTTTGCTCTTTCCCAAAAAGCGCACAACCAGTGATGGTTTTAATAAGGCGCCACCTCCATATCACCTGTCTGCCTGATAGCACCTAGGTGTCTACCAGACATCTCAGACTGTCACTTCCAAAACTCTCGATTTCATCCTCCCAAAACCCACTCCCCTCCACTCCAATAAATGGCAACTCCATTCTTTCAGTGGCTTAGGCTTTTTCATTTTTTACTGTTTATTTTTGAGAGGGAGAAAGAGAACGTGAACACAGGAGGGGTCAGGGGGAGGGCAGATGATCCAAAGATGTCTCTGCACAAACTGCAGAGAGCCCGATGGGGGGCTCGAACTCAGGAACTGTGAGATCATGACCTGAGCCGAAGTCATGCTTAACCGACTGAGCCACCCAGGTGCCCCTGCTTAGGCTTTTTAAAAAACCTTGGCGGGGCGCCTGGGTGGCTCAGTCGGTTAAGCGTCCGACTTCGGCTCAGGTCACGATCTCGCGGTCCGTGAGTTCGAGCCCCACGTCGGGCTCTGCGCTGATGGCTCGGAGCCTGGAGCCTGCTTCTGATTCTGTCTCCCTCTCTCTCTGCCCCTCCCCCATTCATGCTCTGTCTCTCTCTGTCTCAAAAATAAATGAAAAACATTAAAAAAAAAATTAAAAAAAATAATAATAATAAAAATAAAAAACCTTGGCATATACTCCACATTCAATCCATCGGCAACTCATGCTGACTGCGTTTGGTCCAACTTCTCCCCACCTAAACTGTTGCCAGCCTGCTCCAATCCTGGACTAGAACAACAGTCTCCCATTGGTCTTCCTAGTTCCACACAGCAGCCTTTAAAAACTTACATGAGATCGTAACAGCCTTGTGTTCAAATCCTCTGTGCCTTCCTTTTCGGAATACAATTTAAAGCCTTACAATGCCAAAAAGGACAAAAAGCTGAGTTTGATCCTCAGCTAATTTTCTGGCCCCATCTATTACGCTCTCTTTCTCATTCCACTCCAGCCACATTAACCTGTTTGCTGTTCATCAAACATCAGACATACACCTGCTTCTACCCCTTTGTACTCAAGAGTTCCTTCTGCCTGGCAAACTCTTCTCCAAGACATTACCATGGCTCATTTTCTCATTCTGATCCCTATTTAGACATCACCTTATGAGAATAGCCCTCCTGGGCTACCCTTTCCTACCTAAAAACAAAACAACTCCCTCCAAGCACTCCCTGTTCTCTTATTCTATTTGTTTCCTGCACAGCACCGATCACCTGGCATTTATATTTATTTTCTCCCCTTTTCCCTAGAATGTAAATTTTATGAAAGCAGGAACTTTGTTTTGTTCTTACATTTCTAGCAATGGCACATTAAAGCTGCTCAATAAATTTTTGTTGAATGAAAGACTACTCTGTTGATACTGTAATACCCTCGTCTTATTCCTCTCCCCTCTTTGTACAATTTGACATACCGTTCCTACCAAATGGGACCATTGAAACGGGAGTATTAATGTATTTGTTCAGTTATGAAGAAATAACGCTGGTATGGTAGAAAGGAAACTGTCGCATGGGGGTAGGAGCACTGGGTCAAACTAAGACCTTGTCTGAGGGCTCGGTGCGCCCCGCCCCCGAGACTTCAAGAGGGCACAGTACACTAAGAAACAGTGACACTACAGTATTTTTACCTGTGCAATGGGAACTGCGCACAGGGTCACGCCAAATCCAACCGCCACAGTTTTGTGCCAGGGTCTTATCAATTCTGAGAAGCAGCGCTTCTTAAAGTTAGCCACGACAGGAACACACCGTCTGTACCTAGAAGTCAAATTTAATAAGGCGTAACTACCAACCTGTAATTCGTTTGCAGGGGCTGAAAACTCACACCGGGCCGAGCAGGAGCCTAAAATGAGGCGCTGGGTCGGCCCGCCAGATGACAGGGCTCGTGAGGAAGCGCGTCGGACTGGACAGCCCAGGACTCGATCGAAAGGGCAACCGCTACCCAACTCCCGTGAACCGCTGCCGCGCGGGGAGGCGAGCCCGGTGGTTTCGGACTTTAACCGGTGGCGGGTATGGAAGTTTCAAAGGCGGTCTCAAAGCTTTTTAAAAACCTCAGGCCAAAATAAACGCTTCTGCGGGCAGCATTCAGCTCCGGAACTCGGGTTGAGGTTTCCAGGTGTCCCCGAGAGTCCCCGCTAGGCAACACCTGCTGGAGTCCGCAGGTGCCGCGAAGGGCTCCCCGGTGTGCAGAGGACGCACCCAGCAGTGCCCGCGCGGGGACTGACCAACTCCCCTCCTGCCCTCAGGGAACACTTCCTTGGACGATCGGCCCCCCGCCAGGGCCTCTCCCCTTATCTCCCTCCAGTGGTTCCGATGGGCTAACGGGAACTCGCCGGCAGGCCGAGGCACTCCAGGAAGCCAGCCCGAGCTTGTGGGGCTTGGCACTCGGCCAGTGGAATAACGGGAAAGCCGTCAGCGAGAAACAGACCCCGGGCTTGGCCTCCAGCCCGGGGCAACAGTCAGGAGGTCCTCGGATCTGAGAGGGGCGGGACGCCGGGACCCGCCCGGCCGAGAAGCCAAAAGCGTGCCACCCAGGCGGCCGCTGCCATCCCGGCCATGGCGCCCCCTGCGGTGCCTCCCACCCTGCGGCACCGCCCTTGCACCCGACCACAGAAGTACCTGAAGAGGGAGGCTACGCTCCGCGACACCCAGCTCCTCAGAGCCGCCATCCTGCGGCGGCCGGACGCCAGACGCACACGCCGGAAGTGACGCCACTTCGTGAGCGGAGGACGGGGCGCGGCCTCTTCTTGAGTGGGCCTGGCCCCATGACCGCACCCCCGCCCGAGAGAACAGTTGGGATTGGACAGTCTGGAGGGAAGGGGCGGGGCTTAGGGTAACGGCAGTAACGACCGCGACGAGCGCCCAACCGCCGCAGCTTCCGCGTGGGACTGGGCGGGCCCCGGGCCTGAGGGGGGGCTGAGCGGGCGGAGCGGAGTCGGCCGTCGTGAGAGGAAGTTGGATACCTACCCGGGCGAGGCCCTGCCTCGAGAGGCAGCCCGGGCCCGAGCGCGAGGCGCAGAGTTCTTCCGTCGGGGGGTGGAATGTGTCCGGCAGGAGGCGGAGCAGCGCGCGGTGGCTCCGGCCGCTGGGGGCTGGCACGAGGCGGGCGGGGCGGGGGGCGGGGCTGCGGGCGCTGTCACTTCAGCACCAGGAAGTAGGTGGTCCAGCCGGCCAGCAGCAGCGCTCCGATGAGCACCGTGTAGCTGAGGAGCACGAAGGCCAGCAGCTCCCGCAGCAGCTGCAGCACGTGGATGGTGGACGAGGCCGGCATCGCAGGGAGCGGGAGGCCCGAGGACCTGCGGGGCGGGGGCACTCTGGAGTCCCTGGGCGCGCAAAGACGGTCCCCCCCCCCCCCCCCCCGTAAGCCCACCCTCCATCGGCCACTCCGCAAGCGCTGCTGAGCCGGGCGGTGTTATAGACAATGTGGATACAGGGGGGCTAGGCTAGCTCCTGGCCCTCAAAAGAGTAAACATGCCGCCCTAAGGCTGAGAAAGCCCCAAGTGCTGACTTTCTCCCTAACAACCATCTGGACGCCCTCTTTGCATTTACACTAATAGAAGTCTTTTAAACCAAAAGTTCTCCTTGTTCTATGACTCCTAATCTGGATCTGGGTTGTGAGAAGAGAGAAGCCTGTCTGTTCTCAGTCTCCGCTGCTGCATTAGTCTTCATCCCTGGCTCTCTCTTCCCATCCACCTCCTGCATTTTTAATGCTGTGAGTGCTGCTAATGGCCTAATGAAGTAAAGCTTTCTTTTCCCATCACTCAAGCTGCGGCCCCAGCTGCCCGTGCTGCCTGGGAGGGGAAAAGGAGAGGGACCCATTTGGGTGGGAGAAGGCAGCAGGTCCTCATTGAAGCCCCTCGGCAATTCCCTGGACCCCAAGGCTTGATAACATGCCGTCTGAGAGTCTTTTGCGTTATAGCCTGGCACGCTTGCCCTTCTGGCCAGTGTTGCAGAAGTGCCAAGCAGCGGGCATCAATTTGATTCCGGGCTTATCTCCTTCCCATTGTCCCCTTGTGCATCTGCTCCAGTCCTGTTATCTTCCACCGCCGATGGAATCAATGGCAACAATCTCTTTACCTCCATTGCTGTCCTGCCCAGCAACCTCCCCTCAGGCCCAGCCACTAGCTTCCTTCTCTCCCCATTTTACTCACTCAGCAAAGTTTCCACAACTCCTCCGCTGCAGCAGCTCCACGGTTCCTCTCCCGGTCTGGTGTCTAAAGGCAGGCGTGTGCGTACTCCAGTGGCCTCGGCAGAGCTGTGGGATATTCAGGCAGCAGCTGCGCTCACCAACTAGGTGTGGTCTAGAGACCAATCAGAGTCTCCCCGTGGTCCCTGAGCAATCAGGGAGCTGCGCACGGCCCGTCTCAGGCCAGGCGGGGCACTGGCAACCCTGCCTGCCCTCCGCCCATTTCACGGCCACAGCCCACAGGGCTCTAACGATGCCTGCAAAGCTCCCGAATCAGACGGGCTGAGCAAGTGGTACACGAGGGGATTTTTCATGTCCCTTCTTGTCTTGCTTTTCTAAACACCGCGGGTGGGATATAGTGCAAATCCTTTTCTAACCAACATCGAGAGGAACCCCGTCCTACTCTGTGTCTCAGAGTAGAAGAACCGATATACAACTTTCACTTACAACTTTCCACCTAAAGCAAAAGCTGTTGTCTGAAAAAACACGTAAGTGCGAGCATGCATGTATGTGAGAAACAGGAGCTTAGAGAACCAAGAGCCCCTGAGTGCTTGATTGTAAGTTACAGAGTTTAGCACTTTAGAGATGAGATACAGTCACCTTCCCAACGAGCCTACTTCTAATTTCAACTCCAAATGTGATGCAAAAACAGCCAGTAAGGATGTCAGCAAATAACAGACCCTTTCCCAGATGGACAACGAAGGGAAAGCACAAACTTTATACTGTTTCGGATTATTTTGCTTTTTGCTGTAGTTTGTGATTAGAGACTGTTTTTTGACCTTTAAAAATAGATGAGAGTGTGGACATCAACCCTTTTATCAACATCATCATCCACAAGCAAATGGCTCCTTAATTTAATCAGGGTCTGTTATTATCAAATCACTGCCCCGGCCGCAGCCTGGCTGAAAACAGGAGCAGAACATTATCAAGCTGCCCAGGAAGCCAGCGAGTAGTAATTGCTCCCCCAGAGAACTGGTCATCTGAAGGGCTTCTGTGTCCTGCCTAGTGACAGGAAAGAAAGTATGGCTAAGATTTATGCCCTCACCCCACACCACAGCAACAGATGAAAAAGAGAGCCTAGGAGAGCAGGCTCAGCTCTGTCTCCTTATACTCTCCTGTCCTTCAAATGGACGTCTCAGAGCAGTTAAATATTCTAGCCTCTGCAGACTCTGGTCACCACGAAGTAACGGAAGCGAAGAAACATTATGTGGCTTGAAATTCACATGCATTCATTTAGAAGTAAGACCCACCGAGAAAGTGGACATACTGCCTTTTTGTTTTAGATCACTGGTTGACAGAAAGGCATCCTCTATTTTATACAGGAGGTCCTCAAACTATACGAGTATAATACATCTGGCTGTAGAGTATAATTCAGTCTCTCCGTGATTCAGTTCGCGTGATGCTGCATTTCTATGCCTTGCCATCTTGACCACAGCCTCTCTTTCAGTCTGCTTTAGACACTCAGTGCGTTTGGTATTTTTTTAAAAAGTATTTCTTCTTGGGGCGCCTGGGTGGCTCAGTCGGTTAAGCATCCGACTTCGGCTCAGGTCACGATCTCACGGTCCGTGAGTTCGAGCCCCGCGTCGGGCTCTGGGCTGATGGCTCGGAGCCTGGAGCCTGCTTCCGGTTCTGTGTCTCCCTCTCTCTCTGCCCCTCCCCCGTTCATGCTCTCTCTCTGTCCCAAAAATAAAATAAACGTTAAAAAAAAAAAAAAAAGTATTTCTTCTTGAATTTCTGCTGAATATAAATACTTCCTCGTGGCGATATGCCAATCTTCAAAAAAATTTTATTTTTTGAGAGCGCAAGAGCGAGCAGGGAGGGTCGGAGAGAGAGACAGAGCGAGAATCCCAAGCGGTCTCTGCAGCGCTAGCGCAGGGCCTCAGGCGCGGCTCAGACTCACAGACTGTGAGATCACGACCCGAGCCGAGATCAAGAGTCAGATGCTTAACCGACTGAGCCGCCCAGGTGCCCAGACGCACCTCATTTCGGTGTGCTTTGGAGACACGGTGGGCTTTTTTCTTTTTTTTTAAACACCTGAAGGTTTGTGGCGGCCTTGCATTGCGCAGGTCTGCCAGCGCCATTTTTCCAATAGCATCTGCTTCCTTTACGTCTCCGTGTCATCGCTTCTCGGCCTTTTGGCTAAGATCAAGTGTGTCTCCGTGTCGCATTTTGGTAGTTCTCGTGACATCGCAAACTTTTCCACCATTATTATATTTGTTACGGTGATCTGCGGTCATAACCCACTGAAAGCTCAGATGAAGGCTAGCATTTTTTGGTAATATTTTTAAATTGAGAATTATGTATCTTTTTAGACACAACGCTACGGCGCACTGGAGAGACTACAGTACGGTGTAAACATGACTTTTATATGCACCAAGAAACCAAAAGATCCGTCCCCAGTCTCTCTCAGCATTCCTGGATTCTCTTGCTCTACAGTTCAACTACAAATGCTTCCCTGTTGGCTAAAATTCAAAAGTGTACAGTAAGACACAGAACAGTGCTCACGTATACTTATCTATGCAGACTTCTTTTTTATGGAGTTGCTGGTGTAGCAGAACTGTCTGCCTAACTAGACAAAAGTCCAGACATGATGTAAACAATCCGCCCTCTCCAGGAATAAATGTACCATTCACCTACCCTTTCTCAGTAAGGGCATACTCCTTGGAGACAAAGGCTGCTTCAAGTATTAAGTGAACTTACACAAAGGCGGATAATATATAATTATCCCCCACTTTCTATTTGCATACAAATGAAGCAATTGATGTTTTGAAGTCTTCTGCTAAATGCATTTTGGGAGCTGACCTAACTATGCTCTGAGCAAGCCAAGTACAGAGTCACGAGTGAATGCAGACACAGGAGACACAACTGAGTATCTGTTCATAGGACAAAAACCCCAGCCAAGGAGACCTGACCAGACTTGAATTGAATCCCATGAGCCAAAAACATTGAGAGGCAAGGTGGATTTCATTCTCTAAGGCAGCTGAAGCTGACAACAGCTGGGGCTGGAAGGTATAAAGTAGTCTCCCTGGGATAACAAGTATTTGAAAAAGGACCTTCTAAACCAGGGATAGTTTTCTTTTTTAAGACCACTTTCCAAACACTGAAGGTCAAGGCCAAGCTGAATGCGTGAGAAGGCAATCTCTTAAATATGACCTCTTCTACACCTCACTCTGGAAGAAATTTATTATAGAATTTCTCTTTCACTCCTAACATGCAATGTGCTGACAGAATTTCATTAATGAAACAAAGTGAGGAAAAAACACGTACGGTTACTAATGAACAACAGAAACCACACCCTGCCTCAGAAGGGATGCTGACCGCGGTCCCCCGGCAGAGGGGAGACTTGTGCAAGGGCCACGAAGCCACCCATTTGGTCCCCTTCTTGGATTTAACTCTCCCAGGCGTTGGGACGGAGCAGGAGGGAGGCAGGGGACGCACGCCGATTTCCAGCCTCTCCACCAACACCCCGCTCCTCCGCCCCACGGCTAACTAACCGCCTCCCGCAGGACCAGCTGGTCTCCCAGACCGTCGACGAGCTGCACCAGAAGAGGCTGAGGTACCGGACCAGGGACTGAAGCGGAGCCGTGTTTTGCCAGAGGCCGAGTGTGGAGCGGCCGCACAGAAGTACGCGGGGGCAGCTACCGTGGAGATGGCGTCGGCGAATGCGGATGTCACGACTGCTCCGGGTGGGACCAGCTGGAGGCTGGGGCCCGTGATGGCCGGGGAAGAACACTGAAGCCCCGGGTGGAGGCATCTGCCACGGAAACGTCTTGCAGTTTATAAGACGTGTGCGAAGCAAGTGTCTTGGAAAAGTGTCTAAGAAAATTCCCAGGAAGCTGCTCCCCAATCCTCATGCCCCTCAACGTAACAAGCCCTTGAGAAGTACGGGAGCCACAGGAGTTCAGCTGGTCAGACAGATGATACATAAGCTTCGATCTGGAGAAAGAAGTCCCTCCAGGCCTCCTGCTTTATCGAAGCGGAGGAAGTGAAAGCAGAAAGCACAAGGAATCAATCAACACTTGCCTTCACGATCAGATATGACGGAGGGGGGGTGACGCCAAACACAACGTGCCAGGCTCTGCAGGAGAAAGAAATCTCAACTCCGAGACGAGACGAGCTCTTGCCTCCACACTCAGCCACTGCCCTGGGCATGACGGGAAAGACGGTACTATCCAATCAGGGGTGAGCCTTTCCAGTTCTCGTTTTTACTTCCTCAGTCCCTGCCTTCTTATTTTAAGCACTGGCCCCCCGTGTGCAGCTGCAGAAGACGATCCATCCCCACTGTCCTTCGCACGCTTCCAGAAGTCTCTAAGGAGGATCCTGAGCTTAGGACGTTAACAACTGGTGTTTCTTTTACCCAGGTTGATTCTCTTCTGGTCTTCTTTCTTCCGGAAATTGGAAACACAAAAGAGAAGCAGAGAGGAGGAAACCGTGTAATTTAAGAAGCTGACCCCGAAGTAAATTCTGCATTCTTCCGTTTTTCTTCAGTGAGGTCTCCCTTCCTTGTGGCGGCCTCTCCAAACGAGCTTCCTCTGCAGTTCGCTCAAGTCGACTCCGGGCACCCTAGAAAGGTTTTTCCATTAGGGACTCGATCCAGCTGGCCCCATTCATTAGTTTGGTGGTGGCGATGACATACTCTGTGCCTCCATCTTCCAACTGGGAGAGAAATCGCAGGGCAGCAATTTCAGCAAAGGTTACGCCCCCGAGGAAGAATATCAGAGTCACTCGGTTTTCTCCCGGTTGGCCTAAAATGGAAACATTTCAGAATGAAGAATTACTTATTATGGGTGTTTCTCATCCCACCTCTTAAAAAAACGGCATCGTGTGTAAGGAGCGAAAAAAATGGTAACTGTAACTGGGTCTTGGTGCAGACAATTCCTCGGACACTCAGGAACTCGATCTGGATCTCACCGTTTTCTCTAACTACAGAGATCCTCAACTCGGAGGTTAAGAGCTGTCACTCCTGCGGGGAGGGCGGGTTCCGGTGCCCACACCCTCCACCAGCAACCGACGAGAGGTGCGCCGGACTCTGACTCCCGGGTACCTTACGGGGCAACCGCATAATCCACGAAAACCACACCGGCGGTGCGCAGTCGCAGATGCTGGCCACCGACTTACGTTTCTTTTGCAGTCCCGTGGGCAACGGCTGCCGCTCTTCGAAGTGGGGCCCTGGGAGCATGCGCAGAACTTCCTCGATACTTCGCCAGCCCGGCCGGGACAGCAGCTGGGCCAGCCGCACACTGAGAGGGGCATAGCCGCTGTACACGTAGGATATGTCCGTGGGATTCTGTTAAATAATTAAAGGAAAAAAAGCCTATAGACATAGAGACACAGAGTCCCTGAACAGTGGCTTTACGGGGAACCCCAAAATACGCGATTTGCCTGTGAGGGCAGAAACACAAATCAAGGCCGGCCACGTCCCGCACCAGTCCGCCCCGGCTGGGCCCGATTCTTAGCTGCCAGAGGTTCGCTTCCCACTCAAATCTTGAAAACGCCACTCAAAGCATCTCTAGGTACTGGCCACGAAACGAGGTTACCTGGTCTGGCAAGAAACTTCTTGGAGGGTAAGCCGGCGCTCTCTAGCTGAGTTAACAACGAGCCCACCCCTTGAACTCGGCTGTCCCACTTTTAGGTATTTACCCTACAGAGGGGGCTTGTACCAGCACAGACCAAAGCGCAAACCGGTAAACTAACACCGTGGGTGCTAGCAACAGACTGGGAACACCCTGAATTTCTAGCGAGAGAAATCTGGCAAGTCGTAAATTAAGGTTTATCTGCAAGACCGCTCTGCAACCATTAAAAAAAAAAAAAAAACCTTACAAAAAAGAATGAAGTAGATCACAGGATCTTCAAGACACAGTGGTAAGTGGTGGTTGGGGTGGGGAGGGACAGATCAGAACAGTGAGGGAGAGGCGCCCGGGTAGCTCAGTCGGTTGAGCAATCGACCTCAGCTCAGG
Organism: Panthera leo; assembly: GCF_018350215.1. Taxonomy (NCBI): domain Eukaryota; kingdom Metazoa; phylum Chordata; class Mammalia; order Carnivora; family Felidae; genus Panthera; species Panthera leo. Next base: position 7,218,022 of record NC_056690.1, on the reverse strand, counting down.
TCATGATCTTACAGTTCGTGACTTCGAGTCCCGCGGAGCCTGCTTCAGATCCTCTGTCTCCCTGTCTCTCTGCTCCTCCCTCACTCATGTGCTCTCTCTCTCTCTCTCTCTCAAAAACAAACATTAAAAAAAAAAAAAAAAGAACAGAGAGAGAGTAGAACTAGCATAGTGTTTACACTGTACAACGTAGAAATCAAGAGTATCTATACTCCCGCTGGGGAAAGATAATCCAATTTTGCCACTGGAAGAGGAGGCTTTTTAATTATTAGGTTTTGTTGCAGGAAGCAGCCTGATAAAGTGCCTATGAAAGTCCAAAAACAGAAAATAAGAAAAAGAAATTCAGAAAGACTGGCATCAATAGTAAATGTAAAGCAAAGTGCACTCTGCTTTGAGGGTCAGTGGTAGAAAATACTAATCTCCTCTCCTCTCCTCTCCTCTCCTCTCCTCTCCTCTCCTCTCCTCTCCTCTCCTCTCATCCCATCTCATCTCATCTCATCTTATCTTGGAGAGAGACAGAGAACAAGCAGGGAAGGGGCAGAGAGAGAGACACAGAATCTGAAGCGGGCTCCAGGCTCTAAGCTGCCAGCACAGAGCCCAATGCGGGGCTTGAACTCACGAACTGCGAGATCATGACGTGAGCCGAGTCGGACGCTTAACCGATGGGAGTCACCCAGGCGCTCTGAAAATACTCATCATTTATGTTAAAATGTCAGTAGATACAGAAGACTCTTCCTGGAAGGATAGATTTAAAAAAAAACGGTTACCGTGGTTCCTTCTGAGGGAAAACCTGGGTTAGGTGTGGAGGGAACCTGACTCCTCACTGTTCGTCTTACTTTTGTATTGGCCAACATTTTCACCACACGTGCTGAATATTTTCGATCCCTCCGCCCTCCTCGGTGCTCTGTGTCCAGGAGGCGAACCTGCAGGCTCTATACCAACGTGCTCCCGTGCCCGATTCGGGTTCGGCCAATGGGAGGCACCGGGTGGAATATCGGGGAGTGGGCAGCAGCATGGCGTCAGGGTTATTGCCCTGGCTTCCTCTGGCGACACTGCTGGAGGCGGGCTGTGTCCCTCGACCACAGGCCTCTCTCATCCCTCATCTTGTCAGGCGGCCTCTCCACACAGCTCTTTTCTCCAGGTTGTGGAACGGGTTTCTGCGACAGCTCCTCCTCCTTGCCCTCGGGCCCAGGCTGGCAAGGAATCGCCACTGACTCCTTTCACCGGTTCCCACCCTGCCCACATCTCCCGAAACTCTCCTCAAACCACCCAGTGTGAGAGCACCCTCTCCGCTCCCCGCTGGGATTCTGGGAGATGGAACACGCGAATGCATTACTTTCTCAAACACGCTAGAAAACTGTTTCTAGAAAATGCATGGTGGATGTGTAAATCAAGTACCATATGTGGTCACAATAAACCGTTAACAATAGGTAAACGGAGGTGAAGTGGAGGGGTGTGTCTTACCTGTTCGTTTACATCATCCATCCAGAGGCGTAACGTTTTCCGGATCGTTGGGTAATTGTTTCTGCCCCCCGTCTGTGGTTTCAGCAGGCCAGCCTTCTCTAGGTTGTATAAGGTCAGTATGTGCTCATAGCCGTACGTCTGCAAGAGAAGTCGTTTGGCATTGATGTCAGATCAGGAAAAGGGTTTCTGCCACTTTCTAAAAAGAGCACTTCCCACAAATCAATTCGGTTCGTACTCAAGGTCACGTTACCAAAGTCCGTGGGGGATGAGACCTGCCTACCCATTAAAATGAACCCAGCTCACTGTTTCGAAGAGGAATTTAAAGTTTTTCCTTTATTTTTATTTTTTTTTCAATGTTTATTTTGGGGGGGGGGGAGAGAGAGCACGAGCGGGAGAGGAGTGGGACAGAGAGAGGGAGACACAGAATCCGAAGCAGGCTCCAGGTTCTGAGCTGTCAGCACAGAGCCCAACGCAGGGCTTGAACCCACAAACTGTGAGATCATGACCTGAGCTGAAGTCAGACGCTTAAGCGACTGAGCCACCGGGAGCCCCTAAAGATTTTACTTTCAAGTCAGAATTTATAGACCCAACTTAAGTGAGCATCAAATAAATAAATAAATGTGTTATGTACTTTGCAATACACATCTTCCAATTTACAAATAAATTATGTATTTATATGAGATATAATTAGATATTAAAAAACAAGAACGAGGGACATCTACACATCCCGACAAGAAAGATCTGGATATGTTAGGGACAAAAACTATCACGATAGAACACTATGTACCATAGGATTTTACTTCTGCTTTAGAAAAGATACAGTAGGTAATAGTAACAATGGTCAGTACTTACATACTTTCTGTGAGCAGGGGCGGCAGTCATCTGTTCTAAGAGCTTTGCATACATTAACTCAGTCATCTTTCTAATAAGCCAGTGAGGTAGGTGGTAGTATCGTCTCCATTTGATGGAGGAGTTTAAAGAACCGGCCCAAGGTTACACAGCTAATGAGCAGCAGACCTGAGACATGGATCCAGCCAGTCTCGCCCCCAAGTCTGTGTACGTAAAGATTCTTTGGACAAAAGTGCAAAGAAGAGTCTGGAAGCACACAAACTGTTGGTCCTATCTGGGGAGGCAGGTGGTGTGAGCGAGGGGCAGAAGGATCCCCTTTGGCTCCAGGTACTTGACCTTTACCAGACTCTTACGTGATAAGAACGCGTGTATTATCTGTGTAGTTTTTTTAAAAACAAAACAAGAGGGGCGCCTGGGTGGCTCCACTGGTTAGGCGTCCGACTTCGGCTCGGGTCATGATCTCATGGTTTGTGGGTTCGAGCCTCGTGTCGGGCTCTGCGCTGACAGCTGGGAGCCTGGAGCCTGTTTCGGATTCCGTGTCTCCTCTCTCTGCCCCTCCCCTGCTCACGCTCCGTCTCCCTTTGTCTCAAAAATAAATAAATACTAAAAAAATAAAAATGAACAATAAAAGACAAAACAAGAGAATAACAAAAAAAACTGAATGAGCGTTTAGTTTTAACAACAGTGTATTTAACCGTGGATGGTAATAGCAAATAAACATTCCCCGAGACGTTTTCAAACAGAGGGCAGAAATAAAGGTGGCTTCTTCCTAACTATGAAGTAAAACAGGCTTACTCTAAATAAGTCTGCGAAGGAATTATTATCAGAATATTTGCAAAAAGGTCCCTTCCTGAATCGAATGCAATCTAGTTAAGAGCATGGGCACCTGACCCCAGTTCCCTGGGTTTTGGCACTGGCTCTGCCACTTACTGGCTGGGTGACCTTGGGCAAGCTATGTAACTACTCTGTGCCTGAGTGTTTTCATCCATAAAAGGGGGGTGATAACAGCATCTAACGCACAGGGCTGCAGTGAAGGTCAAACGAATGAATACAATAAAGCTCTTTGTTTTTTTTAATTTAAAAATTTTTTAATGTTTATTCATTTTTGAGACACAGAGAGACAGAGTACAAGCAGGGGAGGGGCAGAGAGACAGGGAGACACAGAATCTGAAGGAGGCTCCACCTTCCGAGCTGTCAGCGCAGAGCCCGACACGGGGCTCAAACCCACGAACTGCGAGATCATGACCTGAGCCGAAGTCGGATGCTTAACCGGCTCGACTGAGCCACCCAGGAGCCCCAGTAAAGCTCTTTCAGTAGAGCCTGGCACACAGGAAATGCTCGGTAAATATCAGGTGTCATTATGCGAGCACAGTAAACAGTGATCAATACCAAGGACAACCCCGCTACCTGTTAGAAAATCTAAAAGACCGTGGAAACAATGTATCAAAACAGGAGCTTTAATTAAAAAGGCTTTTGTTTTTGTTTTAGTGGGCCTCACACCCAGCACAGAGCCCCACACAGGGCCCAAACTCACCACCCTGAGGATCAAGACCCGAACTGAGATCGAGAGTTGGGACGCTTAACCGACTGAGCCACCCAGGCGCTCGGAAGTATTTTTGGTATTCAAAATACCAAGAAGTATTTTTTAAAAAGATGTTTCCTCCCTTGGTAAATGAGTAACTTAAAACATACTGACCTGGAGAATTTCTCTTTTGTAATAATCCAAAACTTTTTGTTTGAGTCCACTGTTGCACACAGACTGGAGGCAGACCAGTCTTAACACCTTGATCAGTGGGTGCTTTTGGGCAATACAATCTTCGATGTAACTGTTGACCTGGAAACAAATATATACGTATGCATACCACCGTCCGCTTTGGGGACCTAAAGAACTTAATATTTGCTATTATTTTTCAAAGTGGAGGATGCACTTAGTGATGCAAACGCCCGTCCACACGCTGCAGACCACTTCCTGAGAGGCTGCGGGGAGGCTGGGGCATGTGTGACTGCATCTGCTTCAATTATAACGGCGATTTATGGACCATACGGTCCGGAACTTTTCTAGAGAAAAGAGGAATTTCTATGAATGAAATAATTTTAAATACATGAACAGAAGTGGATATTTAAAGGAATTAAATGACCCAATTCCCTCAGAAAGCAAATCTCTTAATTTATCTAGTACAGGCCTTAAAGACTGCTGATTTCAGGGGCTGGGTCTCCATCACTCCATGCACTGCAGAAAACACCTTGCACAGAGCAAAGTTAAGGAACTGCTACTTGGTGAAACCTAGATTTTCACATTCTGCACTCGCTCTCAAAAATACCTAGGCTAGGCATGGGAGTCAAAGCAGCTGCTCTTCTAGCTATAATCTTACGTCCGACAAATCATCAATTCTTTGCTAGTTGATTGTTCACATACCTTATCAGTGTCTATTCCAGACATAAACTCCTGCTCCACTGTTAGTTTATCAAAGAAGTCTTCAGAGGCTAAAATGTAATTAGCAAATTTGCAACTTAGATATTAAGTAAATGTTAATTTACCGGAACACTGTGTTTTTCTACACAGAAGACGATGAAGAAACAAGACGTGCAAAAAAAGCAAGCAAGCAAAAGGTTCAAATTGTCATCTGAGGGGCGGCTGAGTGGCACAACTGCTTAAGCGTCCGACTTCAGCTCAGGTCATGATCTCATGGCTCGGGAGTTCGAGCCCCGCGTCGGGCTCTGTGCTGACGGCTCAGAGCCTGGAGCCTGCTTGGGATTCTGTGTCTCCCTCTCTCTCTGCCCCTCCCCCACTTACTCTTTGTGTCTCTCTCTCTCTCAAAAATGAATGAACATCAAAAAAAAATTTTTTTTTAATCGAATAAATTGTCATCTGAAAACAATCTTCTAAAAACATGGAAAATCCTACAACACTGTCCTCCTAAATTACATCAAGACGTAGTTGACCGCTGTACCCCTTGGCGATCCTCAGGACTCAACACAGATCTCAAGAACCGTGCCCTAACAGGGAAAGCTAATCTTCCCAGCATTTCACTACCATCAGCAAATTCCACCAGTTTTAACTGATTTCAACGGACATGAAAACAAAAGACTGATTTTCTAATACCGTGTTCTACTTCAGGTTCAAAGTACACTTCATAATACGGGGCACCCATGTTTTAGGAATAAACTCGTCTTTGGTTTAATATATCTCTTCTGAGTTCTTTCAAAACACTCAGCGTGTGAGCTCTCTACCCATTCTGCAGGAGGTTTTCAAGGGAAAAACAAAAACAAATGTGGAAACGTCACACTGCTCTGATTAAATAACCCTTAGCAAGAGGGAAAACACTAGACGGAAAAAATAGAGCCTCGTTATGGCGGCAAACTCGCAGTAGAGTTTTTTTCTCTTATCACTCTTCCAAGTATTTTGCTTTAGGATTACAGTGTTTTAGTAACAGGAAAAAATGGGTTAACTACGAACGGAACACTTCTAACTATGAACGTGCACACACTTAATTAACGCTGCAAATAACACGTTAAAACGGAGCTGCCTTTCCCAAGGAGGCGTCACAGTGCCAATGACCCCGGTGTGCGCAGGTCGGCCCCAGATGAAAACCTTCCCTCCACGGGATACTCACTGGTAACGTCTTTGATTAACTCGGCGATCGACGTGTGGTTCGCGAGCGAGCCTCTCGCTGCCTGCATGTGGGGCAGCTGGGACACGAACTGCTTGATCTCCCCGACCGTCTTGGCGTTGTGCCTTTCCTGAAACGGATGGAACAGCAGACCCATCGGGCAGGGAAGGTATTTTTAAAGCGCTCCGTTCTGCGCGTTGCTCAGAGGATGTTTCATTTATTATCGATGTGAAAGAAAGAACGGGATACAAATAAAGCAGGCCAAACCCAGCTCCCACGTTACGAATGAAACAAAAAAGAGGAGTTCGTGGTGCCTGATGACCGTGTCGGTAGTTCAGAGAGCAAACGTGTGAGGGTTTCTCCTCCGCTGCCCGGGCTCAGATCGTGAGTGGTTATCTGCAGACATTGGAGTAACACTGGAGTATTCGTGGGGGACGCTATTAGGTTACCCACAAGCGCTTCGAGTAAAACACAGAAACGCTGTCAAGAGGGGAACGTAAGCAGCAAGAAGTGTCCTCTATAATAATAATAAAAAAACTCATTCTTACCGCTGGATCTCAACCTTGAATATCGTCCATGGAAAAGTGAACCTCGCTTAGTGATTTTTTTTTTTTTTCCCAAAATGTAATCATTTAAACCAAAAGGAACTTCAGAAATATGAATATCAGGGGCGCTTGGGTGGCTCAGGTCATGATCTTGCGGTTTGTGAGTTCGAGCTCTGTGCTGGCAGCTCAGCGTCCTTCGGATTCTGTCTCCCTCTCTTTCTGCCCCTCCCCTGCTCGCACTCTCCCTCTCAAAATTAAAGCATAAAAAAAATATATATGTGACAATCAATTAATAAATATAATCCCTAAGAAAGATGAAATCTAATATATACTTGGTGGGAAATTAGTTTTCAAAATTTCTCCCAGTTTATGTTTCCAAAGTCTAAATATTCAGGGTTTAACATCTTCCTGAATTTCCACGTTTCCAAAACGAGCTCCCCCAAGAATAACTCAGTGGCCGGGCAAGAGGAGGCAGGAAGGTGAAAATGAAACTGCCTCTCTCATTATCACCTCCCACATCTGCGGGGCTCCCCCGTCACCTACCCGCTGGCTTAAACTTCGAGCTTCCACCCCAAGCTGCAAGTTCTATTCTAGGGGATCTTTTATTTATGGCCCAGCTGGTTCCACCTAGTGTGAGGTAGGAAATCACGAAAAAGAAGAGGGTAAAGCAAATATTTACGACACAAGTCTGTGAACTGCACACCCAGCTCCTGCCACCCTGCAAAAAAGGAGCGGGCTCAAAACCTTCTGTTGTGGGTCTGGCAACGAGTTCTAAAAGAAGGCCCGTGGGGCCCCCAGGACCAAACGCACAGCTCCTTAGGAGAGAAATGTGCAATGACGCTGTCGCCCCGCTTCAAGGCAGGGGTCGGGGGGGGGGGGGGAGTGTCTCTCTGGGGCTCTGCCCCTCTTCCTGGGAGGGGCAGTCTAGCCCGTGACCTTGGCGCAGCAAGACAGCCAGACCGCCTCACCTCAAACGCTGCGGAGATCACCTTTGCTTTCTTGCTAAGTACTGAGCCCACCGCGTTGAAGTTTTTGTCTCGGATCTCAGCGTATAGCTCCTCTGCAGAATTCAGCTGAAGCTTCTTGGCTTCCGTGGGAAGGTCCTTCCCGCCATCGCCCTGTTTCTTAGGTACAAATTTCTCCGGAGGTAACTTCACATAACCTGAGCCACAATGGAAGGAGACAAGCGCCTGGGTGAATTTACCGGCAGAACCGATCAAGCGCTCAGGCTCGAAACAGAATTCTCCAGCTCAGGAGAGAAGGAAGCCCTTGGCTTTAGGGAAAATGGCGTATGGCACAGAGGTTTCAGTTTTTCCCATATCAAGGTACACTTTGGTCACAAATAAATCAATCAGGATTATTACTAAACGTTTCTAAAATTTTAAATGCCGACAGAAACAAGCATCATGTGGGCCAAAGTGACCTCTGACCTAATAATCTGTCGCACCCAACTGCTAGCCGGCCTCCCCAGTCTTCCATCTGGTGTCCCCAACCTCGACTACCTGCCCTTCCCTGGATATACCCCACAGCAATCTCCCCTGTAGCGTCCCTGCATTTATGACATGGTGTGCCCCACGCTGTGCCCTCTCCGCAAACCCAGGACAAATGCCGCCTCTCTGACAAGCTTTCCTGAACAACTGCCAGCCGGGAGGGCCTACAATCTCCGAACTGCAACGCCACCTGAACCTAACCCATGGCCACAGCTCACGGGGATAAGCACAGTCTGCACACAAAGCACCTGGCCAGCCCTTGTGGCACTGAAGACAGCAGTTTTTGCTTGGACTTTGTCTGAAAGCCGAAAGTCAGTATTTTTATTTTCTCAAATATCCTCTGATTTACATGCAAAGACAGCATCTCAAAAAAAACGAAGAAACCTTCTGGACGTCTGTATCCAGTGACCTGTTAGTAAACACAGATGTCGCTTTACTTACTGTTCTGAATGCCATAAATTTCATCAATGAGTCCCTCATACGTAAGTTGCGTGGCAAGAGGCGTTAATAAATCCACGTTTCGATCAAGCAGCAAGAGATTATCAAAAACAGGAAATATTGAATTTTGGCTTCCTGTAAACTCTCTCTTCATCCTGATCATCATATTGGCCACTTGCTGGAAATCAAACATTGGATCAGATGGGACTTTCCTGGGAATTAGCTGATTTTCAAATGTAGCTCAAGACAGAGAAGAGCGTCTGCTGTTGGCCACCCGCTCGAACACGTACATGTACCCCAACACCGGCCACTACTCAACGAGGCATGAGCTCAGACACAGTCTGTTCTCGTTATTCATGGTACTTTTGTAGAGTCACCATGACCACTGACTTAGCGAATATGGAGCCACTGCTCTGAGGGGAAACACGGGGTTAAGTTCCCATGAGCCTCTGGTGACAACATTTTTATCAACTAATCAATGTGTGTTTCTATTTAAAGACACCTTATTTAATATATACTGTTGATTCACCAACAATGAACTCATAGCCAACAGCACTGTAACTCATGCCCGAAGGAAGCTTAGCCAACATAGGTATTTTCTCCGTACGGCACACCAGAACCTTCCTGAGCTTGGGAACACCGGACAGTGCTTTAGGACTACCTGTGGGGCCATGTGAAACAGTGAGATCACCGATAAAAAGCACAAAAGTGCAAGAAATATGGCGTTAAGTAGCACACGGCACTATATAGTCCCTGTTTATAGTCTAAGAGATGAAACAAGAAGGCAGAGCATCACTTTACTGGATGTCAGCCGGGAACAGGCACATTGGACAACTCAAATTTTTTGCTGCCCTGGACCTGTCCACAAAACACCGTGACTATCGGTCTGGGGGGTTACGAGTACATTTCAGCAACTAGGTGAATTCACAAACAGGACTGGCTGTACTTATTTGTAAACAGCTTGCTATCACTCCCCTTTTGGGTAGCAGGGCACCCCTTCCTTCACCCCAGAAACACAGGCCACTTCTTACCCTGGCACACTCTCCTTTCCCAAAGATCTGGGGGATTGTCCCGTACAGAGCCTGCAGGGTCATCAGCCCCTTGGCTGCATGGTAGAGGCTGGTCTGGTCACTTTCCAGGTAGCATTCCTGTGGGGGGTGGGGAGGGGGGAGAAGGGTGGTTACTGCCAGGCCACAGTCATAGGGTGCTTGCCAGCACCCGCCTCTGTCTGGTACTGGGGTTTTCCACTCATTTCCCGCTTTGCCTGGAAAGAGGGGGGACGCAAGACCGTTTTGTCAAGCTGCTCTTTGGGAGTCTAGAGCACAAGGCCAACAGCGGTGCTATGGAGATGCAGCTGTGGAAGCAACTGGCCGAGCCTTCTGGAAGAAAAGTGTTCGTCAAGCACACCAGGTGTACTTTACGAGCTCGTCAGTAAACTGATTAACAAAGACTTACAAGGGGAATGGGTTCTCCCACTCACCGTGGGAATTGTAGACCCTGGCAGGACATTCTGGGAAGGCCCTATGCTAATACCCATAAAGGCACATACTCTTTGACCCCCGGAGCCCCAGAGGACCACACGACAGGGTACTTAGCCGTTTTGACAAACACGAGGTTTTCACATATGCTGCCAACAAACAAAGGTCCTGACGTCTTGAGAAGTGAAAAGGGGTGGCTGAAGAATCTTTAGATTATGATCTCATTTTTAGAAAATATATTTTATGATATACAATATACAAGGTCTATTTTGTAAAGGCCAATAAAATGCACACAAGACCAGCTGGGAAGTAAGAGGGGAAACACTCAGATCTGATCCTCGTCGGGGGCGGGGGGGGCACGGTTCTAGACTCAGACAGCCTTGATCTGGGCCCCAGCCGGGCCACTTCCCAGCTGCTCCCTGGGCGGGTGAGAAAAACCTCTGCGTGCCTCAGCTTACCCATCAGTAGAAGGGAGTATCATCCACAAAGCATAAGGAGAAGAAAACGCATGTAAAACATTTAACTCCAGCACTTAAAGTATACAGTAAGTGCTTAATAAATGTTAGTTTTTATCATTTGGAATTGTTTGGACTTTCCCCCCCCACAAATATCACCCATCCGTAAGTCAAAATGGTACACAGCACCAGACACCTGCCCTCCACCCACCCACCCAACGTGTCTCTAGCTCCAAAGCCAGGAGGGAAAGGACACCGGAAGAATCAGGGAAGACAGAGTAGAGCACTAGTGCACTCCCCCCGGGGGAGGGAGGAGGGCTGTCCCCCAAAGACACTGATGAGTGTGTGGTCACTACTGGAAGCAGTGACAGGTGACGGCTCTTCCAGGTCTGGGGTATTTTAACACTGCAGTGACCGGGCCAGGCCAAGATCAAGAATGTCTGGAGACACTTTCTGGCAAAATTGCTTAGAACTCCTGACTGGAGCGGAAGTGAGATCAAAATTCAAGGAAGAAAAAATTAGGGAACATCTCCCAAATAGCATTCATATTTTTAACTTAAAAAGTTTTACCACTACAGGTATTTCTTTTATGAGTCTCTTTTCTTTTTAATATTCATTTATTTTGAGAGAGAGAGAGAGCGAGCACGCGCGTGCATGTGCACACGAGCGCATCAGCAGGGGGAGGCGAAGAGGGAGGGAGAAAGAATCCTAAATAGGCTCCACACTGCTAGCATGGAGACTGACGCAGGGCTCAAACCCACAAACCACAAGATCAAGACCTGAGCTGAAATCAAGAGTTGGATGCTTAACCGGCTGAGTCGCCCAGGTGCCCCCACAAGTCTATCTTTAAAAAAAGATTTGAACGTTAACAACGGGGTGCCTGAGTGGCTCAGCCGGTTAAGCGCCTGACTCTCGATTTCAGGTCAGGTCACGATCTCAGGGTCGCGAGACCGAGCTCCACATCGGGCTCTGAGCTGGGCACGAAGCCTGCTTAAGAGTCTCTCTCTCCACCTCTGTCTGTCTCCTGGGGCGTGCATGCGCACACTCGCTCTCTCTCAAAAATAAGTAAATAAATAAATAAAAGTTAACAGATACTAATCTTGAATTTTTTGCTCTAAAATAATTGGTGATGGGGTGATTATTTGTGTTAAATGTCCTAACTCTACTGTGAGTTTGTGGAATTTCAAGCCAGGAGGACATCTGGAGAGGGACAAACGTTAGTATCATTAACATTTCAATACACGTATTTTTTGACCTCCAAATCCCACATACCTACAGTGTTTACAAAGGAGACAGATTTATAGACACTGATTTGTATGTGTATATACGAAGGCCACAATACGTTAAGCACTGTCCTTGAGTGCTGTGAATGGGCCAGGCCCAGTCAACGGGCTGACCTCTGATTCCCAGATTTCACACAGTACAATGATGGAGAAGGTTACAATCACATCCCCAAAGCACAGAAAGATCTCCATGTGCCTTTGGATGCCAAAAACCACTAAATTATGCTCATTACTTAAAATCACATAAATACGTAAAAATTACATCAACTCCATCCGAAATCAGGGTTGAGGGGCACCTGAGTGGCTCAGTTAAGTATCAGACTTCAGGTCATGATCTCACAGTTTGTGAGTTCGAGCCCTGCATCAGTCTCTGTACTGACAGTTCAGAGCCTGGAGCCTGCTTCGGATTTTGTGTCTCCCTCTCTCTCTCTCTCTGATCCTCCCCCGCTCACGCTCTGTCTCTCTTTCTCTCTCTCAAAAATAAATAAACATTAAAAAAAAAAAAAAAAAGAAATCGGGGTTGCATTTAGCATTAGGTGGAACTTGGGGCTTTACCATCCAGGCAAAATCGTTGATTTCTAAACAGAATCTGAGGTGAATGTACAAAACCTAGAGCTTGAAATTTGCAGCAGAAAATAATTGTCCCTTTTTTTTGCAAATCACCAGAAACACAAAGAGGAAATCTCTCCTCTGGGCAGGTTTCCTCATGCCAGGACGAGTCTTCCTCAGCTGCTACCAACTCCCATTAATTACACAGATGTGAATTAATTACATGTGGGCACAGCATTACAGACACATGAGGGTGCAGATACAGCAAAATGGCAGTGCTGGAATCCAAGTGATGGGTATGTGGGTGTTTCCTGTAGAACGCTTTCAACTTTTCTGTATGTCTGAGGTTCTTCACACAAAATTTTGGGGGGAGGGGGAATCTGTACGGTCCTTGGATGAGATTCAGTATATAAGCAAAACATCAGGGAATGTGGCAAAAAAGGAGCCAAGAAGGTCTCTTCGTTATTCAAATTAATCAGTGCGGCCAAATGAAATCTACTGCCCCAAGTAAACTCTTTTTAGGCGATGATCACTGTAACAACGCACTGGGGGAGAAAAAGTTCCAAATAATTTTTTGTACAACACCAGAAGGTTCTCAAAAGTTCTAGTGTCCAGACCAGCAGCATCACAAGCCCATGAATCTAGGAGGGAAATATGGACAAATGTGACTCCGCTGAAAAACACACATGGCAAAAACTACCACAAGCAAAATTAAAAGACAAATGTCAACGGAGAGTAAGCACAGTTAAAGCCTACAGCTTCGGGGCAGACGTGTACAGGACTATTCACTATAGCACCACCTCCAACAGCACAAGGTGAGAAACACCGCAATGTCCTTCAGAAGGAGACTGGTTTGATAAATCGTGATACCTCCAAACAATGGAACACTATGCAACTTCAAATAAAAATACAGAAGCAAACGGGGCGTCTGGGTGGCTCAGTCAGTTAAGCGGCCGACTTTGGCTCAGGTCATGATCTCGCGGTTTGAGTTCGAGCCCTGCATCAGGCTCTGTGCTGACAGCTTAGAACCTGGATCCTGCTTTGGATTTTGTGTCTCCCTCTCTCTCTGCCCCTCCCCTGCTCACACTTTGTCTACCTCTCTAAAAAAATAAATAAACATTAAAAAAAATTAAAAATACAGAAGCATTTTCATGTATGGTATAAATTAACCTTGAGATATATTACTAAGAGAATAAAGCAAGATACCAAACTTACATAGGATATGACACCATTTGTATAAAAGTGAGAAGGGTATTTTATATATACTATGAGCTATAGTTATGTAAAGCATCTCTGAAAAAAGAAAAGAATTAGTAATAGTGATTGCTTCTGGGAGGGATTTGGCAGCTTGAGAACAGGGAGGCTTATTTTTCACTCTGTACTGTTTCTTACTCAAAGAAACGTATCACTGTGCAAGGATAATGTTTTCAAACACTTTCAAATCATTTTATTAAATGTAAAGTAATACTCCTTTTTTTTAAAGTTTATTTGTTTTGAGAGAGAGAGAGAAAGAGAGAGAGAGAGAGAGAACGCACACGGGAGGGACAGAGAGAGAGAATCCCAAGCAGCGCCCACATCATCAGCATGGAGCTCGATGCAGGGTTTGAACCCACAAACTGTGAGATCATGACCTGAGGCGAAACCAAGAGTCGGGCCTTACCCACTGAGCCACCCAGGAGCCCCAGATAAGGTAACATTCTTATGAGAGAAAATGTTCTTTGAAATAAAGATGGTAAATAAAACAAATACATAAAATTACATTTGCAAGAAAACTCTCAGAACTGGAAAAGGCGTGCACATTCACTATAAACACATGCTGAAAATACTCAGTGGAGAAAACCATTGCTGGAACAACGGGCTGCCCACTCGGAAAAAGTTAAACAAGCCCCTACCTCACACCACACACTCCATAAAACACACAATTCAAACTAGCTTAAAAACCTGAATATAAAAAGCAAAACTTCAAGACTTTCCAAGGAAAATATACGATTTTCTGTATCTTCAGGGTGGAAAAGGATTTATTAACACTCAAGAGCACAAGCTAATGGGGCGCCTGGGTGGCTCAGTCAGTTGAGTGTCCGATTTCGGCTCAGGTCACGATCTCACCACTCTGTGAGTTAGAGCCCCGTGTCGGGCTCTGTGCTGACAGCTCAGAGCCTGGAGCCTGCTTTGGATTCTGTGTCTCCCTCTCTCTCGACCCCTCCCCCACTCACATTCTGTCTCTCCCTCTCTCTCAAAAATAATAAACATTAAAAAAAAAAAGCACAAGCTAAAAGAATAAAAGTGATATATTTAACTACTTTAACTTGGAAGACTCACATCTCTCTCTTTCAAAGCTTACAACAAAGCCACAGTAATCAAGACAGTATGGTACTGACATAAGGACAGACATATTGATTAAGGCAAAGAACGGAGACACCAGAAATAAACACCTACACTTACGGACAACCGATTTTCAACAAGGGTACCAAGACAATTCAATGAGGAAAATACCATCACCTTCCAGCAAACGGTGCGGGAACACATGCACAGCCACACGCAAATGTATGACGTTGGATCCCTACTTCACATCAGAAAAAAAATGAACTCAAAATAGGTCAAAGCCCTAAACGTAAGACTAAAACCATAAAATTCTTTGAAGAAAACATCAGGGTAAATGCGTTACCCCGGGTTAGGCAATGACTTCTTAGATGGGACATCAAAGGCATAAGCAACAAGAAGGAAAAAACAGATAAACTGAACTTCAAAATTAAAAATTGTCAGGAAGGGCGCCTGGGTGGCTCACTCGACTCTTGATCGCGGCTCAGGTCTTGATCTCAGGGTTGTGAGTTCAAGCCCCATAATGGGCTCCATGCTGGGTGTGAAGCTTACTTAGAAACATTTTTCATGGTGGGGAAAAAAAAAACTGTGTGTGTGTTTTGAAGGACCCCACTTTTACCAAGTGAAAAAAAACCTCACAGAATGGGAGAAAATGTTTGCAAATCTGGTATCTGATAAAAAAGGACTTGCATCCAGAACATACTAAGAATTCTTACAACTCTTCTAATGAAAAGATACAATATCCCAATTTTTAAAATGTGTCAGGGAGCGGAATAGACATTTCTTTAAAGGAAGACATACTGATGGCCAATCAGCACATGAAAAGGTGATCAGCATCACTGGTTGCTATGGAAATGTAAATCAAAACCACAATGAGATCATGTTTCACACTCACCAGGATGGCAAGCCAAAAAGACAGACGATGGTAGGTTGGTGAGGATATAAAACTGGAACCCTTGGGGCGCCTGGGTGGCTCAGTCGGTTAAGCGGCCGACTTCGGCTCAGGTCATGATCTCACGGTCCGTAAGTTCGAGCCCCATGTCGGGCTCTGTGCTGACAGAGCCTGTTTCAGATTCTGTGTCTCCCTCTCTCTGACCCTCCCCCGTTCATGCTCTGTCTCTCTCTCTGTCTCAAACATAAATAAATGTTAAAAAAAAAAAAAAATTAAAAAAAAAAAAACAACAAAAAAAACCCTGGAACCCTCATCTACCTCTGGCTGGAGCAGAAAATGGTGCAGTCACTGTGGATCCCCCAAACGTTAAACAGAGTTTTATCATATGACCCGGCAATTCTACTTCTAGGTATATCTAACAGAAATGAAAACACATGCACATACAAAACCTTGTATTAACGTTTGCAGCATCGTGATGGCCGACAAGTGAAAAATCATGATCCGAACACTCTAGATGAACGGTAAACACAGTGTGGGAGATCATTACAAAGGAATACTATTTGGCAATCAAAAGGAAGGGAGCTGACACCTGTTACAACGTGGATGAGCCTGGAGAACATGAGGCTAAGAAAGAGGCCAGACACAAAGGACCACATGTATATGACTTCATTAATAAGAAATCTCCAGAACAGGCAAATCCATACAGACGGCACAAGACTAGGGACTGCCAGTAGCTTGGGGGAGAGAGTGACTGCTAATGGGCAGAGGGTTTCTTTATGGGATGATAAAAATGTTCCAAAATTAGACAGTGGTGATGGTTGCACAACTCTGTGAATATACTGAAAACTGATGAACTGCACACTTTATTTTTGAGAGAGAGAGAAAGAGAGTGCATGAGCAGGAAAGAGGGGTCGAGAGAGAGAGAGACAGAGAGAGAGAGAGAGAGGGAGAGAGAGAATCCCAAGCAGGCTCCTCACTGTCAGCACAGAGCCCGACTTGTGGCTCAGTCTCACCAACCATGAGATCATGACCTGAGCTGAAACCAAGAGTCGGACACTCAACCGACTGAGCCACCCCGACGCCCCTGAACTGCACCTTTAAAAGGGTAAATTTTATGGTATGTGAATTTTGTCTCAATAAAGCTGTTATAAAAAAATTAAGCACAGCGGCACCTGAGTGTCTCAACTGGTTAAGCGTCTGACTCTTGACATCAGCTCAGGTCACGATCTCACGGTTCATGGGATCGAGCCCCACATCGGGCTCTGCACTAACAGCTCGGAGTCTGCTTGGGATTCTCCCTCTCCCTCTCTCTCTGCCCCTCCCCTGTACATGCAGGCATGTGTGTGCCTCTCTTTCAAAATAAACTTAAAAAAAAATAATAATAAAAAAAATAATAAAGTCTGAAATTAAATGTCAAACTTACTTTGAATGCACCCTCTGATTCCATGGATAAGAGATCCCCATCAAATGGAATGAGGTCTAGGCTGTACTCCTCCCTATGAATAAAGGATCCCAAAACACCCAGGTCTTTCAACCTCTGTTCACACAGTAAACTTCGTCGTGGAACAAACAAAATGTGGAAATCCCTTGCCGGGCCACGTTTGTCTTCACTGCAAGAGAAGTAACACTTGTTAGCTTGCATGCGCCTTCGAGTCGTAGGCTATTTCATCTATTTTATTCCTGGAGCCTGGCCTGTTGCTTGGCACACAGCAGGCGCTAAATAAATGGGCATCAGATAAACGCACTCAAACTGCTGCATAGTTGGCTCTCTCTCTCCCTCTCTTTTTTTTTCCCTGAGAGGAAAGAGGCGTTGATTCACAGCCAGTGTTTTGTGAAGCATTTTCTAGCTTTCTCTTAAACCATTTATGGGGCATTAAGCTCTCAGGTTTATTGAAACAGGATGTCCGTGTCTTACTGAAAAACAGATGGTTCTTTAACCAAACCAATGCTGTGACACAGTCTTACGGAAAAAGGAAAGATCACTCTTGACTTCCACCTCTAGTCTCCTTGACAGTGGGCCTCCCAAAATAGCCCATATGCTTTTAAGGTTTTAAGGGCCTTTTCAATCAACTGTACCACCGAGTGCAAACTGGGCTAAGAACTTCCTCTATAGATTGGATGCTACGTTAAATTTTAATCGGCTCGTACTTCTTTTGCTTATGAAATTCGAGCACGCTATATACAGTGTATTGAAAGATGACCATTAGAGATTTTGTAGTTTTAATCAGGGTCCTTCCCACCGGTAATAGGTCCAAATTTTTAGTTGTCCTGAAAACGGGGTTATATGATGACCCCCTTCTCCAACTGTCTGAACAAGTTCATGGGAGCTTCCCATTCCCCTCTTACATTCTTTCACGCCTGCCCAGTTTTCTAAAAGACCACCTTCCCATTCACTGCCAAGACAAGGAGGTTGCAAGGAAGAGTTCGGTATGTTAAAACCCTGAGAAGGATCAACCTCTTTTGGTCCAAACAGAAGCTCTGGGAGATACCTGAGCACATTTTCAGCAATTATATCCATCAACTCTAGCCTGGGTCTGACAAAAAAAATAATATTCTTGACATCAGCTGCTGGCAAACGACTTCCTTTAAGTGTGAACATTTTCTCCACTTCATGTTCCTAAGAAAACACATACACAAAAGGTTAACAAAAACCCTGTACTTTACCTATCATATCCAGATTCAGTCATCATAAACACTCCCAGCCAAAAGTGCATAATGCTTCATCAGCAAAATTTAGATTCCCCAAAGCCAGATGTATAAAGGACAAAGTTTCAGGATTAAGTCAATGCTATTGCATCTGAATTCAAATGACTCACATGATGACCTGTCAATGACACCAGGTGATGGTCACATAACACAATGCTAGTAATTTCTCTAGAATTAGGATAAGTATAAAATCACTGGCCAGTGGCCACTGTATAAAAAATGTCAGACATGCATCAGCATCAGTGTCTATAAAGACCAAAGAACTCTGCAAGTCAATTACTCAGGAAAAATGTAAAATCCTATTATTACTAAAGCACAGAATTACTAATCCCCAAACAAAACCCAAATAGCTCATTTACCTTCAGTAGTGAATACTGTGCAATCAGGCCAAATGGTCCTGTGAGGTACTCATCCCAAACTATTGCCTGTAGGAGGAGAGAAACTTTCTCTTGTTAGGGTTAATATCAGGAATTTCAACAATATCGACAGAAAGCAGCAGTCAGAGGACGTAGTAGGAATATTTGCTTCAAACTGAATTAGCAAAAATTTTAACTGGCTCTAATCACATTCGTATCTTACAGGTCTAAAGAAAAGCAGGATCTGGACAAGGATGTTACTGTTGTCACGGGAAAGTTAAGACATAACCACCATCCTCAAACAGGAAGAAGGAACTGTAGTTTGTTGCGTATTTGTGTCATGGTATTAACGAGTAGATTGAACCAGATGGAAACTGCCAATGGCAACAGCTCAGTCTAGCATTTTACATGGAAATGTCACATAATCCAATTATATAAAATTAAAACCTTGGATGTAGGTATTACGAATCTTATTTTGACAGAAGAGGAAAGTTTTAAAGGGTTTGGGAAGTTTAAGTAACATGTCCAGGGCCACGTAGGGACTTTGGACCTTACATATAGTATAAGGGGACTAGAACCCCAGTGTAGAACTCAGCTGACAATTCACGGGTCATTGTTCTGGGCTCCCGTGAACATTATTACTGCTAATCTCCAGTGTCATTTCTTCTTCTTCCCTTATTTATTTATTTTGAGGGACAGAGACAGAGCATAAGTGGGGGAGGGGCAGACAGAGAGGGAGACACAGAATCCAAAGCAGGCTCCAAGCTGTCAGCACAGACCCCTATTGGCAGGGCTCGAACCCACAAACCGTGACATCATGACCTGAGCTGAAGTGGGAGGCTTAACCGACTGAGCCACCCAGGCACCCCTCTTCTTCCCTTTTTTAACTGAAATTTTTACTGAGATAAGTGTAGATTAACTTTTATTTGTAAGAAATATTAGAGAGAGAGCCCTTGCATGCTCTGCCCAGTTTCCCCCAATGGTAACAGTTTGCAAAACCACAGCACAATATTACACCCACAACATTGCCATTGATCCAATCCGTGATGTTATTCAGATTTCAGTATCATTTCTTGAGCCTGAACTGGGCACCTAGGGCTTAGCCTGCCTTTTTCTCTCAATGGCTGCTAGCACCCACTCCATCTCTGGAAGTTCTGTTCTTCCTAAAACCGATTCCTGAGATTCCCCAGTTTTCCTTTCCTTTTCGGAGTTGTATTGCCAGTTACTTAGGGGGACAAATAAACCCTAAGGAGAGAGGAGAAAGATGACACCACTTAGACGAAATCCTATTAAGTCCTTGATCTACAATTTCTCAGTCGTGAGCTGGGTGGTAGTAAACGTCTAACAGGAGAAACAAACCCCAGAAAAGTCACGTTAAAACCGCAAATAACTACAACCTCTTTCATAATACGTGTGAGCAGCAGGTTCTAAGATGCTAGTGCTACACAGGCTTTTAAAGGTAGACATGCATGCTCGCCGTAAGGCATGTTCACTGGCCCATCGACATCCTTGGGCCGGGCCCGCCCCATTCTTCCTGTTCCCAGGGGGCACCAGAACTGCCCCTCTGGATCTGAGGGCCACCTGACATAGCTAAGGTTCACGATGGCCTGGGATACCACAGTGGCTTACTCTGCTGCAACAAAGCAATCGCGATGCCACGCCGACTCCTGCCGTGTGCCCCAGCCCCACCGGCAGACCCCTCTCCCCCGCGCATTGGTCCTGCCCGCTCCCCTCCTCGGAAGCCCCAGGGACCTCGTGCACCAGGGGCTCAGGCAATCGGGCACCGGATTGGGCCAGGAGGGACGGGGGGCTGGAAAGCAGTGTCACCGCCTCCCATCGCTCACCTTGCTTCCCGCGCACTTGTCCAGGAACTCTCGCAGCTCGCGACGCACCGCCTCGCGCAGCACGTTCAGGTTCACTCGTCCGTAGGACAGGTGCGCCGCCATCTTGCTTCCCCCTAGGCGTAGCCCACGAACGCAGTCACATGACGGCGCGTTCACGTGACCAGGACGGCTGACCGCCCCCTCCCCCCACCTCCCCAGCCAACGCGGAAGCTGAGGTGGGCCGGCGCCTACCGTCTTTGCTGAATCAGGCGCCCGCTGCTTTCTCTCTGCTGCATCGGTGCCGAAGCTCCCCAAGACCCCCGGCCCCATCGAGACCCTGCCTCAGTCCAGGAGTCGGTGGACGCTGAGAACTGAGTTGAGAGACGGGGACTGGGTCCTACTTCTTCCGCTTAAAAATCGCGACTTTCTTCGTAGCAGCAAGCGTACCCGCTATCATGGAACTCTTAAATTATAGCAGTCAGAAAGCCCTCCGCTTTGCTCTTTCAGTTTGTAGGCTAAATTTTACCCAAGAAAAGACAACGGCTGCGACAAACTTGTCTGTTTAGCTCTCGCCAGTAGATTCACTGCATTGTATTTCACACAGATAATATCCCATGTGGAATCCAGTTCCGCTCCATTAGTAAAATTCGTATGTTACCTTTTGAGTTGTGAGAATCAAGAGGGTGGAATTTACGTCGTGTTTCATTTTAAAAACTTAGCAGGGTGCCTGGAATTTAATTGCTTAATAACTATTGTTTTAGAATGATTGATTCGTTTTAATACTTCGAGGGTGGAAATTGTCTGGGATGTAAAAGAGGCTTGAAAACATTTGCTCTTCGAGTGGATGGCTCTATTCAATCCTTTACATACACTTTGTTATGAAGAAAGGACTCACCCATGAGTCTGAGTAAACAAAGAGCAGAATTAGGGGATGATGCTGAAAAGCAACCAATCAATCATACATACACACTGGCACTCTCAATTCCATGATTTCATCAAAACCGTTTAAATTTTAAAATAATGTGTTTCTACTCAATGCTGTTTCATGTCCTAATTCTCAACCCGGTTTTCATAGTGATTCTCAATCTATATCACAAATTCTTACCACATGTACAGACTTTTTTGCCCAACTGAAAAGGTGTATTATTTTAGCACCGTGAAAATAAATGTTCTCAGCAGGCCTTGTCACATACTCTTATATTAGGGCAAAACTTACGGTGAAGAGGTGAGATGCCCAAGGCTAGTGAAATCCCAAGCATGCATGCATGTAAACGAGCAAGAGCAGGATGATAAACTATCCTTCTCCCAAAGGATCACAATGCTAGGTAATGATCAACATGGGTGTTTAACTTGTATAGGGATCCGATGTTTGGAAACGTTGCTATACTGCTGTAGTTGCCCTATAAATATTGCAGACCTTAGTGTTTTCTTCTGTAGTTTTTATTGATATCATTGACATATAACATCGTATTAGTTTCAGGTGTATACAACAGGATTTGAGTGTAAGTATATACTGCGAAACGATTACCACAATAAGTTAAAACAGTTTGAGTCTTTTAATTCCCTATGGTTAGTAGTGAAGTCAAGGACTAGTGTCAAGGTATCATTTAAGGAGGTAAAAGTATTGTTCTTGTTCAACTAATAACTCTGCTTTGGAAATATCGACCTGTTGGGGACTCTGTGCTCATAAAACAAATGTTTGGTTCAGTAATCATTTTGCTAAATATCACAGCAATCTTCAGGGTTTCTTTCCAAAACATCACGGATTATTAGGTAGTTGGTGCTACGTGGTGCCGTTTATATTTTTGTCAGGTAATACAGTGTGATATAGCAATGGATAACAACCTTAGGTATTTAAGTGGGTCATAGGATGCTTTGAGACGAGGATATATCAATTTCTTAAAAGCTGTTTATCAACAAGACTGCAGTAGAAATTGCTATTTGGATCTATAGTGCTCACTCATTTAAAGAAAAAGAAAACATTATGACAAATAAACCTGGGAAGAATATGTTTACTACCACTGGCAAAAAAGAATAACCATTTATTAAAGTAGATACAGAACACTCGTTTGCTCAAATTTTAATACTGCTTTACATTTTGTTTGTGAAACACTTCCTATTATAATGTTTATAACCAAAAATTTTACAGATTTTTCACTTGTCAGACACACATTTGATAATCTTGAGGGAAAAAATACATCAAAGGCATATATACAATTATAGAGGTTCTTATTATACATGTAGCACGGAAGATACATTACTTTTTACATATTGTAGAAGACATTCAAATGAGATAAATAGATTCAAACTGGTTGATAAACTTCTGATGGTTGAGGTCCTTCATTTTATTTTTTTGTGATAAGAAAATCCAAAATTATCAATGTTGAATTTCTCATCGTACATTCATCTATAAACAGTTTAAAAAAAAAAACCTGTAAAGGTTGTAGATCGGTTAATTTAGGTGTTTTAATAGTGGCTTATTATCTGATTAACTGACTGCCGGGGATATCTGCTGAAGAAAGAAAAAGATTTAGAGAAAATTCTCCCAGGTATTTATATCTGATAAAGAAACAAAATGAAAACGGAAAAAAAAAAACTATTTGCAAAGCCACGTGATATCACTCCGGGCCTAGTCCATTATGTCCTGATGTGTTTTCTTTTTCATAAAGGTAAAAATCTGAAAAGAAAGACATTGTATTTTGTCCCAAAATATAGATTTTTAAAAAATATATACATATAATATATAGAAGCTGAAATTATGCAAAAACCAATAAACAAAACACCACAGTAGAGTAAGTAGGTGCAGCATATAGATTATAAAATGTCCCCACAGCAGTTTGGGGGCTTCCCCCTCCCGTTACCTGTTTCATGATTTTATAATCACACCTAAGTATTATCAAGCCTGAAATAAAGGCACTACTGACATCAGGTAGTGCAAAGAGCTCAGATACTTCTTTAAGAATAAAATACTTTCAATGAGTAGATGAAAATGCAAAATGGCACATTTTTCCAACTCATTCCAGTGTCAAAGCTTAACCAAAACATCTAAATATACAAATGCAGCCTGGAAAAATTTTAGTGCAAATATGAAAAGTAACGGCATAATTTAAAGTTACTTAAATAAGGTATTGTAAGGGTAGGAATTGTTCTATGAGGCTTCCCTAGGGACAGTGAATGTAATGGCATCTGGTGCAACGTCTTGTTAGAACTTTTAAAAATCAAGAAGACAAAATTAGAGGTGAAATCTCACCTACTAAGTATTTATTAACTTCTGGTGGGGGCGGGGGGACTAAAAGGGTGATGTACTGAAGATCAAAATATTCTCTTCGATTTGTTGACGGGGGTCAAAAATAACGTGAGTTCCGCTGAAGGCCGCCGCACAATGCTGGTGTCCAGCTGCCTCCGCGCCGGTGCGGGTGGAGCCGGTGCGGGGGAGGCGCCGGGCGCGGGGGAGGGGCCGGGGCTTCATCAGAAAGTCTCGTCGTCGTTGCAGTTGGTGGCCCAGTGCCCAAACACCTCGCAGATTTCACAGTACGGGCGTTCCTCGCTCCGACTGCCGTGGTGTGTGGAATGGGGGGGGTCCTCTGACACCTGCGCCTGCGTGGGACAATCCTCTGTGTCGTGGAGGTCAAAGCAGTCGCATATGTCACAGAAGAGGCGGGGTTTCTTCTTGGACTGTTTCTCCTGGTCATCGCTACAAATGTTAACGTGCATAAATCAGAAACTCCTCTCTGTAAGAAGAAACTCAGGAGACAGTATCACTCACGACAAAAAATAAGAACGAATTCTGGCCACGTCTGGGAGCCTTGAGTGTTAAGTTCTACAGTCCACATTTAGAATTTTCACATCAAACCACTCGCGGTGTATCATTCTCTTGCCAGATTTGTGGAACTCCATTTGTGGACAAGTAACCACAAGGCAATGATTTCTCCAATCCACTGGAACCTACTTTTTAAAACCTTTATTTAGATGGAGCTAAGGTTCTGATTAGTATCGCTTAATATGAAATACCTGTCATAATTGTTGAGGTCATCGCCGTTCCCATTCAGGGCTGCCTCTGACATCATCTCCACCTTCATCTTGAGGTCTTGATTCTTCCTCTGAAGGTCCACTATTACTGAATTTAGGAAATCAATCTGATGTGTCCGGGGGGGGGGGGGGGGGGGGGGGGGGAGAGAAACAGATGTGTAAAATGTCTCAAGCGTGTATGCTGGAGGATGGATATGGCATGAAAGTATACTCTCACGCTATGGCTACAGGGTGTGCTGGACTCACGGGAGGGGGAGATAGTGGCCATTCCTGAACCCACGTTTAAACGCTTTATATATACACGGACATCAGCAAGATTCTACAAAAAGCGGAACCAATGAGTTGTCCCACTGAACTGTAGAACAGAGGCAGAACTTTGATGTTCTGTAGATTGGAAAAAGTTCGTGGAAAGTCTCCTCCGACCACCGTTTAACATTTACTCATTGGTCACGGTGGCACAGGAAACAAACGTCATCTTCAGAGCAAAACGAAGGTGTTTTCAAGAGAGGGCTCCGGCTCCCTTCAGCTGAGGAGACACTCTGGCACACAGTGACAGGGCAGAGCCCAGGTAGCACACGTGTGGCCAGCACCTGTACCAAGATTCACTGAGCAGTGGGGTAACAAGGTGACCATCGGGAGGAGACACTCTTGTCCTAACATCTCCTTTCAAATCAAGGGCACTCTAAAAATAAAATGTTTTTTCCCCTCTTCTACTAAAAAGGTCCAATCTCTCTAAATATCTAAGTCCTACTTTACAATATTAAAAATGATGTATTTCATCTTTTAAAGACATATTTGGCCTTGGGGCACCTGGGTGGCTCAGTCGGTTAAGCGTCTGACTTCAGCTCAGGTCATGATCTCACGGTTGGTGAGTTCAAGCCCCGCGTCGGGCTCTGTGCTGACAGCTTGGAGCCTGGAGCCTGTTCCGGATTCTGTCTCCCTTTCTCTCTGTCCCGCCCCTGCTCACACTCTGTCTTTGTCTCTCTCAAAAATAAAAAACAATAAAAAAAAATTAAAAAAGAATATTTGGCCTTACTCCCCTGCCGGGGCAAGTTACAAAACAAAGCTAGCAATCACTGGCTTTGTGATTCTCTGCAGAATACCCCTTCCAATACTGATGGGAGGCTTACATTTTCTAAGACTTTATCCTGTTAGGAGCTACAATTCAGGAAGAAGAAAAAGCCACAAAATGGATGTAGGTATAGTGGGGAACCACACACACACACACACACACACACACACACACACACACACGCTCACAAATTAGGAAACATAAAACAAACCATTTGCTGATTGGAAGAAAAGTGTTGGCAGCGGCAGATGAAACAAATGGAAGCAGAAAGGAGAGGGGAAAAGAAAACACTGTTAATGGAGTCTATGCTTCTTGGACACACAGACTAAGCAGACAACACTATCCAGGGGGAGTCAGTGCATCTGTTGAATCCTTTCATATCTTTCAAAGGAGATAGATAGCAGATGACTAAAGCAAATCACAAACTCACTGATCTTTGCTTTTATTTAAAGATGATGGAGGCACCTGGGTGGTTAAGTGTCCAACTTCGGCTCAGGTCATAACCTCATGGTTCTTGAGTTCGAGCCCCGTGTCGGGCTCTTTACTAACAGCTCAGAGCCTGGAGCTTGCTTCAGATTCTGTGTGTGTGTCTCTCTCTCTCTGCCCCTCCCCTACTCACGCTCTCTCTCTCAAAAAAAAAAAAAGAATGGTAAAATAAATATGAACATGCTGGCTTTTGTACTTTTGAATTTTGAACAGGATAAATATATCCAACATATAGTGCTAAAATTGAAGGTGGAAGTTAGTTGCTATGTGCAATTATATTTCCAAATACAAAACAGTTTGCCTCCTTATAATCCCATTTTTAAGGCTAAGTCTGTTTCGATAATTTTGGCTTTAGGGAAACAGCTTTCAAGATCTCTGTCTTTTTGGGGCACCTGGGTGGCTCAGTTGGTTAGGCACCTGACTTTGGCTCGGGTCATGATCTTGCGATTCTTGAGTTTGAGCCCCACATCGGGCTCTGTGCTGACAGCTCAGAGCCGGAAGCTTGCTTCTGATTCTGTCTCCCTCTCTCTGCCCCCTGCTCACGCTCTGTGTTCCTCTCTCTCAAAAATTCACAAACATTAAAAAAATTAACAAAAAAGAACTCTGTCTTTTTAAGGTCAAGAGGAGCAAGGAATCTTTTGACCGAGTAATTCTACTTTTACGAATCTATCCTAGAAAAATACTAGTATAGCTGCAAAATGACAGATATTCAAGATAATTCATTATAGCATTGTTCATAATACACCTAAAAAGATTTAAAAAAAAATCCCAAATGTCCTGTCAGCTGACAAGGAACTGATTATAGTACATCCACATAATGCATACTATACAGCAATAAAAAAAGACCAGATTATGTAATATGCCACCATTTGTGTTAAAAAAAAAAAAGAAAAAAAAAAAGGATAGGACATGTTCTTAAATCTCTGAAAAGATTTGTTGAAGATCCTAATAAGAGTGATTACCTGTTTGGAGGTCTGGGAACTGAGAAGAGAGATGGTGTTTGGAGTGAGACTTTCTACCATATATACTTTTACTATTATTTATTGTTTACACCATATGAATGTATTATGTATACAAAAGGCTAAGTGGTTTTTAACAACAGTGCGTAGGGACCCCTGGGTGGCTCAGTCAGTTAAGCATCTGACTTTGGCTCAGGTCATGACCTCATGGTTGCATGAGTTCAAGCCCCGCGTCAGAATCCATGCTGACAGTGTGGAGTCTGCTTTGGCTCCTCTGTCTTCCTCTCTCTTCTCTGTCCCTCCACCACTCGTGCTCTCTCTCAAAAATAAACAAACTTAAAAAAAATTAAAAAACAAAACCAAACACAACAGTGAGTAAGGGGCACCTGGATGGCTCAGTCGGTTGAGTGATTTCGGCTCGGGTCATGGTCTCATAGTTCGTGAGTTTGAGCCCCCCTGTGTTGGGCTCTGGAAGGACAGTGTGAAGCCTGCTTGGGATTCTCTCTCTCTCTCTCTCTCTCTCTCTCTCTCTCTGTCTGTTCCTCCCCAACTTGTGCTTTCTCTCAAAATGAACTTTAAAAAATAAAAACTAAAAAAAATAGCGAGCAAGCCACGCAAAGGAAAGGAATATTACCTGACTCTCCTGGGCTCTTTCATCCTCTTCTGCCTGAGTATCAGTATTACCTTATATCAAAGAAAGGGGGGGGGTGGATTTTACAAAAATTGCAATCTTGTTTTCCTGAGTTACTATAACAAACGGGCCAGTGATAGACACGTATTTTCATGTGAAATTCCCAAATGTGCCTCTCTGAGAACAGTTCGTGGGTTCCTGTCCCACATCTGGAGCCCTAAGGGATCTAGCCAGATGCTGGCCCTACCCCCTCGGCGTTCTCCGCCGGGCTGGCCCACGGCTGGTGAGGGCGCCCATCACACCCACCCGGAAGTTAAAGTAGCAAGCAAGTAGCACGTGCTCACGAAGGGGCCACCTCTGTTCCCCTTTACCGCAGCGCATTTCAGAGCCCACGGCTGCGACCGCGAGGGCAGCCGTCACTCACGTCCTCTATTGCTGCCAACATTTCAGAGGTGGGGATGGCGGGCACGTCCCTGAGCGGAGGACCTGTGTCATGACCCTTATCTGCGTCAATGGGAGGAGAGCCAAAGGCAGACGGGCCGAGGCAGGGGGCGGCGCAACAGCTGCCATCCCAGGGCACCTCACTAGGAACGGCTCAGCTGCAGGAGGCGGCCGGCACTTTACCTGAGGAGCTGCCGAGCTGCCTCCTGTTTTCTTTGAGTTGAAGCTCCAGGTTCTTTACCTGGAGTTCAAGCTTCGCCTTGTCGGACTCCAGAGACTGGACGACTGAGTGCAAGGACTTGGCGGAGGCGCTCTCTCCCCTGAGCACCGTGACCTGAAACACAGCAGGTGAGCTGAGGCTCGCACGCACGGGAACAGAAAGAGGCGGCGGGAACAGAAAGAGGCCGCCGACGGTACTCTACCTCATTTCTCAGTTTTTCCAGCTCTGCATCCTTTTCGGTGAGTAAGGCACTAGTAATGCTGATGGATTTCTGCAAGGAAGCTTTTTCTTCATCGGTTTCTTTTATTAACTTGGATTCTCTAAAAGACCAAAGAGTTAAAAATTCCACAAATCAACCGAGAGAATGGTCAGCGTCCAACTGCCCTATGACAAACACGCAATTAACTTGAGTTAACGTAAAGAAAAAAGTATCACGGGGAAGTTTAAAAGGGGGTTAAGGCTATTATGCTTGCAAAATTTTACTTGAAATTTTACTCACTGTGAGGGAGAACAAGTTTACCTATGCATAGACATGCCAGAATCTGCATATCATTGTATCCATTTGAATTTAAAGAAACATGTTAATAACTTTGGAAGAGGTAGAATTTAAAAAAAAAAAAAAAAAAACAGAACAAGACTGTTGTACCCCCAAAGAATTCTTTTAAAAATCTAACCCCCACCCCAGCTGAATTCTGTTACTTTTTGAATAAATTATTACCAAGCAATAACAACAATTAAAATACACACATGCAAAGCAATTATACACGGATGTCATGCAGAGCAGTTTTATGCTGGAGGTATCAATTGGTTCTCACTAATTTGTTACTTTTAGCAACTTCCAAGAATGTATTTTTGAGATCTCATGGGCCAAAACAGTAGCAAAGATTATTACTGCTATTCATACTGAAGGATTATTACTTTTCATCCACAGAATCGGAAAAGGACATTCAGTTGCTCATAGAAATTACAGGCAATTACATAAAGGCTGGAACAGAAATGTTAAAATGGATTTCTGGGTATAGAATGAAAGCACAGGGGGAGTCTGGAGGGAGACGGGCAGAGCACTTGCTTCAAGTTCTCAGCCTGACTCCGAATTTGTCTGTCAGCAGAGGGAGGGCGACCAGGTCTTAAGGAGAGAAACATTTATCCTGGAGTCAAGGGGTGGGAAAAAGAAGGGGAAGATGAAGCAAAGACAGGGAAGGAGGGCAAGACACAATAGATATAACCCAGAAGGGCAGGCTACTCTGTGTTTACGTGTGTGCATCTCAATTTTTGCTGCAAAAATTATATGCATTCAGAAAGTGCCACGAAAGACCAGCAAAGACTGTCACAGACTGCAGGAAGCTGAGGAGGCATGACCACTGAATGCAGTGTGGTTTCCTAGACTGAATCCCAGAAGAGGAACAAGACATTCGTGGAAAAACTGGGGAAATCTGAATAGAGTCTGGAGTCTAGCTAAGCATACTGAACTAACATTACTTTCTCGGTCTGGACCAATGTGCCAGGGAGTGTGCAATGTGTGTGTGTCAGGGGATGTGGGGTGATGGGTATGTGGGAACTCTCTGTACTGCCTCTGCAACTCTTCTGTAAATCTAAAAGTTTTAAATAAAAAAAGTTTTAAAAAATTACATGCAGTGTGAAACAAGAGGGAAAAAAAAAGTCCTTGTTTCACAAAAATTTTTAGGAAAAACATGACTGGAAGAAATTCCCAGCTAGTCCTCAGACCGTCCAACCTACAACACTGCATTAATGTAGATGATCACCTGTGAGTCCAAAACTTCAAGAACAAGAAGTCAA
This sequence comes from Panthera leo, assembly GCF_018350215.1. NCBI lineage: Eukaryota > Metazoa > Chordata > Mammalia > Carnivora > Felidae > Panthera > Panthera leo. Next base: position 7,188,132 of record NC_056690.1, on the reverse strand, counting down.
ATCCCTCCCGGTTCTAGAAGGAGGGACTGGGTCAACACGAGCCTGTCACATGGTTCAGTCTGCTTGAGAACTGACTGGAAGAGTCGGAAACTGAGGCCCAGGTTAGAAATGGCAGAATGTATGTCTGGTTAGTGAGACCCAAGATATCCGGCACACGAATTACAGAATTCTCATGATTTATGGTAAATTGAAATTCTACACAAAGATGAAAATATAAGTGTTGCATTTATCTCATTGTGTGGCTTACACTTATAGTCCAGAATAAGTAGTAAGAAAAGAATCTGAGACTTACAGAAATTTCTTGAATTCAACACCCAAGCATGATATGAACACTGGAGAGGGGGTGGGTATTGGTGCTGTTAAATTACTAAGTGAGGAATACCTCGCTAGGAAATAGGGTCTTGCTTAGGTTAAAACAAAGCAAAGATTTCAATGGGAGGAATATATAGGTATTCTTCCACCTGGAAAGTAAATATCTGACGTTATCGACAGTTATCCACAAAATCCTGGGCTCCTTAAGTTTCAATTAAACTTATTTGGTAGTTTCTTCCATTGTGGAAACTATTTCAAGAGCTTCACTTGGTGAGAAATCCAACTCCAATTTGAAAAATGTAGTTTTACTGTTTTTACTGAAAAACACCAGGATATGGGGGTTGGTGAACAGATTTAAGTTCTTCTATAATCAGAACTCTAGGCAACCAGAATCTCACAGAGTCTTTGTGGCAGGGAGGGATAAAGACACCAGCAGATGATAGAAGGTAAAAGGTACGGGAATCTTTGCTTCTCACGTACACACGACCCCTAATTAGGCCGCCTTCGAAGAAGATGGCAGGCTGAACGTGTCTTGGACAAGCTGTCAAGAGACACATGGTTAGGAAAGGGATCTGCCTTGTGATTTATACATCAAATGACAGGACAAATAGCCTTTGGCAGCTTGTCTTCATGGCCGGTCTTCACTGCTGGCTTCTTGGGCTATTTCCAAGCCCTAATCCCACTGTGCAAACCAAGAGGGACGAAATTAAACCATATATGCCAATGTTACTGACATGTGAGTCACAAACGACACTGACAGGAGCGCCTGTGCCACACTCTGAAGCCATGCTGGCTAGAAGGACTTGGTGCTGCTGAAGGTATCGAGAAGGGAAGATATAAACACGGTGTGAAAGATCGGCTCTAAGGGCCAGATACCTTTCCCTTCCAGGGAACATATTACCCAGATTCTTTCCTTACTACTTATTTAAGAAATAAATTCTAGTAATGAAGCAAATACCTTAAAGTGTAACTGGGCAAGCTTAAAAAATGCAAGATAGCAAGAACCAAACATTAGAAACATGAAAAGAAATGCAGGTAATGTAAGGAGAACTAAATTTTCACTGAATCTCTTTGCTGTATATAGATCTAAAACCGGTGTGTGTGTGTGTGTGTGTGTGTGTGTGTGTGTGTGTGTGTGTGTGTGTGTATGCTGCTAGGAATATTTTACAAAACAAAAGCAAGACACAGAGGGACAAAGGCAGCCAAAAAATATATACAACAAGTTGTTTTACTAAAAATATATGAAATTTATTTATTATAACGTGGATAGACTTTCTTTAGTCTTACCATTAAAGACACACAGATAGAGCAAAGGAAGCAGGAGTAGGGAAGGGAAAAGAGAGGGTGAAATGAGCATTGATAAGTAGCGCAAGCTCGAGACAGTCAGACAGTCAGCAACCCACACTGAGCTTAACGAGCTGGAGTAGCACGGGACCGCTTTAGACCCGGTCTCTCAGACGGGGTCGCCAACCAGTTTCCATTCCTGACATTTATCCCGCATTTACACTAACAGAATTAATTCTGACTCCAAGAAGTCCATGTCTAACATTTGAGCTCCAGAGTCCCTGCTTTGACATCAAAAAGCCTAGAGAAGGGAGGGAGGCCAAACGTGTTCCCAAATCTGCTGTAGGCTTTAGTGGACAGGGGAGCACACTTGTCCACTTCGGTCAGTTAGAGCAATTCGAGGTTGGCTCTGCTGGGTCAGGTATCTTGGAGCCTGGTTTGAAAGAGGTCCACCCGACTTGGAAACCAGCTTCCAAAATAACGATTGTACTTTTAAGTTAAGAGAAAAACCTGAACTACAGATTGCTTGCAATTTAATGTTTAGGTACCAAAAAACCATAGCAAATACAGGAAGACCCTACTACTTAACGAGAAGCAGTCTGTGCCTCAGGGTCAGAAGTTCTGCACTTCAATACAATGACCATTTCAATGCCACACTTAGATACTATCTTGACTATGTATGTTCAATGATCACTTCTGAATTAAGCCCTTGACTAAGATCTCCGTTCTTGCGTCAACAACTACATTGCAAACATCTTTATGATTTAAGTACTTTCCAGACTTAAATTAAGAGCGTTATCAAATTCTTTTCAGTACTCCATGCTAAATTTACTTAACTATTACACACATAGATCTACACATTATCCATTATCACACTGGCTTTTAGAGGACACTTAAGGTATCAAGAAGGGAAGATAAACACGGTGTGAAAGAACGGCTCTAAGGGCCTTTCCCTTCCAGGGAACATATTACCCGGATTCTTTCCTTACTACTTACCTTAGAAATAAATTCTAGCAATGAAGCAAGTACCTTACAGTGTTACTGGGCAAGCTTTAAAAATGCAACATAACAAGAACCCTACTACTTAATGAGAAGTAGAGGACACTTAAGGGCCCAAATTATTAGCTAAAATAGATCTGCACTCAGATTTCAGAAATAGACACAACTTTCCATGAGGATTAATTTGACCAAAAAACAGCGCCAAATAGGGTAAGTTAGGTTTTCAAAATTTTCACTTTCAGAAACAATTACCATGTTTATCAGCATTTATTGATATAAAGAGTGATTTTCAGGAGACATTCTCCTAAACTTATCCAGGAATTAAAATGGGAGCAAAGATGGTGAATTAAGAAGTGGCCTTAACAAGCCCCCAAACTTGTTCTACCTTTTTAAGCCAAGAAAAAAGTCACAGGCCTGCTCACATTTTGAAAGGCATGTAATTTAAAGTCACATGGAAAAGACTAATGAAGCATAGCAGCTTTATTCTTTAAAGGAAAAAAAAAAGATTTAAAATGAACAATAAATAAATGTACAGTGAGAAAAGAGCCAGCATGAACATCTGACACCCTCTGTCTTACGCTTGCATCTGGGTTCTTGGCTAAGTTGCCCAACATTTTGGGCTCTACTTTCATCCTTTATAAATGCAGGCCCCACCATATATTTTGCGGGGTTGTCCTGAGATTAAGTTTGTGAATTGTGAACACAAAGGGATAATGTCAGTACTCGCTTACTTACACCAGCCCATTTTTCCCATGCTCTCCTGGCAGAATGGGACAGGAACGAGCCCTATCAATTTTTTTTCACATATCCTTGATAACTGCATAAGGAGGTTCTCTTTAAAGAAATGGAGCCTTATTTATGTAAAATGGAAATATCCTGAGGCCCACCCTCGCAGAGCTGGCTGCCTACACAAGGACGGGGTGGGGGCAGTGATGCATTCTGTGTGCATTCTGGTAGGAAACTTTAAGTAAGAATGAATCTAAGGATTTCTTAATTAAACAAGAAAGGAGGAAAGACACTCCTGGACTTGAAGCCTAATGTCCTTTGGAATGTTTCTTGTGGATCCCAATATCTCTGTGGGCTAAAGAAAGCCCTCAATTCCTAAGCCACCGCCATGCTGGCAGGAGCAGACTGCCAGAGTAAAACACGTGTGTCAGTGGTCAGGGAGAGAAACTTCCTCTTCCCGACCAGAAAGAATAATAAAATACTTCGCAAGAGCGTGGATGAATTCTTGATTAAGCTCTTCTTAAAGAATTATGTTTAGTTCTGTTTTCAAGAAGAGAAAATTACGTCACTGTCGTGACGCACATCTACTCAGCGAACCACCATCAGGGCTGTGGTTCTCGGCAACAGTACCCACCCATCTGCCCGGCACGCAGCGTAAAGCACAGAATTTCTCTAGACACAAACTGCACATTTTACAAGAGCAGACAGAGACTGTCAAGATACGTAAGCATCAGGCTTCTAAACAGTTACTTCTGTGGCCCCATTTACCCTTACTCCAAAGTGCTGGAAGGTTTCCATTTAAATATCATTTGATTATCATCAAAGAGTAACAGAGAAAAAAGCTCTTTCTTAGAAAACAGAAACATTCAAATTGATGCTAACACATTATTATTGAAAAGTTCAAATTTTTATATAATGCAATCAGTATTTATATGCAGATCGATTACTCTACATAAGATTACAGCATTTTCAGTTACTGAAAAGAAGAGGTAACAGCAGTATAATGAGACAATCTGATTTTAGAACATTTCTGAATAAATTCAACTGACCATGGCTTAAAAATTAACCTGTCCTTTGTCTTTGTAATTAAGACTGTAACTTTTGAAATAAATTTTCATCATTCACCTGTTATGAGCACCAAACCATCACAATCCAATCTTCTGAACAATAAGGAGGTGACGTGTTTTCTACAGTCACCATACACGTCATGTTCTGACATTTTCCTCATTAAACACACACACACACACACAACAATAAACACAAAAAGAAAGCCTACCTCTTTTTCATTTCTAACAACTGATTATTGAGCACAGATCTCTCTTCTTCTAGCTGGAAAAAAACACACACAAAAAAGTTCAGTTCGTCACAAAAGTCCACAGAGAGGCCTATTTCTCATTCCACATGTCACATTCCCAGGCTCCGGGGCAGCTAAAGCAATTGGCCTTCCTCACTGGCAATGAAAAAAGAACAAAAGGTTACTACATCATGTACAGTCGTTAATTTACAAGTCATTTAGGACCTGAATGACTCCCCTCCTTCGGTACATGCCCTATCTCCAACATTCAATAAATGTTTCGCCCATTTGTTAAACGAACGAGTGAAAGCTTCGCTGTTAACATGCTGGCTCCTTCGCCGAAGTCACACAGATCAAGTGTCACTAACTCCTGGATGGCTGGGAACAGGCTGCTTATGCCGCATGGGCCTCATTTCACGTCTACCACATTCCAGGCATTAGTTTTTCACCCATAAAATAAGGAAGTTAGAAGAGATGTTCCAAGGGGTGTTTACTTCTAAAATTCTATTATTCTACGACAGATAAATGCAAAAGGTTCAGTTAGTTAATCCTGTGAGAGATGACTCCCCCCTCCCCCCCAATCTGTACCATGCAGTTTATTATGTGACATATCAATTCCAGCTCACACTTGTGAAAGCTGTGTTCCACACAGGTGAACACATTCCTGTGTGCTTTCTTTTCCAAATCAAACGATAACACCAAAGACTACGGAACGGTTTCCAACAGCCCAGAATTTAAGCTATTAGCTCACTGCATGTAGTTTACGGTCTTATTTCTGATTATGTGTTAATTATATCTATGCTTTGCTATGAGAGCTTCAGAATTTTAAAGTTCTTAAATAGACATAAACGTGTGTGTTGAACCTAAAATTACACTTATCACAAAATCTATTGAGGTTAACATACAGTTTTTCCACTGCAAACTCCGTTTTCCTAGTCTATTAAAGATGTATGCTTTTGTTCCATGAGTAATTCACAAAAAATATTTAGAAATTTTGAAAGAGTGCAAGGAAGGAGAATAAGGGTGGGAGACAAGCTTTAAAAACTAAAATAAGAGGGAGAACATCTGGAGAGTGGGAAGCGGAGATGAAAGGGCCTTTTTTCCTTTATGCCCATTTATACAGTTTATTTTTTATTTTATTAAAAAAAATTTTTTTATGTTTATTCATTTTTGAAAGACAGAGAGAGCACAAGCAGGGGTGGGGCGAAGAGAGAGGGGGACACAGAATCTGAAGCAGGCTCCAGGCTCTGAGCTGTCAGCACAGAGCCTGACGTGGAGCTCGAACTCACGAACCAAGAGATCATGACCTGACCGAAGTCGGATGCTCAACTGACTGAGCCACCCAGGTGCCCCTATACAATTTATTTTTTAAACAAGCTGTTTTATAATTTAAAAATTAAAACAGAAGAAAAAAAAATCAATGAGACTTCAGACTGAGAAATACCTACAGTGAGGATAAATGGATAAAAACAGGTAATTCACAAGAGAGAAAATACAAATGATTAATAAACATCTGAAAAATCATTCAACACTTTCAAGAACAAGTTATGGAGACAGTCCCCCTCTTTCTTGGAGGGAGTAATTGTGCCTGAATTTCCACAGAAGTTTGGAATACTTATGGTACTGATTTTTTTAAAGGAAATGTTTTTTTCTTCTTCTGGTCCAGTATCCAATTTAGGATAATAAGTTCATTTAGTAGGTCAGATTTAACCTAACTCATTCCTCATTCTTCCCTTTTGTGGCTTTGACATTTTTGAATTAAAAAAAATTTTTTTTTAATATTTTTGAGAGAGACAGAGTGCAAACAGGGGAGGGGTAGAGAGAGAGAGGGGGAGACACAGAATCCGAAGCAGGCTCCAAGCTCTGAGCTGTCAGCACAGAGCCCGACACAGGGCTTGAACCCACAGACCGTGAGATCATGACCTGAGCCAAAGTCACACGCTTAACGGACTGAGCCACCCAGGGGCTCCTTTCGAATTTTTTTTAACGTTTATTTTTTTTTTTTTTTTTTTTTTTTTTTTTTTTTTTTTTTTTAAATTTTTTTTTTCAACGTTTTTTATTTATTTTTGGGACAGAGAGAGACAGAGCATGAACGGGGGAGGGGCAGAGAGAGAGGGAGACACAGAATCGGAAACAGGCTCCAGGCTCCGAGCCGTCAGCCCAGAGCCCGACGCGGGGCTCGAACTCACGGACCGTGAGATCGTGACCTGGCTGAAGTCGGACGCTCAACCGACTGCGCCACCCAGGCGCCCCTAACGTTTATTTTTGAAAGAGAGAGAGTGTGTAAGCTGGAAAGGGGCAGAGAGAGGGATAGACACTGAATGTGAAGTAGGCTCCAGGCTCCAGAGCCTGAAGTGGTGCTCAAACTCACAAACCATGAGATCATGACCTGAGCAGAAGTTGGGTGCTTAACCGGCTGAGCCACCCAGGTGCCCCGGCCTTGACATTTTTGAATCGCACAAGCCAAAACCTACTTCACATGATTTCAATCCTTTTAAACTCACTGAGACTTATTTTATGGTCTCTCCTGGAGAATGTTCCATGTGTGCCCGAGAAGAAGGTGTATTCTGTTCCTCTTGGGTGGAATAGTCTATAGATGACTATTAGGTTTAGCTGATTCATAGTGTTGTTCAAGCTTTTATTTCCTTGTTGATCTTCTCTCAACAAGTTGCTGTTGTTCCATCTATTACCAAAATAAGGTATTGGAGTCTCTAACTTTTATTGTTGAATTGTCTTTCCTCCTTTAATTCTATCAAGTTTTGCTTTGCATATTTTGGGGCTTTATTATTAGGTGCATATATATTTATAATTGTTACATTTTGATTTTTTTATTATAAAATATCTTTCTCTGTCTTCGGTAAAAAGTTTTGTCTCAAAAGCCTATTTTGTCTGATATTAGTATAGCCACTCCAACTTGTTTTTGGTTACTGTTGGCATGTAATATCTTGTTCCGTCCTTTTATTTTGAACCCATTTCTGTCTTTGAATCTATGCTGTGTCTCTTATAAACATTATATAGTTTATATAATCTTATATAGTTAGATCATGTTTTTAAAAAATTCATCCTGACAATCTCTGCCAACCCTCTTTTAATCAGTGTTTAATCCATTTACATTTAATGTTATTACGGGTAAATTACATACTTTTTTTCAATTAATACATTTTATATTTTAGAGAGTTTTAGGTTCACAGCAAAATTGAACAGAAAGTATCAACATTTCCCATACATTCCCTGCCCCCCCCCACACACAACCTCCCACATTATCAACATCCCACACCACAGTGGTACATTTGTTATAGGCACTGAACATACATTGACACATCATTAATACCCAAAGTTCATTGTTTTCATTAGGTTCAATCTTGGTGCTGTACAGTCTCTGAGTTCTGATGAATATATGAAGACATGTATCCACCCTTGTAGTATGACCAAAGTAGTGCCACTGCCCCAACAATCTTTAGTATTCTCCCTATTCATAATTCCCTCCCCCCTCCCTTATTCCCTAACAACCACTATCTTTTTAATGTCTCCATAGTTTTGCTTTTGATAGAATGTCATATCTTTGGAACCATACAATATGTAGCCTTTTCCAATCGGCTTCTTTGTAGTATGACCAAAGTAGTGCCACTGCCCCAACAATCTTTAGTATTCTCCCTATTCATAATTCCCTCCCCCCTCCCTTATTCCCTAACAACCACTATCTTTTTAATGTCTCCATAGTTTTGCTTTTGATAGAATGTCATATCTTTGGAACCATATAATATGTAGCCTTTTCCAATAGGCTTCTTTCACTTAGTAATATGCATTTAACATTCCTCCATGTGGTTCCATGGCTTAACAGGCCATTTCTTTTGGGTGCTGAGTAATATTCCATCATCTGGATGACCATAGTTTTTATTTATCCACTCACCTACTGAGGGACATCTTGGTTGCTTCCAAGTTTTGATAACTGTGAATAAATCTGTTATAAACACTTATGCACAGGATATTGTGTGGATTATATTTTTAGTTCATTTGGGTAAATACCAAAGAGCACCATTTCTGGATCTTATGGTAACAGTATGTCTAGTTTCGTAAGAAACTGCCAAACTGTCTTCCCAAAGCAGCTTTACCATTTTGCACTGCTACCAGCAACGAATCAGAGCTCCTGTTACTCTACAGTTTCACCAGCATTTGGTGTTGCCAAATGTTTTCAATTTGGGCCATCCTGATAGTTGTATCATATCATCTCATTGTTAATTCACAATTCCTTAATGGCATATGATGTTGAGCAACTTTTCAAATGCTATTTGCCATCTATGTATCTTCTTTGGTGATGTGTCTATTCAGGATTTTTGTCCATTTTGTAATTGAGTTATTCATTTTCTTATTGTTGAGTTTTAAGAGTTCTTTGTATATTTTGAGTAACAGTCCTTCATCAGAAGTGTCTTTTGTAAACATTTTCCCCAAATCTGTGACTTACCTTCTCATTCTCTTTTCACACTGTCTTTAACAAAGCAAAGTTTTTAATTTCATTAAAGTCCAGCTTATCAATCCTTTTTTGTGGATCATGCTTTTGGTGGTCTTGTACCTAAAAAGTCACCAGTGTACCCAAGGTCATTTAGGTTTTCCCTGATTTTATTTTCTAGGAGTTTTATAGCTGTGCATTTTACATTTAGGTCTTTTCAACTTAATTTTCACAAAAGAGGTAGTACCTGTGTCTAGATTCACCTTTCTGCATGGGGACATCCACTTGTTCCAGCACTATCTGTTGAACAAACAATCTTTGTTCCACTGTATTGCCTTTCCTCCTTTGTCAAAGATCAGTTGCCTATATTTATGTGAGTCTATTTCTGAGCTCTGTATTCCATTGACCTATTTGTCTATACTAAGTCTTGAAATCAGGTAGTGTCAATCCTTCAACTTTGTTGTTCTTCAATACTGAGTTGGTTATTTGGGGTCTTTAACCTCTTCACATAAACTACAGAATCAGTTTGTCAATATCCACAAAAGAACTTGTTGGGATTTTGACTGGAATTGTGTTAAATCTATAGATCATGTTGGGAAGAGTCAATATCTTGACAGTATTGAGTATCTGTCCATGAACAAAGGATATCTCCATTCATTTCATTCTTTTTTGATTTTGCTCATCACAGTTTTGTAGTTTTTCCTCAGATGCTGTCCATACATTACTAAACTTACCTAAGTATTTCATTTTGGGGAGTGCTTATGTAAATGGTATTAAGTTTTCAATTTCAAACTCCACTTGTTCATTGCTGATACATAATGACTGACTTTTGTCTATTAAACCTTGTATCCTGAAAACCTGTTGTAACCACATATATATATATATGTATATATAAATATATATGTATATGAATATATTTGTATCTTCTAACATAAATATATGTATATGAATATATTTGTATCTTCTAATACACACACACATGGATAGGATGGTTCTTTGTCAAGAATGCTGTTGATTGTGTGGCCATAGGGCAGGGGACTGTGACTAAGCAAGGCCAATACGTATGAAGTAATTCTTTTTACACAGTGCCCACACATGTCAATTAGTCTCTAATTTTTATTCGTGGTTGCTTTCTTCCATTTTCTTTCCACTCTACCACCTCAAATTTTGTTAGACGTCTACTCTCTTTATATTTGTCTATTTTTTTTCTTTTTCTTTCCTTTTTTTCTTTTTACCTTGCAAATGTTTTAAACTTACACTCGATCAAAATTAACACCACCAATAAATGGGATAAAGCAACATCACATGACTCTTGGAAGGATACAACATCAATTATCTTCCTGCTAAAAATGTATAACCATCGTGATGAAACATCACAAACCCAAAATGAAGGATTTTACACCTCATCATTGGCCTGTTCTTTAAAAGAAAAAAGAGTCAAGTCATAAAATTTTGACTGAAAAAAGGCAGAAGCAGCATTCCAGATAAAGAAAATGAGAAGAGACTGAAGTCAGTGAATGAAATACATGATCCTGGGGGCACCTGGGTGGCTCAGTCGGTTAAGCGTCTGACTCTTGATTTCGGCTCAGGTCATGCAGGATCTCACAGTTCTGTTCGTGAGTTCAAGCCCCATGTCGGGCTCCACGCTGGGTGTGGAGCCTGCTTGGGATTCTTTCTCTCTCCTGCTCTCTGCCCCTCCCCGACCTGGGCTCTCTCTTGCTTTAAAAATAAATATAGTTTTAAAAAAGAAAAGAAGGGGAAGGGAGGGGAAGGGAGAAAGAAATGCATGATCCTGGACTGGATACTGAACCAGAGATGGGGAAAAACTATAAAGGTCATTTACTGGGACAACTGCCTGAACAGGAAAATGGCCTGTACATTGAATACTAGTGTTAAAACTTCCTGAATTTGGTAACTGCACTTTGGTTAAGGTAAAAACAAGTCCTTAGAGAATTTGAGTATTCTGTGTTCTATTTTTATAAATTTTTTTGCAAAGTTTGAAATAATTTCCAAATAAAGTTAAAACACAATTCTATTCTATACCTGTAGCTCCCTGAGTTATTAGCTTAGTTGTCTACTTACTTGCATTTAGTGCTCACACCAGTACTAGTCCTTTTGCCACAATTTCTCTTTAGATAAGTCCTGTATTTTGATTCATGGCCAGATTTTATCAGCAAGCAGCTACTTTTCAGAAGGATTCATAGATGCCATAGCTTCTGAGTTCTTTCATGATATTTTTTCAGATGTTTTTTGAAAACATCTACCTGTCCTTTCATCTGTGAATAACTGCCAGGATAGGACGCTCCTGATCCTATTTTCTATCCCTCAGAACTCTGGGAACACTGTGGCACAGTTTTCTCGCATTCAATGTGGCTGCACTGGGTTGTGGGTTGGGTTTTTGTTTTTGTTTTTTTTTTTTTTTTTTACCTTTTCATTGTATTGTTAGTATATTTTTTAAAAATACCTCCGTTTTCAGGAAAGGAGACCATTTCATTTTTTTAAAATGTTTATTTATTTTTGAGAAAGAGACAGCACAAGCAGGGGAGGGAGAGAAACACACAGAATCCAAAGCAGGCTCCGGGCTCTGAGCTGTCAGCACAGAGCCAGATGAGGGGCTCAAACCCACAAACCGTGAGATCATGACCTAAGCTGAAGTCGAATGCTTAAGCAACTGAGCCACCTGGGTGCCACCGCCTTTTTTTTTTTTTTTTTTACCTTTTTATAAGGAATATGCCTTTCCTGCCTGGGCATCTCAAGAATTATCTCTATATTCTCAAATTTCATTAATAACCAGTGTTATTTTTTTATGTCAATTGCTTTGGACCAATATCCTCCTCCACCACTACCACCCCCCTCACCCAAGATTCTCTAATTGAGTTTCCCTACATCCTACTATGTCCTTCCCTTTTTTTTTTTTTTTTTTTTTTTTTAAGTTTATAGAGAGAAAGGGAGATAGAAACCCAAGCAACCTGTGCATTGTCAGCACAGAGCCCGACACAGGGCTCAAACCCATGAACTGTGAGATCATGACCTGAGCTGAAACCAAGAGTCGGTCCTTTAACCAACTGAGCCACCCAGGCGCCCCCCTACTGTCCTTCCTATATGTAGACTCAGTTCTTCACGCGGGGGAAATTTCCCTATTTTACCTCCTAACACTTTCTTTCTGAATTCTGTTGAATTCCCTCTTTCAGAGTTTTCAGAGTTGTTCATTATATTCATTCAGATGATCTCTGTCCTCCAAAGCTATCACCTTTCCTCTTATTCTTTAGTATCTCTGTTTCCCTCTTTGTTATAACCATCTCAAGCCTTCCCTCCAGATGTTTAGAAACGTTCATCAGGCTCTTCTCTGTTTCTGACTTCAGTCCCGACACGGTGCCGTTTTGGTCCTCACTTGTTTCCTCGACTTGTCACGTTCTCTGTTCCACTTGTGTCATTTCTTCTTTGAACACCCGCTTTATTTAAGTCACTGGCGTTTTTATAGAACCCAAAGCAATATTCCACTCTGGGTAATGCTTTCTCGCGGCCTGAATTCCTCATCTCTTTGGATTCCTGTGTTCCTTTCTTTTCTTTTTTCTTCTTTCAGTACGATAGGCATTCAAGTGTTCATCTTACTGTGGGCAGCTCTACTGAGACCGTCTGTTTGCTCATATGTGATGCAAATTAATTTTCCCTGACACCCTTCCTATTTTATCTGAGACCTTTAATCTTCATCTCCAAGCTACAACGGAAAAGTTTGGGCGCTGCAGCCTATACATGTCTACAGCTGGAGGGCAAGGAGGGAGGGAGCACAGTGAAGGGGATATACAGCATCTGGGCTGGAGGTCTCTTTCACGGACTTTTCTTTTAGTGCCCCCTCTGAACAAAGGTAATCCTATTCCCACAGCAGTGTGTCCTCAGGCTTCAGTCTCAGGCAGACACAAAATTGTCTTTTTAACATCTAGTCTCATCTCTGTTGCCTTCCCTTCCCAAAGATGGGAAGGCAGCCTCATTTATGGCTGGACGTGATTATGTGACACTATTACAGGGATAGGAGTTTTCCTCTCCAAGCTGAAAGACAAAATCACGTAAAGAGAAGGCCTTTCTGCCCTTCCCCACTTTGGCTTTCCCCTACTTCCTCCAGCAAAGTTTCACCAATGCCCTGTGACCATCTATGTGCAGTAAGGGTAGCAGAAAGAAGAGCAGAAAGGAAGAACAGGGTTCCCTGAGGACATTCCTGAGTAGAGGACTCACCTGGACTCCCCTCCTGTGGACTTATTACCATTTGAGAGGAACCCCCTCCTCCATATCCTTTTACTTAAGCCACTCTGTTGACTAGACTCACTATGGAAAATGACGCCCAGCAATTCTTCCCGCCTCTGGTAAAACTCTGAGATGGTCAAAGAGAACTTCTAGCCTCAAAGATTGTTCTGTGACTGTTCGGACTATTCACCTCTTCCATCTAATTTTCCCTAAACTGGACTGGGCACAAGGATGGAGAGAAGCAGAATAAAAATTCTCAGGATTTTGCTACACATTTTCTTTTCTCTTACCACTGGGAACAGCGTCAACAGAGTCAAACCACCATCTTGTTTCTTTTCTTGGTTGCCAAATTTTAATGTTTACTGAAAGCATGAAGCCGATTGGCTTTGCTGGGGAGATCTTCCTGGAGACATTTTTTAATAGTCAGAAGAGTGTGTTCACTTCATTAGGTATCGAAGGAGAAAGATTCTGTGATCAGCTTCACTCAGCCCTACTTGCCCAGAAGTATCCGGAGCCCAGATTAAAATTACGATGGCTAATAACCACTGTTTTCCAAAATAAAACAGGACAAGCTAAAAATGGTGTTGCCTTGGGGCACCTGGCTGGCTCAGTCGGTAGAACATGTGACTCTTGGTCTTGGGTTGTGAGTTAGAGCCCCACATTGGGCAGGAGAGTTAAAAAAAAAAAAAAGAAAGAAAGAAAGAAAAGAAAAAGAATGCATTCCTTTTCTATACATTCATGTCTGCAAGTTCAGGCCTATTTAACATTTGCAGGCTATTAGTCATAAATCAATCTCAACGGTAACCTCAAATTTTGGAGACTGCATTTGTTGTAACCTTTGTCAGAAGTGTTGATAAAATACAGTTATTGAGGCATCTAATCCCTGTCCTGTATCAACAAACTAATCTCATTTTGCAAATAACTGGGAAGGGGAGTGGGGAGAGAAATCAGCACTGTTCCCATAGTGACAGCTCAGTGTATCTGCAGCCCTTACAAGGGGGAATACGTGTGAGGTTTGGAAATGATAAATCAGACATTTCAAAAGTTACTACTTAAGGTGACTATTTCTATAGAAGAGCTCACATCACTGTAATTATTTTTAGTATTCTCTATGAAAGGAAATAATGCTCTGTATAGTTTCCATTAATCTTGAATCTCCCAGACCCTGCCTGATTTTGCGCTGTGCGCTTCCTCTAGCCACACAGGGCAAATGCCCCACTCATCACGTTTCCGGCAACCACAACTCTCTATAACAAAGCTATGAAACTCGAAGTAAATGAAATAATGTAAAAAAAAAAAGAAAGGCAGTCAAGGTTTCTGCATCCTGAGGCCCCGCTAAAAACGAGGTATGCATTTAATCACTCATTTGTTCATTCGAACCTATACAGCATGCCCTGCGATTCCCACCATCTCACAGCCTGTGTGGAGACACAACATGGCATTCTCAGCATGACAGAGTCCTGGACAGCAGCCGCCCCCGAGGCTGGAGGATGGGCCTAACAATGAGGAGACGTTTACCACATGGGGACAGAAAAAATGTAAATGCGGACCTGCATATGGCAACTGACCAGGGGTGGCAGGACAAACATGAGCCAAGAGGGTGGAAGATGTCAAAGGAGGAAAGTCAAGAAATGTAGGTGGAGACGCCAAATGTTCAGAAAGGATGGAAAGGAAGCCACGCACTTGTGCTGTCACTAGGTAAGTGATGACTCAGGCGAGAGTCACTTCAGTGGTGCACTGGCGGTGGCGAAAAGCAGACAGCAGGGGATTGCGAAGAAAATGGGGGGTGAAATGGAAGGCAGAAAATATTACTCTTTTTAAAAGTCTGGAAGTAAAGAAAAGAAGACAGGACTGTAAGTATGACCAGTGTGGCAAGATTTAGAAGAGATTTTAAGGAAGCGAGAAGGATTTCCCCACCCACTAAAGATACCAAGTGGCAATAAGACACAGTGGCCATAGGCAGGGAGGCAGACAGACATCAGCAGGGACAGGCGACCATTCGGATGGAGAAAGGCGACCCGAAACACCTGAAGCAGAGGCAGAAACAACATGAGGGGTACGCATTCAACAAAATTCCATTCAGCCAAGAGGCAAGCAAGCGCTCACGCCTGCTACAACACGGATGGGCCCCGACGGCACGACACTGAGTGAGAGAAGCCAGTCACCAACAGTCATGTGTTTTATCATTCTTCTTGTATGAAACATCCAGAACAAGCTAATCCATAGAGACAGAAAATAGATGAGTGGTCGCCAGGGGCTGGGAGGCAGGAAGAAATGGGAAGCGAGCGCTTACACAAGTATGGGGTTTCCTTTCAGGGTGATGAAAATGTTCTGGAACTGGACAGAAGTAATGGCCACGCTGCACTGTGAATGTCCCAAATACCATTGAATTGTACACTGTAAGATGGTTCCAACAGTAGATGTTACGTGTATTTTCACTCACTCACACACACACACCCCTGAAGCAGCATGAAACTAGTCAGCCCTCAGGCGTCAAAGCGAAGGTGGAAGCAGTCAACGGCAGTTATATAATTACAACAATCTTCATAATCGTCAGTTATCAAGAAGTAGGTTATGTTAACTACTAGAGTGAACACTAGGAAATTGCAAAATGAAAGCAATTGCATATGTTTCAATCTAATATACTCTCTTTTCAAAGACAAGGCACTCTGACAGTCTCTAAAGATTTCTGTCACTGTTGATGCCAGATAAATCACGCCTCTTACAATCCCAGCTGACCCTGGTTTTTGCTCCCCTCCCCCCACAAAAGTAGTCTCCCACTTGGGAAAGGCGGCTTACACAATTTTCCTTTGGAAAGGAGAATGTCTGGTAGGGAGAGCGGACAAAAAAGAATGCACACGTGTGGGTCTGTTTCTGGATTTGCCAGCTCTGTTCCAGAGGACTATCAACAAATAGATGAGTCCTTCCAATTACTGAAATACTTCTTCACGGGGGCACACGATACCCACTTGTCAATCCAGTCCAATGAGAATTTCTACCTAAGAGTGGAAACTGACATCACTGCCCAACTTTGACCAATCAGTGCTGCTCATGACTAACCCTCTTAATTTCACAAATTTTCTACATCTTTTTAATTGATAAAAAGAATATTCTACAATACCACTGCCACGGGAGGCAGGGATTCTTTTATTTTGATAAATCACCTCACATCCAATTGACAAACAGGAAATCAAATAGTCCCCATAGTGAAGGGGGCTTCTCAAGGAAGTAAAAATCCTTAGCAAATAATCCCAGTGAGATGCCTAAGATGGAGAACAGATTCTGGGGTGTCTTGGGCTTTTAAGCAAAATAAATTCTTGAGGCAGGAAAAAAAAAAAAAACCAACACATCGAGAGGGCATTTCTATAGCATTGTTTGACCCCATCCACCCACACCAATCCTAGCTCACAAGTTTTTCTTTCTTTTTTTTTAATCTCAATTATCAAGTAGAAATAAGCTTTATTCTCCGTATAGAAGTACGGAAAGAGGCCTCCAAATTAGTCTGACAGGAGTACAGGTCTCAGCTCCACCGCCTAGCTGTGTGTCCTTAGCAAGTTGGTCCACTTTTGAGTGTCAGCTGGTCTACAAAATAATAGCCTTCCTGTCTCAGAGGCATGTTGTGATGATTCTGGGAAACATGCAAGACCATCAGCTTGGTACATGTTTGGTGAATTACGATGCTACTTAATAAAGGACTCAGGAAGAACCCAGGTCCTAGGTCAGTGTTTACCCATCCCCTGTCAACTTCACCTCCACTGTCTTAATCCTAGAATGAAACACTCAATGTTTCGGTAGTATGACAATTAAAACTCTAAGAATTCATTTTTTGTTCTAAAACCAAGGTTTCTGCCAAACAAGGTGGCTCTGGAGTATATTTCTAAACATAGCTGATCAATAGTTTGGCTTGACTACAGTAAGTAATAATGTGAAATGTGTGATTTTACAGAGGTAAGCAGTACTCCAGATTCGTGGAGATTATACAGTAAGAATAGAGCTGATGAATTAATCAGTCTTCTGTAGACTAAGGTTGTTTCTAAATCATTTTAAATGGGTGGTTCTCTCCAGTCTTTTGAAATAAATACACATAGACACTACATATATACTTTTATTTATTTCAAGGGAAGAATTACCCATAATCTTCCTTGATAATCATTATCATGGTCAACGAGCTCTACCATTGAAGCCTATTATTTAGTTCATACCCACTTACCTCTCTCTTCTGAGTAAAGCACAGAACTATGAAGGGCCTAACAATCTGTCCTTTAAATTTTTTTTTTTTTAACGTTTATTTATTTTTGAGACAGAGAGAGACAGAGCATGAACAGGGGAGGGTCAGAGAGAGGGAGACACAGAATCTGAAACAAGCTCCAGGCTCTGAGCTGTCAGCACAGAGCCCGACGCGGGGCTTGAACTCATGGACCGCGAGATCATGACCTGAGCCGAAGTCGGCCGCTTAACCGACTGAGCCACCCAGGCGCCCCATAACAATCTGTCCTTCAAAGGAAAGTCACTTTTCTTAGTTGTTTCTTGCACGTGCTGTTCTGTAACACCCTTCAAAGTCACTGACTTTCAAATTTCTAGTGGCAAAACCTTTTCAAAAGGAAGGCAATTCAAATGCCAACATGCAGAAGAGAAGAACACGGGTGAGGGAGCCCGGCAGAGCCCTGGCCAAGGTAGCAAGATGCCTCCTCCCACTGTTTTCCCTACAGAGACACACAAGCAAGAAACGCAGTCAACAGTCCAGTTAAGGGCACAACATGAGCCGCGAGGAGGATGTCTCTGTGCTCCTCCCACGTATGGAATCCACTCTCTCTACCGGAGATGTTCCATGAGGTCAAACGAGATGCACCTCTCAGAGACCCTGCTCTTGCAAGAACTTACAGACACAGTGATGACAGAGCAGCTGCCCAATGTTTTAGACGCTCTAGTTTGTGCCAGGAAAAAGAGGACCGCATCTGGTCAAAGGGCTTCTATTTTTCATGAACTCCAGTTTCTCACATACTGACTAAAGGAGAGGCACTGACCCTATTTAAGTCAATCCACTTTGATCCTTTTCCGGACCCAAATCAGAAGATGGCAAACATTTCTTGACTATAAGCTGAATGAGGACGAGCAAATTACTATCTTCATA
The DNA here is from genome assembly GCF_018350215.1 of Panthera leo. Classification (NCBI taxonomy): domain Eukaryota; kingdom Metazoa; phylum Chordata; class Mammalia; order Carnivora; family Felidae; genus Panthera; species Panthera leo. The sequence continues at coordinate 7,169,700 of NC_056690.1, read as the reverse complement.
TCCCTGTTTCCTCTTTGACAAGCGGAAATAATGGCAGTGCCATCGCCTAGAATTATTGTAAAGACTGAGACGCCAGTTATCATTTATTTGTGCTTGTCGCATAGTAAGAGCCAATAAACGTGAACTAGTATCACCAAAAGCATCATCATCATCATCCTGGAGTTTGGAGAGATGTGGCATTCCTTTTGTGAAGTAAGAAAACTGTGGAAAGCTGCAACAAAGACTTTAAAGTCTGAAATCAACTCTCCAAAAAGTGCTTTCGCCACAAACTGCCATGTCAATGGGTACTCAATACGATTACCCCAGATGACTCCATCCCAAGCGAGAAGGAATCTTTGCCAAGTATTCCTGGGGGAAAAAATTCTCTTGAAGTGTAAACCATGAATTGATGACCACATGGTAAAATTCTCTTAAAAATATCATTTGAAGCTTCTGCTGAGGCCAGATAGGACTACCATTTAGCACTTTGATTCAACTACTAAAGAATAAAAAGCAGGATACGTCATTCTTTCAAATCAGTTTTGTTTCAGTGCTTAATAAACTTATCAGAAATCTCTGTCATTTAAGTACGGAAGCAAATGGGTTATGGTTGGCTTACGGCTCATTCCGGGTGTAACGCAAATCACACTCAACGCACACAAGTGCACACACATACACAGTTCCATTAGGAAATGCTTTAAAAAAATTTTTTTTAAAGAAAAGCAGAGTTCTATTTAAGAACAGCTGCCAACCCCCACACCAAATCCATATTCTGAGAATTTGCTTCCTTCAAACAAATTCTGATGAAAGAAAAAAAGAACCTTAAGAGGAAAGTAATTTTGAAATCCAGGCAATAGTAGGGAGAAGATATTGTTCCTTTCCATTGAAACGCATTGCCATGAGGTTGTCTAATAAAGGGCTTATTTTCTAGTTGCTCAAGTTCCCAGCGTTGCTACTTTTTTTTTTTTTTTCCATAAGCATCTGTCAACTCCTCCCCTAAGTCCTACAGCAGCACACTTGAAAAACAAGGAGACCTACCACACAGACAAGTTGAAATCCCATTTGGAAGGACCCGACCACATCGAGCACCTCTCTGAGGGGCCTCCAAGCGCCCTGCCAACAGCAGCAGACAGGAGCACGGAGAGCAAGGTACGCCCCCCCGCACCCCCCTCCAGGCCCACTGACCTTCTGATGACCCGTGACTTCGTCCCTGCTTCTCCCCAGCTCCTCAGCAAGTTTCACGTTCTCTTCTTGCAATGCTGAAAGCTGCTGGGACTTCTGAGCTGCTGCCTGCTTGAGGGTTTCTCTGCAAGGACAGTGAGTGCAGGGTTACCATAGAAACAAGACAGGCAAGGAAACTGTGGGAGACGACCGGCTTCACAGCACTGAGGAAAATATATCTGGGTCACGTGCCTGATAGGATCTATAATAACAGGAGGCAGTGGTATCTACGTGCAGGAGAGGCTAAATGGCTTTAACCTCTCAGGAGGCGGACTGCCACCCACAATTATTACATTATTTTTTAAAACCTAATAAACACGCTATCCACCTTCTCTCCACCCACACTTACCCACTTCTGAACACTCCCCATCCAAAAATCCATGCTACCATAAAATAAATGACAAATGAAATGGTCAGTCCTCTGGTCTTTAGGGCTATTTCCGTTAGAAAATTATGCTCAAACCCAGTATGTTGATAAAGTGATTTACTTTGCTGCCAAGGCACTCTGTACTGACTGCACAAATCGGTAATGTGTTTTTTTCTGGCAGAAATAAAAATCTAATGGTCCCATTTGCCGGTATGCCGGTATCTGTCAGAGTCAAGTGCTGTCGTGAATCTGAGTATATTTTTAGGACAACTCGAGGTGAAATGCCCAAAGGAAATGTGGTTTTCCAATTACATAACAGGTGGTTCACTTTGATTGTATTCTTTCCACAATGCTAATTTGTAATTAAAAGAATCAAATAAAAATATAGCCTGTTAACCTCTATCATGAATATCAGCATATGAAATGTGAACGAGGTAAGGATATTAAACATCTTCCCAATATTAAAATTATCCAAAATACACAAATCAAATTATTATCCTTTATATGTGGGTATTAGAAATCTTTTATTTGATCACTGGATTTTAGTTTTCTGTCATAGAGGGTTTTGATGCCACTGTGAATTTTAAGTCTGTGCTGGCTAAACTCCATTTAGGGAGCTGTCATACGTGGCTGAATCCTGAACCAAGTCATCTGGGTATGAATCCATCTGCTGATAGAGGAACACATCTATTTTTAACTTCAATTGTCTAATGTGTGGCAATGCCTGGCATCTCCAGTTTTTTGAGTTTTAGTTCTCCATCCACCTATAATATGCATATTGGGGTAAGATTTAGGGGAATAAACCTACACAAAAATTTTCCTAGCACATTAAATTAAATGAGGTGTTTCACTGAGATGTCTATTTAGCAAGTGAGGAAAAAATGGAGAAGGAATTTTAGCCTCAGGTCATACAAAAGCTAAGAGGGTTGATTCTAATTGTGGATCAACACACACACACACACACACACACACAAACTACAGCTCAAGATCATCTTCTGGCAAAAGTCCATCAATTCCTGACAAATCTGAAGTTTTTACTTAGGATGAAATCATCTGAGGTCAAATCTTTTATTCCTAGGAGGTCACTGCCTTCCTCAGGGGCTGTTTGGTCTCAGCATCTTGATGGCCTGTCAATGAGAAGTATGTAATCCTACTCTGTGTCTTAAAGATGTGCATCTTGTAATGGCTTTTGGAATCCTTGGTTGCTATTAAGAGCCCACAGTAAAGAAAATTAAAACAAGGAATCAAAGAAATTTCAAAATGTCTTAAAGCAGTGATCTGTGAAAGCAACATTCAATGTGTTAAGATCTATAAAAATGTTTTCACAAATATTTATTTTCTCATTTAATCCTCAAAAGCCAAGGAAGCTAATGTTATTATTTATATTTTAAAGATGAGAAAACTGAAGCTCAGGGAAGTGAGAGATTTTCTCCAAATCATAAAGCCAGGAAGTTGTAGAAGCAAGAGAACCAGAGTTAAAACTGGCAGACAGACCTCCGCTCTAATTCCAACATAGAAACACCTTCCCGTTTTTCTTTAGAGCACAGTGGGTACAGAAAGGAGGCTCTAATAGCCCAACTTCCGGAAGTACTCCAGGGAATAAGTCCAAAAATACCTCCAAGTATTTCGAACAATTTTTTTAAGCTGCTTTTTTTTCTACACGACAGAAGACTATCCCAGTTTTAATCTGAGAGGCAAGATACATATTGTTAACATTGACTGCATTGCAAACATTCTATTTACAAGTCTGTTATCAATCAATTAACTGCCATGCTAAGTATATTCTATATTCTAGATTTATTACTGTGCCAGGTGAGTAAAGACAAAAATTAAGCCGCTTATATCATTTTCCATAACATCCAAAATTACACTCTGAGAAACCATTTTATTCTCTCTCTCCACCTGAAAATAGGAGCTGGCTAACCAAGAGTTTTCCTAAAACCAGTCTAGTAAATGGCACAGAGGAAAAGGAGTATTTAGCTACAAGTGCTGGGTTTCCAGAGCCAGGGGCAATATTCCACAGGAGGTAGTTCTAATGAGAACTCCAGTGCCTACATTGGTGTCCATTTTCCTCCAGGAATCAAAGTCCTATCTAAGGTGCGGGGAAATACCAGGAAAGTTCTAAAGAACACAAAGCACCCCAGATACACAGATACATGCTGGGAAATAATCAGCTGCTCATTCTCTAGCTTTGAGCGCTGAGGAACAGTAAAATAACTGCTTTTTTTTTTTTTTTTTTTTTTTTTTTGAGAAGCACCATTCCCATTACATAGTACATTTATTTTAGTGGTCCTTGAAATGTGGCCACGTCTACAGCAGGGAACAATGAGTCACCGGGGGCAGGGGCTCTTTCAACCTACTCCTCCTACTCCCTCTACCAGCTTCTGATGCCTGTCACTGCTGTGTCCTACTGGTCCTTCCTCCTGCTAAGAACCCCAGCCACCGTGTGCCAGGTTACTGACAAAAGATGCAATCCCCTCAGTCCTGGTAGGCCAGATAAAAAGGCGGAGAATCAAAAGCAGCCCAGGCTGTCTGCTGGGTGGTCCTGGTTCCTCCTCACCTCACCCCAACCACACCCTCAGGGATCAGAGATCTGGGAAAAATGGTTCTAGGGAAGAGGACAGGCCATGGTTAGAGGAGCAGCAGCAGAAGCCTCAGTCTTTTGCTCATGACCCTTCGTGTCCAGAGTTAGGAGGCTAAGATTTTATTATTCCATGGAATCATTTGAAGAAGGGCAAAAAATGATCTCTTAACGGAGATAAAACCACCCCATACTAACTGGAGGTGGGTGCCATGACACAGACTTAGGATGGTGAACACTTCAATACTAGACCAATGCAATGACCATCACGAGAGACTCCAAGTAGGCCTGCAGGAAAGCGAAGTTTTATCGAAATCCCAAGAGCTGTCTTGGCTCGGTCCACACCGGCCCTGCCCCTCCATTACCTAGTACAGCCCAGAGAGCTCAGAGGTGGGATTATGGCAGTGGGAGGTTGGTTAGGGAATCTTCTCCTGCTGCTCAGATCCTCCCTCACCAGCTGCCCTTGTGACACAAATGAACTAAAGTCAACAGTGCTCCCAAAGCGCCAGGGCAGCATAAAGACGTGTGTCACAGGGGAATGTCCCAAACCAGATCTGCAGCCACCCTCTTGGAACTGACGATGATTTTGTTTCCCATCACAGGGACCTTTATCTGTGTGATTTGGCTTGAGAAGGCCAAGAAGCTCAAGCCCATCCTGATGGCCACAATCACAACTGTCGACTGATCAATCTGTGCAGGTGAACAGAATTTTGGGGAACTGCTGAATCACTGTCTAGAGAAGTATCATTAAAACTAAGACTGAGTATGGAAGTTCTGAATCACTATATTGTACACCTGAAACTAATCTTACACTGTATGTTTACTAACTGGAATATAAACAAAAACTTTAAAAGAACACACAAAAAACTAAGACTGAGGAAGGCATTAATCATGCACTGCCTAAGTTGCTCACATGAGATTCCTTCTGGAGGATTTTACCAACTCTCAGAAGAACCCGACCATGTACCAGTTTAGTCCCAAGCTTGATCAACAAATCGTACTGAGGATGGAGACTTGGAACTGATGCTTTTGTTTCTGTTTGAAGCTAATCTCTTTGTTCGATCAGAAGGGGGGGGATAAATAATACAAACCCTTAAAGGGCAGGGACCATATAAATCCATCTTCTTATCCTTCCTAGCACAGAAGACACACTCCAATATTCACTGGATTAACTGCCCTTACATTTCCAGGTTCACACAGTTGATACAGAGTGTAGTTCTCAGAACCGAAGAGCAACATGGAATCTACACCGAAACGATCATTGAAAAAGCCACATAAACACCAACAATTAACAGACCTGAAAACAGACCTGAAAGGCAAGGATTTGGAGGTGTTGTTGACAAAGGAAACATGGCCAGCCTGTCTGGCCAGGTGGCAGACAGGTGGCAGTCTAGGTGGCAGACTGATGGATAAACCTGGATTAGAAAGATTCTTCCAGGGGCGCCTGGGTGGCTCAGTCAGTCAAGTGTCGGGACTTTGACTCAGGTCAATCTCACTGTTCGTGAGTTGGGAGCCCGCATCGGGCTCTGTGCTGACAGCTCAGAACCTGGAACCTGCTTCTGCCCTTCCCCTGCTCATACTCATTCTCATTCTCTCTCTCTCTCTCTCAAAAATGAATACAATATGAAAAAGAAAAGATTCTTCCAGAATCCTTTCACCTGACTTCCATGCCAGAGGTTCAATTACTCTTAAAATCAAGATTAACAATCTCGAAAGTGACATGCTTTTTATCTCCCTATAGAAAGGATCTTGAGAGATTTATTTATAAAGGGTCCTAACTTCTCAGGCAGCAAGCACACTTTTCGTTTTGCTTCTTTAACTCAGCTACTATCTTGACTTCGCTTCCTCACAGCTAAGCGGTTATAGGGGCTCCCAGGTATGCTAAAGCATTCGGGGGACAGAGAGGGTGGTGATTACTTTTTACTTCAATCAAGTGTTTGTCAAGTTATTTTTTAAATCATTAGTATCGTTTTCACTTTTGTGACATTAAAGTCCCACAGTTTCTCTCAAAGGACACGAACTTACATTTCTTTCCTGAATTCTTCCATTTTTTGATTCTCTACAGTCAGAAGCTCTTTCGATTTGTTCAGCTCTTCCACATTTTTCAGGTTGTTTTCTTTAAGTGTATCCAACTTAAAGACCAAGAAAAAAAAACTTGATGAAATTATTTCATTTTCCAGTGGCAGGACTGGATAGACATATTCATGCAAACGTGCACCGAATAGATAGGTGAAATTAGTCAGGTACAAAAAACGGAGGGGGATTACCAGGTGAGGAGACGGCAAATGACCACGTCTATTATAAACGGCAAACCTCCCTCTTACATTTAGTCAGACGTTTTCCTTAGTCAGACGTTTTCCGTACACCTGGCCAAAGTGTCAAACTCAATTGCTACATGAATTACAACAAAGGTTTGCTTCCACTTTGTATATAATTCTCAGTATTCATCATTGAACTTGCTATTCAAGTATGACCCCTCTTAACAAACACGAGAAATAAATTGCAAAGGCATGACATCAGCAAGAATTATTCTTTGCAATAAAAACTAAAACCCCTGTCCTTCCCCATAGATTAGTAGTTTCGGATGTATTTGTCAGCATTAGAACTAAATGTACTGAGTCCCCATTACAAAAAACATTTGAATTAAAGTATTTTGTGGGTGGGAAAATATTTGGTTATCCATCTGAACTCTGATCTGAAGAGGAAAAAGCCCGGCAGGGAGGCTGAAAAGCACTCATACATTCAGCCCCATCACCTGCCCATGGGGGATGCAGCCAGCTTAGGGCCTGGCCCCGATAGGAGAGCCAGACGCATCACTAGAACGACGGAGACGTGACCAACTACGGGCTCTGGCAGGTGACTGGGGCTCTAGGTGCAGAGCCCCTAGCACAGGGGCTCCCAAGCACAGGGAGCTCGCTCGGGCTGTCCACGACCCAAGGCGTGCTCCTGGCCCCACAGTGGCTTCCTGGGACTTGTGTGGTCATCTTGTACAGAGTTACCTCTGCCACGTCATATGCCACAGTCAGGAGGCCTAGACAAGTGTCTCGATGGTTTTAACGCCACAATGTTCCTTTTAATGCCTCTACAATTAATAGAGGAGTCTGGAATTCCAGATTCACAGAACAAGAAAAACCAAGTATCACAAAGGGTCCAAAAAAATGATTTAGCCAGTCTTACATTCTGGCTATAACAAGGACACCAAGGGCTATATCATGAAAGTGCACAATTCTCCCTGATTCTACCCTCAAAAATGAGATATATTCCCTAAAATCTTCTTACTCATTTTAACTTCTGTGATTACCATCTGATTTTTTAATGCTTTTTCTTCTTCTATTAGGACCATCAGTTCTGTAAATGTACCCCCGGGTGTGTAGTTTTATTTACCCTGTAAGTATCTTAAAACGTGCATGCCTTGACAGATTTCCATCTTTGAACCTGCATAGTGAGAAGGCCTATGCTTTACAGAGCAGCTATTCAATGTGGCCAGCGCTTCCCCCGCTTAATTCCTTCACGTCTCACCTGACTATCCCTTTTAAAAACATCTGAAGCCAGGCAGAACTTCACCTAATTATTTTGGAGAATCAATCTGTTTAGGACCGAGAGGTAACTGCTTCCCAAAGAAAGAAGGGGCTGATGTGAACTGGGAGTGGGGAGGAAGGGAATCAAAAATAGGTCCAAGAATGAGAAATGCTACTTTCAACAGAATAAAAGTGATCTTGAAACCATACATCTGAGACGCAGAAGTGGCTGCCTGGAGATGACACAAAAGGGAATCAGGACTGAATGACACCGAGAAAAGGCCTACGCCAAACTTGGGGCCGAGGAATGGAATTTAGTGGCTCAAGTTGGGAGAGAGTGAAAATAAAAAAAAATGTATGTGACTTAAGATAAAACACACAAAACTAGAGAATATTATGAGTACCTCTCTCTTCAGTTCCGTCATTGAAGTTATCATAAAAAAGCCACACTATTCAGGTTTCCCCCTCATTATTTCAAAGGCTGATCCTACTAAATAAGTAATGAAGGATTACACTTTATTTAATATTATCATGGCTCTGGTGTACATTCGACTCCGCTAACAGATCAAACCTGTGTAAGGCCACACTTCAAAAAATAAACAATCCTGAGTTAGTGATCAAATATTCCATGAAGTCGGTAAGCTGTCCTTTGTACAAAAAGCCATTTAAATCTGATTACTTCATTCTGTAGTTTTTCGTTTGTTTGCTTGGTATCCTCCAAGGAGGCCAGAGTTTCACTCTTCTCTTTGGTCATCTGTTCCATTATCTGCATGGCATCTTCTGCTGTTTGAGCAGCCTAAATACAAGAAAATACTGTGAGAAATGAGGTCACCCCCGACCCCGTCAGGGATGCTCAGGCAGCCCTCGCTGTCTCATGTGGTTAAGGCCCAGTCACCAATCCAATGCCGAAACAAACAGACCGAGACATGAAAGGTCTTTCTTTCCTCCAAAGGGGAACAAAGCCACAGACGCTTTTCATGCCATTCTTCAAACGAGCCAATTGCGATATGCAACTGGCAGATTTTCAGACCGTTCTAACCTACATCTTCCAAGTTCCAAAGTTACGCTGACAGTCACACTCATCATTCTGACCGATGTCGGAGAGAAACATTCAGGGATAGTAAAGACCAACATCCTCACGTAGCTGAATTTTCTCTTAATCGTATTTACTGCTGTGTGTTTGAAACACTATTCTTGCTATTTCAGATGTGGGGCTTTTGAAATCACTTGTAATTTAGGTGGGGAATTTCTCAAGGAAAAATAAAAATTATTTGGGCAGTTATTAACATAAGGCTCAAATGTTTAATGAGAAGGATTAAATGGAAAGGTCTCTGAGAGAAGCTGTGGGTAATGAATATAAACATGGCTGTGAATAAAAAAGATAATATGCATATGGAGACAAATCCTTGGCTAAGATATGAAAACAATCATTAAAAACAATGTTTTTGTTCGTTTATTTTTTGTTTTTCATAAAAAATAAATTAAAAGATGTTTAAGGCACTTGCTTACAATTTCACGTGGTCTAATAAAGCTTCCAGGAATTCTGCAGTATATCTTCCCGACCGCCAGCCATGGAGATTTCACTGGCGGGTTCCAAGTCCAGAAGGACAGACACAACAAAACAGTTAAAAGCCAAACAGAAGATACTGTGTTTCAATATGTGCCCATTTTTCTACTGTTCTTAATCCTTTCAGAACCACAGTTGACTTTTTCTGGTAAATTTCTCCTTAAATTAAAAAAGATATCCTTTTTATTCACAGTTCACACCTCTTTCTAACGGAAACAACTGCGATTAGAGATTTAGTAATGAGTGGCCCCTTCAGGTGGAAACAAACAGCTTGAGACATAGGAGCAGTGGATTCAGTGGGGTGCCTATCCTCTCCAGGAGCCCGCTGGGAAGTTAGTGCACAGTGTTAGTAGTCCAGGTGCTGGTCCCTGACCCTCCCACTTTACCGTAAATGACTGAAGAGTCTCGAGCTCTCTAATTTTAAGGGTGAGCTTGCTCTTGTCTTTCCTTAAAATACGGTTTTCATTTTGAGATTCTAGGAGGTTGGCTGAGATATGGCTGTTGGTTTTGGCCAACTGGCTAATCTCTTTCTGAAGGATGAAGTAGCTTTCTGCCAGCTTTTCCTTCTCCTTTAGGAGCTCCTCCTTGGTCAGTATCATGTCTCTCTTCTCGGCCAGGAGGTTCTTGTTGTCCTGCACCACCTTGGCGCGATCGGCCAGGGTCGTCTCGTGCTTCAGCTGGAGGTCATCCAGGATCTTGGTGAGGTAGCTGTGCAGTTCCTGCAGCTCTAACTTGGATTTGGACAAGGTGGCGAAATCTTTCTTCAGAGTCTCTATGTTGGCAGCGAGTCGAGCCGTTTCTGCGCTCAAGAGTTCCTTTTCCTTAATTATCTCCACCACTCTCTGCTCCGACTTGGTCTTCTCTTGGACGAGCACAAAATTTTCAGACTGAAGCTGCTTAGTGCGTGCTCTTAACTCTTCCAGCTCCTGCTCCAGGAGGACCAACCTGCCATGAAGTTTATTGTTTTCATACAGGGATGACTCAGTTTCCTGCGCTCTGGCTTCTTTTTCCAGGAGGAAGGACTGCTGAATTGTTTGGATCTCCTTGTTTAATCTCTGACACTCTTCTTGCAGATTCAACCCATCCCGCAGCAAGATGCTCTTTTCAGAACAGCAAGTCTGAAGTTCAGCATTCAGACTCTCCTTTGCTTGCAGGGTGCTCGTGTGCTCTTTCTCTAAACTCTGTCTGGCATTCTGAGCCTCTTTCAGCATCAGAGAGAGATCGCACTTGGTGGCTGCTAGCACTTGGTTTTCCCTTTTCCTCTCCTGAAGCTCCTTCTTCAGAGTGTCGAGATTACCAAGGAGTTTCATCTTCTCGTGCACTACGATTCTTCTGTTTTCAGACTCTTGATCGTATTTCTTTTTGAGGTCTCCTATGGTTTTCATGGAGTTCTCTCTTTCTGCAAGCAAATCTCCATTTTGCATTTCCAGGACAGACTTTTCCTTCAAGAGACTGACATGCTGCTTTTTGAGCTTAGCAATTTTCTGACATACCACCTCCTTCTCAGAAGTTAGGTAAGTGATCTTCTCGTTCAGGCTCATCTCCATATGGGTGGCCTCTTCCGAGCACTTCTTCAGTTTTTCAGCAATGAGCCTGTTCTCACTTAGAAGTTCTTCTTTTTCAGCCAAGAGTTTTCTCTCAGAGGCGGCCAAGGCTCCTTTTTCTTGCAGAAGCTGGATGCACTCGGAGTCTGTGATCTTCCGACTGGTCTTGATTTCTTCCAGGAGATTTGTGAGGCTGCTATTTGTAGCCTGCAGTTGCCTCACGTCCAGCTCAGCCTTCCTCAGAGCCCTCTTGGCATCGTCTAGCTGTGTGTGGAGCCCACTGGTTTCCGTGCTGAGCAGCTGCTTGATCTGGAGGGCGGCCTCCAGGCTGGCACTCAGCTTTTCCCGATCTTGAAGAAGCACGTCCTTCTCAAACTGCAGCTCTTTGTTGTTCTGGAGAAGATTTTCTCTTTCCATCTTTAAGGCTATGCACGTGCTATCAAGATCTGACTGCTTCTCCGAAGCGGACTTTTTCTCAGCCGTGAGATCTTCAATCTCCTGCACCAAGGTTTTCTGATCTTTGACTAGCTCTTCGTAAGAGCTCTGCAGCTTTTGAATAACTTCATCTTTATCTCTAGCCAAGGCAAGGTTTTCAGTAGTGAGCTTCTTGATATGATCCTCTAGGTGACCTTTTTCTTCTTGATCCTTCTTAGACTCAGCAATCAAAGTATCTTTGCTGAGCTGGAGCTCTTCTGTGAGTGCCCGCAGGCTTGCTCTGGAAGCCTGCAAAGCATCATTTTCCATACTGATCTTCAAAAGCTCTTCCTGCGCAATATTGATTTCTTGTAGTAATTTCTCTCTCTCAACAGCTAAAGATTCTTTATGGAGCTGCTCCTGTTGATAAAGCTTTTCAGCATCTTGTTTTTCTTCTAAGACTTTCTCCTTTTCTAAATTAAGAGTTTCGTTTACCGACCACAGTTTCTGTTGATCTTCCTGAAGTAAAGTTATTTTGGCCTCCACCTCTACCAATTGTGATAAAAGTGAACCTTTTTCTAACTTTAAAGTATTTCCCTCCTGTGCAAGAAGCTGCTTCTCTGATTTCAGACCCCTCAGCTCTTCTGACATTAGTTCAATTTCTTTTTTGGCTGATGTTAACAAATAAGTTAGCGACTACAGAAATAAAAGGTGGAAAGAATGGAAACAAAATGAAATCAAGCAGACAAATGCAAGCCCAAATAGCTTAATGCAACCTAAATCGCCCAGGCTTAAAATGTTTTGCAATAAATGTCCTAGAAACTACCTAGATAACAAGGGGATGGGGGGAAATGGGGAACTAGATGAAAAGAGCCCATTAAAGGATAACACAAGGCAGGTTTAGCTTTGCGAAGTGCTGATCTACCTACTGGTTTATTTTATCTCTGAAACACTTTTGAAATCATCCCTGAGTGGCACCTACAAGATAAAAATGGTTAGTTTGACTTTGACATCAGGGCATGAAATTCTTTCCTGCCCTTCTAACTTCCCAATTATTTCTCTTGTAGGAAGAATTCAGAGAAGAATTTTTAAAAATACAATCTAGAGAATTACAAAAAGTGAATATATTTTAACCAAAAGGGGGGAGGGGAAGGGTGGGGGAAAGTAAATTGTTGCTTTTCAAACTAACTATAAGACATCAGCTTACCAAAGGACAGTCACTGGCCTGGCTGATTTAATCCCAATATTACAACTTATTAAAAGTACAGACCAATTTGCTAGGTTTGGGTGACTGAAATAAATGACTAAAATTTTTTTTTTCATGTTTTATGTATTTTTAAAAGAGAGAGACAGAACACGAGCAGGGCAGGGGCAGAGAGAGAGGGAGACACAGAATCCAAAGCAGGCTCCAGGCTCTGATCTGTCAGCAAAGAGCCCAACGTGGGGCTTGAACTCACAAACCGCAAGATCACGACCTGAGCCAAAGTCAGACACTTAACCGACTTAGCCACCCATGCGGCCCAATAAAATGAGTTTAAAAAAATATACTGGTTTAGGGGTGCCTGGGTGGCCCAGTCAGCTAGGCATCCGACTTCGGCTCAGGTCATGATCTCGCAGCTCGTGGGTTCGGGCCCTGTGTCGGGCTCTGTGCTGACAGCTCAGAGCCTGGAGCCTGCTTCGGATTCTGTGTCTCTGTCTCTGTCCCTCCCCTGCTCATGGTCTGTCTCTCTCAAAAATAAACAAATGTAAAAAAAATTTTTTTTTAATGTACTGGTTTATAAAATGACTTGACCACATTATCTATACCAGCACTGTCCAGAACTTTCTGCAATGGTCTAAATGTTATCTGCACAAATATAGTAGCCTACTGGTCATGTGCGTAGTTGGTGATCACGTGAAGTGTGGGGAGTGCAAATAAGGAGCTAAACTTGTAATTTATTAAAATTGAACTAAAATTCAAATTAATGTGGCTGGTAGCTACTGTATTGGACAGCATGGCTACAAATCACTGAGTCTTAAACTAGGAAATACAGAAGTTCTGTGGGCTCCAGGAACCTCCTGAAATCTTATATAAAGTGTGTTGAGCATATAAATTTTCTAGGAAGGGACTACTTTAAGGGCTCATCAGATTCATAAAATAGTCTGTGAGCCACTGTTGCTGACCGATACTGAAATCCACAGAAACTGGATATCAAGACAACTTTGGAGGGGGAACAATCTTAACCAAATGACCCTTGTAAAAAATAAAAAACAAAACACCAGTAAGCAAAATTAATGAGACTTAACAGAAACTTCTAGAATGCCATGGTTTCGTCAAACTGCAACATTTTTTTAAGGGAAACACTAAAAAAGTGGAGTCTGGGGGTGCCTGGGGGGCTCAGGCAGTTAAGCATCCAATTCTGGATTTTGGCTCAGGTCATGATCTCACGGTTCCTGAGTTCAAGCCCAGCATCAGGCTCTGCACTCACAGTGCAGAGTTTGCTTGGGGTTCTCTCTCTGCCTCTCCCCCACTGTCACCCACAGGAGCTCTCTAAATAAATAAATAAACAAACATTAAAAAAAAAAAAAACCTGGAGTCTGTCCAGATAAAGGGATCCATAAAGATAAAAAATCTGGAAATTATATCCAGTGTTAAATGACTCGTAAAACTGGAGCTGTTTAACAGGGAGAACACAAATCCTTGATGGCCAGCACGAAGGAGAGAGAAAATGGAGGCATCTTATATATCACATAAATTATGTCATGGTCCAATTTAATTAACAAGTTTTAGGTGGGAATTGTTTGAAGTCCTATGTATGCTCTCTTACATTTCCTTTTCACTAAACTCCTGTATAAACACTAAAAGTAACTGAAGACAAGTATTTACTTTTCTTTGAGCAAGTTAAATAGTAGGAGGGAAAAGTTAAACAGTAGAAGGATGGTTGAACTTCATTAAGCTACCGAGTCCAAAAATATACCGGGTTGCAGATATGATCCTGACACCATAAAATGAAATTCAACGTATCAAATTCTACTCTATTTAATAACAGAGCGTTTCCTTCCAGCCCCTGCATCCAGCTTCCTTATCAATTAAGCTCAGAGTGCCTTCCAGGGACATATAAAAGCCCTTTCTAGACTCCTCACTTCTAATCTGCTGTTTAGGAGCTCTGTTTCTCCAATGCTCACTTGTTTCACGTGGCCTCTGCTTCTCGCTTTGCTGCAAGATGTCCCTCCTAACCCCAGTGCAAGGCAGCAGCAAGATGGCCAAGATTAGAGGCCACGACACAAAGTCTACTGCAAGCAGGCAAACACAGCTCAGGCAACAGGAGACTCTCTGTGACAGCTAGGGAGCAAGCAGCATGGGGTGGGGGGATGATGGCTACACAGGACACTCAGGGGAAAGCCCTGTACTGTGGCCGCCACCCCGAGAAGGACCAGCAGCTGGCAGAAAACACGTGAAGCCAGGAAAACGTAATTCGCCATCCCGCCAAGCCTTCAGAGGTCAGCATTTGTAAAGGCCAGCGTACCCCGTCCCATCCGCTGACGCTCTCTAAGCCCCACCGCAGCCTCGACGCAACACAGCGACTGAACTGTCTCCCAGAACATACTTTGGCCTTGTCAGCTTGCTTTTTCAGTTCCACCATCTCCTGCAACAAGCCACTGTTCTCCTCCTGTGCGGCCTTCAGCCTCTCCTCTGTGTCCAGCAGCATCTTCTGTAGGCTCTTCAGGGTTTCTTCGTGCTTCGCCTTCGTCTCTGAACTGGCTGCTTCGTACCTAGCTTTCAGATCCTGGCACTGGTTGTGGCTCGTTTCCACCTTCTTCTCCTGCAGAGAGCCCGAATGAGGGAGAGAGTCATCCAGCCGCATCTGCATTGCCCCTCACCTTCCTGCCAACACACAGTCCCATTTATTGCCTCCTTACCAGGTCCGACAATTTCCTCAGCAGTTCTTGCTTTTCTTCCTCATGCTTTTTAGCTGCTTCCTGCTGGCACTGTTCCGCTTTGAGAGTTACTTCCCCAATATTCTTCTGCAGAAAGCTTGCATTTTCATTAGCCTTTGTGAGCTTTAGCTGTAATTCTTCTATGGTTCTAGAACAAGTTTCAATACAAGGGGTCAGAGCTTTCAAAAGAATGCTTTGAATTCCAAAGATATGCTTAGAAAGATAGTATTAATAATTGTATTAATGATTTTAAGTTGTGAATAACTTAATGACGTCTGAAACAACAAAAAATTAACCTGACTTGCCCTGAAGAATAATTTTAACAATTGTGACAGTTATAAATACATTATTTGGAGTGACAACTACTGTAATTGTGAAGGTTTATCATTTTATGTAAATAGATCAGTAAGGAAAAATGAGTGAAAAGTACACATATATGAGGAAATGAGTTATTTTAGTAAAGTTTCAAAATTTTAGCAGACTAGATTATCAAAAACTCATTCTAGTGCCGCTTGAGTACAGAAGATACAAAATGACACTTCAGAACTTGAAGAACTAGCTTCGAGATCCTAATGTGGTCCAACAAAGATGTACACAAGACGTGAGACACAAACCTGGAGAACAGGCTATCAGACGACTCCGAGAACGGAGGAGGGAAACTCGGGCGGTCCCTCTGGGTTTTACACCTGTCCGACACCTGCAGAGATGGAGCTCCTCGAGGGCACCGTGCCACAACCGCCTGTGCAACTGCACCCGCCTCACAGCGGATCTGACCCGAGGCGGCCAACCAAGGCCCAGTCGCCACCTGCCCCGCCACCCCACGCCGGCCCGTGGATGCAAACCTAACTGCCAACTAGTCACGCTTTCAGACTCATTGGCCCTAAAATGTCCTCTGAAGGCTTTTTGCCTTATAAGACATTTGCTTTTTGTATGGAAGCTATTAAAAGAAAAAAAAATCAAAGCAACAAGAACCTCAGAATAAAGACAACAGCAGAGGCGAAGATAAAGGAAGCTAGCACTGAGGACGAACAGCGCAGCGACGAGAGCCGCGAGCTCTCTGGGGCCAGAACACAAGCGAGTGACTTCACCTTCTTGAGCCTCAATTCCTTTCTCTTCAAAATGGGAGTAAGACACTCACCTCACAGGATTGTTACAAGAATTAGAAAATACACCCAGCACAGTGCAGGGCACACACCTACTAAGCCTGTAATAAGGGCTACCCTTCGTTACACTGAAACAGGTTAAAAAATTGTTAAGCGCCTGTAAAAGATGTCACTGCCCTTGGTAAAATTCTTTGCAAGTCATTAAAAAGTCCACAATACTGTATTACTTAGAAGGTCCAGTAGTTGACTGAAGGGTACACCGGGGTAATGACAGGAAGGAAGGGAGACAAGAAACTTTAAAACAGAACCACCCTGAATTCTGGCTCCGCTCCCTCCGAGACCTCACTTCAGAGGCCAACCTAAATTGGGCGCCCTTATAACCATTCGTACATACCTTTCTTTCAGACGTAGCTCATCGTTCATTTTTGTCAGCTGAGAAGAATTATCTCCAGACATTTTCATAATTTCTGCAATGTCGTTTTCCAACTTTTCCTTTGCCTTTATCAACTGCTCTTCTCTGTCATCTCTCTCTCTGAATTTTGCCTCCATATCTGAATATACACAGGAAAAACAAATTGCACCACAGTGTTACAGGCAACAAAAATTTATTGACTACATCCTGTATTCCGAGGCTTGTTCTGGGAATATTTGCATACAGCAATCCCTGCCCTCATGAAAATTATATTCTAGCCAAGAAAACGGACAATAAACAAGATCAAGAAAGAAAATAAATAGTAGAAAAATAGGGTTAATTGCCAAGAGGGAAAAAAATGTAAGTAGAGAAAGGAACCACGAAGGAGTCGGGAAGGTTAAAATCTCAGGCAGGGCCTCTCTGAATGGTAACATTTAAGTAAAGACCTGAAGGAGCTGAGGGACACCAAATGCAAAGGCCCTGAGGCACAAAAATGCTTGCCATGCAGAGGACAATATAGCTGAAGTAGAATCAACAAGGGGAAGGGTACTACGGGCCTTTTGATGTAATCGGAGAGACTACAGATTACGGGATGTAATCAGAGAGATTACAGATTACGGGATGTAATCAGAGAGGTAACAGGGCCTGGCATTGGGAAGGACTGTAGTTTTTACTCTGCATGTGAGGGGAGCTACCGAGTGATCTCAAGCAGAAAAGTGCCACGACCTGACTTGATGGTGGAAGGACCGCTCTGGTTGGGGTGCTACAAATGGACCAAAGTGGGCAGGGCAGAAGCAGGCTGAGCAGGCAGGGAGCTGTTAGAGCAGCTCAAGTGAAACATGATGGGTGGCTTGAGTCAAGGACAGAGGTAGGAACGGTGACATGTGGTGGATTCTGACTTATTTGAAAACAGGGCAGAGAGCATGTGCGGAATTTATAGACCTCCAACAAGTATTCAAGTATTTGATCTCGTTATATCACACTATTGAGTGAAGAAGTTACCCCTGAATAAATGTTATTGTAATGTACTATGGTTACCACAAATCCTAGGAAACCTACTATATCCAGTGCTTAGTAACCAGAGCTATCTTACCTGTTAAATTTTCTCTCAACTTCTCCAATTCGGCAGACAGCGCGTTAAACTGTTCCTCTTTTTGACGTAACTGATTTACTGTTTCTACGGAGGATAAAGTTAAAAGTTTAATATATTTCATACTTAAGAAGCCATCTAGAGGCTGGCTGTCTTAAACCAAATCAAATAATATGCTTGGGATTTGAGAGGGCAGAAATGCTAGAAAGTCCCACCACACATCAAACCACTGCATAATGGACCTACAGGAGTAAGCATGCGTCTCTTTCTGCCTCCCCACATCTGTGGATTAAACAGACACCAGGCGGGGCACCTGGGTGGCTCAGTCGGTTAAGTGTCTGACTTCAGCTCAGGTCATGATCTCGTGGTTCATGAGTTCAAGCCCCGTGTCTGGCTCTGTGCTGACAGCTCAGAGCCTGGAGCCTGCTTCGGATTCTGTGTCTCCCCTCTCTGTCCCTACCCAACTCGTGCTCTCTTAAAAAATTAAAAAATAAAAAAAAATTTTTAAAAAAAGCAGACACCACGCATCCCTTTCTAGGCTTCTCTTTCCTACTTCCAGCTAAAACTCAATAGTTATCAATGCCTGAGGATTAAGATACTTTTCCCAAGTATATTTAATTTTAATATAGAATAAGCTTCAAGTCAAAAGAAGAAAAAATTAATGCGAGTTTGAGGCTTCAGGAAGCTCATGCAATCCGGCTGCAGGAGCTTCCAGAAGAGGGACATCAGACTACAGGAGCATCTATTCTGTGTATTCCAGACGCCATCTTCAGGGTGAGAATGTGACATTCTCTAAAGCCATCTGCTCATACTTTAGTAAGACATACCTTGCATGCTTCTCTGAACAGAGACCGCCTCCTCTGAAGCATCAGCAAACTTTTCTTTCTAAAAAAAAAAAAAGAAAAAAGAATTGGATATTCAGATGAGAAAGATTTCAAATTATAGAAATAGAAAGCTTCAGTCAGTGATAACTACAACACTATCTACTTTTTGTGGCTGATTTTGTTTCATCAAAACGAGCTTACACTCAAAACGTGTAGACACCAAGTGCTACCATATGTCTACTGTGCACGTACATACACAAGTAAATGAGGTTTCTATGTGTGTGCATACCTAGGTGTGCACATACATCTGTACAGATGTGTGAATGCGCACACGTAAGTACATGTGGTACATGTGAATGCTTTTTTCATGTTGCCATCCTCAATTAGCAGAACTTCTCTTCAGATATCTGGCCAAGACAGTGATCAGAATTCTGAAATGTTTTATATCTGAGAGTAACGAGAACCTAACATCTTGAAACCATATCAACTAATTCTGGGGGCACCTGGGTGGCTCAGTCGGTTAAGCATCTGACTTCAGCTCTGGTCAAATCTTGCAGTTCGTGAGTTTGAGCCCCGCGTCGGGCTCTGTGCTGACAGCTCAGCACCTGGAGTCTGCTTTGGGTTCTGTCTCCCTCTCTCTCTGCCTCTCCCCTACTTACGATCAGCCTCTCTCTCTGTCTCAAAAATAAATAAAACATTAAACAAAATTTTTTAATAAAATAAAATGTACTTAAAAAAAAAAAACTATTTCTAGAACCAAAAAGGGCCATTGCTCACCCACTCTTTTCTAAACATGACAGTAGATAAAAACACTCTCCTGGTTTCCCTGAGATGAGTTTTGAGCTAGATACACCAATAACATTTCTAAATGAGTGTTTCTAACTATTTAGAATTATTTTAAAAACGGGTACATGAACCACACAAGTCCACCAAAGCCCACACAATGTCCACCTGTGTTATTCCCAAAGCCAGATTTAGATGGCAAGTTTTCTCTACAGGGTACCTAGAGGGATATGCTGACTTACAAAAAAAAGTAAAGCTTGGGGAAGAGGGCAGAGAAATGGTATGAAACTCAAAAAACACATTTTCTTAAAGGATACCGTATTAGAAAATTGTCATTCCCAGGCCAACTTATTCTCAAAAAAGTAGCTAAAATACTGTACATCAAAACTGTCCAACAGAATTATCCTCCATGATGGAAATATTCTATACTGCACTGTTCAGTATGGTAGCCACTAGCCACATGTGGGTATTAAGCACTTCCTATGTGGCTGGTACAAGCGAAGAACTTAATTTTAATTCATTTAAATAGCCGTATGTGAACAGTAGCTACCAAAATGAACAGTGCAGCTATATATTTAACATTTGAAGAAGTTTGTAATATTGGCATTGAAAAAACAACAAAAAAAGCAAATACTCATTCACCCCTGGTATTAGCAAAGAAGTGGGGAAGTGGGGAAGAGGATGGTCTATGGAGGATCTAAGACAACTGCCCCCTCCTGACTCATGTGTCTCTTACCCAGTTTGTCCATAACCTTCAACTCTCTATGATGTGTGCTTATGGTTGCCGGCCCTGACTAAATTCAGGGTTGTTGGGTTTTTTTTATGTTTATTTATTTATTTAGAGAGAGGGAGACAGAGTGAGAGCAGGGGAGGGGCAAAGAGAGAGGGAGACAGAGAATCCCAAGCAGAATCCACACTGTCAGTGCAGGGCCCGATGCAGGGCCCGAAATCACGAACTGCAAGATCATGACCAGAGCCAAAATCAATAGTCTGACGCCCAAGCAACTGAGCCACCCAGGTGCCTTGTAAGTTCAGTTTCTGATGCAGGAAGTAAGGAGAACAGTTGAGAAAGGTAAGAAAAAGTTAAGAAAAAAAATGTCTTACAACTTGGGATTAAGGCAAGAGGATATATGTGAAAAGAAATGTAATTTCCTGGGGTGGAATGAACAGAGTTGTAAGAGATGATTCTTTGAATTCGTAGACTTAGACAGCACCCTGCCTTGCTAACAGAGGATGCCACTGGTCCGGGACAGCTCTCTGGAAAGCACGAGAAAGCAGTCAAGACCTCATTATAAGTGAAAGTTAACGTGTTGGGTGTGTAACTTGGAAGGTCCCTGTGTTTAGCAAAACTAAGCGGCCAATAATATGCCAAAGCGACCCATTTCTCAGAAGCAAAGGCTAGATTTTAAAAAGGAAAAAGTAATACCTACCTTTATTGCGAGTGTCGATTTGATCCCATTCCCTTCAAGGTCATCAGCCAATGACTAATACACTCAATTTCAATCAATACTTTGAAAGAGGAAGGAAACAGGTACAATACTTCCTTACAGAGATTTTTGTTTTTAAAACAGGAACCATTCAAATGGCCAGAAACCCTGAGAGTCAGATTCCCAACAGGTACTTACCAAAATCTGAAGTTCTTTCTCCAAAGCCTCTTTCACTTGACTGACTTCACTCAAGTTTTTCTGAAGGTTATTTAGTGTTAGCTCTTTCCCCTGAAGCTCCCTGGAAATGCTACTAGCCTACCGTACACAGCGACGTGGCACAGGAGTAAACGAACAGAAGGAAACAAAAAAGAATGAATGAGAAAGAAAAAATAAAAGAAACCTAAAAAACATACGAGAAACAAACACAACCAAACAAAACCGAAAGGAATAAAGGCATGGGTAAAAAAATTACTGCTTTTCTTTTTTTTGCGGTTGTTAACTCTAAGAAGCCAATGACTTTTCACACAATCCGTTTCTAGGTAGCACAATCTAATGCTATTTAAAATAGTCAAAACAAAGTATTTTTCTATACCCAAATTTGGAGTATCAGCATGATCTAAAGCAGAAAGCGCAGACACTTACTTTCTAAGTAGGTAAGTTAAGCAATTTCATTTTCTGGACTTTAAAATCCATAAAGTAGGAATAACGGATACATGTGACCTATGTTATTTTCTATCTTTGTATATGCTTAAAGTATTTCAACACTTAAAAAAATAAAGAATTTTAAAATCCACTGGACAACAGTCATCAGAAATTGGTTTTCATTAAATTTGGATGTAAAAAAAGTTGACCAACCCTTAGTTAGCTTCATACTGCTCTACTAATTCATTTTTGTTTTGATTGGTATTTTGGATCCAAGTGAGGAGATTTGAGAAAAACTTCCTGTAATTAGCTTGTTATCTTCAACTAACGTTAGTTACTTAGTGACTTTTCCTTCTGTCTTCACATCTCCCCGTTTAACTTTACAACCCTTTGCTAACAAAGCAGTTTCTCCTGCAAAAAGCTCGTAACATTCCTCATCAGTACCAGTACTCCCGCTAGTGGCAAGAGGGCTGGGAAAGAGCATCTGTCCCTCAAACGGTTCTTAAAAATGAAGGGAATATTTGAAAAGGCTAATTAGAAAGGAATGTAGCTGACAAACGTTCCATAGAATTTCCTGCACCTTGACCAAAAGCATACTTGTCAGATCTTTCCTCAAAACGGTAGGGAACAGGGGCACCTGGGCGGCTCGGTTAGGCCTGCAACTATTGGTTTCGGCGGCTCAGGTCATGATCTCATGGTTCGTAGGTTTGAGCCCCACATCGGGCTTTGCACTGACAGTGGAGCCTACTTGGAATTTTCTGTCTCCTCTCTCTGCCCCTCCCCCACTCATTCTGTCTCCCTCTCAAAATAAATAAACTTCTAAAAATTAAAAAAAAAAAAAAAAAAAAAGGGTGGGGAATAGAACATGATCTCACTGTGGCATAGGAAAAGCTCCAAGGAGAAAGAAAGTAGCGATGCAAACGGCTCCAGGCTCTTAACCTTATTTTGCTGTGAGTATTACTTATCATAGAGTGTTAATTTCCATTAGTCAAACTCAAGCCTGAAGGTCCACAGTCTGTTTTTATATATTACCTTATGGACAAGACAATTACGTAAACGGCAAGGGAGGAGGTAATCTTTTAAATTTCTTTCCTCTCCATTTATTTATCTCAACACCATCACCTTAGGGAATTCTCTGTTTTAAAAAGGTGACAGACCAGAACCAAGCTTCAACAGGAAAGCGTACAGCCTGGCCCAGAGACAAAGTGTAAAGTTTCCAGATAACAGGAAACCAAAATAAACTCACATAGTTGAGCCAGTGTTTTCTCTAATCTCCTCAGAAGAAACCACACTCAAGACACTCAGAGGATGCTACACGCAGCTGGGAAATTTGCCAGCACAAAGCAACGTGCTGTATAATAGAATCGGGAATTTGGAAGGTGAACGAGCTCCACTCAAAAGTAACACACGATGCAAAGCGGGACGGACAGATGGAAACTTAAAGGATGGAGGACGCCAATACAAACCTTGCCACTTTCAGTATTCTTTTCAATCTCTAAATTTGTAATCTGTTCCTCAGCTGCCTCAAGCTGCTGTCTAAGTGTCTCGATTTCCGATTTACCTTCGGAACTGGCTTTCCGAAGTGCATCAAGATCCGAGAGCTTTTCTTCGGCAGCCTTGAGCTGTGATGTAAAATTACCAATAACCTTGGTTTGTTCACTGCATTTGGCTTGTAGGACCTCTAGCTCCTTTACCTTTATTTCAGCTTCCTGCAATTTGTTTAAGGTGTCCTCCATTTCTACTAGGTGCTGGTCTTCTGCTTCGTCCAGTTTCGCCTTGAGGGCTTCTAGGCTGCTCTCCTTCTCTTTAACGACCGCCATCAGCTTAGCCCTTAGGGCTTCTATCTCTTTGGCGTGAGCAGACCTTTCAGAGTCTTGTTTATTCTGCAGATTTTCTATCTCGTGCTGGTAATCCAGTCGCATCTTCTCCACCTGTGTTTTTAACTCCGCAAACTCTGCCGTCTCCGTTCCGACCCCTTTGCTGAAGGACACCTTTAGCTCCTCCATTGCCTGCTGGTGAGACGCGATGGCCGTCTCCAGCTTGGACTTCCACAGGACTATCACGTCGGAATTCTCCTTGTTGGCATGATCGAGCTTACTTTTCAGGGACTCGTTCTCCTTGGAAAGCTTCTCTGTGGCAGCCTGAAGAGCCTTCACCTCCTTCTGATGGGTCTCTTCACGGGCTCCAAGATGCTCCTTCAGGGAAGTGATTTCTCTCTGGTGGTCAGCACGGGCAGCTTCTGATTTTTCTTGCAAAGAGCTTATCTCTTGCAAAAGGGAGAGCGACACGTCGACGTCCCCAGTGGGCTTCTGGGACTCCAGTCTCCTCCGCAGCTCAGCCACCTCCTGCACTTTCAGTGCCAGCTCTTTTTCTAGCTCCATTATACGGGACTTTTCTGACACTGTAGCCACCTAGTAACCGCAGCCCAAAGAGAAACAAAGCATGTCAATAACCCATCACCGGTAATTTCCTTTAACCTTGAAGATCTCTAATAACTCCCCACCTCAGGCAGCCGTGAGCTACAGCGAGCCCTCGTGCTCACCCACCTCTAGCTGCCATCACAGAGGAAGCCCAGTTCTGAGAGCTCCAAAGTAAGTCATCATCTTGGGCAAACTTCCACCATCTTGAGATGCTCAAGAAACTGAAAACTGATATGGAATTTAACTTGCTTCTTTTTCCTCTAAAGAAACTTTAGAGAAGTGCCCATCATCTGACAGGTAAGTTGAGGGAAACAGTAGCTTTCCAATTTCTCGTTTTATCTGCCTGCTGGAAGAAAGAATCCTCCTCATTTTACCTGTTTTTTCCCTACTCTGCTTCACCCAGGATGTGTAAATGCTCGTCTACCTGATGCAGCTGATTTTAAAGCTCTGTGCTGTCCGGTAGAGTAGCACACGGGGCTACTGAGCACTTGAAATGTGACAGGTGCTGGCAGTGTGAAATACACAGATTTTGAAGACTCAGGGGAAAAAAAAGAACAGAAGACACCTTGTTAATAATTTTTAGACTGATTACATGAGATGATATTACTTTGGATATACCAGTTTAAATAAAATATATTATTCATTTTCTTTTTCCTTTTATCTACTAAAAAAGTATGTTCATGTGGGAAGCACAGAATTTTCAATTACATATATATGGTTAGTATTATACTTCCGTCAGCTACGATTGGTATAAAAATGTGTGACATTACCTATCAAATGTTTCAATTAATACCACATCAACTTTAGAATAAAAGCTTCACCTGGATAATGAAGAAATAATTCATTAACCTGTTTTTTAGGAAGACAAAATGAGAACTACTACTTACCTGCAATTATACACAAGAATCTTTAGAGATTACACTTTTTAGATTTTATAATTCTATTGGCATTTTAATGTACATATCTTGTTCCCCTAACCCAGTGGTTCTTAGATTTTAGTATGCAAATCAATCTCCTGGGATATATGTCTAAAAGGCATATATATGTATGTCCCAGTACTTTCCCATGTTTTGATTCTATTTGAGCTCTGGGATAGCACCCAAGAATCAGTTTTTAAACAAACACCCCAGGACTATGAAAAACACTTTCTTAAACTGTGTCCTTTTACTCTTAGGAAATTACTTCCCTCTGATACCTGTTAGCCAGTCAGAGTAACACACAAAATATGTGGGAAATGATACCTTTGGGCATAAAAATAAATTATTGGACTAACCTGGGAAAAAGAAGGGAACATGAATGATTTAAAAACCAATTTTAAGGATTAAAACTCCTCCAGGTTGAAGGCTCCTCTCCCTCACTGCCTTCTAGTGGGACAGAAAGTCACCGTTGTTTCCTTCACTTTCTCTGCACACCTACAGGCTGTGATATGGAGACACTAAGACGTCCGCCAAGACTAGGAAAAGAAGCCAACTCGGTCTCCAAAAAACTGCATAAGGAAGTCAGTAACTATTCCAAAGCTGATTGTAAGTGTTATGCTTCAGGGTTATAGATGCTCCAGCTTCAAGAGGTTAATTTATTTATATACTTTTTTCTGGGGCAGGGTGCCCGAGAGTTTGTTGCCACAAAATAAGGTACAAAACATTGATAAACCCCAGTGCTTCAAGGTCAGGAACATAAATTAAATCCAATAGGATAAGAATCTGTAATTAGTCACTATAAAGCAAACTGAGGAAATATCAAGTAAAAAATAAGTCAAAATAATAGTGTGATTATCTTGTAGCATTTTCACGGCACTTCTGTTTTTCATTTTATTTCCCCAAGTCTGCCCTCGGGCGAAACCACGTGTCTGCCTCTTCCACCAGGGTCAGGCCATAAAAGTCAGGTATCGTTTCTTAGTCTTGCTTCTGTCTCCAGAAGCTTACTTATAAACTGGCCTTACTGGCTTTTAGGAATTCTAAAGCACTTCCTAAAAGGAAGGTAGGTGATAAGACATTCAAGAGGCTCACTGGTTGGCTTCACACTTGGCCAAGCAAGAACAAGGATCAATAGAAGACATGACTTGTTACAGAAAGAAAACAGGTTAAACCTGAGATAATTGGATAAACCATGCCGTGATGGATACCTTCTTATCGACAGCAAAAACAAAAACAAAACAAAAATCCATCCAAGTTGTTTACTAACTTATCTACATGGGAAGAATTCATGGGCTAAAAAAAAAAAAAAAAAAATATATATATATATATATATATATATATATACGCACACCATATATATATATACACATACACATACATACATATGTATATACATGTGCATATACATATATATCCTTGCTTCAACAGCCATTCTCACTAAAGGAGCCCAATGTTATCATCAGTCCCTTGTATTTCCCAGATCAAATCTTTGGCTCTCAGGTAACAAAGAAACAGCACCAAACTACCAGGACTTTTTTCTTACCAAATACACAGGCAGTACCTTTACTCTTGAGGCCAACTGAGAACATTTTCTTTCTTCTTAAGAAACAAAAACTTATGATTTAGAGAAGAAAAATCACTCAATTATCTAGATTTTTAGATCAATGATTTCTCAGCAAAGGAAATTTCCTCAAATACTAATAATTCAAAAGAAAAAAATCATGCCAAATTTGATCAGAGACAGTAATTTTTGAAATTTTAAAGTTAACAATCTGGACAATTTAGCCATTGACAGTCAAATTCGTGATTTAAAAGGGGTGTGTGTGTGTGTGGACACATGGCCTCTTATATGTAAAGGTATTGGATTATTTCTTAAATATTTCAGCACAAAACTGCCTCCATAATAGACTCCATCCTATGGTGGTCAAGAGCACAGACTTTCGGGACCATTGCTCTAAATACAAATCCTGGCTCCACTATCACTGTTAGCTGTGTAACCTTGGGCAAATTATTTCATCTCTCCATCTCTCGGTATCCTCATCTGTAAAATGGTGACAATACTACCACTTCCCCCGGGATTGAGGTGAGACCAAGTAAGTTAATACCGGTGCAGTGTTCAGAATAGTGCCCAGCCCCGAGTAAGCACTATATAAGTGCTTTAATACATAAATAAATGAAAACATGACTAACGCATGGGCTCGGAGGGCCAAAGACAGTGAGCTGGGGTTGTAGGAAGCCATGCTGGTCCCAGCACACTTTTCCCTCCTGCTTGCTGAGATTTTCACCTACTGGTGACAGAAAGGAGGGAAATACAAGACATACCAGCTATCAAGAAAAAAAGGCCAATGGGATGAAAGTCCTTAACTCTCATTCAAAAGAGCCAGCGTTTCAATTCCCCCAAAAGGTCAGGGAAGAAGGCAGGAAAAGAGAGGGAAAGTAAAACAACAATAGCAAAAAATTATTCAGAAAACCCTGTCACTGGGAATATGAGAACAAGAGGACAATTGACTGCTCGTGGCAAACGGGAGAAACGTATTTCAAGGTAGTAATACAAAAAGCCTCAAATGTGGTTGTGGACGTCCATGCAGTCTATACAGTTGTATCGTTTCTGATCTTGATTTTGGCCGAGGTAACCAAAGGTATGAGTCTTTACCTTTGACGTAGGATTCGACATGAAACACCTGTGTCTAACCATCAGCCTAAGCTCACAAACACCCGAACGGCACCAAGACCAAACTCAGGTGGAACCACTGGGTCAAGGCTTAGGCCAACTGCAAGGCACGTCCCCCGAGGCATCACCATTCACATATATGGATCTGCTTCATTAAACAGTGAAAACCATTACCCTAGTGTCTTCTAACTCCCTCTGCAGTTTGTCAGCTTTGGTCTTTTCAAAGAGCAGGCTCTGTTCAAGCTCCTTAATGCGGGCATGCTCCAGTTTGGTCTGCGTCTGTTAGTAAAAAGGAAGAGGAAGAGAACACAACAGTGCCACCATGACATGCCAGCACAAGAGGAGAGAGAGCGGCATGCAGGCTGAGCCACCAGTACCTTCCGCCGAAGGATGAACAAAAAGGGGAATGGAGAAGGGCAGAGGATGGACCGAGATGGGGAGGCTGGGGGTGAGGATGAACGCTACGGACAAAAGGATGAGGTGGGCAGGGGACACAAGCTAGTCTACTGAGAAAGAAAACAAATGAAAACATATGAGGCAAGATGAAAAGTGTCAGATGCATGCAGCCAAATATAAGTTATATTGATAAGTGAAGTTTATCAGCACAAATTAGAATAGTTAATATTCCTCTAAACTATCGTTTTCCCTCCTCCCCACAACAGCTATTTGACATCAATGTGTATGTAACTGACTCGGTGACTTTGAAAAGTGAATTGACCCTCAAAATGATCACTTGCTAATCCCCTAAATATGCAAAACATGTCATAAATCTTATAAGAGTTCGGTAAGTCCCTAGAGCAGATCCTAGCACTCTGGCATGCAATTTGATGTGAACAAGTGTGGAGAGTTAAAACCTAATGAAGGGAATCTAGAAACCAGAGCTGAGAAAATCACACCGGTGGCCTTTGTGGAGATGAGCGAAACGGGACTGACGTTTTTAGCAACATTTCCTAATTCCCTAGTTTCCTTCCAACAGTGGGTTTTCCAAAAACGATTTTGTCACCAGGGAAAAAAGGAGGAGATCATATTTACGAGGGGAAAATTCAGTAATAATTATGCTACATCCCTGAGACTCAGGTCAGGAGAGAAGTTTAGAGCTGATAAAGGGCTCATTTTCTTGATCCTTGGATGAAGTAGTTACCAGCTCAGAAGTGAGAAACGGTGGTTCAGCACAAAGGTATTCATTTGAGCTCCACGCAAAAGGAGCTGGTCAGATCCTAGTGTGTTTCGAAACTCCAGAGACTCCCCATCATCACTTACTTAGACATTACCTGATGGAGAACCCAGAAAGCAATCTCTTTGTAACAGCAGACAGAGTCTTAATCAATTTGAAATAATCTAGGTATCAGTCTGAATGTACCTCTTTCCCCACTCACCTGTCCACTCAACAGGTTATCAGCATAATCAACTGATTGATAAAACCTACTGATAGAAGCTGCTGGGAGCAGCTCTAACTACTTGTATTAATTGTAGTATTTTGTGGTTCTAACTGGTCAGATCTATGTCTGGACAATTACAGGCAATGAGAAAATGACAACACACTCTAAATAAAGTAACAGAAAGTAACGCAGAGCTTAAGTAGAAGGTAGAATGTTTTACGTTGAAAACATCCTTACTAACTCCAGTGGTTCTCTGGGGATTTCAACACATTCCAAAGGTCACGTTGCTTGTGAACCATGGATAAACCATCATGGAATATTCAAAAGGTGAACAAAAAAAAACCTTTTTTAAATTTCTCTATCTGCTTCAGCTCTTTACACTCAACAAAAATAATGGAAAAAAAAAATTCAAAACCTAACTGTCTGGATAGTCCCCTTGGTCCACATGTGCCTTAGACAGAAGTTGTTCAATTTACCTGCTTTTACAAGAAAAAAACAAATCTAATCCAGATCTATATAATTGGGGTCACAGCCTCAAGAACTGAACAGTAAAACTAACAGTAAAAAGCAAAAGGCAACAGAACCTTTCTTCACCTCTTGACTCCAAGTTCAGTGTCCTCTGGGTGAAAGGTCACTACTTCCAGATAAAAAAGCAGGCATCTACTGCAGCGTGACCTCCTTCCCACTGAGATCTTCCAGATGACTGCTGTACCTCCTTGCTGGCCAGTATGCACACAAACCAGCTGGACTGTCTACAGCTGTGTGTGAGCAACCAGCAGCAGGGGAACGAGAGATCCACGTCCATGCCACGGTGTGCGGTAAAAACGTTACCCTGGACAGGACAGCCCTCCTTTTAAAAGTATTCCTTTCTCCCAGGAAGACAGAGCATCCCAAGAGGAAAGTCCTGGGACGGGGACTGAGAGGGAAAGCAAAGGCTCTGCGAGAAGCACACAAGAAAGGCAGGAGGGAGGTCCCATGCAGACTGACACCGGATGCAGCGGGAGCCTGTTTTGGGAGGACAGAAGAGACCCAGATCACTGAAGTAGCTTCACAAAAAGGAAACCTTCAGAACGCAGGCTTTTTTACAAGCTCGGTCTTGAATTGTCTAGTTCAGCTGCCGGGTGGTGGTAGGAAGAAAAAGCTTTGGTTTAATTTTATTCCCTTATGGTGGTAAAACAAGCCAAAAGCGTTTAGGTTCTTTCAACTGGCCTCCCAGCTGGCAGATGCACAGCTCACAGGGTGCTTTCGAGGCCATTTAGGTGAGATCTGTGTTGGGTGTTTGATTTTAATCAGAGGGAGGAAGAAAAAAAACACCTTCAAGCCCGGTAGCACATCTACTAGAAAAATCTCATTTCAATAATAATAAATTTAAAGCACATAGCATCTTCACTGAAGAATGCTCCTCTCTAGTGTCACCAATTAGGGAAAATACTGCAGCAACAAGCAGACGCTTGAATTTCTTGTCACCTGCACTGACAGGCATTGGCCGACAGTGGGAGCTCACAAAAAGGCAATCCGTTCTGGCGCTCAGAATGCCCTTCTGCTCTCATTGGAATAAAATCAGACCACTGGGGCAAACTTTCCGAAGAAATTTCTGTAATCCCTTCAGCTATTATGTTTTATGTTTCTGTTAGCTATCATCTTTTGGAATAACTCTATTAAAATTAGAAGACGTTATGAATTAAGAGAAGGCCAAGCACCCAGATAAAATCCTTTTTTTTTTTTTTTTTTTTTTTGGCAAAATTTACCAGCAAACATTTGCTTATGCATTAAATACATAGATTTATAGAGCTTAGTCATTACATACAATTTCTTCTGGATACAAACGTAATTGCTGTGAAAGCCACATGCACAGAAATATTAAGGTCAATGTTTCAGGTCAGATTACGCAGTTAGTATTTGAGTATATCAATAAGCATTTTAATCTGTCATCAATCTGTGTTAACAAGGGAAATCTCCACACAGTTAAGTGCCCTCTTACATTCTCAGGATCTTCAGAAATCTGGCTCTTTTGCTATCAGTAAAAAAATAAAAAAATTAAGCAACAACAAAAGGAGAGATTCCACTAAAGTTTCCGTACGTGTTAGGGTTTCAATATAACTCTGATTAATTTCAAGTGAGTTTATCAGACAGACTATACTAACTCAGTGCTGATGGAAAGGTTTTAACTTGCACCTCCCCAACAAACCCTGGGCTGTGTTCCCCATGAATAAGATGATGATATGAGACTTTGGGGTGTTTTTAAATGGATGGAAACAACACGAAAGTCAACTAAAGGAATGTGACTATATATGAAATGAGTAAAGAAGGTGACTATTGAATTATTAATAATCCATTAAATTCTGGGCCTACAACTCAGAAAATGTTTTCCTTGCTCTCTGTTGTCAACTGTAAAGACAACTGCCAAAGGAATCAGTTCCTATTTGGAAGGGCCCCTGAAACGTAAGCATGGTGTGGCCATCAACCGACTCTTAACTTGTAATGTATATTCTTAACAAAATGTAATGTATACTCTTAATAAAAATGTATATTCTGAGAACTGCACAGGCAAGTGCAATTTTTACTAAAATATTAATTCAATACCAGAAATCTGCAGAATTTGAACAATTTAATAATTTGTATCTGTCATATATCTAGCAGTGGTTTTTAAAGAGCATCAAAATCATTTAATTCTGGCATCTAATTAAAAAAAACTGATATGAATAATTGTTAAAAGATGAGAAACTTGATGCTAAAGGAAATCTCTGCGAATTTAAAATATGCCATGGAAGTCAAAGAGGCTGAAATACAATTTGATCTTGTTTTATCCTCTTGTAATTACTTCACAAAAACAACTAAAACATGCATTTATTCCTTTTACAGGGTTATGAAAAATTTATTCTGCCCAATTGAAAAGCAAAGCTGAGATACAGCAAAAAACTTTGTTTTGCTCTATTATGATGAGGTTAAACATGCTTTTTAAAATGCCATTTCTGACCGTGAGAGGAATATCTAGAATCTCACTTGGACACACTGCCAGATTTATGACTTGATAAACTCCAATTCAAGATTTTGGATTTTGAAGCACGAGGAAAGAGTAGTAAAAATCTGACTGGGCCACTGGAGTTGGGACAGCACCGTCACAGGACAAGGACGGGCGCTGGCACCTGAGCCGTAAGCTAGGCCCAAAGCCCAGCCGGCCAGAGACCCGGGCTCCTTCCCTTCCCTCTGCCGCCTGTTCTGGCAGGATCATCCCATCCGTACTTGTCAATACTGGTACCCATAAGAGCTGCAGAGAGTTGGAGGGGTTTTACCTCAAGATCGCCTTTTGTGATGGATTCTTCCTCAACACGGAACTGAAGGTCCTCAACCTTCCTGTAGAACAAAATCAAAACAAAGCACTTCAGGTAACCAAGGAATATATGTGCCTTACCAAAACAAGAATCTATAATCAATACCCTGGTGAATGTAACAGATGATAGTGGAAGAAAAGAAAATACATTTTTAGGCACCTAGTTTATAAATCTAACAGCTCTCTGCTATTTAGGAAACTTCAAAGTTTTAGCCAGATACTGATTCCAGGAGACATGAGTTAAGAGTTGAGAAAAATCCACTGGTTTTCTTCTGTCACAACCACCAGAATGAACCTAATCAAGACAAGATCAGCCTAAAGGGAAAACGTCGGATTACCAAAGGAATAGGTTTGAGATTCCAAGTCTGTAATTTCTACTTTACAATAACAAAACACAGGGAAAAGTGGCATAGAAAACAAATCTCTCTTGGGGCTCCTGGGTCGTTAAGCATCTGACTTCGGCTTAGGTCATGATCTCACAGTCCGTGAGCCCTGCTTTGGGTGAGCATGAGCCCCAGCCCTCACTTTGGGCGAGCACCAGCCCCACTTCGGGTGAACGCGAGCCCCACCTTGGATAAAACACAAGTCCCAGGCGAACCCCACTTCTCTCTCCCTCCCTAACCCTGTGGGATTCTATCTGCCCCTCACTCACTTGCACCCTCTCTCTCTTTCAGAAAAAAAAAGAAAACAAATCTCTCTTTACACCACCCTACATCTGATATTTTATGGTGAGGTTAGCAGGCTACCCACACAGAAAGCCCCAGGACAATACCAGTACCTGTACTGGGAGAATGAGATTATCAACAATTTGAGTCACATCCCCCCCCCCCCATTTTAAAATCTCTAAATTGGGTGTGGGTCTCAACCAATGCTATCACCAAGTCAATGAAATAGGATACCCTGAAGATTGACAAAATCCAGGTAACATCCATATTACAAATCTTCACAAAAGTGAGTGTAAGGAAGAAAAGGGGACAGAGTTCATAACCTATGTGCAAAAACCAAAACTGTCAAACTCACTAGCCTTTCTGGCAAAATTAAGAATAAAAAAATCAGGGCGCCTAGGTGGCTCAGTCAGTTAAGCATACGACCCTTCATTTTGGCTCAGGTCACGACTTCATGGTTTGTGAGTTCAAGCCCCATGTCGGGCTCTGCGCTAACAGTACAGAGCCTGCTTAGGATGCGCTCGCGCTCTCTCTCTCTCTCTGCTCTGCCCCTGCTCACATATGCACTCTCCTTCTCAAATAAACATTTAAAAAAATTTTTTTAAATAAAAATTCTACTCTGTTAAATCAGAAATATAATCGTAAATAATTTACACCCCTCAAGCTCACTGGAAGTGTGGGAGGACATTTGTCCTGCCCAGCAGTCAGCAGATCAAGAGCTGGTTTAAGAACCAAAGCAAATGGTACTGTTGCCTTGGTATTCAGAAGAGCCTAGAAAGGCCTA
The DNA here is from genome assembly GCF_018350215.1 of Panthera leo. Classification (NCBI taxonomy): domain Eukaryota; kingdom Metazoa; phylum Chordata; class Mammalia; order Carnivora; family Felidae; genus Panthera; species Panthera leo. Next base: position 7,136,146 of record NC_056690.1, on the reverse strand, counting down.
TTACTGTATCTCATTTATTCGTAGCCATTTTTAGGATGTGAAGAAAATTTCCTACATATAGCACTTCTCCTTCTAGTAAGAAGATAATTTCCTTGATAAGAGACTCTATTATACGTCCACTGTATCCCGTACCTCAGTGGTGCCTCTCACGGTCCTAAACATACAGACCAGATGGCTACTGAATTAAGTTGCTACCATCAGAAATGACAAGATGGCGGCATTAAATGCAAGACAGGACAAACGTCCTGTTGTCCAGAAATGTTCCGATGTTTCCATGCAGACACCCTGTTCAGAGACTGTGTTAGTTCACAGCCTCAAGAAGCCGCTAAGAACCAAACTTGCTCTGTCTCACACCATCTAGCACCTGATTCCATCCTGACCTGGATAATCCTCTAATTGCGTCACATGAAAGTTATGTTTTCCTAACAAGGTACTGAGTTTCTCAAGGACAGGGCCCTTGTATCACTTACCAGACAGAAGAGTTTTATTTAGATACACAGGTGTTTCATAAATACTTGGTCACTTTGGGGACGCCTGGGTGGCTCAGTCGGTTGAGAGTCTGACTTCAGCTCAGGTTATGATCTTGTTCGTGGGTTCAACACTCGCATTGCGCTCACTGTTGTCAGTGTGGAGCGCACTTCAGATCCTCTATCCCCACCTCTCTCTACCCCTCCCCCACTCTTGCTCGCTCGCACGCGCGCGCTCTCTCTCTCTCTCTCTCCAAAATAAACAAACATTTAAAATACATACATACTAGGTACCATGGACCCAAAATGTCTTCTCACCAAAAACGGTTCCAGGTGGAAGCAGGGTTTGAATCGACTTCACGACACTAAGGCCAACCTCAAGAGGATGTTTGGCACACAGCAGGTGCTCAACAAGCAGCTGTTAAATTTAGCAGGCCATGTCTAGATAATTCCAAACTTCTCAAAAAAAAGTCAAATCAAAGCAAACCCTCCCGGCACAAGATGAAGAGTTGAATTTCTACCGAACACACAGTCACTCCTTTGGTTCTAGGGCTTGACACCTTAATAAGAATGTTTTCCTAAGGTCATTTAGAAGGAAAAGGCCACACTTGCACTAAGGAACAGTTTGAGGTCACCTTTTCTCCTCTTCAAGTTGGTTGAGAAGCTCCACCTTCTCCCTGTCAGCAGCCTCCACCATCGTTCGCAGCTGGTCCATCTTGGCCTCCAATTCCAGGACATGCTGAGAAAGACAAGGGTGTCAGTGAGTGGCCTCCCTCGGACCCAGACACAGGCCCAGGGACGCCTCCAAAGAGCTACAGCTAAGTGGTACCATTGTGGGCGGGTATGACTCTAAAACCTTTTCACAGTGAAATGCTTTCTATAATCTTTAATAGGTTACTTCTCGGCCGCATTCCTGGAAACTAGATGATGAAAAACCGCACCATTAAAGCAAAAGAGGGCAATGGTACAACAACGCTCATCTTTTTTACGGCTGAAATGCATACAGAAGGTCATCTACAAAACAGGAGTTGCAATCGTTGGTAAGGTCCCAGTAAACAAGTTCCCCTGACACAGGCCAAGAGGCCTGGATGTAAAGACCGAAGGACTACGGTAGACTCAAGAAGAACAAAACTGCATCTTTATGACGATACCAAGTGGTACCCCAGGTCACAGCTTCAAACAAGCCCAGCAAAGACATTTCTACTCATTTCCAGTGCTCCCAAGACTAGCTCCCTGGCTCCAAGCACGAGGTACGCTGCTCAGCCTCCTCCCTCAACTCAGAAAGCTCCACCATCTCCACAAGATCAGCTTAGAACCCATCACCATCTCCGAAACAAGGTCAGCACCAGACTTCACCTGGTCGTGTCCGTCCCGGGCCAGAGCTAGCTCCTGCTCTATTTCCCCCACGTGGCTCGTGGCCTTGGCCACCTCCGCCCTCTCTAGATCCCGTTCAGCCAGCAGCTGCTCAATGTGCTGCTGCTTCTCCTTCAGGGCCTCCTGGAGGGCAGTGGTGCCGGAGATCTTCCTGGCGTAACGGGAGGAGGTTTCAGTCAACTGCAAAGGAAAGTTAAAGAAGTGAAGGGCGATGATGCTATCGGGGATGCAAGGAGGGCACGAGGCATGCATGGCAGGCGTCTCCTCAGCAAAGCGAAGGTGCTGCCCCTGCTCCCAAGCTTGCCAATTATTAGGAAAAGCTTTTCATCAAGGAAGCAAGACAGCGTGCGCCTCCTGACTGTAAATTTCACAAACAACACATCAATGTGAGAAGTCATGGAACAATCAGAAAGATGTTTAGAAGGAGAATAAGTGGCTCACATCAAAGGTACCCTGAGCTCAGCTGACAGGGCCTTGTAGGAATCTAGAAAAATTCCACAAACCCATTTAACAAGCTTCTGTTACCACCTGAGCTTCATTAGTAGTTTTCTTCTTCTTGCGACGTTTTGGTCAGTCTTTTGCTCCTCAGACTTGAGGTCGAGACTTTCCAACTTTCTCTAACTACCATTAAGTAACCAAGAGGTCACCCTTGGAGCCAAAAACCGTCCTCTTATTGATTAAACAGTTGGATTTTGTCAGGATTTTCTTCATCTTTCTTTCAAAATGAAAGGCACAGATAAAAAAGAATGAAATCTTGCCATCTGCAACAATGTGGATGGATCTAGAGAGTATAATGCTAAGAGAAATAAGTCAGAGAAAGACAAATACCATATGATTTCACTCATATGTGGAATTTAAGAAACAAAACAAACGAGCAAAGGGAAGAAAAAGAGAGAGACAAACCAAGAAACAGACTCTTAAGAGAACAAACTGATGGTTACCAGGGGGGAGGGGGGAATGGGGGAAATAGGTGATGTGATGGGGACTAAGGAGGGCACTTGTGATGAGCACCAGGTGTTGGATGGAAGTGTTGAATCACTAAATTGTATACTTGAAATTAATTAATTTAATTTTTAATTAATTAAATTTATTAATTTAAATAAAAACTTTTTTAAACAAATGAAAGGCACAGATCTCACCCAGGAACCCAGAACTTGAAGACCTGAATCCCAATCACCAGAGGGATTTATGAATATCAGACGAAGAGGAAAACTCTGCCTTAAAAAGTGCATGTGTATGGGGTGAGTGTGCACGTGTGTGGGCAAGTCCACGCGTAAGAGAAAGGGAGACAGAGGACATGCAGAGGGAGGAAAAAGAGGGAAAGAGAATCTGTGGAGAAAGAGGAGGAGGGGATGGGAGGAGCGGTAAAGGGATTGGAGAGGGAAGGGGAGGAGACAGAAAATAAGGCAGAGCAGAAACGCAGTGGGGGGAGGGGTGGAGAAAGAAAGCCGCCCGGGGCCTCTGTTACTCTGTGCTGTTCCTCCACACTGAGGCTAATCGTTCAGATAAAAACACTTGAGAAAACAACCTCCCATTATGGCAAGGGATAATGTGTGCAAGTTGAACAGCATTCTTCCAAGTGAGGCTCCAGGGGCTGGGAGGGAGTTCAGGAAAGGCCTCATCCCTTGGCAAGCATTTGTCCAAGGCCGTGGACTTAGAGATCAGATCGCTGGATCTGGATCAAGTCAGCCCTGACTTCATCTCCTGCAATCGAAGCCTTGTTTGCCACTCGAATGCTCTTCATGCGTCTATCTGAGCCCTCGTCCAGGAGGCAGACAGAGTGAGGATCTGTCATTAATAGTTAGTTTGGGGCTTGACTGGATTCCTTTACTCTTAGAGTTTCTATTTCTGCTTATTTCTATTTTGTGAAATTTCTTGAATTACATAAACATACTGGGGCAGGGGGGAGTGTTCTTTTAACCATCTGACCTTGACTTTCCAATTTCATTATATGGTTAAAATTATACTTTCTCGGTACTAACTTTTCTTCCTGGATAAAGTAGCTCTGAGGTTCCCTGCACAGAGATAACCCAGGGTGCTGCAGCCAAGTCACTGGGCACTGTGGAAGATTTTCAAATTTCAAGGGAAACACGGCACCACCGGTTGGACACCGTGCAAACTACCAGCTTGGGGCAATGGAGTTTGAGGCAACTGGACTATATTCCTTTCGATAACGTTGTGCCTTCCCAAAGCTAGGCCTTGGTTGCTGCCATGACAAAAAGCCAATACTGTGCAAATCAGTGACACAATCAATGTGTCAGAGGAAACGAAGGTGGCAGTTTTCAGTAAGACTCCAAGGTTTGACAAGCAACCTTTGTACAGTGCCCAACAGGACCATACAACCTAACACTAAGCTTGATTATTTACGAATTAACTAAAAATCCTTTCTTCTCTCAATTAATGTGTATCATTCTTTTTGAACAACTACTAACTTGCTAGAACATAAATATTAACTTGTTTGTCCTTAGCTGCTTCATAAACAGAATTGCTATTTCTTTCCCCCCAGGGGCCCTATGAAAAAATAACTCTTAAGGGGCTGGGAAATCAGAGCATTTGGGCACCTCTGTGCTCAGTACTTCGGAGGATTCTACATTCAAGAATCATTAGACCTTTCCATACATATGCATGGGATTATTCTGGGGAGATATATTTCTAGGAAGTCACTTTTTCTGTATTTTTGGCATATTCTTTTATGGTGATTTTTGGTTTAGAAACTACAGCCACCCTCAATAAAGATATACAAAAACAAGCTGTTTTACAAGACAAGAAGACTCCTTTCTCTTTTGTCACTTTTCTTCACTGAGTGAGGTGAACTAAGAACGATCAGGACTGGTCTGAAAAGAGGAGAGGTTGGGAGGGAGCAGGGAGAGCTTGGTTGTCTTCCAAAGAAATGAACACTTACAATTACAACATAATAAAAGTGACTCAAGAAAGAATTCCTAATCCAGAGAAGACACTTGCATGGACTTGTTCCTGGATTAGCAAAGTAGACTAGATGTCCATGTGAGTTTGCTGAACAATGCTCTGTCCAAAGAGGGGTGGCTTCACCTCTACGTCATTGTTCTTATCAAGCTTTTCTTGTAAAAGTCCATTTGTAATTTTTCTCTTGAAGATGTAGACTTTCTTTTCATATGTGAAATGACATAGTCCAAGCAAGTATTTATTTTGCCTGAATTTAAGAGAAAGTCCAGCTGGCTGGCAGAGGAGCACTCCTCTCCCACCCCGCACTAGAAGGAAAGAATCCTCCCCCGTTCTCTTCCCAAGGACTGTGGACCGTGGAAGAGAAGGCAAAACGAGACCGCAGGCCGGCAGCCTTACTTCCGATCACACCATTTAACATTCTCCCTTCTGTCTGTAGTTTACGGTCATTAACACAGAGATCCAGAATTCAGTCTGCAGTGCAGTCTTATGCTGCCATTACAAATCTAGACCGTGTTTGCCTCACTTCAGGTAAATAAATTTACTGGCAGGAGACAAGACAAGAAGTCATTGTTCTGACCCTAATAAAACACTGTATTAACAAACAGAATGAGCCACCACTGCCTATTTTAATTCTCATCATTCTATTTTGACTGACTTGATGGGAAAAAGGTGGAGAGAGGAAGCGGAAGGGAGAGGAAGAGATGGAGAGAGGAGACACAGCGTGGCACTTCCTAGCATCCTTGCAAGTTCTGCTCGTTCTGCCGTGTGTCCTCTGGCGCAAGACAGGAACATCCCACACACTAACCGCTCTCGGTGGGTTAGACTGTATTAACACACTACCTAAATTCTAAGAACACGCCTTTTCTCAGAATACTTTAGTTCCTTCAAATTGTTTCAAGTCAGAGAGACCTAAGTTGTTGAGGAAAACGATCCCTCCCTTCTTCCTGTCATTCTTGTGCCCAAAATAATTTCAGAGAAAATCACCCCATATGTTAGACTCAACAGTAGTTACTACAGACTCACCAAGAACTAGATACATCTTAGAGCCTCAAGAACCTGGAAGCAGAGTTCAAAACCCTATTTCAAAATCTGTCTTCCTGCTAAAGCTTTGTTTTATGACGTCTGGAACGGACCTCCAACAAGCTACAGCTAACACTCAGTACAAGGCAAGTTAATAGCTCCTAAAGCAAAGCAGGTCCACCAGCAGCAGGCATTTATCGTGCCTGGAAGGGAGAGGCATGCAGTGAGGACGGGGAAGCTTACTAATCCAGTACGGCTGGGTTTGCTGCTCACGGAGGAGGCCACTGAGCTCATGGAGCTGAGAGACGAGGCGGAAGGGCTGCGCTTCAGGCTGGCGGGCGTGGTTGCCATCACTCGCCTCACGGCGGCAGCCTTGGCTTTGGCCGGTGTCGTGGAAGGGAAACCGATCTTGGTTACTTTGTGGACAGGAGCAAACAGGCCATATTTGGGTTGGCACTGAAAATACCTTTAGAGAATAACAATAAAAGCAGTGACCGAAAAGACTTAATTACAAGAAATCACAACTATAAGCAAAAGCATAGTTTTCTGGTTATAACTCATGACTGGTTTGCTGTGAATTCTACCAGAAAGCTGGGGTGATCAACCAGCACGTAGCATTCACATGTATGGAGGCTGATAACCTCCAGGATGTTTTAGAAAACACACTAAAAAATAACAATGTGATACACAGAGACAGAATTACTGATCTGTTACTAAAGATCTACTAAAGTACAAGGGAATAAGTAGATCTACTATCTGATAAACCTGTAACAGAGGGGTTCAGACTACCATGTGTCAATCTAGGTTCATTAGTTGTAACAAACGTACCATCGGGTGGCAGGATGTTGATAGCTGGGGAGGCTGTGCACGTGGGGAGCAGGGGACATATGGGAACTCTGTACCTCCCTCTCGATTTTGCTATGAAACTAAAACTACTCTAAAAAAAATAAATAAATTGAATGCTTGTTCAGAATTTACTCAGATGCATTACAGATTACTAAAAGAAACAGTTAAAAGAATGTCTCCAATTCTGGTGGGGAGAAAAAAATCAGTACATGAGCCTTAAGAAATAAAAGTGCAGCTCTTGGTGAGATCTGCTTGAGCGTTTATATGTGCAAGAGGGAGGCAAGATTCCAACTCCAAACAAACCTCGTTCCAGCAACAGCCCCATCGTTCTTCCCAAGAGGCTCATCCAACTCCACACCACACCATTCCCCCTTGGCAAAGTCTGTCTCCCCAAGAAACCGGACTACGCCAGCCTTGGTGCCACCAACCTGGAAAAAGAGAATGTAAAAATAAAGAGGTGAACAGAATTCTATAGCTTAATCCTTTGCAGCTGCAACTGACAATTAAGTACAGAACTCTCCACCATCACCCTTGACGGCTTCTTCTCTTTGCCTTCTCTTCAGCTTTTAAAGAGCTTTCTCCAAACACTGGTAAAGTTTACCTGAATGATTTATATTACGAGAGTGATCTGATATGTCCCAGTAATGAAATAGCCTAAATAATATATAGTCATTGGGCTCTCCACCAAATCAATTTGTCCCTTCATTAAAAATACTTTATGGGGCGCCTGGGTGGCGCAGTCGGTTAAGCGTCCGACTTCAGCCAGGTCACGATCTCGCGGTCCGTGAGTTCGAGCCCCGCGTCAGGCTCTGGGCTGATGGCTCGGAGCCTGGAGCCTGTTTCCGATTCTGTGTCTCCCTCTCTCTCTGCCCCTCCCCCGTTCATGCTCTGTCTCTCTCTGTCCCAAAAATAAATAAAAAAAAAACAAAAACGTTGAAAAATACTTTATTATTCCAGAGGGATTTTCCAGCTTCAAAATAAGTATTTGGGAGGAACCTGGGTGGCTGAGTTCATTGAGCAACTGACTTCGACTCAGGTCATGATTTCACGGTTCGTGGGTTTGAGCCCCACAACAGGATCTCTGCTGTCAGCACAGAGCCCGTTTTGGATCTGTCCCCCTCTCTCTGCCCCTCCCCCACTCGCACGGTCTCGAAAATAAACATTAAAAAAATAAGCATTTGCTACAAAAATAAAATTGGCACATCATTAAGGGAAAACAAAATTCATCTATACTCCTACACTGTGACAGTTGCTGTGTCTGTATTCTCATACTTCCTTTACATCTTTATCCACGGAAAACAAGACACATCCATATTAAGGACAGATACACATCTACACACATTTGCTTTTGGCCTAAGTATATGCTGCATGAAAATGTGAATTCTTTAAAATAATTTAACTCTACAGACATTTTCCACTGTGAGGCTGTTTCCTCATGACTATTAAGATTACTATTCTTCACATTTTATTTGACATGAACTGCTCAAAGCTGTCAGTCTTCTTTAACGTGTAACTCTGTCCCAGCCGTTTGATGTACTATGCGAACATTATTTCCAAAATTACCAACCACCATTTATGAATTATTCCTTCCCTTTCCATTACTTTTCTACTTCAAATACTCATTTTGCCACAATCTCTCATGGGCACACAAGAACACGCTGATGCGCGTGAGTCTTTCTACAGCTTTGAAAGTTCAGGATTTGTGCTGCTGCCACAGCATTGCAATTACCGCTGCTTTATAATCTGTGTCACATCTGCTAGCGCTGTTTTCCCTTGCTACTCTGCAGATTGACTTTCCTTTTTTTAATTTTCTTACTTTGTTCTAGGCTTCCTTTATCTTAATTGCTTCTTTAGAAATTGCCTCTGTTACAGAGAGGAGTCACTGCAGGAACTTAAGAACATTACAAGAAAGAAAATAAATGTTTTGCCTGTATTCTCAACACCCCGAGACAGACCCTGCTGTTCTGGTTCACTCCCCCCACCACACTGCAGCGGGCTAGGACCCCACAACATGGAGGTACCACGATAGGCACTTTCCTCACTTTTTGTTTGAGCTGTTTACCTTTTTCCTATTGACTGGAAAAAAAAAAACAAAACCTTTATACATAACAAACTTAAATTAATTCTCGAATAACCAATGCATTCTCATGGTTCCAAAAATTCTAAAAGAAATATGCATGGGAACGTCTGGGTGGCTCAGTGGGTTCAATGTCTGACTTCAGCTTGGGTCATGATCTCACAGCTCGTGAGCTTGAGCCCTGCATCGAACTTTTTTTTTTTTCTTTATTAGAGCAATTTTATAAGTGAAGAGCCTACTTTGGATTCTCCATCACCCTCTCTCTCTACCCCTTCCCCGCTCACACTCTCTCTCTCAAAAATAAACAAACATTAAAAATACACATGGAGGGAAGAGTCTCCCTTCCTGAACTCTTGTCCACACCTGCCCCACTTCTACTACATGGGAAGCATGGTTACTGATTAGCAATGCCTCCTTCCTCCTGGCATTTATACTTGCAGATGAAAGCAAATGTTAACGTATGTTCTTTTTCCTCCCTTTTATTTTTACACAAAAGCTAGCATTCTACATGCACTGTGCTGCACCATGCAGAATACAGAGAACTTCCTTCTGTTTGCAACTGCGGTCATTCTACTGTGTGGATGTGTTCCAGTTTATTCAATCAGCCCCTACTGATAGTTAAGTAGGTTTAGTTAATTTAATACATTTAAAAATAAATAATTTTGACTAATTCTAAAACAAGTTATATTAACTTGGGACAGTAATTCATTACTGATCTTAAAAAGGAACCAGCTTTGGGGCGCCTGGGTGGCTCGGTCAGTTAAGCGTCAGACTTCAGCTCAGGTCATGATCTCATGGTCCGTGAGTTTGAGCCCCGCGTCGGGCTCCGTGCTGACAGTTCAGAGCCTGGAGCCTGCTTCAGATTCTGTGTCTCCTTCTCTCTCTGCCCCTCCCCAACATGTGCTCTATGTCTCTCAATAAATAAATGTAAAACAAACAAATAAATAAAATTAAAAAAGGAACCAGCTTTTAGGGTTTTTTTTTTTCTTTCTTGATGTTCTCTGTTTTCTTGAATTCACATTTTTACTATTTCCTTTTTCCTACTTTTCGTTTATTGTTCTTTCCTTCCTAGTTTCTTTTTTTTAGAGTTATTTTTATTTACTTTTATTATTTTTCTAATGTATATTTTTGAAAGAGAGAGAGACAGAGTGTAAACAGGTGAGGGGCAGAGAGAGAGGGAGACACAGAATCTGAAACAGGCTCCAGGCTCTGAGCTGAGAGTACAGAGCCTGACAAGGAGCTCGAACCCACAAACTGTGAGATCATGACCTGAGCTAAAGTCAGATGTTTAACCGACTGAGCCACCCAGGTGCCCCTGTTATTTTTTTTAAGTAAGCTCTAGGCCCAACATGGGGCTTGAACTCACAACCCAGAGATCAAAAGTCACATGCTCTATGGACTGAGCCAGTCAGGCACCCCTCCTTCCTAGTTTCTTAAGACCAATACTACATTTATTTTTTGTCTTGCTTTTTAATACTAAAGGCATTTGTTTCTAATTTTCTCTGCATATAGCTTTCTAGGAGTTTGGGATGGCAGATTTTTTTTCAGCTTTAACCCTTTGTTGAAGATGGAAAAAACATTAAAGCCTCAAGCCTATGTAGTTTTTAAAGTTTATTTACTGAGAGAGAGAGAGAGAGAGAGAGCGAGTGAGCACGTGCAACGGGGGAAAGGGCAGAGAGAGACAGAGACTTCCAAGCAGGCTTTGTGCTGTCAGCGCAGAGCCCAATGTGGGGCTTGATCCCACAACTGTGAGATCATGACCTGAGCCAAAATCAAGAGTCAGACGCTCAACTAAGCTACCCAGGTGCCCCTCAAGACTATGTACTTTTCCTCTGAAAGAAAAACTTTCAGAGACACTGAAACTGATTTAAGGAACTAAGGGAGACGGTTTAAGGCACTTCAGGCAGGAAGGGCATGTGAAGGGTGACAGAGGGCAGGCAGCGCCAGGACATTACAGAAGCATCCTGGTGTCATGACAGGTATGAACGAGGCAAGACAGAGATGGAGAAAACTCCACGCAGGATCCCTGTTGTGTCTGGCCCTGCAACCCGCAATGCCCAAGCACAGCACAGCGGACCCTCAGAAAAACATTTGCAGAATAAATGGAAGGTGACTGTCTCCACTGGAGCCTACACAGAAAAGGCCACTTTTCCACATAAACCGACCAAAGGAAAAAGATCTCCTGTGGCTGAGGTTGAATGTGACATCTCAGAAGTGAGTAAAGAAAGAAATATGCTGACACACGGCAAGGGCTCTGAAGTTGGACAGATTCAAATGCCAGCTCTGTTAACTGGTCAGGCTGCTTAATTTCTAAATCTCAGTTTCCTCCTAAGTAAAATGGTGATGACTTTAGGGCTGTCGTGAGGGTCAAGTAAACCAACTCACATAAAGTTGCTCAGAGCGGTGTCTGACCGTGTAAGGCTCCAAGAGATGCTAACAGCGAGTCTCTGCCCGTGGGAACCGGAATACTAGTTCTCCATCGGGCACTTTGACTTTATGATACTCTTACTGGTATTCGTGGAACCTACAAACAGTCACCTACATAAAGCTGACCTCAGTGTTCTCCACCCTCCTAGATCACATCACTCCGAGCTGCCATCTACCCAGCATCACATGAACAGGACACAGGTCATGAAAGATGATACAATCTCATCAGATAATCTGTTGAATTCTTTGGGGGTGAGTCTAAGTTTACTGTCATGACAATCATTTTTCTAAGAGGCGTCAAGCAGGCTGTGGTCAGTAAATAACCCAAGCAAACCACAGGCTTCATTTGGAAGATTTAAAAAAAAAAAAAAAAAAGCCACAGGGGTGCCTAGGTAACTCAACCCGTTAAGTGTCCAACTTCAGCTCAGGTCATGATCTCGCCATTCATGAGTTTGAGCCCCACGTCGGGCTCTGTGCTGACAGCTCAGAGCCTGGAGCCTGCTTCAGATTCTGGGTCTCCCTCTCTCTCTGCTCCTTCCCCCCACTCGTGCTCTGTCTCTCAAGAATAAACAAACATTATAAAATATATATACCACAAACAGGCAGGCGCTGCTGTGGGCTCGGCACCGGGCTTTGTCTGTCTGCCGGTGTAGGCCACTGTGGTGTTTAAGGACAGCCCATGGAAGAATCACATGAACAGGTGGTGATTAAGGACACTGAGCAGGCATGGACATGTTTGCATTTCCAACAGCTACCCCAGTCCAACAGACTGTCATGGAAGATATATCCAGAATGTAGCACTTTTTAATGTGATGATAGAAGCCCCAACCACAAATATGATCACTCTGATGTCACAGGATCCTCAAGCTAGGATTTCCAGAATTTTTTAAGAAGAGAGAAGCTAGAACAAAATGCCCAGATTCTAAGACACTACAGGAAAGATTCGCCAGGAGTAAGACAGATGGTCTATGAAGGTCAGGAATGTGGAGAATCCTTCAGGCACAAAGGAGTTGGTCTAACCTTGCACGAGAAAATCCACACTGGTCAAAGCCCCTTTGAGTGTACCCACTGTGGAAAAAGTTTCATGGCCAACAGTAATCACAGGAGAGAAGCCCTATCAGTGCAAGGAATGTGAGAAAAGCTTTAGTCAACGAGGTAGTCTGGCCGTTCATGAAAGACTCTACACCAGACAGAAACCCTATGAGTGTGCTATTTGTCAGAGAAGCTTCAGGAATCAAAATCACCTTGCTGTTCATAGAAAAAAGTTCACAGTGGTGAAAAGCCTTCAATCAGAAAGGAAGCTTATGGGCACCTGGGTGGCTCAGTCAGTTAAGCGTCTGACTTCAGTTGAAGTCATGATCTCACGGTTCTTGAGTTCAAGTCCCGCATCAGGCTCCCTGCTGTCAGCACAGAGCCTGCTTCAAATCCTCTGTCCCTCCTCTCTCTCTGCCCCGCCCCTGCTGGCATGCTCGCTCGTTCTCTCTCTCTCTCTCTCTCTCTCCCCCTCCCTCTTTCTTAAAAATAAATAAACATTTCTAAAAAATTAAAGGCTCTGTTCTTTAAAAAATAAAAAAGTAAGGAAGCTGAATTAAGCTTAACTGACCACCTCAAAGTCTGCACAAGCCTGAAACCCTATGCCTGTACACAGTGCAGAAGTTTCCACACCAGGAAGAATTGTATCCCACATGGCAAAATCCACACAGGACAGACACCCTACTGTGTGGCCAGTGTGGGAAAAGCTTCACTCAGAGAGACACTCTGGCTGTGCACCAGCAAAGCTGCTCATGAAGACTCACCCTCTGACCACTCTCTTCAGAGAGGAAGTTCTCTTTATGAGTGAAAAGTCCAAAATCCTCAGATCAAGCAACCTATCCAATTCTACGGAATGAATGGACACTCTTTCAGAAAGATCATTGCATAAGGCAAATTGGCTTTTTTCCTTTCCCCCAAATGCGTATGAAAAATAAATGTCTTGTTTATTATAAAAAAAGAAAATTAAATTAAAAAAAAATTTAAACACTACAAGTAGCACATAAGCAACTATTTCTCTAAAGGCAGGTAATAAAATATACATTTACCCTGAAGAAAAAAATACCATACCACAAACTTTGTTTGAAATGGATGACTACTGGTTCCTACGATGAGCGGTTTTTTTTACTTTTTTCTCCCACCAAACCTCAAACTCTTGACTCCTATGACAGACCATATACTTTCCCTCTTCTTGTAAAAGATCATCAGTAGTTGCTCAAAATATCTTCAACAGAGACAGGAAGTCATTCATTCATTCAAATCCTTTTCTACTTAATCATTCCATAGTCAGATTTTTTTAAAGTATTTAAATATGATTTTATAGGGGTGCCTGGGTGGCTCAGTCAGTTGAACATCTGCCTCTTGATTTCAGCTCAGGTCATGATGCCAAGGTCATGGGATCAAGCCCCATGTCAGGCTCTGAGCTAACAGCACAGAGCCCACTTGGGATTCTCTCTCTCTCCTTCTGCCCCTTCCCCCTGCTCATGCCTTCTCTCTTGAAAATAAAAAAGCAAAACAAAACAAACACATGACTTTATGAAGTTAGTTTTACTTCTCAAGTGTTCCAGAGAATCCACAGTATTTTAGTATATGCGGTTACATTAGATATAAGACACAATTTTCAAATCTATGTTTTAGAGACAGATATCAAGATTTTTAGAGAAAACAAATTTTTAGTATAAATACAAAAAACTAGATTTCCATGACAGACACAAATAACTACCATTCACTCCCTTTACTTTCAGACAACGAGCATATAACTCCTAAACTGTGGTCAATCTAAGTGAAAATCAGAAGTCACTGCTAGAGGGGCACCTGGGTCGGTTAGGTGTCTCACTTCAGCTTAGTTTGTGATCTCGTGGTTCCTGAGTTCGAGCCCCATGTCAGGCTCTGTGCTGACAGCTCAGAGCCTGGAGCCTGCTTAAGATTCTATGTCTCCCTCTCTCTCTGCCCCTCCCCTGCTCACACGCTCTTGCTCTCTTACTCTCTCTCTCTCTCTCTGAAAGATAAACATTGGAAAAAAAAAAAAAAAAAAGAACTCACTACTAGAGACAAAATTAACAAACTAGGACCTCAAAGAAAAACAAAGCCACTGTTTTCACGCTTCAGAAAATCTCAGATTTGTAAGTTCTTATTCACTCATACAATATATATTTGAGTGCTTAGGTCCTTGGGATACAAATATAAACAGAACACAGTGTTGGTCACTGATGGAGAGAGAAACTGAGACCACCAATTCCGGTGAAAAGTAGTACGTAGTCTTAAGAGGCTTCTACAAAATGCTGTGCGAACATACAAATACTCTTCTTGCAAACTCCGGTGCTCCTGTGACAAAGAAGAACACTGACGAATTCAGCCAGCTAATGAGCGAGTCCACAAACAGGAGAGAGGAAACACTTAATGCTCTCTGAACTCTCCCATCTATTTATCACCAATCCCAAACGTGCCCCGTAATCTGTGTCCTGGTTTCCAAAGCTAGCAAATGTCCAATGAGTGGTAACGAGGGACTGTTTCACAGGAATATTATGATCAACGAAACTTCACGAGGTGGCCTCTTGTTTGCCATATTCTGAGTTAAGCAGTTTATTTATAAAAAGTTTATAAGTAAATATGGCTAATTGGCATTTACCAAGTACAAATTTAGCCCTGACTTAAAACTTAATCAGCTGTGAAATGAAGGTGCCAGCACGGGTATTCTGTATTACCTCAACTAGACAGCCAACCCCACTTGGGATGGTTTTTTGGAGCAAGCCTCCCACAGAGAAGGGTTAAACCTTCCTACCTCATTTTTACCCCGGCTCCTAACTGCACCTCTTGTGGTCATCCTTTACAATTCTACTCCCCCTCTTCGAGGGTACGTGACAGCTATACTAAAAACCCTCTGGTTCTTTAACAATATTTACGAGCACCTACTATGTGTCAGGCACTATCGTAAGTGCTGGGGATATGATCGTGAACGACGTACAAAGTCTCTAGACTTTCACGGAGCCTAAATTTTGGTCAGGGGAAAATGGACAATCAACAAGTGTAGAGGGCTAGGAAACAAAACAAAATAGGGTGATGTGATAGTGCCTGTGAAGGATCTTTAGCCGGGGCAGCAGGAAAAGGATCCTCAAGGAGGTGACCTTTGAGCCAAGGCTCAAATGACTACTAGGCACTAACCATGTGAAGATCCAGGGGCAGAAGAAAGGGCAAATCCCAAGGTGCGAATGAGTCTGGGGGTTGGAAACAGCAAGGAGGCCAGCGTGGCTGAATGGAGTGGGGAAGGGAGACATGTTGAGGGAAAGGAGGTCAGAAGGGTGGGCAGGATCCAGAGCACGTGGGCCCTGCAGGGACGGAATTCAGATTTTATTTTAACGTAATGGGAAGCCCTGTTAGACAGCAGTGTGTCGGTCAGTGCCAAATCTACAGCACCAAGAAGAAGGTGTGGCACAGAGTGGACACTCAGCATATTTACTGAATGACGGAACTGTTAACTACAGCTATTACCGGTTCCGTGGGCTAAGTACACGTCATTGTTTCTTCGCTCCATGTCATCATTTCAGTCTCTCCATCTGTAACGTATGATAGTGAGTAAACCCCCTTAGAAAAATAATACGACAAGCGCAGATGATGTGGAACAGGTATCCTCTCATAAACTCTGTAACTCTCCTGAAAACAAACAGGTAAAATAAAAAGACGGCATAATTATAAAGACGATGGTTAAAAGAAGAAAAAGCTGTTTGACTTGCATGGTAACCCTTAAAATTCATCTTCCCTTCTGTAAAGCCTATGAGAATACCAAGAAACAGAAAGAAAAAGGGGGTGGGGTGGGGAGAGGGTTAAACATCAGAGCATGGGCACAGAACTATTGACTTTTTCACACAGGCTTATAAGTAAGTACCAAAACCAGGACATTTTGAAGTAGGAGCAGGGATTCCTTTAACAAAAATTTAAGAAAATATATAGGCAAATGGATAATGAAATGTGATATATCCATAAAAC